>NW_019392725.1:0-747500 GCF_000648675.2 Cimex lectularius
TCCTTATTCTTTTTATATATATTATTTGTATTTTTACATATATTATTTATATTTTTTGTTATTGTAAAATGTCTTTTTTATAGTGGATTTCGATCCTTAAATAAATAAATAAAATAAATAAACTAATCAGCTGATTGATCCCAACACTAAACTCCCTTCAATCTTCTGCCAGATCACCAGTTCGGTGTTTGTCATCAACATTCTACAACTAACACTGTTTCACATTGTGGATATGGATTTCACGTGTGTGTCACAAGCATTTGTTCACATGTTGCATGAGGATCTTTTACACAAACTAAAATATGCCCTTCTAAATCTTGTACCTCAGGAATGGGAGTATCACAAGGCAGTGTGCTCAGACCATTCTTGTATCTCATCTACACCTCAGATATCCCGACTATACTCTGTACTCTCCTATCTTTTTTGCTGATGACACAGCTGTGCTATACTCTGATTCTCCACAATTGCTTAGGAGGTGCTCTTGACACATATGTTGCAACTAGGGGAAGGAGCAAGTTCTGGCTCTTAAGATAAATGAAAGCAAATATACCCGTATTTCTTTTACTCTTCAAAACAAAACCCATCATACAATATTCCTCAATAATACTCCTATCCTAAAAACTGACTGTTCACGTTAGGTTCTGTCTCCACTCAAGTCTAACCGGGACCAACATACACGAACTAAAAGACAGATGCTTCAGAATACTATGTAAATTATTATTAAGAACATCACATGCACCAACAAAAACAAACTAATACTTTACAAGACACTAACAAAACTGATTTGGTCATACGGATTAGAACTATGGGATGCTGCTAAACCTTCTCACATCCAAAGACCTAAAAACTTATATCCTCTCCTGTAAGGCAGATAAATTCATCCATTTACTAGAAGGGTTGGCCAGTTATGAGCAGTCTGCCAGCCATGGGCACAGTTTCATGTCCATTGTAGGACTGTTGTGATGAATTTTTAGACGTAGAATTTTTCTTTCTGTCAGCCCCTTATTCATGTTTAGAACTGTTTGATGGATGGTGAAGTCACTAGTTTGGAAATAATGACAAACTCTGACTTCCTCATACTATTAGATCCACATCCACCTTTCCTAAGCAGACAAACTTGCAGTTGAAGATACTATGTGATGCGATTAAGTGCCAATAATTTTTTTGGTTCAATCTATTGACTTCCTGAAGAGAAGTTCTGTATCTTTTCAGGACCACAATTATGATAGTGCAGGGATTTATTTATTACCTCACAAATGATTATCACCACCTTATATCGATTCTTTTTAAATTTCTGCATTGCATATCCTTTTTGCTAATCTTGAAGTAAAATGTCAATTATTTTTCTCCAAGAGGCAGTTCTCTTAACTCCTCTTCTCATGCCACCCAGGTGTTAGCATGTCCTTTGCTCCCTGCAGAACAAATCATAGTTATTGATATCCTGAAGGTCGTGATAAATGCAGATTATTCAGGAGGGCGGATATTGCGAACAGCGCAATTGTTTTTAATGAAATTAAGTCACAAGGTTTTATCTCTGTATCAGCATTGTCATTTAACAATAAGGAAAAATGAAATGGAAATATAATCCAACTTTGATCTAAGATTGCCTAATTGATAAATAAAGAGATGAAAGGCATGACTGCACATGAAACATGCACACACAAAACTATATATAATATAAAGCAGGACAAGGATAAATGATTTTTTCTGAAGGACTAGCAATGAAAACAGTGGTTGTTTTAGTTATATCTGTGCGTTTTCTTTCTTGATTGTTGTTACCATTTATTACTTTACTATTAATATGTATTCTATAATTTGTTTTTAGCTTTGCATCTTGACTGATGCTTTAACAATATCGCTGCATCCTGAAAGATTACTTTCTGAAATAGGTACGTTTCTTTTTTTAAATTTCAAATTCAGTCTTACAGTTGATTTTGACAGGACATATCGCGAGCGCTGCAAGCAGAACAGGAGCAGGTGGAGGTGCATCTGGAGGAGTCGGATTTGGTGGAGGCGCCGGTGCAGGAAGCGGAATGGGAAGCAGAGCAGGAGGGAATGCAGGGGGTAATTTACGCAATATAAATAAATCATAAAAAAAACTTGATTTGAATCTAAATAAATCAAACAGTAAATTTATTTGCTCAATTTCTACGAACATTGGGTTGACATGATAATCACACAGCATTAAGTTGAATCAAGTGCTTTTGCAAAATAAAAAGAAAGTTGTAATTTCACACAACGCAACAAACAAAGTCTTACATTAAAAAAAGGGAAAAAAAGAACAGAAAAAAATATATAGAATGAATTTAGAACAGCCTTAAAATATATTCTGAGACAATAACTTATTGAGAAGAAATAATTAAGGCAGGGTGAGTATGTCGATTCAGTTTTGGTAAAGGAATGTTCCACCAATTCCAAAGGTGATAAACTTTAATTTTAGAGCAGAGATATAAATCAGTATACATAATTTCTAATAAATTGTTCAATAAATACCAAAGTAAGTATCATATAAGTAAAAAACCAAACACTTAACTTTAGATTAATAATTTGATGATAACCTCATTATATACAGGGTGCCCCGTGAACAGACACCTTCAGGTGATTATTCAACATGTCAAATCGGACTAAAAAGTGTTTATCTATAATTTGTTTCTCAATTATATTCCAGATATGTAATTAAGTTTTTGATTATTTCAACCTTTCACAATTTTCTTATAAAACACCTGTATCTCATAAACTGACCTTTGATATGTTAAGTACATGTGTGTATAGCTTGTTAGTAGGGGCTACATTTCTGTAAGCACCATATCTGTCAGTAATTTCAGAACCAAGTAAATATTATTTAAACTTTAGTCATGAACTTTGGAAACTTGTAAAAGTTTACGTTCTAACTTATTTTACATTTTGTTTGCTTTAAGGTTGCAATGAAAAAACAAATTAATTTTAATGATCTTTCCATTGATGTAATCAAATTTACAGGATTAATATTTTATGAGATACAGGGGCTTTATGGGAAAAAGTTGTGAAAGGTTGACCTAGCATGAAAAGTGAAATATCTCCAATACAATTGAGAATCAGACTACGGACAATAGGGACTTTTGAGTCCCATTTGACCAGTGGAGTAACCCCCTGAAGTATTGACGTCTATTCAAGGGACACTCTGTATCAAGGGGCCATGGAAAATCCACACTTCTCAGTTGAACAAGTATTCATATTGTTAGGGATGAAAACTTCCAAACAAAACACTAATAAAAATAGCCAACAAAGCTGCCTTCGCTTTAAATATTTTGCTAAAGAATGCAAAAATCAGATGTAATCGGGGCAAAGCCGAAAAAAAAAAAATAAAATCATTGGCCAATCAGCTTTCCTGCCATAAACAAACTGTCTGAAAATGATTTAAAAACAAATTGAGATAATTATTATATAACTATTCCCTAAATTTTAATTCGCGTTCTAGACACTAAAAATCCCACCTAGTACGAGTATGGAGGTTGTTCGAATAAATAGTCGAGATTCATAGCCCCATAAAGCTTTTCTTAATCTCCAGTAAGCATCCGAAAATGTCTGGGGCTTTGGCGTTCAAGCTGAAAAAAATTTCACAATTTATTTACAAAGATCATTTCTGACAAGACAATCCTGTTAAGTTCGTGACAGAACTCCCCGATCTGAAGGAATACCAGCAGACATTCGGACTTCTCAGAGTAAATTTATAAGTACATTTAACATGTATTTTCGCTGATAAAGAGATTCAGTGACAGATTTTAATAAGGCACAGAACGAAGATCAGACTGAACTTGACTTCCTAGTAAAGTACATAAATTGTAGTCACCGTATACCCCCAAGGAAACCCCCTCCTGACTAGAACAGTTCTCCATGGTCAGCAGACGAAATAAAAGCAAAAGGTTATAACTTGATTGAAGATAAATGTTAATTAAAATTGCACCAATCTTCCCCGCCCACCTTTTCATTTCTTAATACCCGCCTACTAACTACTAGCGGAAAAAATCCACATTGAAATGTTGCTGAACCATATATAAAAGCACGAAAACCAGAGTATAGACGGATCTGCTGCTTGCTCTTTATCGAAAAAGCTTATATTCTAGATATTAGGCACAATACTAATACTAGGCACCAGTAGTAAAATATATAGCAAGCAAAGGACTTTCAACTCAAAATGCTGTCTGTAAGCTCTCTGAGACGACGAACATAGTGACAAAAATTTTGGGAAATGTTTTCGACATCCGAAGCTTACCGTAACCCTATGGTAAGGCGAGGTGGTGGACAAAAAATTCATACACATCATCACAAGCATAAAAGTCTGGTCATTTACTATCCTAGTGTACTCGATATTCCTCGGGGTCGAACACACTCCATTCTTGCTAATAACTTACTTTTTCTCTACAGAATCAAGTATTATATAAAGACTCTGTATCAGTAGTTTTTCAAGGATTTTTCTTAGAACGATAGGAAGAGACGTGGTTTGTTGTTTTTTAGATCATGATTATGGAGGGGCATTTCCATATGGTTGGGAAGTACTTGGTTCTTAGGTTTGATGATCGTTGTCTAATTTAACAATAATTTTGTTCACATTTTTAACTTTGCCAATAGAAAATGAGTTCGTTTGATGTTCTAATTTGAGTGTTTAATTTAGTTTGCCATTCATGGTATATTTTGCCCAGCTTGCTGTAACTCATCTTCATTCCATATGCGTGTGTAAGTAATATTTACTACCACAAATATTACCAGGGATCCAAGGATAAATCGTAGCCAAATTGTATTACATACATTTACTCAAATACAAATCAAGTACTCGCGAAAACAAGAAATACCAACACAGATTTTTACCACAAACTTTTTTTTGTATGCAGGCAATGTTGGAATGAAGTTTGGCGGGAGGAGTGGTGCAGGGGCAGGGGCAGGGTGATCATACTGACAAAATCATGAAGAGACGTCCCTAGGCCAAGGAGATGAAAATCTTCAAATTGTTCATCAGCTCATATTCCATTTATTACTATACTACTAATTATCTATGCAATGTAAAAAATAAACAACTATTGTTTTGCTGACTTTTCACTGCTGATACCTTAATCTCAAACAATTCTTGCACATTTGTTGAAAATAAAATGTTTAAAACCATACACATAGCTTTATTATTGTTAAAAAGTGTGTAATAATTGTACCCTCTATTAAATTGAACAGTGACATTTCACAATAAAATGTTTTCATTTCAGTTTTTTGCGGTTTCAAAATACCATGTAAGGTTATAAAAGAAAACCCCTGCCGATGATAAATATATATGAGCGTATATTTTTTGTTTTTATTGCTGCTTTCTCAGCGAGGTCTGCACTATTGTCGGTTGGTCAAAAGATTCAACAGGTTGATTCTCTCTCTCTCTCTCCGAAAAGTGGTCTCCTATATCCGCCATTTTGTTCAAGTCAGTTTCATTTTCTGGTAGTGTTGGAAGTGATTGCCGTCCTTGTAGATTGTTGTGGATTCTTAGTGATTTAAGGAATTTTTTATAGTTAACCAGGTTATGACCATTAGGTTCAATTTCGATTTATGCTGATGTTGTTTGAGTCACTTGTTGGAGAGGTTGACCAGCGACAACACTCCATCACACTGAAACCTCGTCATTCACCAAGAACGTCTCAGGTCAACTTTCGCTTCAATCGTTTCGGAGAATTTACTGATAAGGTTGGAAGTGATGGTGGTACTAGTAGATTGTGTGGATGTTTACTGATTGATGAAATTTTTTATAGAAGGTTATGGCCTAACCATTATTAGGCTCAATTTCGGTTTATGCTAATTGTGTAGTTTGAGTCACTTGTGGTAGAGGTTAACCAGTGACAACACTCCTTCATATTGAAACCTCGTCATTCACTGAGAAGGACGAGGGTCAACTTTCGCTTCAATCGTATTGGAGAATTTTCTGGTAGTGTTTGAAAGTTATTGCCCTACCAGTAGATCCATCCCTAACCATTATTAGGTTCAATTTCGATTTATGCTGATTGTGTAGTTTGAATCACCTGTAGGAGAGGTTAACCAGTGACAACACTCTTTTCACACTGAAACCTCGTCATTCACTAAGAACGTCTCAGGTCAAATTTCGCTTCTATCATTTTGGAGAATTTTCTGATAGGATTGGAAGTGATTGTGGAAGTGTTTGTCTGATGTGAACAAATACATTTCCAAATATAAATTTTATGTCAGTTTTATTTCTTAAAGAATATCACAAATAATATCTAACAAAGTATTTTGTTTTGATGAATAATTTAATTGACAGCCTTTGTATGAAAATTAGTTTCCGTGTCCGTTATGGACCATCTCGGCCCTGGAAAGCTTGGACATCATTTCGTTCAACATTTGGTTGCACATTGCAGCGTATGGATTCATTTCGACCAGCTGAAAATCATAGAAAACAAATTATGAGCTTACAATGACACAATCAAACATCAGTTTAAATTACCTGCTGCTTTGCAAAATGACTTCCTAGCCGGCTGGCTGCCTCAAAGTCCCTTTTCGCCTGTTCGATCCTAGAACATTTCCTATGCAATAGACCTCTCTGACAGAGAGCGTTGCATCCAGATCTCCCTTTGCTTTGACAAATTTCTAAAGATTTGTTCAAATCATCCATCGCCTCTAAAATATCGAAGGAATAAATAATTAGTCCAAAATATTAATTTGATTAAATTCATAGTTTTATTAACTTCCTCTTATATTGTGAACAAGGCAACTTACTAATACCATATTTTTATTAAAAGTTTCCCCTTAACAATCAAAATGAACACTGGTTGGTTTCAAGAAATTCAAATAAGAATTTGCCACCTATGTTAACATTATTAGACTATTCGAAACATTAATGATCAAGGTACATAAATGTAATTATGACTGCAAAGCAAAGCACTCATCAGATACAGAAGTGGAGGTACCTCGTGGTTACGCTCGTAACAAAACACTTCAAGTTCCGTACTTGAGCCGGATCAGACGGAAAGTGTTGGAATAAGGTCGAGGATAAATTGGATATGGAGGTCTGTGCGGATATTAAGTTTTGATACGCTTTAAGTTTGGGCGTTAGTCGAAGGATTTTTAACTGGAGTGATTAATTATGTTGGAGGTTGGAACGAGGGGTCTGTTTTATAGTCCTATGGGTAGTTTTTATTAGTTTATTTCTATTCTTTTAAGTCAGGTGTGGGGTTTCCAAGTCGATGTAAAGTCCCAAAAACGGACGACTTTGGTGTAGGGAGAGGAACAGAGTTGAAGTAGAGTAGAGGAGAGTACGGCGAAGGGTGTATTTATTTGATGGGATTTGATTTCGTTGAGTCTGATCCTCCAATTTTTGAACCATTTTTCTAAACAGGAGAGATAGTTATGGAGATTTCTGAAGGCCGTTTGGGTCTGGATTGAAAGGGATGTCTACAGTGTATACTGAATACAGAATGGGCCCGAGAATGCTGCCTTGTGGAAGGCCCACTTTGGCCTAGTGGATGGAGGGGATGATTCGTACGTAAAATTATCTACCGGACAGATAAGATAAAGTAATAAGTGCTCGAAGTTGAGTTTGCAGAGCAAGATGGGTTGCCACACCGGATCGAAAGCTTGCCCCTCGTATAGGAAAGCACCCGACCGACATTTTTTCCCTTCACGAGAAGATGCGATGATGTCTACCACCCAGTGGCATTGTTGAATGATAGATTGATACCTAGGGAAGAATTGAATGGATGACCCTGGAGCTTTCAAGGTTGGGATATAGGTGTTTTAGGAGAAGAGTTTTAAGTAGATAGACTCCATCTATCAATCTTTTCCACGGCTTAGACATCCAACATTAAAAGTAGGTGACATTAACAAGTGGTTTTTCTATGGCAACTTCAAGTATGTTAAAGGGAAGACTCTTTTAAGGTTTTAAGAACAGTCCCGAGTGCTACACTCGATCGAAGGCTTGAATCTTGTTTTATAAAGCACCCGGGCAGCATTACGTCTGCTCAAGAAAAGATACCCTGATGTCTACAACCCTGTGGCATTGTTGAATGTTAGAGTGATTTCTTCTGAACCTGAATTATTGGAATGGAATGGCATTTGAACTTTCAAGTCTGGGTTATCGGTGTCTCATGATGTTCTGGACAGATAGAATTTTAGGGTCTGCTGAATGGAAGGTTGCCCTTGAGTTTTCAAAGCAAGCCGCGCACCACACCTGATCGAAGTTTGCCTCTCGTCTAGGAAAGCACCCGATCGGCATTTTTGTCTTAAAGAGAGGATGGGATTATGCCAACCACCCAGTGCCATTGTTGACTGATAGATTGATACCTGGGGTAGAATTGAAGGGATGACACAGGAGCTTTCAAGGTTGGGATATAGGTGTTTCTGGAGAAGAAGTAGATGTACACCACCAATCTGTTCCACCAACGGCTTGAAAAGTAGGTGTTGGAGCAAGTGTTGCCAACGTCAAGTAGTTGAAATGGAATGTTCCTAGGACTTTCAAGGATGTGTTTTATGAGTAGTTTACCAAGGATTTTGCCAAGTAATGGCAGTAAGCTGATGGGGCGGCATGCGTAGGGAGGTCCTTAGGTTTATGGGGATTCGAAATGGGTCTTATAATGAATCATTTCAATTTTTGGATGAGAACAGGTAGTTCTGTTGTAAGGAAAATTATAGCTTTTTTTAGGAAGATTTCGCAGGATGTTTGTAGTTATAAGATCAAAACCGTAGAATTTTTTTTAATGGGTGATGACTGTTTATAAATTTTTGACCTCGATGGAGTGAGGGGTGTAAGGAGGGAGAGTAGTAAAGAGCAGTCTAGGTCCTGCTGTCCTCAACCTCAAGGAAAAAGTTTTCTGATTTGAGAAATGCATAAAATATACCATCATAAAATATTAATTTGCGAAAATATCTCGTAGATACATTTGGAACATGAGAATGACAAGATATTAGACATTTTGTATACCTTTATCTTTGCCAAGCAGCCTGTACGCCTGTGCTCTGTTGTTATAAGCAGAGGCTGTCTGCGCTTTCAAAATGACTTGTGAAAATATATCGACTGCTTCGAGGAATTTTCCTTCTTCTGCTTTCAGGACCCCTTGCTTTTCCAACTCCTTCACTTCAGGATCCGAGTTTTCAGATTCTACATCTGCAAAATGAAATATAGCGAACGTTTGAAAAAAAAATCGATCAAGGCGAGACGAAATTGAAAATTTACGACATGTACAAATATAAAACAGTTCGAAAGTAATATTTTTCCATCTAGATAAACCGATCAAGTTGAAACTACTGGAATTGCGGAGTATGTACGAAAGAGTATTTCGTAGATTAGATCTTTCCTTATGAAATGTAACTTCATGTACAATTTTGACGTGCTACTTGGCCGATTGTTTTGCTATTAATATTTTAAATTGTAAAAGTTAAACTGCATCCCTTCACATGCTAAAGAGAAGTCACTTAAACGAAACGTCCCAATTACAAAATAAAAGAGGATTTTTGCAATTCCAAGTGCTCAAGGAAATGTCTATTATTTCCTTAACTGGCTAAAACAGGTTTCTGATCATGTTTGTTGGAGCAATTCCAATATCAAAAACTCTCGTCACTGGTAACATTTAAAAAAAAAATAATAACAAATCTGGACTTTACAAATACACCTTTATCAAACTCTGGCAAAAAAAATTATTTATTCAATCCATTATATTTCCTGAACCGATTGACAAAATAACTTCTTTTAATTAATTAATCTTTATGTAAGATATTGATTGAAATGAAAAAGTTAGTGAAACGAGAGGGGTTTCGAACCCACGACCTTCGGCTCAATACGCCGCTGCTTTAACGACATGACCTGTCGTGACAAGTGGTTAGAGCAGCGTCGTATTGAGCCGAAGGTCGTGGGTTCGAATCCCGCTCGTTACACTAACTTTTTCATTTCAACCTTCTCAAAATACGAAAGGTAGGTTGAGATGGGAAGTTGGTGTCCGAGTAGATCGAAGTCACGATAGCTCAAGTAATTAGAGCAGCGGTGTATTGAGCCGAAGGTCGTGGGTTCGAATCCCACCCGTGACATTTCATTTCAACTAATACCTTACAGAAAGATTAATTAATTGAAAGAATTTATTTATTCAGTTAGATAAGATGTATTAATTAGGGATGGTTAAGGTCACTTATAGAGCTCTAGTATGATTGACAGAAACAATGCATAAACAGACTCGAAACACACTGCAAAATCTAAAAAGCGTATGTCAAATGGTGGCAGACCCATGAGATAAAAAGAAAGAAAAACAGATCCAAGGAAAAGCCATTGGAAAATTCTAAAGAGAATTAAAATAAATGAGATTGCTATAACGGAACCTGACGAAATTAGAGAAAAACTGAACTTTAACAGACCCTTTCATGTGTGTTATATAAGATTTTTGGAAGATAGGTAACCTCAAGTTTCAGGATGTGCCCTAATATGTCACCGATCTAACAGAACAAGATTTAAAGTATGTGTAGTGGTATACGCTAGCAAATATGTTTCCAAGTATCTTGCAAGCTAAGGTCCATGCCTTCAAACTCTGTGCACAGTAATAGACAAAGAGAATATAAAAGTTGCACAGATTTCATTTCTGACAGTCAAGGGCAGTAAATGCGTATGGTTTTAGCTCCAACCTAGTCTGCGAATGCCTAAATTGCCTGTTGGCTCCAGGAGAACACAACTCGGTTACCTTGAAGTGGGTCCCCGGACATGAAGATATAGAAGGAAACTAACAGAGTACGAACAAGCCAAAAAAGATATACAACTAGGCATGCCAGAATCATACAGAAGAAAGCAGACATGAAGCAAACTAAGTGTGTAGTTTATGGGTAAAAGGGCCGAACTATATCTTAGCAAAGCCCTTTCAACTAAACTCATTTTCCAAGCTGAAGCTACTCTCAGATAATCAGGCAGATATACAGGCACTAAACGCGTATAATTTCAAGTCTAAACTTGTCTGAGAGTGCCTCTTGCCTAAAGATTCTAGGACAACACAGCAAGATTACCTTAAAGGGTTCCCGGATATGAAGGTTAAAAAGGAATAAACAGGCTGACCAACTAGCCAAAAAGGGTAGCCCCTCTCACCCATGGGACCAAACCCACAGGTACACAGGAGTGTGTGCTTAAATTGTAACGGGAAAAATGTCTTGAGAAAGAAAAACTCAACTTGACAAAAGTACAAGGTATGAGGCAAGCTAAGAAATGTTTTAATCTCTCCAAAAGGAAGGCGAAGAATCTCCTCTCAGCGGACTGGATTTGAGGAAAATTGAAAGCCTCTATACCAACCAGTGCCCTCTTAACTACCACATAAAGAAGATGGGGAAAGAAGAGACAAAAACAATCCGACTCTGTCAATAAAAACCAGAGACATCGACACACATCCTGAGCATTATTCTGATTACGGTACAAGTCTTCCGTAAGGCAATTCTCACGACTACAGAAGCACCGAGGAAAGTGCTTAGACTTACAAGAAAAAGTACAATTTCCAAAGTATGGTTATAATTTATAAAGGTTACACAATAGACCTATATAGGTTATAGTGGAGGAAATGATTTTTAATATTTTTTTCAACCCCTCAAATCCTTAAAAAATGCTATAGACGAGAGCACCAGGTATGAGAGCAAACTAAAAAAGTTTGCAAATTTCCCAAAAAGGAAGATGAAGGTGTTTTGCTCTTTCAGCAAACAAGATTTGAGAAAAATTGTAGGCTTCTTAACTACCACCTAAAAAAGATGAGCGAAGCAGAGTCAGAGGAAACCAGAGACATCATCCTTTGTTAAATTGAAGCACTAGCCACTTTGATAAGGTAATTTTCAGCGCGAAGTGGCACCGAGTAAAGTGCTTGGTTTAGTAAAAAAAAATACCCCTCCTAAGTTATGGTTGTAAACTGATAATCATAAAAAAGTGACAAAAGAGTCATAAAAATCGAATACATAAACATTCTAGGGTAACATTTTTTCAGCGAACTAAATTATGACTATAGGCAAGTGAATTGCCAATATATTTAAATGTAATTTAATAACATTTAAGATTTTGTTTATTTTTGGAGGAATTTGTTATGTTTTAGTTGGATGGTAGGATATTTTATGATTTACGAAAAACCGACCTTTCTGAAAATAATATTTCCATAAGTATTCGTATATGCTGATAATTTACCTTCAACAAGTTCCGTTAAATCCTCCGAGTAAACTCCTTCTCCAAGGGGAAGCAAAGGGTTGAAAATGGAATTAAGAACGGCCCTGTCGTTTTCACTCAAAACGGACATTTTCTCCTCTCTGGTGGACACCGACTGAGCGCGCATATCCTACTAAAGATTCCTAACGCCCAAGGCTGTCAAGTCCTTACGTAAAGGACTACTTTTCCAAAACAAAACAACAAATAAAACACGACGAAAAACATATCTTGCGAGAACAATGTATTTTTTAAACTTTTTTATATATTTTATATTATACATCCAGCTAGTGATGTTACATGCTTTCAGATTAATATTACATTATTTAGCTATTAGAAGGGAAAAATAAACCAAAAACCTTAGTTATCGTTATGAATTATAGAATTCCGGCGAAAATGTTATCAGTTGGCATGAATTAATTCAATAGATGACTTGATGCTACAAGTACCTAATTGATTACACCCCTCACTTTTTTTTCTATGGAAGAAATCGTGATGCCATTGGCGCTGTAAATGGCGCGGAAGCTACACCCTATCGCTGAGCTATGCCAGGACATAACGTATTTAATTACTTTTTGTATCGAAGGAGGTTAGATTTAAAAACACAAAAGACCAGGGAGATAATATACACTTTTCAGTACCGTCTCAAATTTACGTAGAACTAATGATAAATGAGTCAGCCATAGCGCTATCTCTAGGGGTGTTTATTTACAAAAAGAATTTGCACTAAACGACACTAGCAAACACCAGTTTCATCTTTCAGCCACTTCCAGTTTATTCTTTCCGCTTCTTCCTGGACACTGGAGAGCACTCTTCTTACAGTCACAACACTCCTCGACAGTCGACTCTATTCGGCTTGTTTCTGCCCCCGAATGCATCTTTCATGACTAGACTGTCCTTCTAACTGGGTGGATCACCCACCGACATCGGGTTCATTATATCTCCTCGCAAGACTATGGCAGAAAGCATGCTGCCTGCGAGAATGCGAAGGTCAGCCTACGTCGTCCCCGAGGAACGGTGAAGTGAAGTGCCACGGACCACTTACATATACTTCTCCCGTTCCTAAGCTACCTCAACGGTTAATAAAAAGGTGATTAAAGGAGGCAACGCGATGGCCTATCGTATGAAAAGTAGCAAATATAGTCTAGCGCGGGAGGACTTTCTGCTGTTGAGTGGGCACACTCCAGCGAACCTATGAACCTCGGAACCATCCATAAAAGGGGAAGGCTTGAAGCCGTCAATGGTCGATTGCCTCTTCCCTTAATAAATAATGTCGGTGATGATGAACTGATGATAAACAGAAATGACCCGGGGTATAAGGCGCAAGCGGAAAAGGTGAAGGGGATCCGGTTTCCTTAAGGGAACACAGTGACCAAAAGGTGGAACCCTTTCTCAAGCTTTGGCTTCTTTCATTATTCCTGCAACCAGTCGCACCCTTTGGTGTCCCTACGCACAATAATGTTGTAGCTCATAGAACCTTCTAAAGCACAAGCTGTTTTCTTAAGTAGGCCAAAGAAATCATCGGTGATTGAATGAAGGGTGGGTCAAGTAAACCATATCCTGAGGATACTTCATGGACGAAAGCAGTCAAAGCTCAAGGTCTGTGTAAATAGTAAGACTGGAGTGGCTCGATTCTTTGGAGATTGGAACGCTTGGTTGAGTCTCATAGTTTAAAACCGTACGCCCCGATTCGATGTAGTAATGATGTGTAGATGAAGCGTTTGTTTTCTAATGAGAATTTTCATCTGTTGTCAAGTAGTCATTTCAGCAGTTTTTTTTTCAGTGCAGTTCTATTCTTTTAACTTGACTGTACGTTCAAAGCTTCCAAGTAAGTCTTTTGTGGATGTAAAACCCAAATACTGGACAAAATTGGTTGCTGGGAGAGGAAAACAGTTGTTTTACTTTGGATCTGAATGGCGAAGGGTGAAAACTAGTTACTGTGATTTGGTTTCGTTAAGTCGGATCCTTTATTTCTTGAACCGTTCCTCCAAACAGGAGAAAGGCACCTGAAGGTTTTAGAAGTCCACTAATGGATATGGGTATGGCGTAAGGATGGTGGTAACATAGGTACCAATCTGTATCTAGCAAATTGAACCTAGTTTTTAAAAACCCTAACCTATATTTTGATGAAATTAGCTATTGTAAAAAGTCTTTTTTTTTGCTAGACACCACGGTGAAGACTATTTCCTAGGATTTAGTTTCGTTGCCTCTGAACCTTCATTTCTTGAACAATTCCTTCAAACAGGAGAGATGAACCTGAAGCTTTCAGGATGCCACTGTTGAGTCTGCGTTTGCTGTTAGGTTGATGGTATCGAAGGTATAATCGGTATCTAGCAAATTTAACCTTAGTTTTTAAAAACGACCTCTATTTTAATGCAAAATGCATAGCTATTGGAAAAAGCCTTTTTTTTGCTGGACATCATGGTGAAAATTATTTCCTAGGATTTAGTTTCGTTTCCTAAAGAGATTTCTAAAAGCCACGACTGGGCCTGGGTTTGCTAAGGATAGGAATCGACAATCCATAGGCATCTAAAGAATAGAACAGGACCAAGTATGCCGCCTTGCGAAACGCTCACTTTGTTTTATTGGTTGGGAAGAAGGATGATTCGTACGTAAAGTAATCTATCGGACATAAAGGCTATGATGATGAAGTAATAAGTTTAAGTTGAGTTTCTAGAGCAAACCATAGTGCCACACCTAACTAAAGGCTTGCCTCACGTCTAGGAAAGCTGGACCTGAATTGAAAGCATGGCATTGGATGGGATGTATGTGTTTCATGAGGAGTTTTTCAAATGGATAAACACCACTAATCTTTTCCACTAACGCCATAGTCATTCAATGAGAACAGTAGGTGCTAGTGAGAGGGGGTTTTATATGTCACGCCTAAACACAGAACTACTACTTTCAGCTGTTCCTTCCTCAACCAATCATCCAGCCTCTCAGTTTCATTCCTCACTCTGCCGTGCCCCTTTAATTCCCATCGCCTGTTAGAAAACCTATTTCCACGGCATTCTATTCCATTTACAGCCAACCATTCCCCAATGTTTTTGTTTGTATCTCATAGCAAACCATCCTATACGTGAAAAATTGTGAACGATCATTTTTGTCTATAAAAATTTAAAGGATTTTTTTTTGGCTTCGAGTGGAGAGAAATCGAAGAGATGAGCAGAAAAATAATCGGTAATGTAGCCCTTGGATGGAGAATGGGAAAGGGGACGTGCATTATACTGGAAAAATATTGGTGTTGTAAACTCTCTACCTCATCCTCCTCCTTTCTCCCCGAACCTTTCACCTTTTCAAATATTTAGACTAACCCCTTGCACTAAAACATTTCAATAAATGGGCTTTAATGACTATGCCGTGGCGAGGAATTTTTCCTCATACATCTTTTACAATTTCTTTTCCACTGAAGAACCAATTTTGTATTTATTCTGCTACCGTGACTTATGTATTGTCGCCAATAGTCTTGAGATTTATTAAAGACGTCTGTCTTTCTTTTATTAGTATTTTTATATAAAGCTAATTAAAAGCAGAAGACCATTGAACTGCATTCTTTAAAATTGTCGGATATCTGAAAAACCATCAAAGTATGTCTCACGTTTATCCATCTTGTCCTTCTATATATTTAAAATATTTTCATTAATAAACTCATTTTTTTAAATCATGAAAGCAGGCCTTGAATCATCGTCAAGGTTTCCGTCCGCTATCTATTCTCTCTAACTTCACTAAACCTCTTGAAAAAATAGTTCATTCTTTTTTAAAAAAAACTCACAGTAAGTTGTTTTCAACGATACGGATTTCGAGCCTATAGCTCATCATTAGGTTGAAAGAGCTCTACAAGACAACCCCGTCCCTCCACATGAATTGTAAGACTTACTGATGATGTCCAACCTGATGATGAGCTGTATGCTCGAAATCAGGATCGTTGAAAACAACTTACTGTAAGTAGGATCTATCTTTTTAAAAAGATTGAACAACACACACATTCCACCATTTATCTTTTCTATAAATAGTTCATTTACAAATGTATTCTTACTTAGAAACCTCAGATCTCCTTGTCCTCTCCCATTCTGGTTTTCGTCCTGGTTTTTCCACGCAATCCGCTCTTCAAAAAAATTTCACATACAGACTTACCAAGGTAAAATTACAATTCTTGTTCTCCTGGTCTTCTCTGAAGCCTTTGATTCAGTAGATCTTTCTCTTCTTCTTGCTAAGTTCAAAACGTTCTTCCTCAGTGTTCTCCAGTGGTTCCTATCATTTCAGATCGTTTCCAAGTAGTACCCATCACAGATGAGCCTCACCCTGTACCCTGCGCATCACATCTGGGTTCCCTCAAGGATCAATTATTTCTGCTTCTCTTTTTTTGCTTCATTAACTGTTCTAATTCCTTGACTTTCTCAAAATATTGCTCCCACCATTTGTATGCAGACGTCTCCCAAATTTAACTTTATTTTCCGCTTGCTGACTTTCAACCTGCAATTGTAAAAATTCAGGAAGACTTATCATCAGACTTAGAATCAGCTTCTGGGCCACTAAAAATGGGCTTGAACTTAATTTAGAAAGGTCTAAGGCCATGGTGTTTGGGTCTCGTTCTCTCCTCCGATCCTTACATTACAGTCATCCTATTTCTTTCTGTCCTACTGTCAAGAACGTTGGGATTGTACTTGACTCGATCTTATCGCGAAAACCTAATATTTCCAAGATTTTCCGCCGCTGCTTTTTTACCCGTTTCTCCACATTAGTACCCATAAACATCTTCTCTCTTATTCACCCCCAGTTTGACTATGGATGTGTTCAGTACGGTAGACTCACTGCTGATTCAGGTTGCTGGATGATAGACTTAAGCGCATTAATAAATTGTTTTGTACACTTTCTTTTTGGATCCCCAAGGAGGTCCCACGTGACTATATGTACTTTGGTTTGAAGTAGTTATACCCTTCCTAGTGACTGTCCTTCCTTTATCAAGCAATATCTTCCCACTCCTCTCCTTATATGATCTCCTAACCTTTAGGTTTTCGGTACACTACCTTCATTTCTGATCTCTATCCTCCTAAACACAGAACTACTGCTTTCAGCCGTTCTTTCCTCAGGAATTCCATTTCTCATTTTGCCTTTCGTGCCCCTTCCATTCCCACCTTTGGTTCCTATATATTTGGTTACCTCCCGGCATTGCCACAGGTTATCCTTAATTGGTAAATTATTATTAAATTATTCGTATTATTAAACATATCTGTCTCTTTTAAGTTTATTACAGGATATTTTTAGTTTATATTTATAATGTATTGTTTTTTGATTTGATTTTATAATTATAATTGTCTTTTTTGTATTTATGTTGGACACTAATCTAGATACGGCTCTATTAAGTAATTTTGTTTTCAATGGGGTTTTAAGCTTCAGAATAAAGTTTATTTTTTTTCTTTTATCTTTCTCCTTTCCTTCTTGTAATCCTCTCTGTCTTGTTATTTATCAGTCGAGTTTATTGGAAATAATCAATTTTATTTTTTCTAATTAAAAATTATATTTGAAAAGATGAGAATTGTATATCGAAAAGACTTAACATATAATAATATTTATTCAGATATCGTGAGATGCGGTCGGGTGTGATGTAGGTTTCAGAAAAACATTTTCTTTATCGTGCCAACGTTTCGATCTTTTATTGAGATCATCTTCAGAAGAAGCCGACGCCTTACACAAAATGGTCTTTTATATACCGACTTCCTTCCCCACCCCTTCAAAACCAACATATATAAAAATAAAACAGCAAAATCTCACTGGCACTCTCAACACGAGACGCAAGGATGGCACAATTACACAGAAGACAAACACTTTGAGTGAGTAGAAATACTTTGTTTAAATATAAAATATATTTTGCATTGTACAAATCACTTTTCCATATCCTAAATGTATTTGTTAAATGTAAACATTGTTTGTAAATCCCAGGGCCTGAAGATGATCTCAATAAAAGATCGAAACGTTGGCACGATAAAGAAAATGTTTTTCTGAAAACTACATCACACCCGACCGCATCTCACGATATCTGAATAACTATTGATTAACGGTCACTAATCTCTACACATATAATAATATAATAAATCATTAAATATTTGTATAAGCACAAACCTGAGTCTCTTTGTAAATTAATGTTTAAGACGTTTATAAGAACACTTTTTATTTACATTTATTTTGGTCTTTTTAAAGTTATGATTTATGTATTTTTTATTTAAAAAAACCAAAAAAAAACCTAGGAGATATTTTTTGTTAATCGTATTTTCCAAAGCATTTTATTGTTTATTTGTACAGCTATTTTCTATCTGCTATCGATCGAGTGCTACATATATCAAAAATGTCTACTATTATCGTTTGTCCTTTCATATGATATGTCCATTCAAAACTTCAGAAATTTCCACAAATCTTCAGTAATTCTTTATAAATCATCATATCATATTTCCTAGCTATGAGAAATAATTAGATTTTTATGAATTTTTTATTATAATTGGAATTTTTAATTCTAACGCTATTGTGGTTTATTAAGAATAAATTAGACACATTTTTAAAGGAAATTCTAAGTACTAATTAAATTTTAACAAAAACTTATATTATTTATTTTTTCAATTAATTAGCCTTTTTATCTAAGGTCTTAGTTGGTATGAAAAATTTTGAGTCACCAACCCACGACCTTCGGCTCAATACGCCGCTCCTCTAACCACGTGAACTATTGTCACTTCTAGTTCCAAAGGTCGTGGGTTCGAATCCCGCTCGTAACACTAAATTTTTCATCCCAACCAAGACCTTTGATAAAAAGAATAATTAATTGAAATAATTATTATGGTCAATTATGATCGTTAAACATATATGGATCATTTATTTTCTTGAGCAAGATCAATAAAATCGAACCACTTTGACACTACAACTTGAATTTGTCTAGAGATTGAGTTCGAAGTAAGAAGAAATGTGGATATAAAGGTCTGGGAAAAGTGTATGTGTAAAAAGGAGATTTGGAAGTTAATTCGTCCTGTCGCCCGGGTTGATCCCCTTTTAATAAAATTCCAGGATCAGAGTTCGAGAAAGAAGGAGGGAAGTGAATGGTATAAAAAAAAGGAAGTCTAATTTATTCAAAGGACGAAGACTCCAGTTTCTACAATTCTGTCACATCAAAATCCTTCCCAGTGAATTACCATCGGAATTAATCCGAATTAATCACATTATCGAAATTGATCCAACACTTTTAGCTTCTGTGTAAACCAATTATGAGCTAACAGTGTTCTAAAATATCTAGTCAATCTCATACTCACATTTACAGGTTTTTACTAAAATCCAAAACGACAGGGGTAAAATCATAAATTTAACAATTAATATTGTCAGATTATGTGTTAATATTAGTCAATCTTTACAGAACAGTTTAGCTAAAGTTTATACCTGCTGGTATTGGCTGTACGGTGTTTGTAAAGTTTATAAAATTTATCTCCCAGGGGAACTTTTTTTTATACATTGATGGCTACTATACTGCTTTACGGCTCCAGACTTCCAGGGTAAGTGTTTTATAATACTTTACCACCGGTTGCTTGTATATAACGTTTATCAATAGTGCCTTTTGACCACCTTTTTACGGTTTGACCGCTTAATTTAATTAAATAAAACAAAATTATTTTGAAATGTTTGATTTTAAAATAATATTACTTCCTTTTAAGACAATTCTAATTATAATTAAAAAGATTCAATATAAAACCTCATAAAATTATTAGTATGTAACTTTCATATCTTTATTTAACGCTAGACAAACTTCATCTGAAGGGTTAAGTAAAAAATGCATTTTCTTTAACTTAAACTTAACTTGAATAATTGTTATTTGATGAGTATAGCCAAGTTAAAATGTTAGGGTGTTGAGGAAGTCTGCCGTGTGTACATGATGAAAAGAAACTAACCTAGGATGCTCCCTTGAGGGACTCCAGAGTAGGATAGAATGGATCGAAGGGGATTACCTACCTGGGTACTCAAGAAAGTTCAATCACACCTAGCAGCACCCCTTTGCGGCATACCACTTTTTATATTAAATTTATTTATTAAATTCGCTAGTTTTCGTGGTCCGCTTGACCAATTAATATCTTTCAATTAATTAAGGTTTTTTGTTGGGATAAAAAAATGTCAGTGTCATGAGCGGGATTCGAACCCACGATCTTCGGCCAGATACGGCGCTCCTCTATCACCCGAGCTATCGCGACCTCGACCAGCTCGGACACCAACCTCCCATCTCAACCTCATGTTTTGAATTTTCCCTCCTTTTTGCCATTTTTCAAATATCGTGTAATCTTGTGTAGTATTTATAGTATTTGACAAGTAGCGGCTTATCTAACCGAAGGTCGTGGGTTCGATTCCCGCTCATGACATTGACTTTTTTATCTCAACTAAAAACCTTAATTAATAGTAATGATTTAATTGGTCAAACGGACCACGAAATTAGTTAATTTAATGATTTAATATGAAGTATACTTCACTAAAGCTCTTCGTGGCCATTACATTTGTCGTCGAGAATCTAATCCTATTACATGGCATTTGAAAAATGGCAAAAAGGAGGGACAATTCAAAAGGTGGGGTTGAGATGGGAAGTTAGTGTCCGAGTGGATCCAGATCACGACAACTCAAGTGGTAGAGCAACGGCGTATCTAGCCGAAGGTCGTGGGTTCGAATCCCGCGCGTGACACTGACTTTTTTATCTCAACTAAAAACCTTAATTATTTGAAAGATATTAATTGGACAAGCGGGCCGCGAAAACTAGTGAATTTCCCAAAAATGTTGAAAAATATGACTCATTGCACTTAAAAACACAGTTGGGTCAAAATCAGGTTGTCGTACATATCCGGACGTTTCACGGTGTTTTAATTTTAAATGTGAATATATACTCACCTAACATTATTATTTCTACTAAACCTAAGTCATGTTCGGAGTGGAATGATAGTAAGACTGCTGACTAGACTCTCCAGCCTCCAAAGGCATATGCCAGGAAAAATAAGAAGCAGCGGAACATGCTCTCTGTAGGCACAAAAGCTGAGATTCCTCCTCCTAAAAGGGAAAACGCTTGAACAATACAAAGCTTTGAGATCTGATCTAAAGCCATGAGCTTAACGAAGACCTCCAGATTATAATGGATAATGCAGAATAGGCCAATATTAGCCCCGTTGCGTAAGGTTGTAAACAGGCTCTCCTGATAACCTTAACCTTCGTTATACCAGCTTATGACAATGTATTGTAATTAAAGTTCTTTTTTCACCAATTCATTCTTACGCCAAAGATAAAATGAATTTTGTATTATTTACTTGTTATTATTGATCGTTTTCCGGATCGATCGTAATTGACGTCCCTTCACGGTAGATAGCGTTGACCTCAGGTTAGCGTTGGTGAGTCACAATGTTGACCTCCGGAACATTCAGAACATTATGTATCGTGTGTCACGTGCGACGCTATCTTGATAAATGACATTCATGAGCTACCGTTCAAAAATATGAGGTTGAATCGCTGTATTCTATATAACATGTGTTGTTACTGTTCAATGACACGTCTTAAGACTTTCTTTTGTTCAATAACGTCTTTTATCAGTTGGATATACGCGTAACTGCACAGATGGAGATCGAAAGATGTTATTTGCCAGGGAGGGAGATCGCATAAAATTTGTACATCGGCCTCTTAATGTCCCCCCTCGTCGACCAATCAGATAACTAGCAGTAAATCCCGAAATGGGCAATAAGACGGTACATTGCCTTTCCACTCCTGATTAGATCTCCAAGCGACTGCCCAAAGGCCGAAATGTTTGATCCTAGGCGATATTTCTTCTCCGGGATGTTTTACGTTCCAATCTGATCTTACAAGGAGGGGGCGGGTCACCGACATTAAATTACTCTTTCTCAGATTGATTTTTCTGATGTTAAATGATTTTTTTTCTCTGTGGAGGCGCGGAATCAATAAAATTATAAGACAAGAATAATGTTGCACATTAACATTAACAATGTAAATATATTTTTGGTTTAAAACAAAATACATCACGCATAAATATCAACTATCTGTACATATTTGGAAAATAAAAGTTTTCCATACTATCCTTTTATAATATTGTACGTTATTTATTATAATAATTTTTTGATTATTATTTGTTTCAATGATACTGCTGTATCACCTGAACTCAAACGAAAAATATTTGGGTAATAAGGCGTAATTTTGAGCAATCACGATCCGTGGCACGGACTTTAGCGTGACATTTTATCAGACCCCCGGCCTTTGAGTACTGGACCTCAATCAATTTTAGCCAGGGGTATAAATGCTAAACTTACACCAGTGTGGATGAATAAAAATGAAAACATTGTATGTAAAGAAAAAATCCATTTTTCTATATAGAGTACTCCATCACCGTAATTGAATGATTGGTATGCCAATGGGAGTAAATGTAAGAATTTGCGTATGAATGGGCACGGAACTGCATGCATTGGGTGTTGACTGACCTAGCTGTTGATAGCACCTGGAACCCAACCTAGGTAGGTGGACGAAAAGATTGAGGTCTGACCACAGACTGCCAACACCCGAGGAGGATGATTCTCGAATCTGCCTGCAGTTCACAGTACATAGCAAAAGCTGGAATTGCCGGTAGTCTATCTAGAAGGGATTAGGCTCCACTCGGCACGTCTGTATGTATGTACGTACATGTGCGGATTTGAGAAGTTATAAATCCAAATCCAAAATGCATTTTTCCACACTGTGAAAATTGTCTTCTACAATGGATTATTGTAAAGCACGTCTAATATACAGATGGAGAATATAAACAATTATTCCAAATGGAAATTTTATTGAGATACAGAGACTTGGTTAGTGACGGTAAATCAGTCACCCTGTGCTGGATTAAAGGACTACTCGAGCATCCGAGAAAATGAAATTGTGGATAGGTTCGCGAAGGAAGCCGTAGTAAACGGCTCTTTCTTCGATTACAAAATGACCAAGTGCGATGCCAAAAGGGCATTAAATAGAGTGTGGCTACGCGATTGGCAACTGCTACATGACGTCTCCCAGGGAGGGCAATTGTACAGGCTAAGGTTTCCCATGGTGCCTAAGAAGCCGTGGTTTCAAGGGTGTACGGGTTCGAGGCGTTTTTTCTCCACGATGGTGCGAATACGTACAAATCACGGGTTATGGGGCGCACATAGATTCAGAATAGGAGTGAGAGACAGTCCAAATTGCGCGACTTGTGATAAACCAGAAGACCTCAATCACTTGATTATGGAATGCCCGGAGCACGAGGAGAGGAGAAAAATTTTCCTGGAGAGGATCTATTCCTTGCAGTGTGTAGCAAAACCATTCAGTTTGGAGTCCCTAATTTCAGAAAGTAGAGACGCCGTTTACATGCTTCTATATCAATTCACCAAGGGGGGTAAAATAGATATTTGGACAGACTACGCTCCGGGGGGCGGGGTCTCGGGGACCTCAGTGCTTTGAGGCGCCCAGTCGCTTCTGGTATGAATTCTCTCTCCGGAAAAATTTTGATCTTATTGACTTTTGAGTCAAGTAATTGTTTCTGACTTTTGTGTTGCGTTGTCTGGGGTGTTCGGGCGACGGGGTGCGGCGGCTGCGTTCCGGGTGGTGGCGGGCTGGCTGCGGGGTTGGGGGGCTGTTCGTGCTTACTGGGCGATGTTTAGCCCCGAGCGTGGGGGGGTAAAAAAAAAAATAATAAAAAAAAACAGAAAGTATGGCAGCTCATACCGCTGCGTGGTCGTGGTCTGTCGCTGTCCGAGGCGCGGCGCAGCTTCTTCTCGTCGGTTTCCCCCGCTTGACATCCCGGATTGACGGCATGGCTGATGTGTGGTTGCACAAGGCAAAAAAAAAAAAAGGACTTGAGAGGATTGACAACATTGCCTTTTTTGAACAACGTTGCCTCAGGGCAACTCGAAATTGATCAAATTAGCTAAAGCTCAGCTAATTCCTTCAATTTAAGGCGGGGGCAGTGTTTTTCCTTCAATGTTTCATCACGTGTATTGGCAGCAATGATTTTTTTGCCATCAGTCTAAAATTTTCATCTTGGAATCTTTAATCCCTAACACGGATCTTCACCATCAACATATCGATTGTTATTTTTGCCAAATATACAATTTTTTCCATATCCTGTTTATAATTTAACCATTTCTTGTACAAAGAAGGTTCAGAACAATGCCAATTTAACCAATTTTCTTTAAGGTTAGAAGGCAATCCCGTACGTTCAGGGCGTGCGCAGCTTTGTTCCTGCTCGGTTTCATCCCGTGTATTGGCAACACTGATTTGTTTGGCGCCAATCTAAATTCTCCACAAACGGTTAATCCACAAATTGACCACGACGCGCCAATGCTCATTGGAGACTGAAGCTTTAGTTAGTTGAACTTAGTTGCCTAATATCGAAGAAAAAAATCACGTGCTTTCGTTGTTCTTGCTATAACATACTTTCCAAAGCTTTTCAAATAAGTTTGATTTATTATTAAAGTCAATATTTTTTTAAAATCCGTTCGGTATTGTTTTGTTTGTTCTTTTATTCTTTTAATACTTTCAATCATTTAATTCATATATATTTTCTTTCGTTTTACTGATCCGATTCATCCACTTAACCGTTTGATCATTTAAAATGAAGGCTTCTATCTAATGTTTACTTTATTGTGAAATAATAAAATGAACCTTTTATGAATAACGAGAACAAAGATTTGGACGATTTTGTGTAATTTTTATTAATTCTGTCAAACTTTGTCCGGCTTGAACACTAGTTTCACTGTTGCTTAGAAAAGACTAGTAAGGCCATATTTAATCATTTTTTGATGATTTGCTGATATACAAAGATATATCTAATACAGTTAACAGGTTTAAAAAAAAATAGGTGTATTATGTACTCTAATCATGTTAGGCAAAATGGGCTTCCTTTTTACAGAATTTGTATAGCATTTTTAACAAGCGGAGGCCTTTTACCTAACTGTTCTTAAATGTTAATTATTGTTTAACTTGAAGCCAAATTACGTAATCTAATTTGTTTAATAGGCTTAATGACTCCTTTAATTTAGTTTTTCTCCGGCTGGACTCAGTTGGGAAATGCCTGCACTGGCCTGACCAAGATCTTTTCCTTCTAAAGTCGTCTCATCTGGTAAAATTCACCCAGTTTGAGTAGCGGATGTGAAGAATACCTGAATCGAGTTGTTCGTTAATTCCGTGTTGCCGAAATAATTAAGTTAACTCTCTTTATATAAGGAGAAGGAGAGGAGTGAACTAAGGCCAAACCCGGTTTGCTTAAATGGGCGGGGGGGGGTTCCATCTAATTCATTTAAGTGCGTAGAAAACTTGGAAAGCTAGGAAACCTTATTTCACCGGCTGTTGTTTTGCTTTCCTCTTTTTCCACTTGTTTTTCAGTACACGAGTTTTAAAGGGTAAATATTTAATTTACCCAAGGTACAACTTCTAGTTGATGTAGTATTTTATACAGAAAAGAGCTCTATTTGTTGTTTTTCGCATAGCAAGAGGTCTTAATTCGTTCACAAGTTGACCAATTGGGTTAAAACTTGACTGTTTATTGAATATGACTCTAAATGAGCGGGCAATTTTTATCCTTAAGGGCAGTGCCAATTACACATTTTAGCCTAATTTGTTGAAGACGTGAGGAGCGGTCAAGAATAAGGAAGGTGAAAAAACTACTAAAAACTAGTGAATTTAATAAGATAAAGTGAAGTATACTTCACTAAAGCTCACCGGGGCCATTTAATTTGGCGCCGAAAATCAAATAGATTACACATTTGAAAAATAGCAAAAAGGAGGGGGAAATTCAAAAAGGTGGGATTGAGATGGGAAGTTGGTGTCCGAGTGGATCGAAGTCACGATAGCTCAAGTGGTGGAGAAGCGGCATATTTAGCCGAAGGTCGTGGGTTCGAATCCCGCTCGTGTCACTGACTTTTTTATCTCAACTAAAAACCTTAATTAATTCAAAGATATTAATTGCTCAAGCGGACCACGAAAACTAGTGAATTTAAAAACTAACTTTTTCATTTTTTTGCTAACGTTTCGACCTGTATTCGGGTCATCTTCCGGGGCGTTGTGTCTAACACTTTCACACAAAACCAATATGACACCACAAGAATAGCACCACACGTTATGAACTGAAGATGACCTGAATAAAGGTCGATGCGTCGGCAAAAAATGAATAAGGTGTTTTTCTAAACTAGCTCATTCTTAACCTCTCCTCACGACTTAACAAATTATGAAACAACAGGTAACTAAGAAACACATTTTAGCCAATATTATTAGGATTTTGTTTTCACGTATGTTCACCCAGACCTATTTTCATTGACCTCAAAGTTTGACTTACAAACTAGTCACGTCACTCTTTGGGACGTCCTTGATTTGAAAGTCTAAAATGCCAATTCTGTTGCACGTTTCTCACTTATGTGTCTAAGCATTATATTTACAAGTACAGGAACGATAAAAAATAAATTCTCTTTACCTGCAGTTGCTTCAACGACGCCAGTACATCCTGAACATTGGGATCATTTGATTATGGGTACATGGCATGGAAGGCAGATTCTTAGTCAAAGGAATGACGTGATTGTTATTGCCTGAACATACAAGGTCTTCACCTTGCTTATTGCGAGTAGCCCAGCGCTCTAGTTACTTCAGGATTGGTAGAGAGAATGCTAGGTCACATCAAGCACCTACGCCACTTGAGCCGTTTGATCCGTTCGTATAGACGCTGAATGGGGGAGTGCATTTCTTATTTTCAGAAACTCCTGTTGGTATACATGAGAGAGTGTATAGATTTTGCGTTATTTGACTAGGGAATACAACACTTTCAAGGAGGAATGGTAGCTAAAAGTCCTTTTTGCATTAGAGGTCTTTGTACTAACAAGTCATTAAATTTCTTTCTATCAACGGTGAAGTTCGTGATGTCGAAGTGTCAGTCACGCTTGTCCCACCGACTCTCAAAATTTTTGAGAATTATAAGTTAATGGATTATTAATGGGTATCTAAACCATCCAGAATATCATAAATGCCAATTCTCTAATGCAAATTGAAAGGTCTGACCTTTGAACTTTACTACGCTTCGATGGTGATAGTTAGCAGCTTTGCCAGAAATGGTTTAAAGATTAAGATATCTCTGGAGACAAAGAATCTCAGAAAGGTAGACGAAGAGAATACGTTTAATAAAGCTTAAATGCCTGAATAAACTCATTGAGTCTATGGTGAAGAGTCGATAGACTTGGTATCTAGAGACGAAAAAACCTTACAGTCAGTAACCGGCGGGGATCCATAGGCATCTCTGTGGAACATGCTTATTCATGACACCACATGTACGCGATACTACGGAACTGTCGAGAAATCGTCCTCATAAATTACCACGATTTCTTTAGTCTTTCCTGAGTCAGACTGGGATGTGTGAGATCTGGGCTATCAAGCGAACGGTATCCCCAAGGAATGGTGATGAGTGTGACTATATTTCTGCTAACGATGGACGGAATCGCTGACCGCATAACCCCACAGATAAAGAAAATGTCCTTTCCCGACGACCTTTAGTTCTACCTCTCTGGTAGAAACACAACAGAGGTCAGTGTGGTGATGTAGTTGGCGATAAACGCAGTGACTGTGAGCGACGGATTCTCTTAAAAAACTGTATGCAATGGAGGAAGGAGCCACCGGAAAATCCGGGACCTTTCTTCACAATTGGTGACGTCTCCTGAAATTTAAATGAAAATACTCGCAGGTTGATGGAGGAATATGTAGAACTCACCCTACAAGATAGCCCCTTGAGCCTAACTTAGACGTTATTACGGATAAGACTAATATATTTATATATATTTATATATAATATATATATTAGTATATATAATATAGCTCTTGATATATTTTGCAATGCCGCAGGAAATAAGGTATATTTTTAATTTATATAAAATGTCTTAGAATATACGAGAAAGTTGTAGCCCAAGACCAACTATCAAAAATTACAAATTTATATATTAAATACATTTGCCTGGTATCATCCATCGTACCAGAATACTTAACAGATATCTCGGGCATATAAAGAAACAAAGAAAATGTAATCATATGGTACTGAAGACAGCTATAATCTCAACATTCGAAAAAAGTTACAACTAGGCTACTCCGTGTCAATTATTAAGACAAATTGGAAGACTAGCAAGTGCCAATGTGCCCAACCACATCATTCGTGGTCTGTGATTAAAAAAATTATCTACCCACACACAACAAATACGACAATGCCGCACTATACAACAGAGATTAAATGTTAAATAATATGAATTAAGCAGCCAACCGCAACCGCCGTCTCCCCTAAATCAGAAATATCACTTAGCAACAAGTTAAAGCAGTTGCCAAGTTTACGTACTTCCCGATTTCAATCCAGATCAGATAATATCTCTCGATGCTCATCGCCAACGCCATCCTCAGAACAAGACCATCCACACTGCTGGTATGGCAGAAAATCAAACAAAATGCTAACAAATGCACCACCCTGTACTTTCGTGGCTTAATCGGGAAAGAACCACCCAAAAACAAACTAGAGGCTAGAGGTCGTTGGGGATGGGGAAAACGCTTCTTAGCAAGTCCATCGCCTCCTTCACGTTCATTTCGATTTGTTTGTTACATGCTTATATAGGTAGAATTGAGCCTATATACATAAAAAATAAAGCTCGAACTACTCAAGAATTTGTAGTTTCGTTAATAAATAAACGTCCTACTGAAAAACGTGACGGTTTTGGAACATTTTCACTGTGTTTTTATAAATAAATTAACAATTAAGTACATTAGCGTGGCATAATTTATCTTGGATTTAAACAAAATAATTTTAAGGAACACATGAACATGTAATTCGGTCATTACTGATCATTTTCGTCTGCCTATGTTCGATACCCACCCTGGGAGTCATGGCCCACTTTATGTGGAACTACGGCGACAACGGGTGGTATAGTGTGGTTTGAGACTCGAGACCCCGAAACGGCTCACCTGGTGTTCTCATCCACGGCCCTTTTTCTCATTCCGAGCTCCTTCATTCTATCATGTGACCCCTCCTAACCCTTGGTTACAAGGAGTGTATCCGGGCACAAAATAAAGGTGCAGCCCAGAGGGCGTGGCAACCTCTCTAAAGCACAAGCTGTACTCATGTCGGCCAAAGGGTCGGCATGGGCGGCGGGTGCCTTAGCAGAGTCACACGAGGGCCAGTGCACTAGATCCTGTCTGCAAAGATGGGGGAGGGTGTATGGCCATCTGTACCACGGGGTAACTAAACTTTCCAAATTCAGCCCTAGTTAGCGAATGGATTCGTGATGGTGCATGGTGACCCCCTGGCGGGAACTTAGACAGAGGCTGTCTTCTATCTGTGACCTTAGTGAAGCTTGCGTATGGCCAACGTAAAACCCCCCGTCCTCACGGGAGACGTTGCGACCGGACGACAGCGTGTAAGCGTTGAGGACGCAAAGATCTTGCTATAGTCCCTCGAATGCGTGAGTAAGCGAATGGAAGAGGGTAGTGAATCGGTGTCTCGGACTCGAGTATGCTTTGCATTGTTGTGGGTATGACCGGCGTGGTACCCTTGGGGAAGCGAAGGATCGGACCACCTAGGCTGAGCCTATGGCGTCCCTCGAATGCGCATGTCAGGTGTAGGCTGAGCTCGATAAGAGACTTTACCGTAGGCGGTGCTCATCTGGGGTGTGGTTAGCAATTCCACTTTAAACTAAACCACTGCCGGGGCGTTCCCGGAAGTTTCTACGCTGGGGGAGCCTCTATACTCAGAGAAATAGAGTGGCCTTCTATATCTAGGGAGTACGCGGGGGGGCAAGGCGATGTATTTCGGCCTGTTAGCCCCTCGCGTACGGCATACCATGCACAATGTGGGCCCGACCATTCGGAGGGGACAAGCGGAGAGCGAGATTGTCTTGGCCCTTAGGGGCTGGGACACCTCTACACCAATTTTGCGGCGGTAACACCATTCCGTCGTATGCAGAAGTGCGTCAGCTCTCATCTTGAGAATCAAAACGTCCGATAAGGCCAAAGGCCAGGTGCGGACGTTAAAGATCCTCTTGTCTTGTTGACGATGAGTACTCGGGAACACAATGCCTATGTTCGATAGAGAAACGTTTTGGCGTCGCCAACTTCAGTGTGTCTGAGTGATTTATGTGACGGCAAGTTTTGTAAGATCGTGGAGGTGCGTGTCTGCGTTCTCTTTGTCTGTCGGTGCCTTTGGTGAATTAAGCCTAGGTTTTTACTTTCCCGATAGATCTTTGTAAATTGGCACTTAAAATTTAAAAGAAATCGAGAGGAAAAAATTAAAAAGCGATCACGTGCCCCATGCCTATTCTCTAAGATCTGTTTCGCCTTACCATCATCAATGATGATTGAGTTCTTTTACTTGTGGAAACAAATATATAAACCCTAAAGAACGGTCGAAAAGATAAATATGTATTTATAAAACAATAAAGTCTTCTTTATTTCCTGGCCGACTACTAGATGAAGTAACAAAAATGAAAATTGGGCGATGTTTTATCCTATATATAATACGATATAAAATAATTCAAAAATGTATACCTTTCAAAACAAAATAAACATAAACCGGAATAAAAACAACGCAAACAGTATCAAAAATACATACAATAAATGCAGAAACTAGGGATTGCCAGGAAAAATCTCTTGAAAATGTCAATAGACCTTAAGGTCGTTAACGAAAACGACCTAATGAAATTAGCCATTCACCATTAAGTACATTAGAGCGACATAATTTCTCTTGGGTAAGCAAAATAATTTTAAGGTACGAAACTGAGAAATTTCTTATAGAACTAGCGGCTTAACAGGAGCAAAAAGGAATTGTCTTGGAAGAAAGAGTTCCTCGTTCTTAAGATTTCATCTGTAATTGGTCCAGGAATCAGATAACGCCCTATCCAGGAAACTTTTGATAACTAGTCTTTTAATTGAAATGTTCAATTCCAGTTAATTGAGTTTAACTTCCCTCGAATTTACATAAACACGTTTAAGAGGAGGTGAGTTTTTTTCGAATCGCTAATAATTTCTTGATGAAGGATTTGTTAATAAAAAGACATTTTTATGAAAGCGTAAATTTTATAGATAAATTTTCTTTAATTAAAATTTATAATATTGGTTTTTTTTTTACAATTTTGGCAATGGCAAACTGTTGACCTTCTTCATGGTGCATTAAGTCGGTAAACAAAGTCGCACTCGGGGACTCTAAATGGTAATTAATTCCACAAGTTGGCGGTCTGATCTGTCTCTGAAACAAGGATTTAGTGGTCCCTCGGATCTAGGGGTAACTTCCTACCTAGGCCGTGTCCGCTCTCTCAGGCGAAAACACCAGCTTAACGACGATTACTCAAACGACACGACAAAAAAACCAAAAAAAAAACCGACCGGTGTTTCCCTAGATTTATATCTCTATAGAAAGGACAACAATTTTAGATGGAATAATTTTCGAAAAAGTTTGGCAAGGGGAAATAATCATAAATAAAGACGTATAGAGTGAAACGATTCGGTTTGCGGGCCAAAACTGCCTCAATAAAATCGGGAGTAGATTTACGACTGCTAGTCGAAAATAGGCAGTAAAATATATATGGATAATCGTAAAAACTGCGAAAACAAAACGAAGATCGTTTGTACATCAGACAAGGATGATTAGAAAGTAGTATAGTTTCTTTGTTAAAATGAGGGATAGGGATAAAAGAGTCGGCCACAAGGCCTTCTGCACTTCGACCTGAGTAGATGTATTGTGTTCACCTGTTTTTTATACCTCATTGGCCAGATTCAGGTTGTTAATCAACCTCCATAGCCTTGCCAGCGGCTCCTTAGTGTAGGATATTGCTTGTTCTTTTTCTTGTTCTAGTTGCAAGAACCATTATAAAACCTGCCTCATGGGATACGAAGGATCGGATCGTCGAAGCGTATTGCGTTGAGGACGCTCACACTACGCTGACGGAGTCCCTCGAATACGAGAGAAGTGGCGGTTGGGAATGGATAGTGGTGGTCGTGCCTACACGAATGGCGTCTTTTGCCGAAGGCTCCTCTGAAGGGTGGGTAGCAATTCCAGTTTAAACAAAACCGCGGCCGGAGCGGTTCCGGAAGTTCTTAAGCTAGAAGAACCCCAACTCCCATACTCTGGGATATAGAATGACCTTCTCTATCAATGGAGTACATGTGAGACCAGGCTGATGCATTTCAGTCACATCGCGTAGCCCTTTTTGCGCGGCATACGGTCTGATGCTTAATACACACGCGACTACTCGGAATGGGCAGGCCTGGAGTGAGGTTCTTCTTGGCCCCTCGGGCAGCTTCGACACCAACACTTGCAGCTGTAACACACATTCAGTCGTGAGCGGAAGTGCGGCATTTTTCATCTTGAGAATCAAAACGTCCGGAAGGGCCATGAGCCAAGTACGGACATTAAAGATCCTCCTTGTACTTTTAAGGACGACCGAGTATTTGGGAATGCAAGAATCTGAAATAGACCTCAGTATTCTGCGGTCTCCTCCTCTTCATGGCTGTATCTGCACAGTGATTCTTCAGTCTGTATTCCTATCCGGTGCATGTGCTTTCTTAAGGGGCAGTGCCCGGTTAGGTGTCCAACCAGAATACTGGTTTGGTTGCTGCAACCTTTCAGTAATTCCAATAATCTTTTTGGAAATCGAGTAGGAGTCAGAAAAATGGTTCGCGACATCTGCATATCAATTAATGTGCCGAACTATCCGAGAAAGCCACAATTCGTCCGATGTTGGAGAACATAGAATAGCCCACGCGTTTCTGTTTTATAAAATGTTTCATTTAAAAAAATCTTCCAACCCTATTATCTCAAAATATCAAAATATAGTTTTTCCAACTGCCATTCAACTATCCAACAGTGCCATCATGTGGTAGACATTATTACCCTCTCTACGTTATTGTCCGGGGTGTTCTTTAACACGGCGCAAGCCTTTGGACTTTGCTGACGGTCATCCTACCCAGTGATCACTACTTAATCCTAAAATCGTACCTGTCTGTTTCTTCAGAGTTAGACAGGGTACAGCGATATCCTCTACCTTATCCAGGCTAACGTCCCACTACGCATTTTTGGACCTCTCTTTCATACAATATATACTGCTGTTATTCCCATCCTTCCAAAACCCACAAGTTTGATCCAAAAAGTGAACAATTAAAATGAATCAACATCACACTGCGACACTAGTATTTCACTACTACCTGTATATGTTAACAGGATTTCACTCTGTTGAACACGTACGTAATTTGGGACTTCACCTGGACTTACTTGGAGTCCGCCCACAAGACTAAAACGAAACGAACTAAAAAGATGTTACAAACTGTTATCGCTATAAGAGAGCCATTCAAACGTCCACACATAACATAAAAATATTCATATATCCTGTGGTACCTCCACCAACCTAACCTTGGTGGGCTCATTTTATCGAACTCTGGGTGTCAACCAAGAATTCAATCTCCCAACTCATCTCAAGATTTCATTAATATTCCCTTGGTTCATCCTCCGAGGGTCCAGGGTTTCATGGCTGTATCGGGCATATCCTTGCTTTACCTTCTTCCCGAAGTCTATATTTCGACCGAGTATTTGGGAATGCAAGAACCTGCACCTACATAGATAGCCCTCGGTATTCTGCGGTCTCCTCCTCTTCATGGCAGTATCTGCACAATTTTTCTTTTGTCTGTATAGCTATCCGATCCATGTGCTTTCTTAAGGGGCAGTGCGCGGTCAGGAGTCCAACCAGAATACTGGTTTGGTTGCTGTTGCCTTCCAGTAATTACAATATTTTTTTTACGAGGGTTCGCAACAGCAGAGGTCATATAAATCCTCAGCGTGCCGGTGTTTTTGAAAAAAAAATTCCATTTGTAAGTATGACGAGTACGAATGCAGGGCAGCTGGATTCGAACCCGGGACCTTACAGTGATGAGCGCCGTGTCAACGCCTATACAGTTGCAGCCACCGACGCCCCCCAATATCCTTCCCTAACCATCCCTAAATAGGTTTTTGGAAATCGAGAAGGAGTCAGAGAAATGGCCCGCGACATATCGATTAATGTGCCTAAATATCCGAGAAAGCCACGATTCTTCCGATACTGGAGAACATAGAATAGCTCACGGGTCTCAGTTTTATCAAAATTAGGTTTTCGCAACTGCCATTTAACTATCCAACAGTGCCATCATTTGGTAGACATTATTTCCTTCTCTCTGTTGTTGTCCGGGGTGTTTTTTAACATTGCGAAAGTCTTTGGATTAGTGAAAGCTGACGGTTATCCTACCCAGTGAACACTACCTAATCCTAAAATCTTACCTGTCTGTTACTTCAGAGTAGAAAGGGTACAGCAATGTACTCTACCCTATCCAAGCTGGCTATTTTTGGACCTCTCCTTCATACAATACATACTGCTGTTATTCTCTTCCTTGTAAGACCCACAAGTTTGGTCTAAAAAGTGAAGACTTAAAATAAATTCAAAGAAGAGCCAATACATCAACATCACACTACTACACTACTACCTGTTAATTTTAACAGGATTTCACTCTGTTGAACACGTACGTTACTTGGGTATTCACTTGGACAGATCAGCACACTAAAACGAAACGAACTAAACAGGCGTTACAAACTGTAACCACCACTACTCGACAGTCATCCAAACGTCCACATAATTAGAAAATATTGATAACCTAAGGTTCTTCCACCAACCTAACCTAAGTGGGCTTATGTTATCGAAGTCTCGGTTTCAACTAATCATTCAACTTCCCAACGCATCCCAAGATGCAATTAATATTCAATTTGTTCATCCCCCCGACGATCCAAGGTTCATGGCTGTATTCGGACCTACCTTGCTTTGGCCCTCTTCCCGAAATCTATATTTCCTTGGTTCCTTCCTTTACGAGACCATTAACGCCTATCGTCCTCATTACATTATCAACTCCATCCGATTCAAATCCTCTTTCCACTCCAGCAATTTCCTCTTCCTGCGTTCTAATCCTTCCCCAGCATAAAACGGCCTTTCCTTCTCAGATTACCAAAATTCTTAAACTCCCTCACACGCTCTGACTTACTTCTCAAAAATAAAATGCCGTTTAACAACACCATAGTTAATCCGATATGGATTTACGGACTGGTAGTGTTTCCTATCCTCATTCTTACAAAAAATACTTGATGTTCTATTTTATGCATCAAACGAATATATGCAGACTCAATTCTTCCATTCGTCTAACATGAAATCCTTCCGTTTATCGAAAATTTCACAAAACCCAACTAACCATCATAAATCAGCACATCCTAAAACTTTTATCCTGATGAATTCCCTCGAACCCTCCTAGCCGACAGAAGAGATAATAGTGTAGCATCATTGGAATTTTACCAATGGGTATTTTCTCTGCTCATATTTTTAATTTTGTATAAGTTCCTATCACACTGTTACCGAATTGATAGTTGTAATTTTAACTTAACAAGAGTGATAATGAGTTACAGTGCTGACTAATGTTGCAGTTAATTTACTCGATTAGACATAATTAGACAGACCGGTATTACTAATGGCTAAGCAGAATAATTTTCCACGGACTAACTCGTATCATCAAACATGCCTAAGTTAGTATAATTAATAGGAGGATATGCAAGGCAGATTTTTTTTATTGTACCTTTTATTAAGAAGTTAGATCAATATTAACTTGCTACTGTCAGCACGCTCGCTTAGTTTAGTTTAAAACTAAATATCAAACATTTTGCGAAATAATAGAAAAGTTTTTGTCCTTTAGATTTATTGACACGGATTTATTACATTTTCGAAAAACTTTTTAAACTACTACAAATCTCACTGATATGGGCAGCGCACTTATTTTTTAAAGCGAGTAGAGCGATAGTCGCTCCGTCGAAGCACGATCACGTACTGTCTACACGACTATCCACTCAACAGATGAACCATCGACCGTTTTAACCCTTTTTTTGGCACTCAACTTACTCCCTTTCATCCCTTTTCGTCACATCATTAAGCCTTTTCTGTAGATTCTCGGAATAATTTTTTCTCTTCTTTGTTTAACTTTAATTTTACATTTTTTTTATTATGTTCACTAATATAGGATGTTGTTAAAGTTTGGTTTTCTTCATCTTGATGATTTTTAACAGGTTTTCGGTTTTTATTATCTCATATTGACTCCCAGGTCAAAAGAAAAGGTGAATTCAGTCAGGATTTTCGATAATGCGTTGATTCACTAATGGGATTAATTTGAATTTGAAATTTCTTCGTCTCTAAGTAGGGAATCACGTGACGTTTGGTGTTTCAGTCGATGGGGAGCATTATATGAGGTGGTAGTGGAACTGGGCCAGCAGACCAAGATATTGAAATGTTTGAAAAGGGATTAATGGCATTTTCTGACATAGGTTTTGGCTATTTCTGGAACAAACAAGAAGAAGAAAAAGAAGAAAAATAAAAATAATAATTTATTCTGGGATTGGAGTGTCTCTTTAGGATAATACATACGTTAAATTAAAAGTTGATAACATTTTGACTCAAAAATAAACCTTGTGGAGATCAACGCAATAACAATGGACTTTAATCCAATGGGTTAACACTAAAATGGATTATTCTGAAAATTAACAAAGAAAGTAATAATTACTAAGTAAATTTAAACTGTGGTTAAATTGGGGAAGCCGCTTTGCGGACAGTACAGGGGAGGGGTTTCCAGAATTTTGGTGATCGGACAAGGAAAGACCGTTTCAAGGTGAATGTTTTATGCCGGGGAATGATTAGGTCACAGGGAGAAGAAATTCCAGGAATGGAAAGAGGATTTGAACCGGATGGACTGGATAATGTGATGAGGATGATAAGCGTTAATGGCCTGGTAAAGGAAGCAACCAAGGAACCATTGACTTGGGGAAGAGGGATAGAGCAAGAATAAGTCCGAATATATGGGGGAATGTTACTGGAATCTTGGGATGACGTTGGGGGGTTTAATGCTTGGTTGACTTCAACGTTCCATAGCATAAGCCCTGATAGGTTTTGGTTGGTGGAGGAACCATAGAGTATATCAATATTTGCTAAATACGTCGTTGTTAAAGAACAACCCGGACAACAGTGAGAAGGAAATAATGTCTACTAAATGATGGCATGTTCGTTTGATACATAAAATAGAACTTCAAATATTTTTTGTTAGACTGAGGATAGGAAACACTTCTAGTCCGTAAATCCATATCGGCTTAACTATGGTGTTGGTAAACGGCATTTTATTTTTGAAAAGTAAGTCAGAGCGCGGGAGGGAGTTCCAGAATTTTGGTAATCGGAGAAAGAAAGACCGTTTTATGCTGGGGAAGGATTAGGACACAGGGAGAGGAAATTGCTGGAATGGAAAGAAGATTTGAATCGGATGGACTGGATAATGTAATGAGGTCGATGGGCGTTAATGGTCTCGTAAAGGAAGTAACCAAGGAAATATAGACTTTGGGAAGAAGGTAGAGCAAGGATATGTCCGAATACAGCCGTGAAACCATGGACCCTCGGAGGATGAACCAAGGGAATATTACTGGCATCTTGGGATGCGTTGGGAAGTTGAATGATTAGTTGAAACCGAGAGTTCGATAACATAAGCCCACATAGGTTAGGTTGGTGGAAGAACCTTAGGTTATCAATATTTTCTATTTATGTGGACGTTTGGATGACTATACAGTAGTGGTGGTAACAGTTTGTAACGCCTATTTAGTTCGTTTCGTTTTAGTCTTGTGTGCTGATTCCAAGTAAGTCGTCTGTCCAAGAGAAGTCCCAAGTTACGTACATGTTTGACAGAGTGAAATCCTGTTAAAATAAACAGGTAGTAGTGTAATAGTAGTGTAGTAGTGTATTGGCTCTTCGTTGTATTTGTTTTAATTCTTCACTTTTTGGATCCAACTTGTGGGTTTTGGAAGGATGGGAATAATATATATAGCAATATATATTGTATGAAAGAGAGGTCCAAAATTGCTCCGTGGTGGGACGTCAGCCTGGATAGGGTAGAGGATATCGCTGTACCCTGTCTAACTCTGAAGTAACAGACAGGTACGATTTTAGGATTAAGTAGTGGTCACTGGGAAGGATGACCATCAGCTGTTACAAGTCCAAAGACTTGCGCCGTGTTAAATAACACCCCGGACAATAACGGAGAGAAGGAAATAATGTCTACCACATGATGGCACTGTTGGATAGTTGAATGGCAGTTGCAAAAGCTATATTTTGATTTTTTGAGATATTAGGGTTGGAAGATTTTTTTAAATAAAAGATTTTATAAAACAGAAACGCGTGCGCTATTCTATTTTCTCCAACATCGGACGAATTGTGGCTTTCTCGGATAGTTCGGCACATTAATTGATATGCAGATGTCGCGAACATTTTTCTGGCTCCTACTCGATTTCCGAAAAGATTATTGGAATTACTGAAAGGTTGTAGCAACCAACCCAGTATTCTGGTTGGACACCTAACCGGGCACTGCCCCTTAAGAAAGCACATGCACCGGATAGGAATACAGACAGAAGAATCACTGTGCAGATACGGCCATGAAGAGGAGGAGACCGCAGAATACTGAGGTCTATATAGTTTCAGATTCTTGCATTCCCAAATACTCGGTCGTCTTTAAAAGTACAATGAGGATCTTGTCCTTTTAAGGAAAAAGTCCGTACCTGGCTCATGGTCTTACCGGACGTTTTGATTCTCAAGATGAGAGATGACGCACGATGATGTTGATGTATTACATCTTGCGATGATGTTATATTTATTTTATTTCTTCACTTTTTGGATCAAACTTGCGGGTTTTGGAAGGATGGGAACAACAAATAACAGCAGTATATATCGTACGAAAGAGAAGTCCAAAAATGCTTGGGACGCTAGCTTGGATAGGGTAGAGGATTTCACTGTACCCAGTTTAACTCTTGAAGTTATGGTCTGACACGTACGATTTTAGGATTAGGTAGTGGTTACTGGGTAGCCCGTCAGCTTCCACAAGTCCAAAAGCTTGCGCAATATTAAAGAACAGCCCGGACAACAACAACTTACACTATTTTCGAATTATGATAATCCAAACAAAAAATTTTCTTAAATTCAATTTTTTCCAAACTTTTTTGACATTTTTTAAATAATGTTAATAACTTCCCAGATTGCCTGGGTTTATATTATATTTCATTTATTTTAGCGGTGGGATGAAATATATAAATCTGACTTGAATTATGAAATTGAATTATATATTATGTTTTAGTCATAATGCCAAAAAAGTTTTATTATCAAAAGGTGTCTCTCTCTCTTTCCCTTTCTCTTTCTCTTTCTCTTTATTCTTTCTCTCAGCCTCTCTCTGCCACAACAATAACAGGATCAGGTCGATGAGAGGAAATGCATTGTGCTAATTGTTATATATGTCGTTTTGTCTTTGATTATTCGTGTATATTATAGAATATTTACATTACATATTGGAAAAAATGTGAATTTTTTTCTTCATTAAACTGTTTTTTTCACAGAACCATTATTATCTAATTTCAACGATGCTGAGCCGATTAATCACATAATTCAATAATCACGTTCCTAATTTTGGTAGAACTTTTCCTCATTTGTCTAAGGCATCATTCTTTTTTTTTTAAATTCCCGGTTTCTTACTAACTTGCTCGCTAATTCGGTGTGTTTGTTGTTGTTGTTTGACTAGACTTTTAGCCAGTGTAAAAGATATCCGTTAAAAGAGGGCGACGAGATTAATGAAGTTCCAGTTGGTTTCGACAAAGCAGGGTTACACGGCGCTAATTACTCGGGAAACCACTAGAAAGCTTAACTATGCCGGATAACGTTACCTCCCTCTGGAGGGTAATATCTTTGAAATCGTTTCACTCAAAAGACTGGCGAATTTGCGAAAATCTACGCCCTTTTTAACTAAATCTTATAATAATTAAGCCGCAATGTTTATAGAAAATTGGCCATTATAAAAGCAACTAAGAGGCTTTGGACAAAAACAAAACCCGATAAATTCGCCTTATATTTCATCGTTTTTTAATACCTAATTAGCGTACACTTCACAATGATTTTACATTTTCCGAAATTATTATCCAAAGGTTGAAAAATCCCAAGTTATCCGTGGTTGAAATATTTCATTTATTTTGTCTATTACGTGGCGTTTCGGGCTTACGGCCCATCATCAGGACCTAAACATGGAAAAAACCTCATGGTACAATTGCCATCTGAAGATACACACATAAGGGATTTACAATTTTTTTATAAAAAAAACATATACCTGGACTATGCCATAGATACATATATATTTCTATCCCGTATATATCTTTTCCATGTTCCTATATGTTATATATGCTTTTTCATGTTTAGGTCCTGATGATGAGTCGTAAGCCCGAAACATCCATGTAATAGATAAAATAAATAAATAATTTCAACCACGGATAACTTGGGATTTTTCAACCTTTGGATAATACAATTAATTAAGGTTTTTAGTTGAGATAAAAAGTCAATGGCACGAGCGGGATTCGAACCCACGACCTCGTGAAAAATGGCAAAAAGGAAAGAAAATGGCTTGTAGAAAAACATTTACTTCTTGAGTTATGTAGTTATTCAATATGACTTATATTTATGATTTTCCTTTTGAATTACGATTCCTTTATTCGTTTGTTCAATAACTCCTACCGCACGCTCCAAGTAGTCGCCGTTCTGGCTGACTAGCAAACTTGCGTTCAAGTACGGCTCGAGTGGGCTAAAGTTCGCAAGAAACAAATCGCTTAACTTACCTCTGGGCCTACTTTATAAGCGACTTGCCTGAATTAAGGGCCAACTCCATTTCCCAGTTATTGCCTATGAATTTGACAAAGAATTAAATTGTCTCGCAAACTTTCTCCTGAGGCTCGTTTCTGTCAGTTTAGAAATTTCCGAAACTCCTGATCCTCTTTAGTTTAAAGCATAAATTTAATATTGCGCAGCACCGTTTATTAACATTTGAATGTTATTTCTATTGTAAAGAATGGGAGAAACCTGCTAACTCCTCAAAAAGTCGTATAATTATTTAGCAAATATGTCAGTGAGAACAAGTTCTTTTATAAATGGAATAGTACATCGTTCTGTTGAAAAACGCCTTTTGGATATCTTGTAGATTTCTAAATTTCTAACCCTTTGAATCAACGACAACCAAGCTGCTCCTAGGAGTCAGCTGCTTTCCAGAATGAGGAGTATTTGCTTACTCCTTCAGCCTTCCAGGCAACGTTTACTGAAACTTGCCATCGTATATCGCGGATGAAGGGTGGAACCGCTTTACAATAATTTTACGGGCTGTGCCGGGATTTGAACCTAGGACCGTTAGCGAATCAAATACGAGTCGCGGTCCCAGGCGGTGAAGAAGCCCCTTTTATTATCATACCTGTAAACACTAACTACGCCCTCCACCCGAACACCGAAGCCATCAGTGTGCTACACAGTCAGCGATTATAAAACTAGTGAAAGGACCCAAGCCGTTTTCTTGTTAAAAGTTACGAGGCCAACTCACCTATTTAAACTAGGTCACTAATGATCATATATTGGTGAATTTATTTTTATTATATTTATTAGCCACTGTAAAATTGACAGATGAGCGCATTTGACCAGTTTCATAAAAAATATTTTTTTTGATTTTCCCCTTCTATTGATTTAACTTCATTTGGCGTGCAGCCCAAAATAGTCTGACCAAGTGGTAAAATTCAGCTTTCTCCCTTGGTGGCACCGTTTTTCCGCTAGAGCTTCAGCTCAATATAGTCTGCTCAAGTGGTAAAATTCAGCTTTCTCCTTTGGTGGCATCGTTCTTCGGCTAGAGCTTCAGCTCAATATAGTCTGCTCAAGTGGTAAAATTCAGCTTTCTCCCTTGGTGGCATCGTTCTTCGGCTAGAACTCCATAGTGGTTCAGCAAATGAGTTCCAGTCATATTATCTTCGCCACACAGGGTACAATAGGGGTTATTCTTTCTTCTGAACTTACTACATGTTTTTCTCTGACTTTCTCCTTTGGGAAGCTTTTTAAAATTTTGTTGTTGCTCTAGATTCTAGATGAACCTTTGGTTGTTGATTTTCCGCTCCCAATTTCGCTAGTTTTTCTGCTTATTTATTCCCATGATTCAGTGGGTTGGAAGCCATTGAAGGCAAATATTCCACCCGGTTGCTATGAGCGCAGACATTTTTGGTCTTATAAGCCTGACATCCGCCGAGTATTCGTCGGGCGAAACAATTGCTTGTGTACCGTGCTACGGTATTGCCTCTGTATTGCCAAGAGAGCGGCTTTCACTTCTCCGTCAAAATTTTGTGCTTCGTAGGCTGAACCATCAGTATATATACTCTGTCGGTGGAAATCATACATAAATGGTTTCGCTTCCTTTGAGTATGGTGGGTGGAATTTCTTTGTTGTCTACTGGGGTTACCAAGTTGAGAATTACTTTCGAGCTGTAACGCCCCACAAAATCATTTGGCGTGCGAACTGGAAAAGCCTGTCTGCTGTCTATATTTATCCTATGTGCGCCAGCCAGTGCTACTTTAACGGAGAAAGATTTTTGAATTTTTAGACACTGATTTGCAGGCTTATGATTCTCCCAGTAGTGCTCAGCTAGGAGCTTCACTTTCTCATCTAAGCACATAACTGCCAGGGTCTCTTCTAATAGCAAGTAGATCTATGCCAGTTTGTAGCTCCATGGTATCGCTTGGGGTTGACCGGGGGCCTCCTGTTATCAACCTCAAAGGCTTATGATTATTGCAGTAGTCCTAAGCTGGAGCTTCACTGTCTCATCTAAGCACACAACTGCCAGGTCCCTTCTAACCGCAAGATAATCTATGCCAGTTTGTAGCTCCATGGCATCGCTTGGGGGTGACCGGGGTCTTCCTGTTATCAACCTCAAAGGCTTATGATTGTTCCAGTAGTCCTAAGCTAGGAGCTTCACTCTTTTATCTAAGCACACAACTGCCAGGTCTTTTCTAATGGCAAGAGGATCTATGCCAGTTTGTAGCTCCATGGCATTGCTTGGGGGTGACCGGGGTCTTCCTGTTATCAACCTCAAAGGCTTATGATTGTTCCAGTAGTCCTAAGCTAGGAGCTTCACTCTTTTATCTAAGCACACAACTGCCAGGTCTTTTCTAATGGCAAGAGGATCTATGCCAGTTTGTAGCTCCATGGCATTGCTTGGGGGTGACCGGGGTCCTCCTGTTTTCAACCTCAAAGGCTTATGATTATTCCAGTAGTCCTAAGCTAGGGCTTCACTGTCTCATCTAAGCACACAACTGCCAGGTCTCTTATAATCGCAAGAGGATCTATGCCAGTTTGTACCTCCATGGCATTGATTGGGGTTGACTGGGGGCTTTCAACCTCAAATCCTGATTAATCTTATCTAATCTTTCTAGAGTAGTTATTATTTGTATAGTTATAAGTTCTAGTACACAGAAAAATACTTACTGTCAAACTTTGATAAGTCGGCTTATGAAAAAAAAATCTAGTGACGTGGCAATTTCCGATCATAACTAGTCAGCCTTTTCTCGCTGTCTAGTACTTAATAACGTCAGTTTGTCACCAGACGGAAAGACAAAATTATTTTATCTTTGACTCTATGAAAATAATGAGTGTACGATACTAGTGTTACCATAAGGATCGAAAATGGAGAGGACACACTACAAATGGACAAGATCGTGCCGACGACGCCCAGATGAAACTGAGCATGAAATTTCGTGTGGGATGTGAGACGTACAATCCCACCAGGAAAGAAAGGTGCTGAATTAATCTTACCTCGATTAGGTAGCTCTTTCATTTCCGTTTTGTCAGCACTGGAAGATGAACGTGGGCCATTTCCGGTCATACTACGTCTTTCAGGAGAAGGCGCAATGGGTTTTCGAAGATAATAGAAAGGAACTCCTTTATAAGATGGAGGATTATCGGGAAGAATAACTTATTTTATTCTTAACATTCGTTTAAATTAACGAGCATGATTTGGTTGAATATAGATCTTAACTATTCAGAAATCGTGAGATGCGGTCTGGTGTGATGTAGGTTTCAGAAAAACATTTTATTTATGGTGCCAACGTTTCGATCTTTATTGAGATCATCTTCAGGGCTCAAGTGTTTGTCTTCTGTGTAATTGTGCCATTTTTGCGTGTCATGTTGAGTGAGATAGATCTTAACCTGTACCGATAGTCACAAGATTCAATTTTGATTTTATTACAACGTCAAAAATTTTACGTTTTCGACGTCTTTGAAAATTAGACTATACAATTAAAGAGTGTTGCGTATAATAATTATGAAGTTATTTATTATGGCAGGATAACCGTATAAAGTGCTGTACGTGATGGTGTTCATGCGTTCCTCTGACTCTGAGTTGGCGATAAGAGATGAGGGTCATAGTGATGAGGGGACAATGGCACCGTGACAACAATGCTCCTATCTCTTTTGCCGAATCAAAAAGCCTCTTACTTTCTCTACAAAATCGTCGCTTTCCAAGCATCAAAACTATTTCTGCTTGTTAATTCAAGTTTGAGTGAAATCGTCAAAGTCCACAAAAGAAAAAATGCTCGGGACGGCTTTTTCTCGAAAACACTATGGGAAAAACGTTCTCGCTGGACATTTTCATTGTTATACGAAAATAACAAACTCAAAGACAAAAAATATATGATGGTTTGAAAGAAAATTCACCAAAAGATTGGTTTGCTCTTAGTAGGGACATTTTGCATAACGTTAGCGTGAACGGTAATCCTAAATTGATTGAAAGACGCATTCGCAGATTTAACGGAGGGCAACAATAAATCTAATTGTTTTTATATTGTTTAGAGAATGGTTTTTAAATAATTTCACCCCAATCGCCCCTTTGTTTATTTCCGCCAGAAAAACTCGTTCCACTTAAAGCTCTGCTTTTTCCACTCAAATGGAGGAAAAGGTTTTCTTATTTTTTTAACTGTAAGCTTCAGTATAACTGGGTCTGGCAGTTTCATAAACTTACGGATTGCTTTAACATGGAAATTAAAACCTGGCAGAGGTCCATATTTCCTCATATGATACAATTAAAGGGAATTTTATGAAAGTGAAAAGATTTTTTTTAATGAAAAGCCCACACAAGCTCGACCCTTTTCACGGACTGAAAGCGCAAAACCACTCATCCATCTCTGAGGACCAGTGAGCATATCTACTTCGGCTGAAAATTTAAATAACTCCCTAAGCAAAAATGATCGTTACTTTTAATTATAATAACAGTAGAATTCGTGTTGTAAAGGCTTTTCTTCAAGAAAGTATCTTAGGTTCCATACTGCATACCATCTACACTGCTGAATATCTATACATCCAAACACTCACAACATATGCGGACGACACCACAACCTTATCTACCCACTGAGGTCTACTCCTTGCCATGCGATCCAACAATATCTGAACCATTCACCGACTGGTGGACTCGGTGACTGTTCAGGTTGAACAAGCAAAAAAGTCAGCAAATTACACTCAACCCATATAAAACAAACGGTAATACTTTCATCCAACCAAGCTACCTTGAGCTTTACTAAGACTTTTTCGATAGCAGACATACATGGAACATACGTAAAATATTAAAACGACAAGAACGTAAAAAAATGGTATGGACTGCGCAGATTCCACCACAATCAACAAAGCTTACATAACGAACTAACCTCTTACAAAACACTTAACAGACTTGTACTTATGGAGTCAAACTATCGGGCTAGGCAAAATCCTCCAACATACAACGAATTCAATCCTTACAATCCAAAATTCTCCGCCATATCCCATTCATGAAGGATCTGATCCGAACACTCTTCCAATTCTGAACTATCCTTCCACCCAAACCAACTAGCCCGAACTAGTCCTCAACGTCCCACCTATCTACGACACCCTCCACGCCGTCTGAAAAGACGGTGGCCTCGTGACGTCCTGTCGTAACCCTCCAACTAAATGAAGGAGAGTTCCAGCGCTGGATGATTTCTCTCCCCACTGCCTTTTAGTATGACAGATCTGTTAGAACTTGTATATACGTTTTGCTCCAACCATTGAAACCGGGCCTACTAATCAAGTTCCTTGATGAACTAGGGATAGGGATAGGGATAAAAGAAGCGACCACTGCACCTCGACCTGAATAGATATATTGTGCTCCTCTGTTATTTATAACTCACTGGCCAGCTTCAGGCTATTAACCAGCCTCCACAGGTTTTCCAGCGGTTCCTTGCTTGTGGTTTTTCTTGTCCTAGTTACAAGAACATACATCTACATAGATCTTCACAGAAACATAAAATGTGTTCTGCGGTCTCCTCCTCTTCCTGGAAGTATCTGCACAGTGTTTCTTCTGTCTGTACTCCTATCCAGTGCACATGATTTCTTAAGTGGCAGTGCACTGTGAGGAGTCTAACCAGAATCCTGGTTCGGTTTGATGAACTAAGACTTACCGGTGTACTTTAAGCACAGAACGGGGGATACAATAGCTCTTGTTTTTTAACAGAAGAGAAAACAGAAGTTTTTCACTGAAGATAGCGCAAATCCGAAACGCTTTTGAGTACCCAGTAGTGCCCGTGTGCCGGTTCAACATGAGTTCACCAACACGCAGACCAAACACCATCATCTACTACAACTACATCTATCTGCTCAATGTATATTTTGTACAGATAGCAGTAATTAAAAAATAATACGGTTGTTTGTATACTCGTCTAACGATGTGGTGTTAAAGGGCAGGTCCTAATTCAACTCATTTTTCAGATAATTTATATTTTTTCAAAAACTAAATTTCTCCTATGAATCGGAAGCCGCAAGTGACAAAACGCCAGATATAAGATATGATTCCTCCACTAATGATTAACCAATTGTCAAATAAGGCAATCGGCACACTCATGACTATTTTACAGCACCATGGATATTTTACAGATACACGGAAATTAACAGAAATCATCTGAACAAGTTCACTAGTGTTCGTGGTCCGCTTGACCAATTAATATATTACAATTAATTAAGGGTTTTAGTTGAGATAAATAGAATTAATGTTGAAAGCTATAGAGATATATGTTTTAATAATACTAATAGTAAGCTCTTTGAAGGCTTATTAGATGGACAGAATTTGCAAATGGGCCAATAAAGGCCCTCAATGATTTTCAGTCACGTTTTGTGCGTCTATATAGGAACGCGAAAATATGTTTACAATAACAAGCATTTTTGATTAAAAACCCTCAAAAAAAGACAGAAGGTTTATGTTAGAAACTTCATAGTATGACTCTTTGTACAAAAATTGACAACGCAATTAAAGATTTGATGTACCGTTCGAAGTTTTCGGCTTAAAGAGCGCAAAACTGAAGAATTTGAAATGAGTATGGGAGTCAAACAGGTGGCGCTTCTTAGCCCGTTATCATTCCCATTATTTTTAAACGACTTAAAAGATGCTGTAGAAATAGTGGGTACACAAATTGGGAAAATCGGAATTAAATTGCTCGCCTATGCCAATGAATGGAAGATAAGATTAATTTGGAAAAAGTAAAAAAATAATTCAAAGGTGGGGCTGAGATGGGAAGTTAGTGTCCGAGTGGATCGACGATAGCTCACGTGGTAGCGCAGTAGCGTATGCAGCCGAAGGTCGTGGGTTCGAATCCCGCTCGTGACACTGACTTTTTTATCTCAACTGAAAACCGTAATTAACATCTGAACAAGCTTGGGAAAAGTCAAAAGACGCTTTAAGGAATTGGACATTAACTTTGTTGCCTAGTGTTTTTTAGAAATTAAATATATTTATCTCTGACCTTATTTCATTCTAATGAGTTGATTTTACAATAGATAAATCATGAGTCGGGAGAGGAGTTGGCATATCTTCCTGTTTTCCCAACTGTACGCGAGGACTAATCCTCGTTTAGTACGCAGCGAGGCCATCTTTTCAATCGGGATTTCTATTGGATAAGGATGGCAATTTGAATGGGTTGAAAAGGAAGTTATTTTGGAAAATGGAAAATGATTCAGAGTTGATTTTTAGCCAGAGAGGGATTTTGAGGACATTGTGAAGGGTGTTGTTGACGACGCAGTAAGAAGCAATGGCTATGATTCAGAGGATTTTGGATTGAAAAAATTGTATTCTTTGGAACCTTTAGAGATGTCCCATATTATCTTGTAGATTGGCAATTTGTTTTTTGTTGAATCGTTAGATTTGCTCGATGGTAGCCGGTGAGTAGTCCAAATCATTTGTTTAATTCCTACCGTTTTAGTCGCTTTAATGTAAAAGTGGTAGACGTGACCATGGAAAAAGGATCCCTGTTCAACCATTGCTCCCAAACAAAACTCTTAAAAATGTATTTCTCTATTTTAGTTCAGTTTCTATTCAGGTATTTTTTAAAGAACATTTAAGTTCCATTTTAACCATTTTCCCTCCGAGTAGTTTTTCGAATACCAAAGAAAGTATTCGATACCAGTTCTTGTATCGAAAGTGGAGATTCGATACTAAAAATACTTGCTATGAAAAGAAATTATTCGATACTTCGCACATATCGATTGTATCGGAACCTCACTACCTGAAGTACTTCCGCTCCAAAGAGGACAATAGTCGGAGGAGGCATATCTATGGCGGATTCTGAAGATAGTTCGGTTAGGTAGGAACGAAATGATTTGGAAACGATGCGCTTTAGTTTGTCCAGGAGGCCTTCAAAAATGATGAGGATATGCGGTTCACAACGCGAAGTCCTAGGTGGGTAGTGGATTGTTCGGGTAAAAAGAAGACGGGGGACGACGTGATCGAGTGACTGGACCGTAAGGGGTCCTGGGTTCGAATCCCGGCAAAACCCGTGAAATTTTTAATTTTCGAATCATGGAGAGAAAGTATTATAAACTAGTTTGACCCCCGTCCGCGGCATCAAACGAATAGTTGGACGTAAAGTTAAAACGATATTACGAAATTCTTACAAGCGATGTAATTCTTCTAAATGATCAATTAAGCGGCCGATATTAAATTTATGTAAGTCAATGTTTTGAGGAAGACTTGGATGTTTTTTTTCCGCCATAAAAGAAACGTTCTCTGTAAAACATTCCAGCCTAATTTTCCCTCTTTGCGACAAACATGTCAAAGCATTCCAAGGAGCCGCGTTAATTCAAGTAGCTCAGGGATGCGCGCAGGACCGACTGGGAAGGTTAATGACACTTGTATCCGCCTGTAAGGTATTGAAATATTCATGAATCTCTCTACGGGTTGAACTTTAATGTATGCAGTCCTCTCAGAATCAGTAGGTAACAGGTGTATGCTAGTGGGTCAGTTATCAAAGGAGTAATCAAGGGAAAACGTTATATAAACATTATTTAATTTTAATCAACAAGTTTGCCATAATGGTAGTCGTGGTACGGATAATTGATATCGATATTAATTTCAGATAGTTACCCTGGAGAATAGAAACAGCTTTCTCTGTTTTATTTCAACATAAAACAAAAGACGTTTAATTTTTTACTGTACTTAATTCTAAGGTACGAAGTAACCTATAACTCACTTAATACTTACTTTCTTCAAAAGAAGATTTCCATTTTTTGACAGTTGGGGGTACTTAAAGCCTATGCTCATGCAGTGATACCAATGACCGACCCTGGGCATTCAGGACATAGAGGCAATGAGAGGACATGTTTGTCAAAAAAGTAGTCGATATACATTATGTAGGCTCCGAACCATATTGTGGACAAACACCTTGCCACCAAAAAGGGCATCCGAAAATTGATCTTTATCGAGACTAAAACCTGATGGAACTGTACCCCAGGTAATAGGCTTGCGAAGAGATCCATAGAAAGGCCATTCGTAAGACTGAGAAGGTAATCGCAACAAGACCAGGTTTCTGGTAGGACTCGTGACAGTGAACTGCCACCTAAGAAGGCATATGCACCAGATAGGACTTCAGACAGAAGAAATACTGCGCAGATACTGCCAAGAAGAGGAGGAGACCGCAGAACACGGTTTTTGTTTGTGTGAAGGTCTATGTTGGTTTAGGTTGTTGCAACTAGAAGAGAAAAAATAGAAAACAGGATTCTACACTGAGTAGCCGTTGGCAAGGCTATGGAAGTTGACTAAGAACCTAAGCCAGTTATTTATAAAATTAGAGCAACATAGATCTACCCAGGTCGAAGTGTATTAGGCCAAATTTTTTATCTATATCCATCTATACATTTTTCCTAAACTTATCAAAAAAATAGAGAAGATCGATTTAACATATTAGTTCTCACTTTGACTACGATGTGTCAAAAAACGTAATTTAATGATTTATTAAATTCAGATCTGGGTAGGTAGACAGAGAAATAAATTTAAATACAACATGAAGGAGTTCCAGCAAAAGCACAAAAACTAAAAAATGTATCATAAGTTGTAACCATATTAGTATCAAAAAATTGTTAAAAATGTGTTTATTAGGAAAATATTTAATAATATTTTTGTTGGAAAACCACACATGCCAGTTATACAGTAAATTTCTATGCTTCAAAATAAATAAAATAGATTAATTGGTCGTCCTTTCTTTGGCCACACTTTGAGTATTTTTTGCATCCATTAAAAAATTCCTTTTCAAATACTGGACCACTAACATCTTCACCACGCAGATTATTTTCCTGCCTGGATATCCTTTTTTAAAAACTAAAAAGCATTATGTAGGTTTTTCTTTTTTCAAAAACTGTAGGCCCGTATTTGTTCAATGTTTATACATAATTTATTATTCGCATGCACATTCTTCCGAGCACCATCCTTAGTTTGCGAAAAAGCATAAACCAGGTAATTTCCAGGTCCATCTTTGCTAGATCTATTCAAACTCATCTCTCCTTTTACATAAATGACGTGTAGATAATCATTTTTATGTACTTTTTTTAAACAAATTAATTATATTGTTATCATTGATTTTTACTTTTATACGATATATATGTTTTATTATATTTTCACTTTATAATATAGGTTATTATTTAGTCATTATTATTTACACTCAGCAAAACGGCGGTTACTGTCCTCAAGTTTTTTTATTATTAAGAAAATTCCTGGAGAAGGAGATGGTTCCGTGATATAATTTTTATAAACTGTTGTAATCGTCATAAAATGGTATTTAATGATTTATTGCACATATTTTGTTATAATTGTTGTGTATTTGGGTTTGGACTTATACAGGCTCAAATGCTTACATGTATATGTAGTTAAATACTTTCTTTTCTATTTACATACCATTCACTCAATGAGGTGGTCCTTTATACTTAATTATGGGCCGATGGGGTACTCAATATTCCGCCATCAGCCCCCCCCCCAGTACACATTCACGCCAATAAATATATTTACTCTCAACACACGCTACATACACAAAACTATCAGTATTATTACAATAAAACAATCCTGTTTCTTCCAAAAATCGGAAAGGTATACTCGCTCACGTGCTCAAGTACGATTTCTCATATTGACTGACATTCGTACACGTACTCTATAAAGGTGTTACTTTTTATATATCAACCCTCGGGGTGCCGGTTTTTTTGAAAAAAAAGTCCGGGTTCGAATGCAGGGATGCAGTTTCGAACCCGGGACCTTTACCTTACAGTGATGAGCGCCATGTCAGCCTAAACCGTTGCGGCCAACGACGCCTCCCAATGTTACATTGTTAGATGTCAATAGTACCATGGCGGATTAATAAAAAACAATTAGTTCAGTGCCACCAGAACGAGATTTCTATCTTGACTCTATCATGACATTAACATTTTTGTGATTTAAGTCTAAAATCAGCGTTTTTTTTACATAAAATTGTAATTTTTCAACTTTAGTGGCATTAAAATACAAATCTGTCCTTTATTTCGCAAACTATAATTTTTTTATAAGATAACACCATTTACGTTGAAAAATTCGCGCTTTTGAATACACAGTAGCCGCTCAAAGAATAGAAATTTGTTTTGTGTGGGGAAATCCTCAATTGTGGCTTGTGCATTAACGTTTCCATCAAAATTTTCGGGGATTTCACCAAGGTTGCCTTCTTTTATAAGTATTCCATGGATCTAGGCGCGTTTATATTTTTTAGAACTTTTATTATTGAAATCTCCTTTGCAAGGTTGAAAAACGAGTATCGAACCCAAGGAGACTTCAGCCCAAGAGCATCGCACATGTCATATTTTTAATGAAAACATTTATTAGCTCATAACAAAAATTAGATACTTTAGATTATATGCTAGACAATTTTGATGGAAAAGTCATTGCACTAGGCACAATTGAGGATTTAAAAAAAAACTTATGTTATTTTTCAACGAACATCTTGTTATCTTGTGGAAAAAATTTATAGTTTGCAAAATAAAGATAAGATTTGTATTTTAATGATGTCAAACTTGAGAAATTATGATTTTATGTAAAAAAAGTCTGATTTAAGACTAAAATAAAAAAACTTTAATATCTCAGGAAAGTCAAGCTAGAAAGCTCGTTCTGGTGGCGCTGAACTATGTTTTTTTAGTGAATCCAGCATAGTAGTTTTGGCATTTAACCTGAAACACCTGTATAGAGTCGATTGCACCATTCAATTAGGTGGGACTCATCGAGCAAACTTTCTACGAGAGCTTTGTCCGTGTGTCAACCTCGTAAGGCCAATCCTTGATAGTGAAAGGTTGCCCTTCCTCTACGATTCAGATCCTCTGTACATACATGGTGTTCGGCTACTCGCGTTACATACTTTGCCAGTAGATTCTAAATTCAAAATGGAACCAAAAAGTCCGAATTGACTATGGTCTGAATCTCAACAGTTTCGGAGGTATTTCACTTTTTCTGATTTTTTAAGATTTCACGACCTTACTTCAATTAAAAAATGATAAATCCAAAAGTAAAAGATTTTGGACAAATCCATTGATACCACTGAAAACTACGTTAAATTTCCAATAAGATGTAATCAATACTAAACGTTCGTGAAAAAAGCGTTTTATTAGCGAGAACTTTGAAAAATAACCTTTTTTTTAGTTGAAAAACTTACTATGGTGATTCTAAACTACTATTTCGAAACCTAGAGACCAGCAAATTTCAGAAAACGTACTCTATTTAATATCCTTTTTAGTGGAGTAATTTCTTTTAAATACTTTTTTCAAAGATGAAGAAAATGAAGGAATAAAGGAAAAACCGTTGATGACGAGTTGGTAAGGTGGACAATTTAAAAAAAAATAAAAATAAAATACTAAAGGAAATTTTGACTGAATTTATTAAACTTTTTTTTTTAATTTGGGTTCGAAACCGAAATAGTGCAAGTATATACTTATTGGCCAACACGACGAGAATTTTGATTATAGGATTATTATATTATTATTCCTCGTAATAAAAGAGTTTTAAGATTCAAAACGTTTTTTGTTCATTCATTCAAAATTTCCTTAATTTTTTTAATTTTTACTCAATTTTATCAGCTTCTATTTTTTTTTTTTTTTTTTTTTTTTTTTTNTTCTGAAATCAATGTGTGTAGCAGCGCCGGTGTTTAGGAGGACCAGATTGGACTCTCCGATTAGGTCCCCCATCAGCTTCTATTAAATATATAAATACTCAATTAATTATACACAATTTTTTTTTTCGAAATGAAAAATTGTGTATAATTAATTGAGTATTTTTTATTTATTATTATTATTAATCTTTCCACCTTACCAATCCTTCAACCACGGTTTTTTCTTTTCCGTCATCAATTTCTTCATCTTTGAAAAAAGTAATTGAAAAGCAATTGCGAAACTGAAAAGGATATTAAATGGAGTACGTTTTCTGAAATTTGCTGGCCTCTAGGTTTGGAATTCGTAGTTTGGAATCAACATAGTAAGTTTTTAACTTAAATTTTTTTTTCTCCAAAGTTCTCGCTTCTAAAACGCTTAATTCTCGAACGTTTACAAGTTTAGTATTGATTACATCTTATTGATGATTTAACGTAGTTTTCAATGGTTTAAATGGATTTGTCCAAAATCTTTCAGTTCTGGAGTTACCATTGTTTATTTGAAGCAAAGTCGTGAAATCTTAAAAAATCAGAAAAATTGAAATAACTCCGAAACTGTTGAGATTCGGAGCATAGTTAATTAGGACTTTCTAGTTCCATTTTGAATCCAGAATCTACTGGCAAAGTTTGTAGCACGAGTAGTTGAACACTGTATATTTTTGTTGTTTAGTGCGTATGAATGTGTGCGTTTGTACGAGTGGAGTAACTGAGGGCGAACTCACAGTGCATAGTTAAAAAAAGTGTAATATATAATAATATTTAATTGCGAAGGTTCTTGCAATCATATTTTATTATGTTCAACAATAACATTTTACAGTTATAGCATTTTTTTTTGTCTTTTTGTTTCTTATTTTAAATTTTTGATTAATTATTCAGTAAGGTATTTTACGATACCAAAAGTGTTGGGGTTAATAGTGTAACATCAATGTTATTTTAACGTTTCTAGGTGTTCAGGTAAATGTTACACCTCATTAATTAAATCAACTAAATTGTACCATAATTGACATGCTTTCGAGATCGAATTGTTTTGGACGTTTAACAAACGGCTTTGACAAAAGAGAAATTCAGCCGATGATTGAGATATAATGCGGTCACAATCTGACGTAGCACTCTGTGAATATCTTTGGTTTGTTGTCAAGTTTAATTGGAATAGTTCTCGAACTCCGTTGAGCCCGTTGACTCCCTCGTCCAACGTAACCGCTTTATACAGGATGATTAAATTAGCAGGACGAGAAAACAGAAACGAATCGTGATGGTTTGGTCGGAACCTGTTCCGATAAATATTGAAAGTCGGAGCAACGAAGTTGTAATGATTTTAAATTGAATCTGTAGAACATCGTGTCCCAAAAACCAATCCGTCAAGTTTAATTTCTGAATTAAAGGGGAAAAATTTCTCTTTATTTATTATTTTTAATGAAAACAAGAAGTTTGCGTATGTACTACTAACGGATTTATCAATTCTGTTCACATTAAAATATTTGAAGCGATAAAAGTCCACTAAATAGTTTTCTTTGAAATAGTGTTAATAAAAAAGCACTTACGTTTGATAAAAGCCTTTTAGTGATTGGGAGTTTTTTGGTGGCCCTGACAAGGGCCGGTGTTGTTTGGAAGAGTAGCGGTGCAGCAGTTGGCCGAGTGCAGTGGTTTGCCTGTAGCCAAGTCAACTATGTTGAGAAGGCGAGTTCGAGGTTAACGCTGAGAGTACCCTTGCCATCGTATAGGTGCTTCTTTAGTGAGAAGCGAGAACTCGTCGGAGAGACGAGTCTGTTTTCGTTGTCGATTAGTGATTGGTGACAGCTCGTCGGGTTGAGGAGTCTCTAAGTGAAAGGTGAGATCTCGTCGAGTAGACCAGTCTGAGGGTATGAGTGAGACCTCGTCGGGTTGCCGAGTCTCTAGGAGATGGGTGAGATCTCGTCGAGTAGACAAGCCTGAGGGTATGGGTGAGACCTCGTCGGGTTGACGAGTGTCTAAGTGATAGGTGAGATCTCGTCGGGTAGACGAGTCTGAGGGTATGGGTGAGACCTCGTCGGGTTGCCGAGTCTCTAGGTGATAGGTGAGATCTCGTCGAGTAGACAAGCCTGAGGGTATGGGTGAGACCTCGTCGGGTAGACGAGTCTAGGGCCAGTGGGGCAATGCCCCTACTTATTTACGCCCTGGCGGTTTCCATCTTCTTAGAGACTCCCAGTTCTACAGTAGGATATGCGAGGACGGTGTTCTCTTTTCATTGGTTTGGTATAGAGTGCTGATTACCCTCCTCTATTTCCACGAGCTGAACAGCAAGGACTCACACGCAAGAGTAAAGTTATCAAAGATTGAGACGCACACAACTTTTGTCGAGGAAGATGGGAACCGGCTTCCTCAGCACAGTCATAGCATTACCGCCAGCTGCATCACCCCACCAACCTCTGTTATAGTTTTCCCAAAACAACTAAGGGTGTGATGCCGGCAGGAATTCCGTTCGTATCTATTTGCTTATTAGTTAAAAATAGTCAATTGTTTATTGAATATGGCTGTGCTACGTTGATATATATATATATATANTATATATATATATATATTTTTAGATATTTTATTCATTATGTTTGTAAATCGTTTTAAAATCCCAAATGTTTTAAATTTAGTATCTAGAAATTGAATCATTTAACATTTTATGAATTATTAAGTTTTAAAAAAATCGACTGTTTTGTACTTTGTACTTTTATTGTATTTTGAACTAAGAATTTTATTTTCAATTATAGCTTTTTTGAAGGTCTAATTAAAGACAGTAATTGCTCTTCTCCCCTCTTTTCCCTTTGTTGGTTTGTTACGCAGTCCTTTTGTTTTGCTTCTATTTATTTCTGGGCCCTTTTCGATTCCCCTTTCCTGTATGCGGCTCCTTTTCACTGGGTAATTCTCATTAAGGTTAAAATATACTATTACTTACGCCTTCGTACCTGTTTTTTATTGCTTGGGAATTGTCCTGATGGATGGCTGTTTGAAAACATTCTTCATTGGTCTGCATTGATCCTAGAATTTTCTTCAATAAGATCCACGCAAAATATGATCAATTAAAAAGTAGAATCTTCGTTTAAACAAGATTTATGAGACACTAATAACTTTTTATTAAACCTGAATATCTCGCTTTATCAAATTTTTTTTGGTTTAAATAAAGAGCGAGGCGTGTTATTCAAGCAAATGTAATGAAGATTCATTTAGTTAGTTTGTGTGCCAAAGGTGGTTTGCCAAGTTATTAGCGGTTAGGACCGACAAAGACTTTATTAAAGCTTTACTAAAAGATAATCCACCGTATACTGCGGCTCACTAACATAACGGTATTACAACGGCGCATTTTCCGAAAAGTATGATTGTACATGCTGCATGTTAACCTACATTAATTAAGCGAACTGTGTTTCTTTTTCTTTCAAAATGCTAACAAAACAACCTTTGCTCCAATAAATGTAATATATAAAATAAATTATGAATTATTGAGAAGGTAAAAGAATGTCAGATGAATAAGGCCTTTTCGCCTTTTCAATGGTCGTCGAGAATCCAAACCGATTACACGACATTTGAAAAATGGCAAAAGGATGGAAAACTCATAAGGTGGGGTTGAGATGGGGAGTTGATGTCCGACTGGATCGAAGTCACGATAGCTCAGGTGGTAGAGCAGCGGCGTATCTAGCCGAAGGTCTTGGGTTCGAATCCCTCTCGTGCCATTAACTTTTTTTCATCTCAACTAAAAACCTTAATTAATTGTCTTGTACTAATTGGTGTGAGCAGAGTCACACGAGGGCCAGTGCACCAGATCCTGTCTGCATAGATGGGGGAGGGTTGTATGGCCATCTGTACCACGGGGTGACTCAACGTTTCAAAAACCAGCCCAGAGTCACATTGGGATGGACTCGTGGTGGCTTGTGGTGACGCCCCTGGCGGGAACTTAGAGAGAGGCTGTCTTCTACCTGGGACCTTTCGTGAAGCTTGCGCATGGCCAATGTATTATCCCCGGTCCTCACGGGAAACGTTGCGACCGGACGACAGCATGTAAGCGTTGAGGACGTCATGATCATGCTACAGTCCCTCGAATGCGTGAGTAAGCGACTGGAAAAGGGTAGTGGTATCGGCGGTTTCCGACGAGTATGCTTTGCATTGTTGTGCGTATGACCGGCGTGGTACCCTTGGGGAAGCGAAGGATCGGACCACCTAGGCTAGACCTATGGCGTCCCTCGATTACGTGCAGCAGGTGTAGGCTGAGCTTGATAAGAGACCTTTGTCCGTAGGCAGTACTCATCTAGGGGGTGGGTAGCAATCCCACTTTTTAATCCGAAACCGCTGTCGGGGCGTTCCCGAAAGTTTCTACGCTGGAGGAGCCTCTACACTCAGAGAGATAGAGTCGCCTTCTCTATCTAGGGAGTACGCGAGGGGGGGACGGGCTGATGTATTTCGGCCCGTTAGCCCCTCGCGTGCGGCGTACGACCCGACGCACAATGCGGGCCCGACCATTCGGAGTGGACAAGCGGAGAGCGTGGCTACTGACCCTTAGGGGCCGGGACACCACTACACCAATGCTGCGGCGGTAACACTTTTCCGTCGTATGCAGAAGTGCGTCAGCTCTCATCTTGAGAATCAAAACGTCCGATAAGGCCGTATAGGCTAGGTGCGGACGTTAAAGATCCTCTTGTCTTGTTGACGATGAGTAAATCGGGAAGCAAATGTACTAATTGGTCAAGCGGACCACAAAAATAGTGAATTAACTTTAATTATTAATGTTTTACAATATCTCTTTATTTTGTTAGCTTTTATTATTACGATTTCTTTGATTTTCTTCTCTAGTATTGCCTTATTTTTATTATTTTTCATTTATTCATTTAGTCATTTATTTATTTTTTTAAATTTTGTTTAATTTAATCGCAGTATTTTATAGTATGTTCATAGATTAATTTAATTTTTTCATGTATTTTTATTATTATTATTATTAATTTTTAAGGGCGTTTTAACGGCTAAGGTCATTTCACGCCCTAACGTCCAAACCTTCTATCTTAGGTTAGCTATATCTCTTCTGAGTGTTATAAAGCTCTGACTCCAAACATTCACTCGTATATTATTATTATTATTCTGTGTTTGCTAACATCAACTCCGGCTGACGGACTGTTGTCCATGTCGTAATGTATTTTGTAACATATTTTGAGTTTGTTGTCTTCTATGTAAATAAATACTATTATTCATTCATTCATTCAATCAATCAAGTTATATTACAAGTGGGTGGAATTTTTAGCCCGCCAGTATATTCTCACTTCTTTAAATCTTGAAATATCTAAAATCGTCCAAATTTCATGATTACGATCATGAGCAAATCAAATAAGTGAAGGGTAATATTATAGGTCCAATTAGAATACACTAACTTGGACAGTTTCCAGCTTTGGCGAATTTTCCGCTACATTTCCTCTGCCGTACAATCAAAGTCAAAGACTGGATAATCGCCGTTGAGATGCTCAGTTGACATAAGTCGGTTCAAAAAGCCTTGGAGGGACTTCAACATAACCCTGCTAACGGTATGCTCCGTTAATTGGTCTTTGTTTAGGCCGCTTATATTACCCCGGCGATTAAACACTGTTTTGAAACCATTCTAGCGAGTAGATAGAACTCAGCTTCGCAATAGTTCAGAATAACAAGGATCAATACTCAGAACACATGCATATAATTAACAGTCGCAAAATCTATAAAATGTAGTTCAGTTTTAAACTTTAATTTTAAACAGAGGAAGTTAAATAATTCAACTTTTTACATTTCAGGAGAACGTACATATTTTAACACCTTACCAAGAGGGAGTTTATTTTCCCTACAATCTTCATACAATATAAATGTATAAATTTTTTTCTTTTATTACAAACTGGCCAAGCTATTTACTTTTATTCCAAATATATTTAAACTTTTTCCTTACTAAATTTGACTTTTCCATTTATTATACTTTTGTCCATTTTAATTTAGTTTTAGTAATATTTTGCTTCGTTCATTTCAATTTTGACTTTTTCCCTTTGTTATTCAAAAATTTTTTCTATTCGTTTCCAATTTTATTTAAAAAATTTCTTGTTTATTTTAAACCATGTAAAAATCGAACACTGAATAAAATGACACTATAATAATAAAAATATTTTTAAAAAATATGTATTTGTTAAGACAGGAAAAATTAAAATAATTTCGAAATCGGGCTATATCTTAAAACTAATAACTCCAGCACTTTAATTTAGTTCTAATTTATAGCGTTTTTGCTTTTATTTCAAACTACCAATTCCAAATAAATTGAAACTTTTCACATTACATAATTTTGACACATAATACATTTCACATAATTTTAACTTTTTCAGGTATTATTTAACATTTTCCTATTAACTTTAAACTTTTCCAATTACATATTACTTTTTCCAGTTTAATTTCTATTTTTCCATTTATTATTAAAGAGTTTCTATTTCAATTTCCAATTTTTCATTTAATATTCAACCTTTTTGTCCATTTTAATTAATTAATCATCCTTTTTATTTTGTTATTTCGACTTTTCCATTTATAATCTAAACTTTTTTCCATTTTTATTTAGACTTCTCCTTTTATTATTCAACCTTTTTTTCAATATTTTTTTAACATTTTTAATTTTAACTGATAGGCAATTTTGTATATTTAATATTCAACTTTTTTCATTTTTATTTCACTTTTTCCATTTATTATTCAAACTTTCCAAATTTAAATAAAACTTTTCCATTCAATATTCAGCTGGTTCATTTTAATATAGATTTTACCATTTAATATTCAACTTTTTCTTTTTAATTTCGAGTTTTCTATTTATTATTCAACTTATCCATTTTGATTTTGACCTTTTCATGTAATAATCAATCATTTTCCATTTTAAATAAAACTCTTTCATTTAATATTGAACTTTTCTGTTTTAATTTAAACTTTATCCTTTGATATTCAACTTTTTCCATTTGGATTACGACTTTTATCTATTTAATATTGGTTTTTTAAAATTTATTTTTTTGTTTCATTTTACTTTAAAATTTACGTTTTGTTTTCGAGTTTTGCATTTATTATTCAACTTTTTCCATTCCGATTTCGACTTTGTCATTTATTATTCAACCTTTTTCAATTTAAATAAAACTTTTCCAATTAATATTCAACTGGTTCATTTTTCTATAAATTTTACTATTTAATATTAATCTTTTTCCTTTTAATTTTAAGTTTTGTATTTCTTGTTCAATTTTTTCCATTTTGGTTTCAAATTTTTCATTTAATATTCAACCTTTTTTCATTTGAAATAAAACTCTTATTTAATATTCAACTTTTCTATTTTAATCTAAACTTTACCATTTGATATTAAACTTTTTCCATTTGGATTTTGACTTTTTTCTATTTTCTATTCAAATTTTTTTAAAATTAATTTTTTGTTTGTTTAATTTAAACTTTACCGTTTATTTTTGAGTTATCCATTTATCACTCAACTTTTTTCATTTTGATTTTGACTTTCTCATTTATTATTCAAATTTTTTGCAATTAATACGCTTCCATTTAATATCCAACTTTTCTATTTTAATTTAAACTTTACCATTTGACGTAAAACCTTTTTCATTTAGTTTCGAGTTTTCCATTTCTTATTGATCTTTTTCTGTTTTCCTTTTGAATTTTTTATTTGTTATTCTGTTTAATTTTGATTGAATGTATTTTATATTTAACTTTTTCCATTTACGTTAGAATCTTTTCATATGGTTGACCGGATTCCAAAATTATTTAGACTTTTTTTTTATTTTAAAAATTAGCCAAAATTATATAATTAGGAAATGGATTTAACATTTGTAGAAAAGTTTTCATGGTATTTAGTAATTAATATTTATTTTAATTATTACAGGGTTGCTTTGCTGTTTAATTTTTGCAAGTTTTAAAACAAAATGTAAAAAAAGTTGAAATAATGTAGTGTTCTTTTGGTGACTAATAATAACAATAACAATTATTCAGAAATCGTGAGATGCGGTCTGGTGTGATGTAGGTTTCAGAAAAACATTATCTTTACCGTGCCAACGTTTCGATCTTTATTGAGATCATCTTCAGGGCCTGGGATTTACAAACATTGTTTAACTTTAACAAATACATGTAGGATGTGGAAATAAGTCAATTTATACAATGAAAAAAGTTTTTTTTTATATACAACCAAATAAATTCACTTTTTTTCCACATCCTAGATGTATTTGTTATATTTAAAAGACGTTTGTAAATCCCAGGCCCTGAAGATGATCTCAATAAATATCGAAACGTTGCCACGATAAAGAAAATGTTTTTTCTGAAACCTATGTCACACCAGACCGCATTTCATGATTTCTGAATAATTATGGACAAACAATCCCTAATCACCACACAACAATAACAAGTATTCCATTTAAAAAAAACATTAACACAGAAGTCTGCTGTTGCTCAATGATGATTTGTGGTAAGTTGATAAAAAAAGAGTTTTTCCAGAACAATTTATTAAATATGTAACTTAACCCTGGCGTTATCCTACGCATCATTATAATAAATTACAAGTGTTTATATATTCCTTCTATTTATAATATATACAAAATCTTGTCCGCGTATTATAATTGGTAGAAATCGTGTCATTTTCTTGTTGGTGTACCTTGATTTTTTGTTTTTACCCCTGAGGTTCATCTGTAGATCTCAGATTTTGTATATCCGTTTTTTTGACTGGTAATATAATAGTAATTATTCCATATTTTTCGGGTTTCCAAGCTTCCCTCAATGATCAGTCCTCAATAAATGAATTGAGTTGGCGAGTTTTTTTGTTAATCAAAATGCCTCGTCCGGGGTAAAATAAACGCTCTAATCAATAATGAACTTTACGCGCGTGCATAATTTATTTAAACTGTACAAACAGGTGTGTGCCCGTCTTTTTCTTGGGGAATTGGATTCTTACAACCCGGTCCTCTACCGCATTGCAGGCTTTGCCTAATTATCCATGCCCAGTTTTTACGAAACGTAAATTATCTGTAGTATAATACGCAAATTATTAATTCCTCCTTGAAACTTTGCCCCGGGGAAATAAGTTTAACAACTGATGACCAGTGAACTAGTCAGATTTTTAACGCCCAAGTGAACTAATCTTAACTAACAAGGAGGGACTAGGATGTAAAATCATCAATTAAAACAGTATTTTTTTTATAAGATCGAAAAATATTATACGATGTCTCCGAGTGTTCTTCCAATTGAACGTAGGATCTGAGAAAAACAATGTTTCAAAAAATTTTGTAATATATTTTGTTTTTCCTTCGTTGTGCGTGTATTGCAAGACTATGATAAATCAGTAGATGGGGATTTTTAAGTAGAATAAGATGCTAACATGCAAAATTGTATTAAAAGAGGTTTAATATAACATAAAAAGATGAAAAAAAATTGTTTTTGGAAAAATCTTCATCTTTGAAGTATTTGATGATGTGTAATGTAGTCAAATTGTTCCTTTCTGGTTTTGTTTGTCTTTCCGCGAAATTTTTACAAGTAAAGACAAACAACAACAAAAAACAAAAACAAAAAAGAACAATTCGAATTCATTTGAAGCCATTGAATAAAAATTTTCATCACAATCAAAAATATACATTTTTGGCTAGATTCGCTGGAGTCCTTTTTTCGTTCTACTTACGTTCTACTTAAAAATGCATAACTCCACTGGATTTTATCCAAATTCAACGTTATTGCAACCGTTAAAAAGCGGAATATTTCTTATTTTGAGATATATCAACAATGGTCAGATTTTGTACCAATAAAATTGAGAAAATAAGAATGAAATCAACCAAAACAGCTCAAAACTTTTATTTTTTTTATCACCAGCTATGAATTTTTTACAGAGGCGACTTTTTGTGCCATTGCGAGTCTGTAATGTTTCCTGCGGATTAGTTGAACGGTTTCGTTGTTATTTATGTATTACTATTTTGATTTAAAAAATCTGAGGCATTAGAAAGGTGAAAAATATGAGAGAAAAGAAATAATTTTTAAATCTTCCCAAAAATTTGTATTGAAGTGGTTTTGGGGGTTAAAATAACCCGAAATCGAGAAAGCGAGAACGGATCAGTTCTTAGATGGAGGGAATGTAAAGGTCATTGTGGATAGTGAGGTCGGATAGTCGATAGTAAACATAAAAATTTCAAGCTTAAACGGAAGCTCACATTGAATTAAAAAATGGAGGTTCAGAATGCTTTATGCCACAATCTGGGATTTAACCCAAAAATGAACCTATGGCTCTATACCTGAGTCTTAGGTCCAAGGTTAGCATATCGGTCGGTGGCGTGGTAGAGACTTTACAAGGCAAAGCGATTAGGCTAATAAGTTGTACCTGAAGACATGCTTACGCCAGTATCACTGGAGACATAAGTATAACGCTAACTGCGGCCTTGGTGGTGTTGTTATACAATCCGCCACTCCATATTTTAATCCAAGGAGAACCCAGAGCATCTGCTCACAGGTACATAAATGGACAAATAAACAATGGAAACTAAAGAAGGAGATAAAAGCAGATGCCATACTAGGCCTACAAATCCATGCCATTATTCCAAATATAACTTTACCAAAAAGTACAAGAACGGGAAAAGTGGGACAATGGAACACCTCTAAATGCAAATTCTACTGGTATCCTAACGGATTAAAAACTGAGAAAGGCACTAGGGCTGAAGTTATCGGGAAGAATCTGAACAAACTAAGTTTAAACATAGGTAAATATTCTACAGTTTTTCAGTCTAGGGATAGTTTTAGGGATAAAAGAGATGGCCACAAGGCCCTCTGCACCTCGTCCTGAATAGATCTACTGTGCTCCCTTGTTTTTTTATAACTCACTGGCCAGTTTCAGGTTTTAGTCAGTCTCCATAGCTTTGACGGCGGCTCCTTAGTGTAGGATCCTGCTTGCGGTTTTTCTTGTCCTAGTTGCAAGAACATGCACTGACCTTCACAAAAACATAAAATATGTTCTGCGTTCTCCTCCTCTTCCTGGCAGTATCTGTACTGTGTTTCTTCTTTCTGTACTCCTGTCTGGTGCATGTGCTTTCTTAAATGGCAACGCCCTCTCAGGAGTCCGACCAGAATCCTGATTCCCGCTGGTAATTCTTTTGTAAGTTTTTCGGATGATCCTTCTATGAATCTCTCCGCATGCCTCATACCTGTGGTATTGTTCTTCCAGGTTTTGTACTCATTAAGGATACATTTTAAGATGTATCCTCTTTTGTGAGAGGATGTTAAGCCACAGAAGGATTCAGGACCAAGAGAGTCCTTGTTGGCTCACTCTTTGACCAACATGTCAACTTTTCGTTGCCTCTATGCCTAGAGTGCCCATGGACCCATGCCAAGGTCAGGTAATTACAGTCGCTGACTTCTGTCAGGGCCTCCCAACAGTTCCAAAGTCTATTTTCCTTAACCTTGTATAAGGCTAGGGCCTTTAGTGCTGCCTGACTATGAGAGAAGATTTCCGGGAATGTATTCCTAGCCTTTTTATTTCTTAGCGCATTGTTCAATCGCTATGACTTCAGCCTGGAAAACTTTAGCATATTTGCCTAGGTTTATGTTCGGTTTCTGGGTTCATCACGAAACTCCAGCTCCCCTTGTCGGTTTTGGAGCCGTCAGTATTCCTTATCCTCGCAGATGGTCATCCAGTTATGTGCCTGTGGGCTACTGCTCTGGCTTCCCCTCTGGCTTGCTCCCCCTAAAATCTGAAGTGGTGGGAGGTTTATCAACACTTCCAGCGCCGCAGGTGGCGTTATGTTGGACATGCCAAAGAATACACCCGAGTAGTACTCTCTGTTCTCTAAACCAAAGTAAATAATGTCACCACTCTGAAACATTAATGCATCATGGAATGATGAAGACAGAAACCAAATCTAAGATGAGAATTAGGCGTATGAAAATGAGCCTTTTAAGGTCTTTGAACATTTTCTAAACAAAAAAATGCTATCTTGAAACAAAGGCATAAAATAACAAAGACAGAAAAACTAATTCTTCTAGTCTGCTATGGATCAAACTAATCACGAGTTTGAATAGTTAGACCGGAAAAATGAATCCTTTCAATCAAAACCAACTAGAATATGTAAATTAATTTTAACTCTCTAAACTCACTCATTAACAATGAGTTTCAGCATGGACGACCCATACTCGATTATCAGTAGACATAAAATTCTGATAAATTCAAAACCTATAGTTTTATAATATTATAAATTAAAATAATTCAGTGGAAAAACATATTAAAATAAACATACTGTTAAAAGCAAATCTATGACAGCATAGAAGCTTTGATCATTTTCCAATCTTCAAAGTTACGCAGGGAACGTCGTTAAAGAGAAATTCGGTTTATTTAAGAAGGGTATGTTGTTTTTAAAAGTTCATAAACTCCATTAAGCTGTTCAAAGTAAAGTTCAGTGTTAAAAGCTTTGCCTACTTGAATGAGTTCAAAGAGGGTATCATCAAATCCGCACAAAAACGCAGCAGGTTTGACAGAAACGAACTGAAAACATTTATTTACCGTGGTTTCAAAAATCAAACAAAACATGTTCTAAAGTAATAAATTGTTACATTTTAATATATCATTAAATAATTTTCCGGTGTTTGGTGAATTTTCTTTTAAATATATTTTAAAGATAATCAATTTGAACACTAAATCTGCGCTTGCTAATAATTTTTCAAGATTATTCTTTTTGTGTATTTGGGGAAATTGTAGTTGTTTTTGTTATTTGAAATTTTTTTGTTGCAAATTTACACATATTTATTCATTGTAACATGTGCATCTGTCTAGCGAAACTTCTAGCTAGTGCAAAATCGATCAAACGGATTGAAATTTTACTGGTCGCACTCTAGGCTAGGGATGGGCAATGGTCGATAGTTTAGCACTATAAATTATCTAAAAAATTATCGATAGTTTTGAGATAGCAGGTTCTCATTTTCTATAGGTAGATTACCTACGCTACCTACCTATTCAATAAAGAAATTCGAGTAATTGAATGTAATTACACATTTCTTGATTACTTACCTAATTTCGCGGAATTAACTAGTACGTCCATAATCCGAGAGCTTCAAAATCTGCGGGAAAATAAAAAAAGCCATCGATAGTAGCATTGAGAGTCATGACGTATCGATTATCGATAGTAACTATCGACTATCGTCCATCCCTACTCTGTGCCCAAACATGTCTCTTTGGATATCTGTTTGCTGGTTCATTTTAAAGCGAGGAAACTCTGATTGGACGAACTTTGTTTACCACCTTTCAATTAATTAAGGTTTTAAGTTGAGATAAAAAAGTCAGTGTCACGTGCGGGACTCGAACCCACGACCTTCGGCTAGATACGCCCTGCTCTTCCACTTGAGCTATCGTGACATCGATCCACTCGGACACTAACATCCCATCTCAACCCTACCTTTTGAATTTTCTTATGATTCTTCCTTCTTGAAGGTGGGATAATAGGTCATCTCAAAAAACCACAACCAGTTTTTATCCACAACGTTTCGGATTTATTTTAATCCTTCCTCAGGTGAGTTAACGCCTGTACACAGAACAAATATTTTTTACATTTTTATATCAACATGGTTATCATTGTTTCTTCACTACTTACAATGGTTAAAAAAGTGGTCGTCAGTCATTAATATTTTATAACAATTTATTTTTTTAAAAATCCGAAACGTTGTGGATAAAAACTGGTTGGGGTTTTTTGAGATGACCTATTATCCCACCTTCAAGAAGGAAGAATCATAAGATTAACTGTTGAGCTCAAAATATTTTGAATTTTCCCTCCTTTTTGTCATTTTTTTAAATGTCGTGTAATCTATTTGATTCTCGGCGATAAATGAAATGGCCACGGAGACTTTAGTGAAGTATAATTCATTTTAACCTATTAAATTCACTAGTTTTCGTGGTCCGCTTGACCAATTAATATCTTTCAATTAATTAAGGTTTTTAGTTGAGATAAAAAGTAAGTGTCACGAGCGGGACTCGAACCCACGACCTTCGGCTAAATACGTCGCTGCTCTATCACTTGAGCTATCGTGACTTCGATCCACTCGGACGCCAACCTTCCATCTCAACTCCACCTTTTGAATTTTCCGTCCTTTTTGCCATTTTTTATCTCAACTTTCTTATCTCAACTAGAAACCTATTAGATATTAATTGGTCAAGCGGACCACGAAAACTAGTGTATTTGTTGACTACGTAATAAATTGTTACTTTTTAATATGCTACTAAATGATTTTCCAGTGTTTTGGTGAATTTTCTTTTAATTACAAAATACGAGTGTTCAGTTTTTTGTCATTGAGCGTAGATTTAATAATAGCTTTTGTACAAATTTACATACTTTAAAACAAATATATGATGATGTTTAGAAAGTTGGATATAATTACTTTGGAATAGTAATGGTTAAATTAGCTGGATTTATTGGACTGGTGCGTTAAGATTGAGGAGGTCGGAACCCCCTAGGGTTTCTCTTTGTGATCGATGACAATTAAAAGTTTGTTCTAAGACAATGTTCCTTGTTTCTAAGTCACGGACCTTTAACTACTACCCGTGTAAATAGGGTCTCAAATGAAACGTGCACATTTAATTTTGCGTCACAAACGATGCCAACTGTCCTCTACCCGATGGAGAAGAAATACCTTATAAAATTATAATTTCCTCATTACGTCAAACGGCTTTTTTTAGGGATTTTGATCGTTAAAGAGAGTTTGCCGTTTTTAAAGCCTCGGGGTTTCTGGTACACTAGCGTTCAATTTAATTATATTCTCCTTTGTCCTTTTTTCATTGTCCTTCACTATGCTTTTGACAATTTGCTGAAATATATAGAAAGAGGAAGTTTTGTGACTGATTTATTCTCTTGTATAATAAAAAAATGGAATAAACCTTATGGAAAAGAAAGTATATACGACAGTACGAGTAAAAATAGAGCATAATAATACCTATCATACATATATCATAGTGTGCACTAACATAGGTCACTCGAAAAATCTCACAACTATTGAGTAAGGTTAACGGCCAATTGTTAAGCATAAGTAATAAAAAGATCGGGGAAAAAGTACTTTCAGGTAGTCACTGAATATAATTATAGTTTGGATGATGACCATCGCAACATAGACTGCTACACAGATGGTTCATTTATCAAGGGTAGAGGGAGTGGTGCAGGAATCTACATACCTTTTTTTATTACATTTATTTGGTATTTACAACTACAAGTAATGTATGAAGTAAATATGTTCGTATATGTTGAATTATCATTTGAGGCTCTTGTAGGAGAAGTTGCCCAGTGGTAACACTCCTTCACACTGATATCTTGTTCAGTCTTCACACAATGAGAAGGTCTCGGGGCCACTTTCGCTTCAATCGTCTTGGAGGATTTTCAGGTAGGGTTGGAAGTGATAAATTTCGTACGAATAGATTACTGTGTGTGTTCAGTGATTGATGAAAGTTTTTGTATCGGGTTTTGATGGGTTCATGCACAAACGGGATGTGTAGGTCTTTATGGATAGTGTAATTTGAAACGTAAAAAGGAACATTTATAATTTGACGGAGAATTTTAGATTGGATTGATTGGAGACGTTGGGAATTGGAATCCTTGGTTGAGCCCCACACTTCACAACCGTACGCCCAGAGAGGTGTCTTGTAAATTAAAAGTTTATTTTCAAGGTCTAATTTTGATCGTGAGTCGAGTAGTCTTTTTAACAATTTATAACGTCGGTTTGTTGCTGTCTTTTCAGTCTTGTATGGGGATTCCAATTCAGTCGTTTATCCATGAAAAGTCCAAGATAACGCACAAGGTCAGTGGTAGGCAATGGAATTCCATTTATAATCACCGCAGGACAGATATTTTTACGTAAGGTAAAATTGATCTGTGTGCTTATTGTTAGGTTTACCTTTATTCTCCACTTTGTGAACCATATTGTTAATTCATTCAGGTGTTGTTGTAAGTGTTGAGTGTTAATTGAGGGGTCCGAATTGCGTGTAAGTATATGAATTCCCTGTATCATCAGCGAATGTGTGTGTCGAAATGTTAACGTGTGTAAGAATATCTGCAGTGTATATGGAAAATAGAAAAGGGCCAAGTATGCTTCCATGGGGAACACCTGCCCTCATGCGTATATAAGGTGAGAATTCAGTTCCCTGAGGACTCGACAAAATCGATCCGTCAGATAAGATCTCAGTATAAGATAGTACGTATGACGGAGGATGTTCCTCAATTTACAAAGCAAGCCCGAGTGCCAGACTCGATCGAAGGCCTGTTCTAAATCAAGAAAGACACCCAAGCATTGCTGTTTTTGTTCGAGGGAAGAGGCTATATTGTCAGCAACACGATGTAATTGTTGAGTTGTTGAGTGAAATGTGCGGAACCCAAACTGATGATCTGGAATAATATTAGAATTTTCAATTATTGTCAGTAATCGTCGGAGAAGTAGTTTTTCTAGTATTTTGGCAAGGATAGAAAGGAGACTAATGGGTCGATAGGAATTTGGAAGGTCAGAAGGTTTATTTGGCTTATGAATCATTTTAATTATAGAGAACTTCCATTGCAATGGAAAATATGTGGTCCTGAGTACAGCGTTGTATAGGTATGTTAAGAATAGTAAGCCTCTGTGGGGCAAATTTTTTCAATTTTGTCACACACCTAAATTAGGAATCAGCATTTCCTCCCCTCTTAGCAATAACACCTCTGTTTTACAGGCGGAAATCTGGGCCATTAACGTGTGTTGTAGAACACTTATGGAAAATAAAATTAAGGGAAAGGATATTAGAATTTTTTCTGACAGTCAAGCTAGTCTTAGATCATTACAAAAAGACTTGTCAACCTCAAGACTGGTGGAGGAAACGGTAGATTTTAACAATAGGATCTCTTTCAGGTTTGAGAACAAGGTAATCCTTATTTGGATACCAGCACATAAAGAACACTATGGTAGTGAAAAAGCGGATAGCCTGGGTTGGTGAGGTAGCGAAGGAGAGTATTAATAAGTGGGGCATGAAACAATTCCTTGTGGGCCCAGATTTCCGCCTGTAAAACGGAGGTGTTATTGCTAAGAGGGGGAGGAGATGCTGATTCCTAATTTAGGTATGTAGATCGAAGGAGTTTGTTAAGGTGATCAAACCAGCAGAATCGAAATGGCTATTCTCTATCTCAAGGAAGGAAATTAGGCGGCTGATAGGTATTCTGATGGGACACTGCCCACTGAGAAGACACCTTTCCGTAATGGACATTCTACCAGATCCTTTTTTGCCGTTTTTGCGAAATATAAGAAGAAACGGCAAGGCACTACCTCACAGAGTGTGATAGGTATGCTAGGTCCAGATTTGAAATATTTGAAAGACGGACATTACCAAATCACTCCCTGAGTTAAAATGGTCAAGAATCTTGGGGTTTGTGAACAAGTACAAGAGATTTATGCAGGACACGTGAGGCGACCTTTTAGGGATGGGGTACGAGTCTACCCAGACATTTAACCCCTCGGGTCTTGGTCGCCGCCCACCTTGCGTAATATATATATATATATATANTATATATATACATATATACCTATCATACAGAAGGACAATGGGAAGCACCATATTAAAATACTTTTTTATCAAACCATTAAATTTCAAACAAGAGAAAAAAACTTTGAATAAAAGTAACATTGATTTTTAATACTATCACTATGGATGAGAAGATTTTCAAAAAGTACTTGAGCGTTTAGCTAAGAAGTGCCGATAGAGATTAGGATCATGAAAGGCTTCAGCTATTGTAATTTTACTCAGCCTTTTAACCCGGATCGCCTATAATCCATGTAGTGATCTTGCATCAGCTAGGTAAATTTTTTCGAAAGAATAACACCAAATAAATAGGAAAAGATGAATTCGATATGTAGAATGCAATACAATGATGGAATGAAAGTTTCTGCTTCAAAAACAATATGTTTACAACTTGAAGTTTAAATCTAAAGAAAAAAGTCTTATAGATTTTAAATTATTTAAATGCCACAGGACACGTTACTCAATGACGAGAGCATAAGGAGCAAGAAGTCACGCGACAAGGTCGCAGATTCTCGGGATGGTAATTACAAAGAGGGCTTGGGCAGTATGGCTAGGAAGGATCGAGAATGTTGAACTTTTATGAAGAAAGGAATATTGAGGTCATTGTGGATAGTGAGGACAGAAGTAAGCAGCTTGGGGACTTCTTCTAAGGAAAGTATGGAGAGTTAGTAGTTTGAAGTTACCCTATAACTTCTCTGCATATGCATAAACAGGTAAAAATGAGAAATTCTAAAAATGAACCGGGAGCTGGAGTCTTCGGGATGAATCCAAAGGCCGAACTGAAGATAAAAACAGGTGAAGGAAGTCATGTGGCAAGGCCGCAGATTCTCGGGATGGTAAATTGTAATTGGCTTGGGTGATATGGCTAGGAAAAATCGAGAATGTTGAACGTTTATGATGGTCATTGTGGATAATGAGGACAGAAGTAAGCACCTTGGGGACTTCTTCTAAGGAAAGTATGGAGAGTTAATGGGTGGAGTTACCCCTCAACTTCTCTCCGTATGCCCAAACAGGTAAAAATGTTTTGTACAGCGTTACTTTGTTCTTTAGAGTCCTACAGTACTTAGGAGTAGCTGACTAAGTCATCTGTTTTGGTTTTGTCGCTTGAGCCTTGTATGGGGAAGTCCACGCCAGTTTAAATGTCTAAATATTTAACTTATGTAGGTGCTTGTAATCACCGGCTGTTCATGTATAGACGTATAGATGTACAACGTCATAATAATTTCAGTGCATTTATTTAATTTCAGTTTCATTTTCCGTATTTTTCACAATTCCTCCTGGATATTGGAGGTAACGTCTCAGGTGATAAAAGAGGTGTTGGGATGTATGGGCAAGTCATCAATTGGTTGTTCGTGTAAAGAGGAAAATTATGACCTTATCAGGGTTAGCAGGGCGGATAGCAGTCATCGACGAATAAGAAGGTCATCGAGGGGAAGTCAACGGTGTTGAGGGATCTTAGAAGTGGTGCCAGTATATTGCCCAAAGGAACACCAGAATTGATAGAATAAGCTTTGCCAGACGCTTGAGTTAACACTCATTAACATTATCAGTGGATAGGAGTCTTCAGTAGGCGATGAGGGTTGAAGGAATTCGACGGAATAAAACTTTGTAATTAACTGATGTGGGTGTTATGGTGTGTAGGTATGTCAGGGGTGTAAACCATGATTGATTCTAGGCTACTTGCTTGGGTCACGCCAGCCTTGAGTGGTGTGATGTCTGAAGATTCGGAGCCACATCAACTTGAACCAGCGATCCGAGATAAAAAAAAAAAACTCTTCAGAATGAGCAAATAGGTGTGTCCAGAAATGAGACCGGTACACTCTGTCAGATGTCTGTAAAAAGACGCTGGTGGGAAGACGGTTGCTGAGGTGGCTGGATGACGTATAATACCTTAGGAAGATATGAGAAAGAAGATGGAGACAGAAAAAGGAGTTAAGAAGACAGTGGCTTTTTTGATATGGCCCACGACTAACTCATGTTGTAGCGCCAAACAGTGCTTCCACTTTACAGTATTCTGTGACTTGTGAGCTACATATGACTGTTACTTCTTGGAATATTGTAATCAGGGTTCTCCATTTCGAGATGGTAGTTGATAGACCGTGGCCATTGTAACTGGCAACCTCACATCACTACAGTTAGATAAGTCTAAACTCACAGTAGTGATTAGTACTATCATACCGGTCACCGGCATCTGAGAAAACATCTGCACATGAGTATATTCTTCGATGTCCTATTTGTAGGTTATGCAAAGGAGGGGAAGAAACAGCAACCCATATCATCTTCGAATGAGAACTGTTCAATGGAAACATAACCTGATTTCAACGACAGTCAGTAAACTAGTACTTCTTAGGAGAGGGATCAAGTAAATTACACTGAACTAAAATCTAGGAAACTACAATAAGGCAGAAGGTTGCAGTGCTTGAGGAACAAAAACACCTTTCTAGTATACATCATCATCGTAACCATGTAAATTTATCTTGAAACTCTTGTTATTTAAATAATTTGTTTTTGGTTCTTTCTTTGTACGAAGCAAATGCATTTGTTTTAGTAAAAGAAAGAGGGTTTTTACGGGCAATAAATCCAGTGTATAGGTCGCAAAGTTAAATAAGTGAACTTTAATTGGATTTTACCCCTGATTTATTGTTGACCTTTGTACATTCTTTCGCCGCAACGTTGGACCAGATTTTAGTGCTGAGAAGAAGAAGAACAGAAGGAAGACAAATTCACAAAATCTCGCGGGCCAAACTGTTATTATACAATCAATCAGGAACCGAACCCATTTCGGGGATATTTTGGCTCTTTCTCTTAACCAGTATTGTCGGCCAAAAGTCATTGTTCAACGAGAGTTCAGCTCTTTAAGGGAACAGCTTGTAAGACTCCGAATGGCTCTGGAACAAAGGGCCGGCGACAACTTTCTCATTATTGCAAGAGACGAATTCTTCCTGGGAACCACCTTGAACAATGCCAAGTTTTGACATTAATCTCAAATTTTACCCCTGAGGAAAAAATTTCAAAGACTCTTCTTTAATAACGGCCAATTTACTTCAGCAAAATGTGGCATAGAATCGATTATGAGTAATAATAATTAATTCATATATTTTTTCTAATTCAACAAAGTTGAATAACATGCGAAACAAAGGGCTTTTGTTAAAAAATAAAAGTAAAAAATTCACATGGGCACAAAATAACGCACATGTTTGAATAAAAGCGTATTTTTAAATGAGAGCTATTGTATGACCTTTACTCATCATCAAGACATAAATTATACCACTCACAACAATGCATTACCTTAACCACTTCCTCTTTACAACTCTCTCAACCCTTTTCTTCCTTCAGAAGAAAACTACCACATTTACAAATCCACAAGTAGAAAATCCCCTGGACATTGACTAATAATCAACACTATACTTCGAAACCTCCCAAAAAGGCCACAATATATAATGCCACCCTACAACTACTCAAAATCCTTTCTTATGGAAATATGTCGTCATTATTCTTATTTCTAAAGCTCGCTAACCTCCCAACCAAAAATCTTCCTACATTCCCATCAGCCTCCTTCCTTCTATGTCCAAAATCCTTGGATTCCTTTATCGTTAGTACACATCGTAGATGTTCATAAAATCATTCCTTCTCATCAATTCAGCTTCCTTCCTTATCATTCCACGATTCAACAAGGTTAATTGTTGACATTACCTACCGGATAATAAAAAGTATTCTTCGGTGAGTTCGTTGATGTAGCACAGGTTTGTGATTGTTTCTGGCACTAGGGCATGCTTTATAAACGTAAACCCTTCCTACCCATTTCTTATTATTTTAACATGAAATCCTTTCTAAGCGACCACTGCTTCAGAGTGAGGTACAGCAACGAGTTCTCGGAAGTCAAACAAATGCAAGCCGTCGTTCCACAAGGGAGCATCCATAGTCCCATCTTTTAATAATTTATACTGCTGACCTATCTATACATTTTAATACCTTCATCACGACCTACGCGGAAGATACAGCAATTTTTTCGTCTAACTGGAATCTTTTCCGACCAGCATCAAAGAACACCTTGAGCTTATCAAAGACTGGTGGAAATAGTGTCCACATTAAAAAAAAAATAGCAAGAGATAACGATTTCCATTTGCGCTGCTTAGGATTTTACCTAGGCATTGCTTTCCCGTATACTCGGTCGTCCGTAAAAGGACAATGAGGATCTTTAACGTCCGCACCTAGCCTTCCGGCATTATCGGTTTTGATTCTCAAGATGAGAACTGACACACCTCCGCATACAACAGAAGTTATTCAGATATCGATTAACGGTCACTAATCTCTACACATATACAACAGAAGTGTGTAACTGCCGCAGCATTGGTGTAGAGGCAGCTCAGTCCCGTGGGGACAAGACAACCTCGCTCCCCGCTTGACCATTCCGAGTGGTCGGGTCCGCATTATGCATCGGAACGTATGCCGCGCGCAAAGGGCTACCTAGGCCGAAATGCATCAGCCTGGTTTCCCGCGCACTCCCTAGATAGAGAAGGCCACTCTATCTCTCAGAGTACTGAGGCTTCCCCAACGTAGAAACTTCGGATCCGCTCCGGCCGCGGTTTTGTTTAAAGTGCAATCGCTAACCACCCCCTAGAGGAGTACCGCCTACGGTAAAAGCCTCCAATCGAGCTCAGCCTACACCTACTCGAGTAGGAGCAACCGATTCACTACCCGTTCCCATCCTCCTATATGTACTCACTTCGGCGGTACATATACTAAAATCGGAACGAAACTAAGCGGTCACTGGCATCTGAGAAAACATCTACAAAACATGGGCATATACGACGATGATCCCATCTGAAGATTATGCAATGAGGAGGAGGAAACAGCCACCCATATCATCTTCGACTGCGAAGCAACAGCTCAATGGAGATTCAACCTAACAGAAAAAAACTTAGGGAATTAAATTGTAGCAGCAACCGTCAATGACCTGATACTTCTAAGGAGAAAGATAGAGTCTATTGACTGAACTAAGGAGCGTGCACAGAGCACTCGAATGGGCTACTATCCATTTCCATCCGCCACTTCTCACGTATTCGGGGGACACCGTCAGCGTAATCTGAGCGTCCTCAACGCTATACGCTTCGATTGTCCGTTCTTTCGCTTCCCGTGAGGCCGGTGAATAACGATGGTTTTACCTAGAAAGCAGACTGACGTGGAATCCCCACACAAGAGACAAAAACTTAACAGAAGACTTCTATGACCGAAATGTCAAGCCATCCAATATCCAGCGCATCCAATCCTTGCAATCAATAGACCTTGGACAAATCAAAAAAACCTCTTATTACAATACCCCCAACATTCCTAATGCAACAAACTGATCCATTTCCGATTTCAAAAGTTTCAAATCGTCTTCTTATCCATCTTAAATCTACAGCTTAAGCCCTCTACACATTTCCATCCCGAGAACCCTCACGTCGCTTTAATCGACAGCGAGACCTCCTTGCCCCTTAATTCCTCACATTGAGTGCTAGCATCAGCTGGTTTCTCATGGCATTTGGCCTACCAGTTGCAGCGCTGGCATTAGTCAGTGTTAGTGCAGTGACGTGTGGTGAAAAAACGTTTTGGCATCACGTTTGTAATATGTAATATGTACAATCTTTTTAAAAAGATAGTTCCTACTCACAGTAATTACTTACTTTTATTTGTTTAAAAACTATTTGTTTAAAAAAAATTGAACAACACACTCACTCCACCATTCGTCATTTATAGTAATATGTACGTCCCAATGGCCTTACCTTCTTCTTCCTCCCATTAAAATCAGCGGTGTCCCAAGGTTCTAGCATTTGTCCTATCCTTTTTTCCATTTATATTAACGACTTGCCCGACTCCATCCAGTCCTGTACTTATCACCTCTATATTCCGATGACTCCCAAATATTCCACCCTTCCGAACTTCACTAGGCCATTCTTAAGGTACAAAAAGACCTAAACTTCATCAACGAATGAGCACATAAAAATTCCCTAGTCCTCCATCCGTCTAAATCCACCACCATAATTATTGGGTCTAGGCAACTCCTCAATTCCCTCCTTAGAATCCCACCTGTCATGTTAAATAACCATCCCATTCGCTTCTGCTTCTGGGTTAAAAACCTAGGAGTAGTCTTTGACCAATAGCATTCCTGGCATCGTCACAGTTACCGAATTTCCCGCCATTGTATCGCCTCCCTCAGACTATTTCGTCGGTCTTGGCTGCTCTTATCTTTCTCCACCCACAAACTCCTTGTATCTTCCCTTATATTTCCCTTCTTCGATTACAGCTGTGTGGCATACGGTGGTCTCTCAGAGGGAGGGAACGCGCCATTGAAGCGTATTATTGATTGTTGAGTAAGGTTCATGTTCGGCACTCCACGGGGGTTCCGGGTGTCGTGGTTGTATTCCCAATTTCCTGGGTCTACCCCCTCTTTCAATTCATAGGTTGCTTTCTTTTCCAGTCCATCTACACTCATCGTCCGCCTTATATCACCCAATCCCTCAAATTCAATACCTCACATCACACTCGCTCATCCCAAAATGGCATTATCCTTCCGCAAAATACGACCCATTCTTAGGGAACACCAGTCCCAGAATGAAGCTTTTTTTTCTTCTTCTAATAAAATGTACAAGGTACATGTAAAATAATTACAAAAAGAAAAGGGTTCAGTTTTTTATGTCCATATAGATTTAGAAATTCGCCAGCTGCTGAAAGATAATCATCTATGCAGCTATGAAAAAACGAGGTTTTTTCATTTTTCCTGATTTTTATATAACATAGAAAACCCGTTTAAAACATTTCTGCCTTTGCAAATCAATACAATCCCATAATGTATTTGTGATGTCGAAATGTAAATATCAGCTGTTTAAACAGTTCAATCTCTTCATCCAATTAAAGTGATTAATCCGCAGAAATCACACGTTCTCTGGTAATTTAAGGCAATTATTAGTTACGGGTCATTAGTTAACCGGTATAAATGTTTCAACAACATATGCCTATTGAATATACCGATCTAATATAGAGAAACACATTTGCATATGTCATTAATTCCCCGAACCACAATTAGCAACCTTAATATCATTGTAGTTACAAATAAGAAAAGAGTTTTTGGTAAAGATATGATTATCAGTAAGATTTGGATATAGTGCCTGGGAATATACTAGAATCATGAAGGACTTCAGCTATGGGATTTTTTTTCTGTCCTTCAACCCATTGTACACTGTTTACCTACAATATATTACTTTTAAAAGCCGTAACTGTTTGTTGAAGAAAGGAATTTTGAGATCAATGTGTATAGTAGATCAATGTATAGTAAGTTCAGAGACAAGTAAGCAGCTTGGGGACGTCATCCGAGGAAGTTATATATATTTAATGGTTTGGAGTTACCCCACAGCTTCCATGTCCAAATAGGTTAAAATGTTTTGGCCAGTAATCCTGTCTAATCCTAAAAACTTACGTAGTTGACGAAGTCGTCTGTATTGATGAGTGAACGGTTTTTTTCATGAGCACGTCAAAAACCACATGCTTTGTATAAAAATCGCCAAAAGCTCCAAATTAAAATTTCCTATCGATTGCAATAGGGTGCCGCTCCAAAGATGATTTCCTGGCTCCACAGCTCAATTTGAAGTTTTCGTAAATAGTGTAAAAAATTAACGTGTTCCAGAATTTTTGTATTTACCGATGAATGACTCAAGCAAAGAAAACCTTTAAAAACCAACTTGCTCTACGTAAAATTGTCTAAAAAATGAAATCTAAAGCAGTTCTGTTACTGAAAAGGCTGAGAAAATATACATTTCCAAATTTGGACATTTTTCGTGCAAAATCCAGGTGGTGTTTTTTTTAATGGCAGTTATAGATTATTTGAGAGTTATTAATAATTTCTCACAAGTAAATTTGTTCCACTTCCGGTCTGTGAGACTTAGAATTGTCTTTTTGTTATTATTTTGGGTATAGTAGTGATAATAATTGCAATCTATCTGACTAGTTTCAGGCTTACTGGTATACTGCATGTGGCTGAGAAAATATGCATTTCCAAATTTGGCCATTTTTCATGCAAAATTTTTTCGGTCGGTTTTTTGATGGGCAGTGTATATAGACGATCAGAGAGTTATTAATATTTTCTAACAAGTCAATTTTTTTCTTCCGGTCTGTTACACTTTGGATTGTCTTTTTTATATTTATTTTGGGCTTAGTGGTGCAAATAATTTCAATCTATGTGACTAGTTTCATGCTTACTGAGCGTTTTCTTTCTGACAAATATATTATCACAGAATTCTCTGGAATTTTATACTAGGTTTACTCTTTTCTTAAAATATCATTTAAAATCAATGTTTAGCACAGTCTGTTAGGTTATTTTTGAGGCTATCTGATGAACATCACACGAATTCAATTTGAAGTTTCTGTAAAAAGTCTGCGACTTAAAAGGCTTAGAATATATGCATTTCCAAATTTAGCCATATTTTCGTGCAACATCCAGGGGGTCGGTTTTTTTGCTCGACGAATATATTAATATAAAATTCTCTGGAATTTTAGTCTAGGTTTACTCTTTTCTTAAAATAACCTTTAACATCTTTGTTTAGCACAGTATGTTAGGTTATTTTCAAGGCTATGTGAAAACTGCACACGAATTGAATTTGAAGTTTTTGCAAAAATGTCTGTGACTTAAAAGGCTTAGAAAATATGCATTTCCAAATTTAGCCATATTTTCGTGCAACATCCAGGGGGTCGGTTTTTTTGCTCGACGAATATATTAATATAAAATTCTCTGGAATTTTAGTCTAGGTTTACTCTTTTCTTAAAATATCCTTTAACATCTCTGTTTAGCACAGTCTGTTAGATTATTTTTGAGACTATCTGAAGAACATCACACGAATTCAATTTGAAGTTTCTGTAAAAAGGTCTGCGACTTAAAAGGCTTAGAAAATATGCATTTCCAATATATTAACATGAAATTCTCTGGGATTTTATACTAGGTTTATTCTTTCTTAAAATATCCTTTAACATCTTTGTTTAGCACAGTGTGTTAGGTTATTTTCGAGGCTATCTGAAGAACATCACACGAATTCAATTTGAAGTTTCTGTAAAAAGGTCTACGACTTAAAAGGCTAAGAAAATATGCATTTCTAAATTTAGCCATATTTTCGTGCAACATCCAGTTGGTCGGTTTTGTTGCCCGACAAATATATTAACATGGAATTCTCTGGAATTTTATACTAGGTTTATTCTTTTCTTAAAATATCCTTTAAAATCTTTGTTTAGCACAGATTGTTAGGTTATTTTCGAGGCTATGTGAAAAACAGCACACGAATGCAATTTGAAGTTTTTTCAAAAATGTCTGTGACTTAAAAGGCTTAGAAAATATGCATTTCCAAATTTAGCCATATTTTCGTGCAACATCCAGGTGGTCGGTTTTTTTTGCTCGACAAATATATTAATATAAAATTCTCTGGAATTTTATACTAGGTTTAATCTTTTCTTAAAATATCCTTTAAATTCTTTGTTTAGCACAGTATGTTGGGTTTTTTTCGTGGCTATCTGAAGAACTGCACAGGAATCCACTAATGGAATGAAGTTTTATGCTGTTGGTTATCAATTTATATGCCGTGCCAAATTTTGTATAGAATAAACACCAGCTAATGTTTTAAAAATAATCCGGTACATTTTCCTCCCGTAAACTGTTCCTTTGGGCTTTTACCGTTGTTTCAAACATAATCCAATATCAGATGCCGATGCAGTCCGATATCGGACCCTGGGTACGCCTACCGTCTGGGAAACACCACCTGGATTTGTAATAACAAATGAAATACCTGACATTACCAACCGAGGAATCTACACGATTGTTATGTAATTATATCCCCTATAGCTTGTAGCATGCTTAAAAGCCTTGATACGAGGAATATTTAAACAAAAATACGAGAGTTCTTGGCCAGGAATTGAAATTTGTATTGTAACATGGATGTTACAAATTACTAAGAACGTTATACAAAAGCATATGAATACCTGGGATATATTGTTCCAAACTTATCAAACTTTATTAATCTTCTAACATCCCGTGTGTGATTAAGTGAGGTTTATCCGACTATCCAAGCTGCTTTTAGAATAAAAAATCTCACAATATTTAAATCCTTATTATTTCGAAATCGACAGACCTACAATATTATTCGAAATTTATCATTTCACAGTCTTGTAAAACTACAATCGTTTAATAATAATTTTATTAGGCCCTGCGAGTTTTACCTTCGTTTTGTTCCGACCTATTAAAAAGAAGTGAAGTACTTAAATAGCTATTAAACAGGTCCGGAAACGGAGTTTAGTTTAATCAATTTTATATTCATTTAACACTGACTTCCGGACATTTAATCATCCCTTTGTTGTAAACCCCACGATGCTAGATCATTTAAACATCCAGTACATTACATTTAAACAGACGATACAAGCACGTAAGTCATGGTGGTTCCTCCACCAACAAAAGACATCTCGCTTCTTACTCTCTCGCACTCTCACATTCTGTTAACATTTGCCAGATTTTTAACATAAAAAATATTCATTCATTTTCTTTCTGTCTACTACTCTCTCCCATTATCTTATTGTCGCTCTCTCTCGTTCTTGCTAATTATTTCTTTTTTTTCACTAACTCACACCTTCACTCTTTTTCTGTCTGTACCCCCTCTCCCTCTTTTCTGCATCGATCTCTCTCTTTCTCTCACTCACAACCTCATTTCTTCTCTCTCTTTCTCTAACCCTACCACCCTCTTCATCACTCCCTCTCTCATTCATACTTAGTGCTGCTATTTCTCTTTCTGTCTCATTCTCTCTTTCTCTCTCTCTCTCTCTCTCTCTCTCTCTCTCTCTCTCTTTCTCTTTTAATATCCCTCATTCATTTCTCTCACTCCCTCCTACAACTTCTTTCTCCGAGTATATATATATCCCTCTATCTATCTTTCTCTTTCTCTCACTGACACCCTAATTATTTCTCTCTCTTTCCCTATTTATCTCTCACTCTCTCACTCACTCTGTCTGTCGCTCGTTTTCTCTCTCTTTCACTCTCTCTCCCCATCCGTCTATCTATCTATCTCTTTCACTCACTGACACCCCAATTATTCCTTTCTCTTCCTTCTTTTTCTCTCACTCTCTCACTCACTCTGTCTGTCGCTCGTTTTCTCTCTCTTTCACTCTCTCTCCCCATCCGTCTATCTATCTATCTCTTTCACTCACTGACACCCCAATTATTCCTTTCTCTTCCTTCTTTTTCTCTCACTCTCTCACTCACTCTCTTTGCCGCTCGTTTTTCTCTCTCTCACTCTGCCTTTCTCTCTCTCATTATCTCTTCCTTTTTCTGTCTCATTATCCTTCCCTTTTTCTCTCCCACACATACACACTCTCTCTCTTTATCTTTCTCTCATTCTCTGTCCAATTATTTATTTCCCATTCACACTATTTGTCACTCTCTCTCTCTCTCTCTCACACTATTTTTCTTTTTTTACTCACACACATCATCACTCTTTTTCTCTCAGTAACCCCTCACCATCACACATTTTCATTAATTATTTTCTCTCTCTCCCTCTTTCTTTGTTCTTCTGTCATTCACTCTTTTCCTCTCTCTGTCTGTACCCTGTTACTCACACTTTTTCTTGCACTATCTCTTTCTGTCTCACTCTCTTTCTCTCACTCCTTCCTTCACATTCTTTCTTACAGTCTCTCTCTCTCTCTCTCTCTCTCTCTCTCTCTCTATCTCCACTTACTCTCTCAAAAAGAAATTATAGGAAAAGAAATGATTTTTTTCTCTTCCACTTACACTTTCTGTCTATCTGTCTTTTACTTTCGCCATCTCTCATTCTCTTTCACAAATGCTCTTTTCTTCTCTCTCTCTCCTCTCTTCTCTCACTCTCTCTTTCTTTCTCTCTCTTTTTATGTTTCTACTCTCCCGCTCACTTTCTTTCTGTCTCCCACTATCTCTATCTCTCATCTCTCTCACACACGTTTTTCTACTCGCTCTTTCTCTTTTTATGTTTCTACTCACCCTCTCTTTCTCTCTTTCAGTATCCCACTATCTCCATCTCTCACACACTCTTTTTCTACTCACTCTCCCTCTCTCTTCTCTTCTCTCCTTCTCTCTTTCTTTCTCTTCTCTCATTCTCTCACTCTCTCTCTCTCTTTCTGTTTCCACTTACTTTCTCAAAAAGAAATTATAGGAAAATAAATGGTTTTTTCTCTTCTACTTACACTTTCTGTCTCTCTGTCTTTTACTTTCGCCATCTCTCATTCTCTTTCACAAATGCTCTTTTCTTCTCTCTCTCCTCTCTTCTCTCACTCTCTCTTTTTATGTTTCTACTATTCTCGCTTTCTCTCTTTCTGTTTCCCACTATTTCCATCTCTCATTCTCTCTTACACATTCTTTTTGTAGTCACTCTCCCTCTCTCTTCTCTCATTCTCTCTTTCTTTCTCTCTCTCTCTCTCTCTCTCTCTATATATATATATATATATATATATTTCTCTCTTTCTGACTCACTATTTCTCCCTTCTTTTCACTCACACCATAATTCTTTCTCTCTCATTACCTCTTTCTCTCACAATCATCTCTTTATCGCACCTTTTCTCTGTCTCTCATTCTCACTCTTTCTTTCTCTCACTTACTTTTTCATTATTTTAATCTCTTTCACTTTTTCTCCCTTTTTCTCACTGACACCCTAATTACTTCTCTCTGTTTCTTTCTTTTTCTCTCCTTCTCTCACTCGCTCTCTTTGTCGCTATTTCTTTCTCTCTCTCATTATCATTCCATTTTTTCTCTCCCACGCGTAGACACTCTCTCTTTTTCTGACTTGTTCTCTCCCATTATCTATTTCCCATTCACACTATTTATCACTCTCTCTCTTTCTCTCTCGCTATTTTTCTTTTTTTACTCACTCATACCTTCACTCCATTTCTCTCAGTCCCCCTCACTCACTCTCTCTCTCTCTCTCTCTCTCTCTCTTTCACTCCTTCCTCACTCTCTCTCCTCTATTTCTCTTTTTCCCTCTTTCTCTCACACTCACTCTCTTTATTGCTCTTTTCTCTCTATCTCTCCCACACTCACTCTTTCTTTATCTCACTTGGTTTTTCATTCTGTTTATCTCTTTCTCTCTCTTTCTCAATCGCTCTCTCTCTCTTTCTCTCACACCCCCTCTATCACTCTCTGTCTCTACATCACTTTCTACAATTTTTTCCATAGCTTGTCTATTTATATATGTAATTATAAATATCCTTTTTTATCAATCGACAACATAAAGCCCGGATTAATTAACTTGAGATTTCTCAGTGTTGAAGAAACAAATAGAAATTGATTATGATTTGTTCCCGATTTTTTATATAATCATTAATGATTTCTAACCTTCTAATATAAAATCATGCATAAAACTTTGAAAGAATATAAATATGCCCAAGATTGCATAAAATACAGGCTACAGTTTGCTTTTACAAAAGAATATAGATCGCCCAAACGCGGTCTGAATTGTTAGTTTAAAAACTGATTTTACCTTAATTTATGTAGAAATATTTTCGTTCTGGCATCCTTCGACATTCTATCAACAACGTTTATGTAATATTCAACGGAGAAAAAGCGCGGGATAAAATCAAATACGCAAATCACCGTATTATAATTTATTAGTAATGAACACATTAGCCCTGAAAAAGGAAACAACACGATTTTTTAAATAAAGGATTTCACTTATTTAAAAATTAAAATCGACGATGAATTAATGAATCCCGGGAGAATGTTTGACCTAAAATTAGAACGCGCTTGTTAATTTAACATGCTGAACAATTTGTATCCAGATTAAATATTCCATAAATATTTTTGTTAATTTAAACAATGAGCGGTCAAATGGAACAAATTATTTTAATTTTTATACATACATAAATACAAAAAGTCCAAATGAATACTGTTTATATGTTTTTTAATTACATTTCCATTTAAAAAATTACTTTGTTTAAGAACCTAACGGAATTTAATCTGTATAATATGTTGATTAAACGCTTCTATTAACCAGTTCTCCTTGTTTAAACAGACATGAAAATTTTGACATTTCCCATCGATGTAGTATTAAATATTTGTTTAATATCCGTAGTTTGCCAATTAATTCTATATACGCATACATGTAATATTGAAATTGTGTTCTTCGCTTGTTGTTCTTCTAGCTAATTGCTATAATAGTGTGTTAAACAAATATTTAAACTTACAACACTGGACGAAGTTCTTGTTAGATTTTGCCACTTTTGCCGGTAAACGTTCCCTAATTAACAAACTGCGATTTCGATTGGACGATAGTAGATATTATAACATGAGGTAGGGTTATGTATATAATTACTCTGGAAGCAATGGTGCAACCGGATATTACATTAATCAAAAAATGACAAAGTTTTGGCAAAAAGTTTGAAAAAAAACGCATTTCCTTTGTTTCGTTGTTAATTCCTATGCTTATTCATTTGCCTTTTTTGTTCATATTCTGTTTTTGCTTGTCAAACTCACATTATTGAGAGCAAATTCCTGGTAGTAAATATATTTTACAATTGTACCTATTCGTTGTATTCAGCATTCCATTTAAAATGAACAGAAGGGCACATTTTTCCGATCAACAACGAACTGATATGTACGACTGCTTTATTGATAGTGGTGGTACATAATATGTTTTAGTCTAGTTTCAAATTTTTGCCTTTTTTCGGAGAAAAATTATACTACCTACCTCAAGCCCAGTGCAACGTCAAAAATTCAAGTACGATCCTATACATGCTGACACATCATTTTAAGGTTTTTTTTGCTGAAAACAATTGTGTTTTCAATTGGTCAGAAAATGACAAATTTATGGAAAAATAAACCAGCAGCGTAATTTCGACGAGGAAATGAATATTTTACTCATTACACATCATTTTACAGGATATATTACGCTGAAAATTACTATTTAAATTACTAATTAAAAATTTGAAATTACTAGAGGTATACGATATTGGTCTACTACAGTCTACTTTATTCATAGCCCGGTTGAATTTCTCTTGAAACTGTGACGCTATAAAAATAATAATAATAATATTTTTTAGTCCAGATTCAAATTTTACCTTTATTTGGAGAAAAATTATACAGGGTGCCTCAGGCCCATTCTGACATCTCATTTTAAAGGAATTTTTACATTGAAAACAATGGTCCAATCGGATTTTAAATTGGTCAGAAAATGACGAAATTAGAGCAAAAAGAACTCAGCAGCGTAATTTGGACGAGGAGCTGAAATTTTACTGTATGTTCGGAAAAATCCGAATTACTCTATCCGAAATGTTGGAAGGGTTTTAGTTTTTTCAAAAATAAAATTAGAAATGTACGATGGGCTTAAAATTTTAAGCCGTATCGCTCTGATTTTGTCCAGGGACTTCGGGAGTGATTATGACAGGCGTTTAACGATCCTTGGACAAATGTCGATTTGGAAGGCTGAAGAAAACGTTCTTCCATACATCTTTTGGACTGATGACTAGGTTCACCTCTAATGGCATACTAAACCATTGGAATTTTCGACGGGCTAGAGGAAAACCCCCCAGAATTTTATACTCTTGTCATCATCAGGTGGTTCACAGTATCAACGTTTGGTGTGGACTTCTCGGAAATAAATGAAATGGGCCTTATTTCTACAAATAAGATTTAAATGGTACCCAGTATCTCAATTTTTTGAGGGAGGTTTTACCTTTAGATGGTGTTCTTCAGCAGCAACTACAACGAATGATTCTCCAGCTTGCTGGATGCCCCGCACACAATTCTATCCAGGTGAGATGTTATTTGAATAGTCATTTCGGGATAGGTGGACAGTACCTCATGGCCCGATCTTTCGGCCTCCTCGGTCTCCCGATTTAACCCAACTTGGCTATTTTCTGTGGGGCCATTTAAAAAACAGTGTCTGCGCCAATCATAACCTAGCAACATCAGTTGAAGAACTTCAAAATGCTTGTCAGTCCATCTCCCCTGGCTCCATCGCTCTGCGCGCCGGTCATGAGTGGTTAAAAAGATCATATCTTTGCATCTTTACTCAAGGCAGGCAGTTAGAACATTAAATGAAAAAACAAACCAAATGAAAATAATGAAAATAGTTTGTCAAGATTTGTATTTGAAATTGAGCCTGAGGTACCCTACATAATTTTTCTCCACCGACAGGTAAAAATTTGAAACTAGATTAGAAAATATTAAACACATATTTTTTAGTTTTTTTTTATTGCGTCATTGGTTCAAGAGAAATTCAGCTTATATACATATATATAAGCAGCATATAACATATATATATAAACAATGTTAACTACGAATTTTAATTTATAAACAGTTGGCATAACTGAGATTTTGCTTATCCAAATTGTTCTGGAACTACATTCCACGTCATAGTTGATTACATGTATTATCATACATTTGCAATTATCTCAGCAATTCGTGGCATCGTATTTCTGCAGGGGTGCACACTGGTTGCCACGATTCGGTGAAAATCATTTTCCTAAAGTAGAAAAAATTAATCTTTTACCGTTTTGAAGTTGATTTTTTTTTTACATATAATCGCACAAATGTTACAAAGGTATTTATGAATATTTTAGTAACTTGCTTTGCAAAAACACGAAGTCGGTCGGCCAAATGCCATGAAATAGATAATTATTTTCTGACCGAGCGCTTAGCAAAATCGGTTAATTTATTTATTTATTTATTTTTTTTTAGTAAGAAATAATATCGAAATTCATTTTTGCGAAAAAAAATTAATACAAACTTTTGAGAAAATCATTAAACGAATTTTTCAAAAATGGTAATGACTTTAAACCGACCCCACCAATCCATATAGAAATTTATCGAAATTTTGCACCCCCAGTGGCACTGAATTCGAACCTGGGACAGCGATATTGATAATAAACTTTGAGGAACCAACGCACGAGTTGTTGTTGATTTCATTTTTCGTTTTCTCATTTAGAACTTCTTAACAGCAAAAAAAACCTTGTTGAAAACCACTGAAAAAAAGTAAAAAGAAATTAAGCTCCCCAAAGGTTGTAAAAACTTTCAATTTGGATGACCGTGGATGGGTTATGAACCTCGAACTGATCCATGCCCAAAATTGTTTTTTTTTCTCTGCTAAAAATTTTTGTATTTAAGGGATTTAAAGAGTGCTTAAAACGATCCCAACTTGCTTTTTCCAAAAACAATTTTCTTTGGCATAATTTACCAGATGTGTATTTTCGTTTGCGTAACTTTTCATATATCTTATCATGAGATTAGAATCGGTTGTTAGGTTAGAATTGTGGACCCTTTAGGATTAGCGCTATAACATTTTATTAGCAAATTTAGCAGAAGTCAGAAAAAATCTCTCACCAGTAAGAAGACTACCCCTAAAACTATCAATTGTGAGCACAGAGTTAGAACGCATGGACCTCACCTTAAAACATAGTTGAAACCAGATAAAGGGGTTTTAGCAGAGTGTAATTCGGTCCTTTTACGTCTGCATCCCTGTTTTATGTTAGATCTTTGGATCCGTAAAGCCTCTTCCTGCAACATGGGGCAATATTTCTTACGCAAGTCTCTGCTATCTATGACCATGTGGAAAAGTAGTCATATCAAAGTTGAACTATCATGTTGTCAAGTAGGTTTATAGCCATCTAATTTATTGTAATTCTATTTAAATTAATTATAATTTATATTTACGATTTATCCTCCTAGGTATCGGGCATCTTTCAACGGACAAAATTACATGTGTCGTACATGTGGTTAATATTTTCGACCAATCATGACCAAAAAATGTTTCACTGCAATCGGTGGTCACACGTCCGTAACCTTTCTCCTTTGTTAGTATTAAATCGCAATAAAAAAGAAGAAAAAATCCTCCTAGAAAACTTAACGTTATTAATTGACCTTTCGGATTCCATTCGACTCTCTTTAATGATGAGGACGAGGCGAAAACAACCTGGAAATCACACCGTGCTCACGGGCTCCGAAATCAATGGCCCACTTTGAATGCAAATTTTCTTTACACCACTAAGGGGATTGCTACTGGTAAATTACAAACCAAACGAATTTCGATCGCTTATAGTCAATCATGCAAATGTTCGAACATGACCAATTTAATTTTGGTTATTGGGTCCGATTCACTATTCTCTGACTTCTCACTTGTGCCAACGTGAAAACCTGAAACAAAAAATCAAATATTTAAATCTTTCAAAATTATCTATTTTAGATTTTTGTAAATTAATTATATAATAGTTTCTCTACTATTCTCTAATTTTCTATTTCCAATCGTATGTTATTTCGTAAATAAGAAAAAAACGAGTTGAAATACGTGTAGGGAGGGAGAGAGATAGAAATAGAAAGATAGATGGATAAAAAAGAGATAGGTAGATAGATAGAGAGAGAGAAGAGAGAGAGAGAAAGAGAGAGAGAGAAATAAAATTCAGAGAGGGAGAAGAGAATACTAAAAAAAAATATTTACAAACCTGCTTTACAAAAACTAGTTATAAAAACTTTATACCTAAATAGATAACGACAATGATAGGTATACAGATAGAAAGATAGAGATAAAGATCGAGATAGAGATAGAGATATAGAGATAGAAAGGTAGATAGATAGATAGATAGATAGATAGATAGAGAGAGAGAGAGAGAGAGAGAGAGAGAGAGAGAGAGAGAGAGAGAGATAAAAAAACAGAGGGAGAAGAGAATACTCAGAAAAATTATTTAGAAACTTGCGATAGNGGAGAGAGGAAAAACCGAAATGGAGGAGACAATACTAAAAAAAATTAATTACAAACTTACTCTATAAAAACTAGTTATATACCTAAATAGATAACGACAATGATAGATTTATAGATAGAAAGATAGAGATAGAAATAGATAGTTAGACAGATAGAGAGAGTGAGAGGGAGTGAGAGAGAAAGTAAGAGAGAAAGAGAGAGGGAGAGAGAGTGAGGAGAAGAAGAGAGAGAGACAAAGAGAGCAGTACAAAAACAAGTAAGTGGGTAACCTATATAATGAAAGAAACAGCAGGCAACTTTTTTTGTGCCTAACTAAACTTAAATTAATTTTGTATGCCTCAGATCTAAACTTGAAAACACGGTTAACTTGACTTCAGATATCATGGATTACTTGAGTTTATGGAAGTTTAATCGTTTACACAAGACTATTTTTTGTCACATTGCCAACTTATCTGTGCAATGTTTAAGTAGTTTAATCAAATTTGTTTTTCTCCGAACAAAAACATCAGACAAGATTTTTATCAAGTTGCTGACAATTCGCCGATATCAACTTTTATTTAAAATATTAAGGTTTATGGTTTCAAATATAAAAATTAATAGCAAATTAAATTTTATAGTGTACGAGAATTTAAAGTCCTGTAAATCAGAACACCGCGTAGGCCGAGTGATTATGGTGTCCGACTCGTATTTGCAACGCTAGGTTCTGGGTTCGAATCCTGGCTCAACTCATGACATTTCAGTTGATAATAGTGAACAAAAGTATTCATCAGCCCCACCCCAACGGAAGATAGACGTTAAGCCGTTATGTATAAATTTATTTTTCAATACAGATTAAACATTTACTTATGAGAAAAGAACAGAAAAATTCAATTAACTCAATTTTCGCACGCAATATTTTTGTTTATTAGCAAAATTTAGAAAAAAATCGTTTATCAATGTCAAATATTACTTCCATTTGTCTGGCCTCACAGAGACATGCTCTATGTCCGATTCTCCCCGTTCCGATTGTTGGAGGAAACAGGGGTATTTTTGTAAATATGTTTTTTTTTTTTAATTAATGTTATCATTTTATATGTTTCGTGAGAATGTACTTATAAGCGTGAAGGTGTGGATAATACAAGAGCATCAATGACGGAATATTATCCCTTCTCACACCACCAATGATACAGTTTGTGCTTCCCAGGCACTGCTTATTATACCTTCCTAGATCCTTAGTTCAATGCAATAGACTCAATACTTCTTCATTGAAGTATCAGATCTTTGACTGTCGCTGCTACAATTTCATTTTCTGTTAGGTTGAATCTCCATTGATCTGTTGCTTCGCAGTCGACGATATATTGGTTGCTGTTTCCTCCTCCTCATTGCATAATCTGCAAATGGAATCATCGTTGTATATCCCCAAGTTCTCAGATGCTAGTGACCTGTTAGTAGTCACACTCCTCTGAGTTTAGCTCTCTCCAATTGCAGCAGTAATTTTGCCAGTCTTGGTGAGGGTTGTTTCATCATAAGTTTGCTATGTCTAGCTCCGCTAGAGTTTACCCACTTCTCCTTTTGTTTTGTTTGGATCTATTCTGCGATGGATGATACTACATTTATTTTTGTTATCCCAACTATATGTTCCGGGCCTATGTACGTTCTTGCAGATCCTCCTTTGGCCAGTCTGTCTGCTTTCGCATCACCCAAGATTCCTCTGAGCCCTGGCACCGGTTGTTTTGTTTCCCCAGGTGTTGAAGATTTTGGATGCATTCACTGACTAATTTTGATGTGATTCTTTTACGTGTAGCTTAAATGTCTGCTTGCCTAACAGATCTTATGAGGATTTTTGCTAGTGTTTTCCAGGGCACAAGCATTGATGGCAAGTATTTCTGCTTGAAAGACCGAAGTGTACTACTTCCCTAATGAGTTTGATTGCTCATGTTTTGGGCTTGCACAGAAAACGCCCGATCCGGTTGCTTCGTTTGTTTTGGAGCCATCTGTGTACCATATCATTGTATATGATGCTCTCCTGTGTTCTTCCTCTCCTTTATAGGCGTTGAGACTTTACAGAATGTTTTCAAGAATGTTTCAGGGATCATGTAGTCAGTCCCATTTTGTCAGTCTGATTTTGTTATGGTTGTATGCCTGAATTGTTTAGGTCCTATCCAATTTGTTTCTGGAGCCTAAATGAGCTTTTCCTATCCTCTCCTTGTATAATATTTCCAGAGGAGCTAAGTTTAGCAGAGTTTCTAATACATTTTATGGGTTGTTCATATTTCCCCTGTCATACATAGGTTTGTAGGTGAGGTATTATTTACGTTCAAGGGATGAGGTTATGTACAATAATAAATGGGTAAATAAACAAAATCTTTGTTTATTTTTTGCATCAATGTCAACATTGAAATCTTAAAAACTAACGTTTTGTGTGGAGTGTATTATAAAACTTAAAAACCACAACTTTTTGTGACGTAACTACATAAATAGATATAAAATTTTATTGGTTTATAAAAGCACGTAATACATATTCATGATAAAATTGTTGTAATTAAATAAGTAATTTGCTAATGGTACTAAAGGTGAAATAATAACGATACTTTATTATTAATATAAGGAAAATTGTTTGTTATGAATAAAGGCAGGATTTGTAGTAAAAACCTTCTAAACCTACACAAACGCTTAATAAAGCTAAAAAATTTCATTTAACATAATAAATTTACATTTACACAGCAAAATTAATGCTGGTCTTAACGACAGACGGTTTTTACCATGCCGTAAAATGTTTATATCTTTTGTTTTGTATAATTATGTTGTTGTTGTTAAAAAATAAACATTATTGCTATTAATTCTTGTCCTAAACATTGAAGGTGATGGTTTATTTTATAATCTGTGCATATAAAAAGGCATATGTAATAAATAACTTAGTATACAATCAATTTTATATATTTAAAAAACGTAATGACAATAATGTATAGTAAATTCGTTTTTTTTTAAATTGTAATTCACTAAAACGTTGTTCTGCCGGATTTCTGAACGCCAAAACTACTCTCGATGGTATAAAGAGAGAATCAGCTCCGATTTGTCACCCATCATGAAGATCACGCCGATCAGACCAGGAGATGCACAAGAAAGTATCCTAGGATCCAATCCTCTACATAACTCATAACCTATGCGAACGACACCGCGTTCCTGTGTACACACTCTAAACCTATCTTAGGCACAAAAGCAATCCAACATGTAAATGAGGTTCCGACTGGATCAAGTTGAACGAACAAAAAGCCATCAAATAAAATTTACACTCAAAGGTTAAACCTACAGTTCTTTGCTTTGTTCTATCTCATGTTATACTTCCTGCCATCCACCTGCTGTACAACGACATCTTAGAATGCATGAACTTCAATAAACATGTGAAGTTGAAAACTTAGACGAAGCACTTTATCATAAAGACTTCTACCTTCTACTCATAACTGTTAACCCATGAGAATCTGTATTTTCTCGTGTTCTTGGAAAAAACCGATCACTCTGTCTCTCCAGATTTTCAAACATAAATTTTGAACCATCACGTTTTCGCAAATTTTACGCTCAACAATTTTGGTTCCGAGGACTTTTTCAAAAAAGTGAACAGGGAAGCAACAATTCTCACTTTTTCTTACTTTGATTTTTGGGATGAGGTCTGGTGTCGATAATCACTTGTTTACTTACAGGAAATTCAACTTTTCCTTCCCATTTCGCAGATATTGTGGCAGTTGGTTTTCGAATAACGGTATTGAAAAAATATGTTTATGTATGGTAAAATCGGGAGAGGGAGTGGTTTTTTCCAAGAGCACTTAAAAAACCCACGTTTTTCGTCCAAAAATCGTGAATAACTAGAAAACCATTGATTAATCGGGCAATGTGGAAGGTGACCAATTGAAAGATTATTAAATTTTTCTATCGATTGCTGTAGGACGCCACTCCAGGTCTATTTCCTGGCTCCACATCTCAATTTGATGATTTCGTAAAACATGCAAAAATGAATGGGACTTTTTTTCTGTCTTTATCCCATTGTACACGGTTTACCTACAGTCCATTACTTTTAAAAGCCCGAACTGTTCGTTGACGACAGGAATATTGAGGTCATTGTGTATAGTGAGTCCAGAGACAAGTAAGCAGCTTGGGGACTTCTTCCGAGGAAGTTATGGATATTTAATGGCTTGGAGTTACCCCACATCTTCCATGTCCAAATAGCTAAAAGTATTTTGGACAATTTTAATTAGTCCTTTCTAGTCTTAAAAACATTCATAGTTGACGAAGTCGTCTGCTTTGGTGAGTGATCGATTTTTTCCATAAGCTCGTAAAAACCACGTTTTTAGTCCAAAAATCTCGGATATCTCGCAAACGGTTGAGAAATCGAGTAACCTATTGAAAGCTTATTTAAGTTTCCTATCGATTGCTGTAGAACACTACCGGTCTATTTCCTACCTCCACGCCTCAATTTGAAGTTTTCATAAAACGTGCAACAATGAACAAGTTCCCGAATTTTTGAATTTACTGATGAATGACTGAAGCTAGGAAAACATTTTATAAAACCTACTTGTTTATCATAAAATTTTCTAAAAAATAGCGCAGGTCTGTGACTTAAAAGGCTGAGAAAATATGTATTTCCAAATAACTAGTTTTAATGGTCCGCTTGACAAAATTGGAAAAAGGAGGGAAAATTCAAACGGTGGGGATGAAATGGGAAGTCCGAGTGGATGAAAGTCACTAGAGCTCAAGTGGTAGAGCAGCGACGTATCTAGCCAAAGGTCGTGGGTTCGAATCCCGCTCGTGACATTGACTTTTTTATCTCAACTAAAAACCTTAATTGAAATTTATTTCCAAAGTTGGCCATTTTTTCGTACAAAAACCAGGTGGTCGGTTTTTTTATTGCAGTTTGATGGCAGCATATATATATGTATACATATATATACACATATGTATAATATTATTTTAATTTTAATAATGACAATAAAGATGAAATTCTGATTAATTTAAGGAAAATTGTTTTGTTATGATGATTGTGTTATTGCACGGCGGTGGTTAGATTCATCTTGCACAGCATATGGCAATTGCGTTTAGGATATCGGACACAGCGCCGTCCGAGACATAATATCGGTTATGCATTCCTTCTGAGCGGCTTTAAATATGCAGTGCATTCCTCGGACAAGGTGGCCAGCGTTTGTCATCTGGGAGGGCAGCGATTTCCCAGGCGGGCTTATTGGTTATGTCCTCCTCCGGAAGAATGCCAAGCACTCGGCTCCGGGACCGTCTCCGGCTCCGGAGGAATGCCCCCGCTTTAACCCGGCCCCCACAGCCGTTTTAGAGAAATGTCCACTCCGAAAACGACCTTTGTCTCCTCCACGCAACTACTATGTGATTTTCCACCGACATTCCTCAACACCCCTTTCTTTATTCCTTTTTGCTAATAAGTCCGAGGGGAGGATATTGGAATTCTTACTTTCGCTTAAGCAACCCCAAACACCGCTCGTGCCATTAACTTTTTTTCATCTCAACTAAAAACCTTAATTAATTGTAATGTATTAATTGGTCAAGCGGCACGAGCGGGATTCGAACCCACGACCTTCGGCTAAATAAGCCGCTGCTATCGTGGAATCGCAATGAAGCTATCGTGACTTCGATCCTCTATCAACCGAGAGAGAACCGAAGGTCGTGAGTTCGAATCCCGCTCGTGACATTAATTTTTTATTTGGTCAATTACCACTAAAAATATAAATGGATTAATATTTAATAAGTAAAAGAAGTATCCCTTCACTAACGGCTCCGCGGGCCACTTTATAAATCGCTGAGAATCGAAACCTCGTTACACGCCATTTGAAAATGGCAAAAAGGATGCTCGATGTGCCCCACATATAGAGGCATGTCATGCCTTGGCTCCATACAGAGAGCGTGTAGGCATGCCGCGGGATTTAAATATAGTTCTCGAGCCCAGCAGTCGTTTTCTGGGCCCCCAGTTCCGTTCTTTAGAGGACGTGGGGGTATTTTACTCTATACACATTCTATGTGAGTAGTGATAAAAGGATGGTTCTGGCGCAGGTGATACTGGCGCACTTGATGGGGTCTGGTGAGAGATTATTTCATTGGGTCTGACGATGTTATGATTGATGGGGTCTGGTGCGGGATTACTCCATGGGGTTGGACGATGTTATAACGTCACGGAAAGGGGGAGCTGGCGCAGTTGACGTCACTTGAAGGGGGAGCTGGCGCAGTTGACGTCAATTGAAGGGGGAGCTGGCGCAGTTGACGTCACTTGAAGGGGGAGCTGGCGCAGATGACGTCACTTGAAGGGGGAGCTAGCGCAGATGACGTCACTTGAAGGATGGTTCTGGCGCAGGTGATCGTCAAAGCCCTCACAGACGTCATGATCGAAGAATACGAACAATCACACCGAAAGATTAATATAATATACAACGGGTTTGAAAATAAAATATATAATATAGATTTTGTTAGATAAATGTTAATTTTGTTATGTTGCAATTGATTTAATAAAAATGTGTTATTTGATAATTTAAATATGTTTTATTTATTTCTAATTACCTATATACATTTAATGATAAGCAAATTACAAAAAAAACCCTCGTATCGAAATGGTAAAAAATTATATATCCTAAACATATTTAAAAACAAGTTAATTAATTAGATGGAGAAAAAAAGAAACAAGCAGCTGCATGTCGATAGTGACGTCACAAAGCACCGGAATTTATATAGTTCAGACGACGGTCACTAGGTGCGCTTCAGGACTTGAAAGGCGGTAAGTTGGGCTTTGACCCTGTACCAGTAGCTCCTTGCAGTGACATCAACTGCGCCAGCTCCCCCTTTCCGTGACGTTATAACATCGTCAAACCCCATGGAATAACCCCCCACCAGACTCCATCAATCATAACATCGTCAGACCCCATGAAATTATCCCCCACCAGACCCTACCAATTGCGCCAGTATCCTTTTATCACTAATTATGTTTTGTCATTATGTTTGAGTGCGTGTATTTATTTGTGTGAGTGGTGAGAGGTGATGGTGAAATATAGTGTCTCCAACGCCCCTCAAGCATTGTGTAGGTCTGCGGTCGGGCGGCCCTGCAGTCGAACCTGAAATACTCACAAATGTGGTTTTTTTTCAAAAACACCGGCACCCTTTGGGTTGACATAACCTCTTATAACCTCTGCTGTTGCAAACTCTCGTAAAAAAATACTGTGTATAAGTCGATGGAGAAATATCCAGAACTCCACCGACTAATCAGAATGAGTGCTATGTATGTATTTATTTGTGCGAGTGATCCGTCTAATTTAACTAGTATTAGTCTAGATTATAAATTGCATTCGTTTGGGTATGAAATAAGCTGTCGTTAGCCTCTGTTGCAGCCAAACCCAGTTGGTAGGGAATCCACGATCTCCTGAGCATTTGGCTGAGGAGAATACTAGCGACCCAGCCATTACGGGATGTGTGAATTCCCTGATGTATAGACGCTAAGGTAAACACATCCGGAAAATCTGAATAATAATATTAAAGACACTTTATTTGTTATAATCCAATAATATACAATAATACCATTACGGGATCAAAAATTCCCTCTGCCAGAGGTGAATGGAAGCATAAACAGGGTAACAAAAGTGCAGAATAATAAAAATGTGAATTAAAAAAAAGACTTCCAAACAACTTAAATTAAAGACAAAGAAAAAACCATAAACTAAAAATGTCAATAAATAAAATAAGAACAATAATAAAAAAAATTGAAATTAAATTATACAAACAGTAAATATTCATTGACATAAAAATATCTGTATTGCCTTGCGTGTCTACAAAATCCTACAAGTGAAGTTGGCTCACAGTTTATCTTGTTAATTAATTGGTCTCGGTAAAGGGAACCGCAGCCTAGGTGGAGCATGTGGATTTCATTTAAGATTGGACATTGCGCAATGTAATGGAACACATCCTCTCTTTCCTTAGAGTTACAAAAGTGCACAATGCAGAGGGCCCCTCTATCCAGGAGGTGTGTAATTTAGCCAGAGCTGTCCATTTTGAACACCCGCGGTTACTTTTTGCGTACCTCACTCAGACAGGAGGTCACAGTGAAATGACAGAATGATCAAGATTACTGTTTAACAAAAAGCTAGTCGATGCCAGAACAAGCCTCACTGACTCCTCCTGATGACTAGTAATCATTGTTGTGAGGAGAGAGATAAAATTAGTACTCCATTTGGGTATATTATTAACTTCATTAGAGTTCGTGGTCCGATTGATCAAATAACTTTTTTCAATTAATTAATCTTTATGTAAGGTATTGGTTGAAATAAAAAAAGCTATATATACATTTTTTTTCTACAAGGGATTACCGGTTGAAACTGTAAACCACTGTAAATACATTGGAGTTACTCTTACCTCGGATGGGTAGGTCAGGCCTTATATGCTGATACCTCTGCTCGGGTTGGGGGTAAAAATGGACTCAAACAACTTCGCAACAGAAAAAGGCGTGAAACAAGGTGGCGTTTTAAGCCCCCTGTTGTTTGCCATGTTTATAAATTATCTTGAAGATAGCTTGGAGGGCGGAATCAACATCTTAGGTAAACGCATAACGGTATTAGCATATGCAGATGGTATTGTATTATTAGCCTCGGATAAATGTACCTTACAAAAAATAATAAACCAATTAGAAAAATATTGCAACCTGTGGAACCTGTCAGTAAATCAGGCAAAATAAAAAATTATGGTTTTCAGGAAAAGTGGCAAATCAGGGAAAAAGAGAAATGGTGGTACGGTGAAAACAAAATTGAGGTAGTGAATTCCTACAAATACCTGGGGGTGATTCTGACATCTGGGTCTTCTGTAAGGAAACATTTTGAAGACAAAAAGGCAAAAACAAAATTTGTAATAAACTCATTGAGAAATATAGTCCTAAACAATAAAATCCCTATTTCATCTAAAATGATTGTATTTAATGGTATATGCAGGTCCACCTTGTATTATGGGGCCCAGGTATGAGGATATAAGTACCAAGATATTACAGAAAAAGTGCAAAAATCTTACCTCAAAAGATTCTAAACCTACCCTCATACACGCCTAACTATATGCTCTACCTAGAATTAGAAACTACACCTATTTTCCTATATACACTAAAACTCCACCTCAGTTATATAATTAGGTGCCTCAAGTTGACCCCCGACAGATACCCACACTACCTAACAACAGTATTATGTGCAAAAAATCTACTCTGCTTTAGGGAATATAGCGAGATTGAAAAGGCACATTGTATTTCTATCAAAGCATTACTCAACTCAAAACAAACAATCAATGACATAATGAAAAAGGTTGAAGCCAATATAAAAAACTCGTACGTAGAGAAAGCATGTAATTCCTTATATCACCCCCAATTTAAAACCATCCTAAATTGTAATGCTTACCTGCGCACAAACAACAACCTTGAAATAAGCTGGTTTATGAAAATAAGATGTGAATTATTAAATCTAAATATGTACAAATTTGGCCAGATCAATAAGCTATGTTCTTTATGCAATAAAAACGAAGAGGAAAGCATTACACATTTCATTGCCCACTGCTCAATTCTCTCTGAATTTAGAATGCTGATATTTGGAAAGTGCTTTCTAACTAAAGAAGAGTTGCTTGTATACTTACGAGGAGAAAAAGACTGAGCCAAATTAGTCGAGTATTGTAGAATGGCATGGAAGTATAGAGAGAGGTTAATACAATAATTTAATTATGATTAAATCTTCATCACACCTGTTTAGCTTAATATTAAAGAACAATTTATTAGAGCAATTTTAATAGCATGTAAAATGACATATATTTATTATTTATGTATTTATTATATTATATATAACTGTTATATGTTACTATTGTTTAAATTTATTTAATTTATTTATTTTATTTTTATTTATTTTTTTGCTTGAATTATATCATTAAACTAGTGTTAAGATAAGTTGTTAATTAAAACTACATTCTATTGCTTTGTTAAAACATTTATTGCTTACACTATTTATATATACATGTGCGTCCTCCCTGACGGTCTTGTGACCATGGGAAAAGCCTGCTTAAACATACATATATCCAGATTAAACTACATATTGTCAAATTATATAAATAAAGGCAATTTATTATTATTATTATGATTATTACTCTTACCTCGTCTTTCCTTCCATTATCATTTGAAACATTAAATGAAACAGGTATCATTTAAGGCTAAGAGAGAATTTAATAGAAATTGGGCTGGTCAAATGTTAAATAATAACATTCCACTGAAATTATTTAATATTTATATTAAATAATTGGTATTGGTTGAAATAAATAGGCTAGTGTCACGAGTGGGATTCGAACCTACAACCTTCGCTAAATACGCCGCTGTTCTACCACTTGAGCTATTCTGACTTCGACCAACTCGAACACCAACTTCCCATCTCAACCTACTATTCAAATGTCGTATAATCAGTACTCGATGCTCGGCGACAAATGAAAAATGGCAAAAAGGAAGGAAAATTCGAAAATTAGGTTGAGATGGGAAGTGTCCGACTCGATCTAATTCACGATAGCTCAAGTAGTAGAGCAACGGCGTATTTAGCCAAAGGTCGTGGGTTTGAATCCCGCTCGTGACACTAGCTTTTTTAATTATTCAGAAAACGTGAGATGCGGTCTGGTGTGACGATGTGGTCTGATTGACCAAATAACTTCTTTCAATTAATTAGTCTTTTTATGTAAGGTATTGATTGAAATGAAAAGCAAGTGTCACGAGCGGGATTCGAATTAATTGAAAGAAGTCATCGGAATAAGAAGTGTCCGAGTGGATCGAAGAAAGGATAGCACGATTCAAGTGGTTAGAGCAGCGGCATATTGAGCCGAAGGTCGTGGGTTCGAATCCCGCTCGTGACACTAGCTTTTGCATTTCAACTAACACTTTACATAAAAAGGTTAATTAATTGAAAGAAGTTATTTGGTTTTAGACCACGATATATGAAGAATGTGCTGGACTAACAAGAGTTAGTAACAACTTAATAAGAGAAGAAGCTATCAAATTCCGTTTTTCAAGCTTGTCTATTTTTTCTTTAAACAAAATGATTATTCGTAAATCGTGAGATGCGGTCTGGTGTGATGGATATTCGTAAAGCGTGAGATGCGGTCTAGTGTGATGTAGGTTTCAGAAAAACATTTTCTTTATCGCGCCAACGTTTCGATCTTTATTGAGATCATCTTCAGGGCTCAAAGTGTTTGTTTTCTGCGTAATTGTGCCATTCTTGCGTGTCGTGTTGAGAGTGCCCAGATGCTCGTGGTGATTTCTAAGTTTAAAATGTTTCTTTGGAAATGTATTGTGGCCTTTGGTGTTGTATTGTGTTAGTGTGGTCTATGTGAAGTTAAAATTGTTTTTGATGTGACTAGGAAATACCTTGTATTGTCTACATTTCAACAAAAAGGTTCTCCGATTGATAACCGATGCGAGTTTCTTCTCATTGTTGCGATGTCCTGCAGTATACTTTGTGCTTCGTGTCCATATGTAGTTGAAATTTGTTCATAGAATCCCATGCTCTTCTTTCTTCTCGTGTAGAAATGTGTGGTGATTAGTGAGTTAGTCGATGATTATTCAGAAATCGTAGATGCGGTCTGGTGTGACGTAGGTTTTAGAAAAACATTTTCTTTATCGTGCCAACGTTTCGATCTTTATCATCTTCAGGGCTCAAAGTGGTTGTTTTCTGCGTAATTGTGCCATTCTTGTGTATCGAGAAAAAATATGTATATCATAATTTATCGTCAGATTTCGAAAAATTTTTAAATAGTCTAGCTTCTAGAAAGTGAGGTAACGGAAATGTTCAGCGAGAAAGGATCGAAAAATAGCAATAGTTGGCAGAATATGTTGTGTATATTACGCTGATTTATAAATTGTGTGTTACAATTTAAAATCATGTTTTTTTAAGCTGTACAGAATAAAAACCAAATAAAGTTATTCTAAATTTCCATAAAAGTACAAAAACCTAAAGTTAAACGAACAATTTTTTTTATTCCTGTCTTGCAGGAGGGCTTAAACTCCAACTACGCGTTGGGTGTTGCGGACGAGGGCTCAAACCACTTTACAATACATTTGTCATACCATTTTCAATTGAAAATCCATCGGCTGAGACGGGATTTGAACCCAAGTTATAGGCATTGGTTTAAATGAAAAAGTTAGTGCCACGAGCCGGATTCGAACCCACAACCTTCGGCTACATACGCCGCTGCTCTACCACTTGAGCTAACGTGACTTCTATCTACTCGGACACCAACTCTCCATCTCAACCTATCTTTCAAATTTCCCCTCCTTTTTTCCTTTTTTTCATTTCAACTAATAACTTCAATAAAGATTAATAAATTGCAAAAAGTTATTTGGTCGGACCACGAAATATAATGGATTTATCGAGTTATAAGGTTAACCAAAGGTACGGAAGGAAGGTGGTAAAATAAAGACAACTCAAGACTGCTAACTAGTCAGACTTAGAAAATAGCCAAAAAGGCCAGGCAATACTGATAGTACTGATAACAATTCAATTATTAATTTTTACAAAAGTATAAATAATTATACAGTAAGTACGATAGCACATGTTTTCAAAGAGTAAGGTCTGTTACTTTTATTATTTTAATGTATAAAAGAATTTTTTATAGTAAAGATGGATTATCATTATTGCTTAAGCATCTGTGTAGCAATATCGTCGAATCAAAATTGTTTTTCTATTATTTGCTCCACGCAAAGAAAGAATGACTTAAGGATGGGAAAGAGGACTGTCGAAAAGTAGGAAAAGGATATAAAAGAGTGAGAAAGAAAGAGACTAAATAATCGATATTTACCGACGAAAGAAACGAAACAAAACGGGCTAACTTGTTTAGCAAGTTTTATTTTAGAACGGTAAACAAAGCAGTCTGAACTGGTTAGAATCCCTTGGAAGGAAACTAAAAGAGTAAACAGGAAATGGGAACACAGTAGGCCATGTCCCAACGACGTACGATCTAACAAGAAACAACCCAAAATATATATAAAAAACAAAACTGATTTATATAAAATCAATATAGGAGTAGTGAAAGTTGTTTTTACTTAAAAATTGTGTATATTGTTATTATTCCAGATTGAAATTAATATGAATAGTTTGTATATTATTTGCAACAATATATACAACGAAATAAAGGATAGAGGCCCAAGTCAAACAGGCCAGAATAAAAACAAATTGAATCTAACGTTAGGGTTTAATTAACCTTAGATTGACCATAACAACAAAAGACACCGGCGAAATTGAGACTTAATCTTAACTCTTCCCTCTAATTTTACCTTCTCCAGCACAAACGTGATAGAGAACATCCACGGAAGTTGATGAAATTCCGAAACGCGTCTGACCATTCCTAGAATAGGAGGGATAGTCGTGGATTATTAGAATCTACCACTGGCCCGGCTGCTTCATTAGTTAAATGACCTTTAATGAAAATAATCAAAACAGTAATCATACATCGTTTCTTATTTGCACTATCGTCGTTTTCGCCCTTATGAAGTTTATGCGTTTCGCTTGGAATTGTTTGGAAAGCCGCAGAAAAAGATTGTTTAGATTTAAAAGTGGTTAGCGAGCAATAGACTAAACAACGGAAGAAAAACTTCGGGTCAAAGCCCTATGTGCTAATGACCGTGGCCTTGGGTAAAATAAGCAAAACACTGATAATGTATAAATGTTTCCATATTGTTCTATTATGATTAATACTGATTACTGAAATATATATATNCATATAAACACGTATGGAGTTGAGCCTATCACTTCTTCTCATCAAAAAATGAAAAATAAAACGAAGAATTTTTTAAATTAATTAATCTTTATGAAAGGTATTGGTTGAGATAAAAAACTAGTGTCACGAGCCGGATTCGAACCCACGACCTTCGGCTAAATACGCCGCTGCTCTAGCCACTTGAGCTTTCGTGACTTCGATAATCTCGGACACTAACTTCCCATCTCAACCTCACTTCTCGAATTTTCCTTTCTTTTTGCCATTTTTCAAAATGTGTAATCAATATTTTCCCATACCTTTCATAAAGATTAATTAATTCAAAAAAGTTAATTGGTCAATCGGACCACGAACTGTAATGGATTTAAAACGAAGAATGTTGAATAGGGTGATGGATGAATATCGAATACTCCATCACCCTAATTGAATGAATGGTATGTAATTCGGAGTGTATTTAAGAATGAATGGGTTTGGAAGTTAATGTGTTGGATGCCGAATTGACCTAGCCTGGAGCCAAACCTCGTTGGCTGGACGGATAATACTGAGGTCTGACCCCGGAGAGCCAACACCCTAGGTGGATGATTCTAAATTTTGCCGGCAGTTTACTGTAAATACTACTACGAGAAGCGAATAGGCTCAACACGGCATATGTTTGTTTGTATGTACATGTACTTATTTGAGCCTGTATAAATTCAAAAATACGAAAAATGTGTTTTTTAGAGAGCAGTTGTTTCATAATTGTTGGATTCGTGTGGAGCGGTCAAGAATGAAGTTTAGAAAACCATTTTTTCCTTTTTTTGTGCCGACGTTTCGACATTATTCGGGTCATCTTCAAAGTTGTTGTTACTAACTTGTAACTATGTTAAGTCAGTTAAAATTACTTGCAAAAACACCAAATTCACACAATACCAATATGACACCAAAGGAATAGCACCACACTTTGTGCCCTGAAGATGGCCCGTGCAAAGGTCGAAACGTCGGCAAAAATATGAAAAAGGTGTTGTTCTAAACGAATTCATTCTTGACCGCTCCTCAAAAATCCAACAAATTATTAACCACGACACCTCCTTCACGACAACGCACGACTACACTTCGCACAACGGAATCCGGCACTTCATGAGTGTACGAGGCTTTACCACATACACCACACTCCCTTGATCTTTCTCCTACGGATTATCATTCTTTTATACAACTCAACAACCATTTTGTGCGAGGAACGATTCAGAAGAAAGAATGACATTGAAAATACATTTTGGGAGTTCGTCGATTACAGAGACCGTAGTTTCTAATCTTCTGGGATGAATGCATTGGTTGTGCGTTGGCAAAAATGTATAGATAGTAAGGGAAGTGATTTCGACTAAATACATATTTTTCAAATTAAATTTCAGCTTGTTTTTTTGAACATCAAAAATCTGCATCAACCCATGCATAAATTCATATTGTGTTGGACCCGTGAGTAGTGGTTAAGAATATATATATTTTTTTTTTTGGGGGGGGGGGTTACGCTGGCATATTACCCATGCATGAAGTTTTCTATTTTCATTTTACTGTCGAGTGGGATCGGCCGACCTGGACCAGATCCCCGCCGCGCGCTTCGCACCCTTTCACCCCATCATCTTCTAAATTTTCATGGTTGAAGATAATCAAAAAGAAATGTTTATCGACTTTAGAAATTCATAGATTATGTTGAATGCTGATGGATTGTTGCTTATTAGAACCGATTCTTAGTTTATTGGTTTGGAAACGTTTGGGACTTTGCTCAGATTTTGTAGCAGTTGATCTCTTTCATTTTGGTATTCTGGACATTCAAAAATATGTGGGAAGGATTTGAAGGGCAATCGCAAGTGGGACAGTTCGGAGACGATGCCAAACCGATTCTCTTCTTGTAGCTACCCCAAAGGCCATGATTTGTCTTCAGTCTAAAAATAGTAGAATAGAACTCCGTTGACATTCCTTCTGGGTTATCGCCTCCCGAAAACCATGGTTTTTTCTTGAGCTCAGGGAACAGTGACCTGTAATAATTGCCGACATTTGATGCATTGTATTTTTCTTGCCACAGATTTCTACAAAACTTTTCAAAAAAGTTTGTCCCGTCATCTTTAGGAATTTTAAGGTTAAGAATATAGTAGTTTGGAAAAACAAATTTTTCGTTTTTTGCTGGCGTTCCGCTCTTTAGTCGGATCATCTTCAAGACATGGTTGAATTACAAAACATACGTTGATTGAAAAAAAAAACACAGTGTAGATGTAAATATAATCTTTTAACTAAATATTTCATCCTCACATAAAGTGTGGTACTATTCTTGTGGTGTCATTAGTGTTGTGGGAAATTCTTGTGAAACTCATATTGGTAAAATTGGGAAATTTTCTTTGATCATAAGCTGTTTCAATAACTGCAAAGAAATCGAGAATGGGGATTTTCTGGATTCGATTTGGGATTCGGCATTCAACATTGGAAAGGAAGTTAATTAATGTAGAGTTCAAATCTTCTTTAAGGTCTTTACTGGGTGAAAGAAAGACAAAAGTGTTGGGATCACCAAGCTTTCGGCAACATTATGTTGCCATCATCAGGGCCTATTTATTAAGAAAAAATATCATCTCAGTTCTCATCTTAATTGTAATCCTTTGTACATATCATTTTAACAAGCTGTAATTCTAGTCATTAAAGTAATACGCTCTGCGATAACATATGTTTTTAATAGCTAGTAAGAACAAAAACAGTTGGACTTGTAATTATATGAATGCATTAGAGAGGTAATTTAAAAAAATGTTATTATGTACATATAGATTTTCACCTTAATAGACAGCTACTTTGACGAAGAGCGGAAATCTCCACAAAACATACCAAAACTATTCACAAAGTCACCAAAGGTTGCCCACAAGGATCCGTTCTGGGCCCTCTATTTTGGAACAACTTTTTCAACAATCTCCTTCAACAACTAAAAGAGACGGACATCACGTTTGTAGCCTTTGTTGATGACCTGGTTATAATAATAGCAGGCAATACAAGGAAAGAGGTCTTAGAAAAAACAGAAAGAGCATCCGCGTTTATAGTCAATTGGTGCCAAACAAAAAACCTAAAGGTAGCTCCTGACAAATGTGAAATACTCGTATTGAAAGGGACAATGGACACCCCCCTTAGAGCGAAAATAGACGGTAAAAACATCAAACCAAGCCATGAAGTCAAATACCTTGGCGTTGCATAGGAGAGAGATTGAATTCTTTTCCACACGCTCTAAATATCCGGGAATCCACACGCTGTACCTTTGCAAAATTAAGCAGGATAGCCAAATCAACATGGGGGCTCAGCTCAAAGGCACTGTCAACGATCTATAAGAGCGTATATATCCCTATAGCAACGTATAGAGCCGCATCCTGGGGAAGAAAACTGCAAGGTAAAACCAAACAGGTAATAGAACAAACCCAACGAATTGCTTTACTGAGGACATCGAAGGGGTACAGAACGGCTTCCACTCACGCTCTCCAAGTGTTAATGATAGCAACACCTATTGACTTGGTCCTAAGACCTATTGACTTGGTCATAAAAGTCCATAATACAAAGAGAGAGCTGAAGAAGGGATTGCTACCCGGACTACCCAGCTTAGAGGAACATGAAGCGAATTGGTTAAGAAATGCACCCAACAGCCAGCGTCAAACTTTTCTGAACGAATGGGTAACCGACACCTGGCAAAGCAGATGAGAAAGTAGTATCAAGGGCAAGCTTACTTATGAGTTCTTTCCCATCCTTAAAGAAAGAAAAAAGCAGAGTTGGGTGCAACCAGATTTTTGGTCCCCACAAATGCTTATGGGGCATGGAAACTTTGCAGTTTATCTGCACAAATTCAAGAGAGCTAATACCCCAAACTGTCAGTTATGCAATGTTTGTGACGACGTACGACACAAGGTATTCTTCTGCCCAAGCTTTGTACAACTTCGTCAGGACCTGCGAAACAGTTTTCAGAATATATGGCCTCCAGAATTGAAGGAACTTGGGAAAAGCGAGCAAACGTATCATGTGTTCAAACAGCTTACACAGAGCATCCTAGCTAGGTAGGTAGTAAACCAAGAACCTGAAAAAAAAAACTTTCTAAACCACCTATGATTAAACTGTGATATATTTAAGTGTATAACCTTAGTACAGATAATTCCGGGCCGGTTACTTCTTTAAAAATAAGTTAACATTGTTATATAGTACCTAAAACTATGATTGTTCTTTATTGCTTAAATTAGTATATTTATATTGTTTTGTCATTTTATATAGTTTTTATAATTTTAATTTTGTAATTTTATGTAATGATTGTATGATATTACTGTGCGAAAATGACTAACCAGCAAGGGGGAGACCTATTAGATTAGGTCAATTTAACTAATACAGAGAGGAAAAATATATATACCCTTAACCTTCCTCGTGCCCCTCGTTTAGAGCGAGGCATAAGGAAGGCGTTATGCTTCCATTTTCCCCCATACAAGAAAATAAGTCAGTCTAGTGGCCGAGGTCCGCCGGGTCTCCCTCAGGTACGGCGGGGCGGTGGATGGGGAAAAAAAATACATATAGATTATTATTTTTTGTCAATTGTTAATGTTATATGCGATTAATTACTCACTTCTTTACACAGATGTCTTTTTCACCATGTATAACTGAATGTTGGCCATGTGCTTCATAACCTAAACCAAAGCACTTTTACAATAGTTTTTTCCGATGAGAATTCTTTTTCTCTTCTTTTTTGGGAAAGTATGCATTATTTTTTTAATTGTTGATTGCTAAATTTATACTAATTTTGTATATTTTTTCTTAATAAATAGGCCCTGATGATGGCAACATAATGTTGCCGAAAGCTTGGTGATCCCAACAATTTTGTCTTTCTTTCACCTAGTAAAGACCTTAAAGAAGATTTGAACTCTACATTGATTATCTACAGGTCGATCTACAAACATCATTTCTTAAGGAAGTTAATTGTTAAGTCGATAATAAAAAAAGGTATCTGGAAAAACGGAAAAAATAACATATCTATGACTGTAAGACACCAAAAACTAATCCCATGGAATTGGCCATACACCATTTTGAAAAACAACACAACTTTTATTTCGCTAAGATAGAAATACTAAACACTAAAATAATACAAACGCAACTTTTTAGAAATGGTTTACATTAACAGAGATACATACAGCATTAATTACAGAATATGCACCTGCAAAATTAGCAGTAACTGCTCAACATCATAAAGCAAATAAACTATTAAACAAATCCACCTGTGCTTAGTGGTTATAATTGACCGTATTAATTATTCCAAATAATTATTCTTTTTATCTTAGGTTTTTGGTTGAGATGAAAAATGAGCGTAACGAGCGGGATTCGAACCCACGACCTTCGGCTCAATACGCCGCTGCTCTATTGCTATCGTGCAAATATGGCAAAAATATGGAAAAATTCCAACAGTTGTAGGTTGGGAGTTGGTGTCCGAAGGGATCGAAGTCACGATAGTTCAAGTAGTAATTAACCAGAAACTATTAAACCTTATGTTACATTTCCCTTTCCTTCGTTACTGACATTAATAATTAACTTCGTTTCCAATATTGAATGCCGAATCACAAATCCAATTCAAAAAATCCCCATTCTCCTTTCTTTGGGATAAATAAAACCGCCTATGATCAAGGAAAATTTCCCAGATTTACTGCGCCCTCCACTCAGACATAATCGTATAAAAACAGCAAAATACAAATTCAAGAATCACAAGAATTTCACCCAACATCAATATGACACCACAAGAATAGCACCACACTTTATGTGAGTATTTGGTTCAAACTTTAGATTTACACCTGTATTATATTTTTTCCAATCAACGTATGTTTTGTAAGTGACCCAGGTCTTATAGATGACCCGAATAAAGGTCGAATCGTCGGTAAAAAAATACAAAAGGTGTTTTTTTCTTTTTAAATATTGTGATGTCTTCTAACTGGGTGTAACTTGTAAATAAATAAATAAGTGCTAGAATAATACTGAAAGCTGCAATGTGGGATGGCGGAGAGTTGAAACTTGAACATGGGACAAAGCCGCAGAAAGGCGGGCACCGTTCGGCATGGAGAGGTGAAACAAGAGAGAGGCGCGCGGCTGGAGTGGAGAATGGCTAGACGGCAAAGTGGGTGAAGTCAGTAGTCAAGTTACTTAGTTGGGTAAAGACAAAATTCAATAATGACCGTCAATCGCTGAGGTTTGGTATCGGAGTGGTACGACCGTTGAGTTAACTCTTTTGATCAGCTCGTAAGCCCAGTATAATCTCTAATTGACAGTCCTGGATCAGACATCGACCTTATACTTCCAGCCGCCTAGATCAGGCTCCAGGGGCTAACAACTAGTCACCATTTCAGCCTTCACAAAGTATAAAAACAGAAATAATAGTACCAAAAATTAGAATTTAGGCAAAAGAATAGTAATAATAAAGAATTCCATTTAGTTGTCTAATTGATCAAATACTTCTTTCAATTAATTATTCTTTTACAGTAAGGTCTAGGTTGAAAATAAAAATGTTAGTGTCACGAGCGGGATTCGAACCCACGACCTCCGGCTCAATACGCCGTTGCTCATCCACTTGACTTATCGTGACTTCGATCCACTCGGACACCAACTCCCCATCTCAACCTATAACCTTTTCAATTTTCCCTCCATTTTGCCACATTTCAAATGTGTAATCAGGATTCGATTCTCAGTTACTTATGAAGAGGCCACAGGGAGCTGTTAGTGAAGTTATACTTTGTTTTACTTATTAAATCCATTATGTTTAGTGGTCTGTTTGACCAAATTTCTTCTTTCAATTAATTATTCTTTTTATGTAAGGTCTTGGTCGAAATGAAAAAGTTAGCGTCACGAGCGGGATTCGAACCCACGAACTTCGGCCCAATACTCCGCTGCTATAACCACTTGAGCTATCTTGGCTTCGATAATAAAGAATACTTTTTCTTGTGCGATCATATTCGTAAACTGTAAACTTGAAAGTTGAGAGCGGGAAGGAAAGAAACTTTCTTACGTAGTAAAAACTAACTTAAGCTATCAAGCTACAAAAAGCAAATCTCTGGAGGGAGATGAGGGATTGGTACAGGAGGGATTTAAAAGAGGCAAGGTAGACGGCTTTGTGAATGGCCAAATGGATTTCAGAAATTTGTGGCTCGAGCTAGGAAGGATCGTTCAAATGTGGAGGTTTCACGATGAGGAAGGTATATGTCATTGGGAGACGAGCAATTCGTTCGTCGGGGGGAGGGGGGAAAATAAGAAATTTACTGTTTTATGGAACATTTCGGACTATGAGATAAAGTTGTAAAAGGTTGATATAAACTGGAAAGTTAAATATGTCGAATACGTTTGAGAATCAGACTTTGAACAATTGAGACTTTTCAGAACAATTTGATATGTCAGATAACCTTCGGAAGTATCGATATTTTCACGAGATCTTCATAGAATGCAAGCCTGTTTAAAAGCCATTGCAATATAAAACGAAACATACAGGTAAAAGGGTAAGTAAACATTACGTCCAATTACATAAACAACCCTCCAATCATAATTTAAACATATGCCTATATTAATCCGTACATCTGCATCGGTTATCTGCTGTTTTCCATCCAAATACATTCTTTAATTATTGATACATACTGTTTTTACCGATATATTTCGTTAAACGTTGATTTAAAAAGATTAATTTACATGTATGGTATTTTCAGTATGATGCAAAAAAGTATTTCATGGAAAAAAATATTCTCATTTACAAAGGAAAAATTGAACCCTGGACCCGCTTAACGAGAGTAAATTCTGGGCATGCCATTTTATCGTAAGCGAAAAATAACCTTTATGTGTTTTTAAAATCCTTTGTGAGGAAAGTGTTGCCTAAACCGGTATCAAATAAATACGTTGAATTACTTTTTATACATTTCCATTCAATATTACAAGATTTATAAATATTTCGGATTACGTCCTCACTTCAAGATTTATATTATTTATAAAAAGCAGATTCAGTTGGTAATATTGTAAGGTCATCATCAGGGCAAAACTGTCTTAAATGATTATTCAGAAATCGTGAGATGCGGTCTGGTGTGACGTAGGTTTCAGAAAAACATTTTCTTTATCGTGCCAACGTTTCGATCATTATTGAGATCATCTTCAGGTCCTGGGATTTACAAACATTGTTTAATTTTAAGAAATACATATAGGATCTGTGAAAAACTGAATATAAAAAATATTTTTTGTATTGTATAAATTCACTTTTATTCACATCCATCATCATTGCGGGAAGCTTGGAAATCCAAAAAATATGGAATAATTATTATTATATTACCAGTCAAAAAATCTGATATACGAAATCTGAGATTTACAGCTGAACCTCAGGGGTAAAAACAAAAAAATTAAGGTACACCAACAGGAAAATGACACGATTTCTACCAATTATAATACGCGTACAAGATTTTGTATATATTATAAATAGAAGGAATATATAAACACTTGTAATTTATTATAATGATGCGTAGGATAACGCCAAGGTTAAGTTACATATTTAATAAATTGTTCTGGAAAAAATCTCTTTTTATCAAGTTACCACAAATCATCATTGAGCAATAGCAGACTTCTGTGTTAATGTTTTTTTTTAAATGGAATAATTGTTATTGTTGTGTGGTGATTAGTGACCGTTAGTCCATAATTATTCAGAAATCGTGAGATGCGTTCTGGTGTGACGTAAGTTTCAGAAAAACATTTTCTTTATCGTGCCAACGTTTCGATCATTATTGAGATCATCTTCAGGGCCTGGGATTTACAAACATTGTTTAATTTTAAGAAATACATATAGGATCTGCGAAAAACTTTGAATATAAAAAATATTTTTTTGCTTTGTATAAATTCACTTTTATCCTCATCCTATATTTATTTGTTAAAATTAAACAATGTTTGTAAATCCCAGGCCCTGAAGATGATCTCAATAAAGATCGAAACGTGGGACGATAAAGAAAATGTTTTTTCTGAAACTTATGCCACACCAGACCGCATCTCACGATTTCCAAATAATCGTAGACTAACGGTCACTAAGCACCACACACTATCTCAAATATTTATACACATTGACATATTTAAGTTTCAAGTCAGTCCTAACATTGCCAAGGACTGTGTCACAGCATATTTGGCCCATTTCTATTTCCAATAATTTCAACACATTCATTCAATATTGATACATCAATTGTTACACGTAATTCGGGCCCTTCCATAAAAACCAATACTTACAACAACACTGAATTAATGAACAGTATGTTTCCCAAATTGGAGAATGAAAATAAACCCAACAAAAGGCGTACAGATAAATTTTACCTAGTGTAAAAATTCCTGACGCTTAGTGAGCATAAATGGAACTCCATTGCCTACCACTGACCTTAGCGTTATCCTGGACCTTTTATGGATAAACGAATGGCTTGGCATCCCCACAAAAACTGAAAAAAACATACTTTATAAATCATTAAAAGGGGCTAGTTGACTCAAGATGAAAAACGAATTACCAATTTAAAATGATAAGGCATCTCTTAGCTTAGGGTTGTGAAGTTTGGGACTCAACCAAAGATTCCAATGTATTCAGTCAATTCAGTATGAGATTCTTGGTCAAATTATAAATACTATTTTTTATGTTAGGTCATTTTCTTGATAGTATGATAAAAGTTCCTGTTGAATATGGAGAAGGAAAGGAAGAGTGTGAGAACAACACCATCCCTAGTGAGAGCCAGGCCAGCCCCGCTTCCATCTCTTATGATTAAGGCTTTTTTGGGGGGATGTAGATGACCTGCTCAAGGTGTTCATCCTCTCGAACGGCCAAGTATCCCCCGATAACCACTCGCCCCTTTTATGATTCAAATCATACTATTCATAACGTAGTAGACATGACCTCATCAAAACCCGCTATAAAAGATTCCATCCATCTAAAATAATCTACGGCTACGACAGTTCCCATTTCTAACCGTACCAAAAAATCTTCCAAAACTTTTGGAGAGAATGTGAACCCGAGACTACTCAGTGAGTAAAGTGCTCGACTTTTACAAGTGACTCAAACTGAATTTAACATATACAAAAATCAATTAATTATTCTTTCTAAGGTCTTGGTTGAGATAAAAAAATCAGTATCAAGAGCGGGATTCGAACCCACGACCTTTGGCTAAATACGCCGCTACTCTACCACTTGAGCTATCGTGACTTCGATCCTCTCGGACACCAACTCTCGATCTCAACCTACAACCGTTCCAATTTTCCCTCTTTTTGACATTTTTCAAATTCGAATCCTGCTCGTGGCACCGACTAATTTATCTCAACCAATACCTAAAAAAGAATAATTAATTGATTGAAAGAAGTAACTTGGTCAATATACTACGAAAACGTAAATGGATTATTATATAAAAATATTTACTTAATCCAATATTTTTTGCTGCCCATCTAATTTTTGGACGAAAAACGGCCATTTTCTCAGCCTTTTATGTCACAGTCCTGCATTGGTCTCATTCTGTAGTAAATTTTACGTTGAAGAATATGGCTTTTTGAATGGTTTCCTCGTTTATCATTCATCTTTCATTTATCAGTAAATTCAAAAATACTGGAACCTGTAAATTTTTGCACTTTTTACGAAAACTTCAAATAGAGCAATGGATCAAGGAAATCTCCCTGGAGCTACGCCCTTTTTTAATAAGTTTTTAATTGGTCACCTTCCACTTTGCCGGATTTTTCAACCGTTTTCGAGTTATTCGCGATTTTTGAGCAGAAATTGTGATTTTTTATGTGCACATGAAAAAAAACCGATCACTCTCTCTCCCGATTTTACCATAGATAAACCTATTTTCTCATACGTTATTCGAAGCCGAACCGCCACAAAACACTTGTAAAATGGGAAGGCAAAGTCGAATTTCCATGATGAGCAAACAACTGGTTTTCAATAGCACAAGCATTCAGCGTCCGAAAAGGTCAAAATAAGAAAAAGTGACAATTGTGCTCAGAACAAAAGCTGTAGAAAGCGAAAAATTTGCGATAACCTGATGATTCAAAATTTATGCATACTTGAAAATCGGGAGAGAGAATGATCGGTTTTTTCCATGAGCACGAAAAAAACTAGGTTTTTTGTCCGGAAATCGCGAATAACTCGAAAACTGATTAAATATTTCCTATCGATCACTACAGGGCGTCGCTCAAGCTCAATTTGAAGATTTCGTAAAAAGTGAAAAAATTAACAAGTTCCAGAATTTTCAACTTTCTAAAAAATGAGACCTAGCTCAGGTTTGTGGCTTAAAAGGCTGAGAAAATATGTCGGTTTTTTGATGGGCAGTGTATTTCCATATTTTTCTATCTATCACATTTGTATAACACATTCATTTCTTATTTTTTAGAAAAATAGGTATAATTTTATTAATTTATTATTTTTAACTCATCCCATGCTCTCATTATGAATCAATGTTGTTCCTGATATTTTATGTGTTGAAAAATGCAGTTCAGTTCATGACTGAAATTCTATGCATTATCGTTTATTTATGTATGTATTTTTATTAAATGTAACGTAATGTTCATTCTATAATAAAGTATGTTATTATTATTATTAAGACGCAAAAGGTTTCCTCATCAAATAAGTTAGATCTGGGTAAATAAAATAAATATTTTTGGGCAGTTTATTTCCATTTCATTCTTATTTCTCTTAAGTAAAATCCCATAAAATATAAAATTTATTGACATAGGCTGAAAGTAGAACAATCCAGCTTTCCAACGCTTGTCCTGGCGTGGAACGAGCATACAGAGGGGTTATGAACTTTAAGTGGAACAACTCGAACCGAAGAAAAAACAACCCTGGACCAATCCAGTCATAAAATGTTTGTTGTGTTGCTTACGGGGGCTTAAAACGAAACCGATTGTCAGGGATTTTTTTCAACTTCATCAATATATATAATAAATATCTTGGAAATATATGCACAAAAACGCCAAAAATTTTTAAAAATGTACAAATCTAGGTAAATTATTTTTTCTCGGATCCTTGGGATCATTAGCATGGATGCTAGGCCTAATATTACTAATTTCAAAAAATTAAAATCATGTAACTCTCATCCCTGTTAGTTGCAAGCAAAGTTTGAGCTGGGTCAAAGGTAACGCGATAAATTGTGACGATTTAGAATTTTACCTCTTCTTAACGCGACTAAAAAACATTTTGTTAGGTACAGAGAATACCTGGGGCAAAAAACCAACAGAGAAACATGCCAACAGCTTTCATGAGTAAGAAGTAGTTTTTTTTGTTTTTTTAAAGAGATGGGGTGGAAATTTCCGGACTGAAAAGATGGGGTGGGCGCCTGGACTATTCGGTTTTTTCAACGTGCTGCTTTTAAAGTGTCCAGATGTTCCATAACTTACATCAAAATCTTATTTTGGTTGATTCATAATATGTAATTTACTTTCATGGATCTAAACAACTGAAGGGTCAGCCAGTATTAAATTTTAATTCTCCAGTTCAATCCACTTTACATAGATATATGCCATAGACTCATTTTTCCATTGATAATTACAACACATATATAAATATTTTAATTGAATTTCATATCCAAATCAGGTTTATTTTCTGTTATAATTTATGAGGATGTATCTACCTAGGCTGGTTGATGTTTCTTCAGTTAAAACAATTTTGGAAATAAAATTGTATCAACCATATTGTGTTAATTTATTGGAATGAATGTAATATATCATTAAATTCACTAATTTCCTGGTCCGCTTGACCAATTTAATACATTACAATTAATTAAGGTTTTTAGTTGAGATGAAAAAAAGTTAATGGCACGAGCGGGATTCGAACCCACGATCTTCGGCTATTCTGGCTTTCTTTGAAAAATGGCAAAAAGGAGGGAAAACTCATAAGGTGGGGTTGAGATAGGAACGAGGTCCGAGTGGATCGAGGTCACGATATCTCAAGTGGTAGAGCAGCGGCGTATCTAGCCGAAGATCGTGGGTTCGAATCCCGCTCATGCCATTAATTTTTTTTCATCTCAACTAAAAACCTTAATTAATTGTAATGTAACATATTATCTCCAAAGTAAGCTCTTTATCCCCGCCCTGAGTAATATCGATTATTCTGGAGTGAGGATGTGACGTCTGTAAAGTAAATGTAATTTATTAGCGAGAAAGGAGGGTTTTTTTACATTCCACGAGAAATACAGATAACTCTGGAATGTGTAATGTAGAGTAAATATAATTTATTAGCGTGAAAGGACTTTGTTTTACCCCCCCCCCTTGAGGAATGTAGATAATTCTGGTATAGGTGTGTGACGTAGAGTAAATATAATTTATTAGCGTGAAAGTAAGATTTTTTAAATCCGCCTCAAGAAATATAAAGAACGCTACAATTTAAAAAATACTTGAAAGATGTTTATCACTCTATACACAATTTGTTACTTTTGTGTATTAAGAAATTTTTAATAAAAACTTATCATTTAATTAAGACATAAACAAAAAGTTCTTTTCATTCTTCCTAAATTTGGAAAAAATTATTCGCTGTGGTATTCTGTTCGAAAGAAAAAGTTAATTTAAAAATTGCAAAAAAAACAAAAGAAGCAGGAATTAAAAGTCGAGAGATTAATCTCAAGGATTCCAAGGACGAAAAAAAACCGGAAATCCGCTTGTTTTTCTCCATTGATTCCAATTCCGTTGGAGAGGTGGAAACAACGGCGGAGATAAATGATATTGGAAGGGAAAGGGTTGTGGGGGCGGAGGCACTCCTGCCAACTGTCACCCATCCAATTCCGGAACGGGTGAAATTATCTAGGTGGGGTTAAGCCAAGTGAAATCCCTCTTTGAAATCGCCAATTTCTTTTATCCCATCGGCTCACAAAGAGGAAGTCCGGGGTGACAGCATTTTGAATTTCTTTGTCAATTCATTTTCGATCACTCTTAACATACAAGTGCTTAAATTTTGGAAGTAAAGTACAAAAATACTATATTACAAGAAATGTATCAAACGTCTGTAAAAAAAGAAGCAAATGCGCATTATTATTCATTATTTGTCGATCATGAGGTGCGGTCTGGTGTGACGTAGGTTTTAGAAAAACATTTTATCATGCCAACGTTTCGATCTTTATTGAGATCATCTTCAGGACTCAAAGTGTTTCTTTCCGTGTATATGTGTTATTCTTGTGTGTCGTGTTGAGAGTGACACATATACACGAAAAGAAACACTTTGAGCTCTGAAGATGATCTCAGTAAAGTTCGAAACTTTGGCACGATAAAAAAAATGTTTGTCTAAAATCTACGTCACATCAAACCGCATCTCACGATCTACAAATAATCATTGGCTAACGGTGCCTAAACACCACACATTATCATTAATTTTTTTAAAAATTTACATAAAATTACAACATCTTCAAGTCGGTACCATATAACAATAAGGTAGTAAATATGTAACAATTTAAAAAGAGTGGAGCAAATTCCCATTGGTCGTACTCTAATGATGTCAAAATGTTATATGTTTAATTAATACTTGTGTCATTATCACTTTCCCTTTTACTTCGTCGGAGATTTCGCGGCCATCGTCTCTTCAGTCGACGTGGAGGTTTCGAGGGAACTTGTGGTTATGCGAATTTTTGGATGTGCTGATTTACGGTGGTTAATAGGGTTTTGTGAAATTTTCTGATTCCATAAGAACAATATTTAAGTCGGTATGTGTTTGATACATAAATTTTTCAAGGTTTTTTTGTAGGATTAAGGATTGGACATTTTGGATGGAGTGGATGAATCACACACTTCCAAGTCCAAAGAATTCAAGACTATACCTTGATCCGCTGTGTTCATGAGTGAAAAAGTGGTCGGTATTTCTAATTAAATTCACTAATTTCGTGATCCGCTTGACCAATTAATATATTACAATTAATTAAGGTTTTTAGTTGAGATAAAAAGTCAATGGCACGAGCGGGATTCGAACCCACGATCTTCGGCTTGATACGCTCTGCTCTACCACTTGAGCTATCGTGCCTCGATCCAATCGGACACCAACTTCCCATCTCAACCGCACCTTTTGAATTTTTCCTCCTTTTTGCCATTTTTCATCAAGACGAAGATCGTGGGTTCGAATCCCGCTCGTGCCATTGACTTTTTTATCTCAACTAAAAACCTTAATTAATTGTGGCATTTCTAATAGCGAAACATGGGGCGTCGGTGGCCGCAACGGTTTAGGCGTTGACACGGCGCTCATCACTGTAAGGTAAATGTCCCGGGTTCGAATCCAGCGGCCCTGCATTCGATCACGACAAACTTACAAATGGGTTTTTTTCAAAAACACCGGCACCCTGAGGGTTTATATGACCTCTGCTGTTGCGTACCCTCGTAAAAAAAGAGAAAAAAAACACTGAAACCAGAAACTTCATAAGGTAAGAAAGGTCATGGCCATTTTAAGTCATATTTACAATTGTACGGACCTTCAGTCCATAAACAGGTCAAAGAATTCAAGACTATGCCTTGATCCGCGGAGTGTTCTTGAGTGAAGAAGTGGTCGGTATTTCTAATACTGAAATCAGAAATTTCGTAAGGTAACAAATTTCATGACAATTTTAAGTCATATTATACGATGTTATAGACCTTCAGTCCATAAATGGTTCAAATAATCCAAGACCTTACATTGATCCAGAGTGTTTGTAGTGAAAAAGTGGTCGATACTTCTTATACTGAAAACAGAAACGTCATATTATACAAATTTATGGACCTTCAGTCCATAAACAGCTCAAAGAATTCAAAACCATACCTTGATCTGGAGTGTTCGTGAATGAAAAAGTGATCGATATTTCTAATACTGAAATCAGAAACTTCTAAGATAACAAAGGTCATGGCCAATGTAAGTCATATTATACAATTTTATGGGCCTTCGTCCTTTAACAGTGCAAAGAATTAAAAATCTCAAATTGATCCGGAGTATTCTTGAGAGAAAAAGTGGTCCTTATTTATAATATGTGAGGATTTGACGTCAAGCGTTTTTCGATGTGCCTTGTGCGCAGTTGGGAAGTTTATATTATTTAAGTGGACATGTGGAGAGATATTTCAACGGATAGTAAATGTAATGAACGCTCATTTGTCTGATTGATACTAACAAAAGAACACAAGAACCGGCGGATACGTGTCCAAAATTTTGCAGTGAAAAGTCACCAAAAAAGTTGGGTCCAAATCCATCACACACACACACTTATCTGGTCGACCCCATAAGCGTCTAGTTGGGTGAGGTATGGTTGAAGATTTCGAATGAAAATGACAGGATCAGAATTACAGTAGGAATTGCTGTATCGTCTGCAAATATAAGTGCGGTGGTTTTAGAATGTAATAGAATGTCAGCTGTATACTCCTTGTATATGGACAACAAGTCCTTGCCGTTGAGTATGCACAGCAAGTCCGTGTGCCAAACTGGAACAAATGCTTGACGACCGCGGATTTTATTTTAAGAATTTAGGATTTGAAGAATTCTTTTCAATAGGAGCTTTTCTAAAATTTTACAAGAAATGGGTGGTCGACTTATTGGCCTATATCAAGTAATACAATGTGTTGGTTTATAGAGCATTCGGATATACAGTATTTCCAAGCTATAAGGAAGTAAGTTGTACTAATAAAAGAAATAATTCTATTGAAAATAAAATGATTTTACGATTCTCTTCATTGGAACATTTCATTGTATAGATATATTACTATATTATTACTAACAGATTTGTCCAGCGCTGGAAACGGTTTTAACGAAGGGGCCCTGGTGGCGTGGCCCCGTTTACATTGTTAGTTGCCGGGAAGGCAGGGATTGCGGCTGGGGTTGAATCTCAAGTGCCTCCAGACAAACAGAAAGCCACTTACGTAAATCAAGTAACCTAAGTTGGATACTTTCTTACTGTGTGCGTTGTACACCGGACGGCTAACAGGTTTACCAAAGTTTGTAAATCTTTTATAAAGATAATACCGTTTATAAAGATAATTTTTAAAGTTCATGTATGTTCTATTGATCCATCTGAACTTAATATACAAAGCTTTCTAAAGAATAGGCAGCCGTTTGCAAAGATTGACGGATTCAAAAATCTCAATTATGTTGTGCCAAAAAAGAAGAAAAAATCGGCTTTTTTAAAGGGTGGATATCATTCTGGATTAGCAGCATTATACAGGGTGTCCTTTTTAGGTGGCCCGACTGAATTTCTCTTGAACCAATGACGCTATTAAAAAAAAAAGAAAAGAAAAGAAGTGTTCAACATTTTTTAGTCTAGTTTCAAAATGTTTCCTTTTTTGGAGAAAAACTACAGCGCACCTACAGCCCAGTTCAACAAAATTTAATATACCACCCTATACATCCTGACGCGTCATTTTAAAGGATTTTTATAATGAAAACGATGGTGCAATCAGATTTAAATAGGTCAAAAAAGTCAAAGTTTGAACGGTTTTTTAAAAAATTTGGTTTACTATTAATCACATTTCATGTGCCTGCCTTGCGTAAAGTTGCAAAGATTGCTCTTTGTAACAAATCTTCACCGGTGCTCAGAGAGATAAAGTAAAGGGAGATTTTCTATCCTTTGCCACAGTCCTTCAACTGAGGTTGCTGGGTTATGATTGGCGTAGACACGTTTTTAAATGGACCCACAGAAAATAGTCAAATGGAGTTAAATCGGATGACCGAGGAGGTCAAACAGATCGGGCCATGAGGTTTGGTTGATGCTGTGAACCACCTGATGATGACAAGAATACGAAATTCTCGGATTTTCCTCTGCCCAGTTGGAAAATTCCAACGATTTAGTATTTAATCAGGGGTGAACTTGGATTCATTAGTATGAAACGTTTTCTTTAGCCCCCAAAAATCGACATTTGTGTAAGGAACGTTGGACGCCTGACGTAATCAGAGTCCCGAAATCCCTGGACAAGTTGAGAGCGATACGGCTTAAAATTGTAAATGCGGAGGACATCTCTAATTTTATTTTTTGAAAAACCTAAAACCCTTCCAACATTTCGGAGAGAGGAATAACGATTTTTGCATACATACAGTAAAATATTCAGTTCCTCGTCCGAATTACGCTGCCGGGTTCGTTTTGCTATAACTTTCTCATTTTCTGACCAATTTAATATCCGATTGCACTATTTTTTTCAGTGTAAAAACCTTTTAAAATGAGGTGTCAGTATTGGCCTATTTTTTAATTTTATTTAAGATTTGTAGTTAATTAGTTAATTTGCAATGAAATTTGAGATCGCCTGTAAAAAACTTAAGTAAGTCGATTTGTAGACATATTTAAGATTTATTTCTGTTTTATTGAAGATTAGTAGTTAAGAAGTTAATTTTCAAGGAAATTTGAGATCGCCTGTAAAAAACATTAATAAATAGATTTGAAGACATATTTAAGATTTTTTATTTTATTTAAGATTAGTAGTTAATTAGTTAATTTGCAAGGAAATTTGAGATCACCTGTAAAAAACTGAAATAAGTCGATTTGTAGACATATTTAAGATTTTTTTAAATTTTATTTAAGATTAGTGGTTAATTAGTTAATTTGCAATGAAATTTGAGATCGCCTGTAAAAAACATAAATAAGTCGATTTGTAGACATATTTAAAAAAATTTTAAATTTTATTTAAGATTAGTAGTTAAGAAGTTAATTTTCAAGGAAATTTGAGATCGCCTGTAAAAAACATAAATAAGTCGATTTGTAGACATATTTAAAAAATTTTTAAATTTTATTTAAGATTTGTAGTTAAGAAGTTAATTTTCAAGGAAATTTGAGATCGCCTGTAAAAAACTTAAATAAGTCGATTTGTAGACATATTTAAGATTTTTTTATTATTTAAGATTAGTAGTTAAGAAGTTAATTTTCAAGGAAATTTGAGATCACCTGTAAAAAACTTAAATAAGCCGATTTGTAGACATATTTAAGATTTTTTTAAATTTTATTTAATATTAATAGTTCCTTAGTTAATTTGCAATGAAATTTGAGATCGCCTGTAAAAAACCTAAATAAGTTGATTTGTATACATATTTAAGATTTTTATTTTATTTAAGATTAGTAGTTAAGAAGTTAATTTTCAAGGAAATTTGAGATCGCCTGTAAAAAACTTAAATAAGCCGATTTGTAGACATATTTAAGATTTTTTTAAATTTTATTTAATATTAATAGTTCCTTAGTTAATTTGCAATGAAATTTGAGATCGCCTGTAAAAAACCTAAATAAGTTGATTTGTATACATATTTAAGATTTTTATTTTATTTAAGATTAGTAGTTAAGAAGTTAATTTTCAAGGAAATTTGAGATCGCCTGTAAAAATCTTAAATAAGCCGATTTGTAGACATATTTAAAATTTTATTTATGATTAGTAGTTAATTAGTTATTTTGCAATGAAATTTGAGATCGCCTGTAAAAAACCTAAATAAGTCGATTTGTAGACACATTTAAGATTTTTTCTGTTTTATTTAAGATTAGTAGTTAAGAAGTTAATTTTCAAGGAAATTTGATATCGTCTGTAAAACCTTAAATAATTAAATTTTTAGACATTTTTAAGATTTATTTTATTTTATTTAGTTTTAGTAGAACTAAATTTGCTTTCTTCTTCAAGACTATACTTTGATCCAGTGCTTTCACACGTATTTGGGGCCAACTTTCTTTATCCAAATATTTTGAAAAAAAAAAAAAAAAGATAACCTGCAAATTCGGAATCAACTCATCCTGGAAAACAGTAGTCAAAACGAAGAATATATATATTACCTGAAAGCTAAGTTGATCTTTTTGACTCCATCTTTAGGGCTATGATTTGTTATGTATATGTGCTTATCACAGTCCTTGTCAATGTTAGGACTGAATCGGTTTTCAAGGAAATTTAACATCGCATATAAAAACTTAAATATGTCAATCCGTAGATTTATTTAAGATTGTTTTGCACTGATGATTACCTAAAGTATGTCGAAAACTTGGCAGTAATAACTAAATTTGCTTTTTCTTTAAGAACATACCGTGATCAAGAGTGTTCGACTAGTTTTATGCAATCGGTACAGCAACTTACATAAAACAAAAAAAAATCTCAGCCCAGTTTCTACTCCATTTCTGCGATCAAAATGAAAGAATTGTAATAATCATCATCAATGCCTCGTTGACTCACAAAGGGTAAGACTTTTTGTAACGTAGCATGCAAAGAGAAGACGGAAACCTCGGTCGAATGCGAAACTTTGTGAACTGACTCATACAGTTTTTTCGGTAAATTATGGGAAAGGTAAAATTATAGATAATACCGAATTATTCTTTTATGAAAGAGAAGAAAGGCGGGCCTCATTTCACATAAACGTTTGACAGCCGAATTCGATACGGCGCTTTCCCCGTGGAGAAGGAAGTGAAAACAATATTGCACGACGATCTCTCGTAAAATGCTCTCTCGAAGAGCGAGGAGGATGTGAGGAAAATTTTTGTCTTGGGGCTCGATTACAGGTTGAAGAAGCGTTTATCTCCCCCCCAGGGTTCTTCGTTTTTCCAGGCTCCACTTTCCATAGACGGGCCTACTTTTTAAAAAGGTGACATCGGGCGACTCGTGGTGTTGGAAAACAGTAAACTAGTCTAAAAAAGTCTAAAAAATAAGTCAAAACTTTACCTTTCCCGTTTGTCATTACTTCCTGTGTAATTAACTAACTTTTTACTGTTCTTATCCTAAATAATGAGAATCCGCTGGTCTGTGAAAAGAAAAAGTTGTGCCCAAATATGTAGTTATTGAAATATGAAGCCTTCATATCTAACTACTAAACCAGATAACATATTTTTTAAAATAATATTTAAAAATTTTCGTTTTTTTATGTTATAATTTTAGTATCTGTATTGTAGGTTGTTGAATATATTTTATTTATTAACAGAACAGTTTTCGAGCTCATGACATGGGTCTATCCTATCAAAAATCAGAGGACTTCCAAAAAATGTGTCATATGCCACACATTTCTAAAAGCAAAGTTTCCCGAAGAATTTTGAAGTGACTGGAAATATACAATATTGGTTGACAGGGTTCTTTTCAGAATGTACGGCTGAATTTCTCTTGCACCAATGAGGCTATTAAAAAAAATGTTTTAAATATTTTTTAGTCTAGTTTTAAAATTTATTATTCAGAAATCGTGAGATGTCGTCTGGTGTGACGTGGGTTTCAGAAAAACATTTTCTTTATCGTGCCAACGTTTCGATCTTTATTGAGATCATCTTCAGGGCCTCGGATTTACATAAATTGTTTAAATTTAACAAATACATGTAGGATGTGGAAAAAAGTGAATTTATACAATGCAAAAAATATTTTTTTTATTCAATCAAAGTATTTCTACTCACTCAAAGTGTTTGTTTTCTGCGAAATGCGAGTAAAAATACTTTGATTGAATATAAAAAAAATTTTATGCACTGATTAAATTAACTTTTTTCCACATCCTATAGGTATTTGTTAAATTTAAATAATGTTGGTGAATCCCAGGCCCTGAAGAAGATCTCGATAAAGATCGAAACGTTGGTACGATAAAGAAAATATTTTTCTGAAACCTACGTCACACCAGACTGCATCTCACGATTTCCAAATAATCATAGACTAACAGTCATTAATCACCACACATAGCGGGCCCATTTCAATTTCAAAATTTCAAATACGACCCTAAACATCTTGACACATCATTTTAAAAGATATGTTACGCTGAAAATTACTGTTACTAATTACTAATTAATTTGAAATTACTGTAAGTATACGATATTGGTCTGCAGGGTGTCCTTTATATATAGCCCGGCTGAATTTCTCTTAAACCAATGACGCTATTAAAAAAAACTTTTTAATATTTTTTAGTCTAGTTTTAAATTTTACCTTCATTTGGAGAACAATTATATGGCGTAGCTTGGGCCCATGCTGACACCTCATTTCAAAGGGTGTTTTAAACTGAAAATAATGGTGCAATTTTACATTGGTCGGAAAATTACGAAGTTATACAAAAAAGAACCCAGGAGCGTAATCTGGACGAGGAGCTGAAATTTTACTGTATGTTCGCAAAAATCTGAATTCCTCTCTCCGAAATGTTGAAAGGGTTTTAGGTTTAAAAAAAAATAAAATTAGAGATGTACTCCGCACATAAAATTTTAAGCCGTATCGCTCTCAACTACCTTTTTCCACTCCCATAATCATACCAAACATTGCGCTTTTTCCCTCCTTAAACAAAACATATCTGTAAGTGGGGCCGTAGTAAACCAGGAAGTCTTTGAGGAGACACGTTGATGATGAAGCTTCAAAAACGAACACGAGATCAAGTTTCATTACTGTTACAGTTCTTGGCAATGTTAGGACTGAGTAGTTAGAGCTAAAATAATTCATAAAAAGTTATTTCGGTAACTTGCTGAATACTATTTTCCCATACCAATATGAAAAAAATGCGCAGGTCAATTGATACTTCGTTTTTTCTTTTCTTTCCGGGATTCGAACCCGTGGCTGTTAACCGTTGCGGCCAACGACGACCATCATGTGAAAACGGAAAATTATTTCACGCTTTGCTGTGTTTCTTGGTCCATCAATATTTGAGATTAAAGGACTCGTGGGACTTTGGGAACAAACGACAAACAGAGAAATAGTTCATATCGAATTCATCTGAATCCATAAGGTTCAACCCAACGCTGAAAATGTTGGAAAGCGTCTGACAGCAAACCCAGCGAGGATGGGCGGACCAGATCGGTATCGACCATGCGACCATATTATCAAAAATGGATTTCCAATTAAGATCATTATATATGAGGTGTCCTTTTTAGATGGCTGGGTTGAATTTCCCTTGAACCAAGGACGCAATAAAAAAAATTGTGTTTAATATTTTTTAGTCTAGTTTCAAATTTTTACCTTTTTTAGAGAGGAGAAAAATTATACTGGGTACCTCAGGCCTGTCATGCTGACATATCCTTTGAAAGGGGTTTTTACGCTGAATACAATGGTGCAACCGGATTTTAAATTGGTCAGAAAATTATAAAGTTATGTCAGACAGAAACCGGCAGCGTAATCCGGACGAGGAGCTGAACATTTTACTGTATGCATGTAAAAATCCAAATTCCTCTCTCCCAAATGTTGAAAGGCTTTTAGCTTTTTCAAAAAATAAAATTTGAGATGTACTTCGGACATACAATTTTAAGTCGTTTCGTTTCATCTTGTCTAGGGACTTCCGGGCTCTGATTATGATATGCGTCTAATGTTCCTTACGTAAATGTCGATTTTTGGGTGCTAAATGGTGCTAAAACTAAACCGTTGGAATATTGGAACGTGGGCAGAGGAAAATCAGAGAATTTTGTACACTTGTCATCATCAGGTGGTTCGCCGTATCAACGTTTGGTGTAGACTTCACGGAAATACACAATTTGGCCTTTTTTTTACGAAAATACTTTAAATGGTGCTCAGTAGCTCAACTTTTTGAGGGAGGTTTTATCAACACTATTAGATGATGTTCCTCTGCAACAATGACAAAGAATGATTTTCCAGCTTGAACGATGCCCCGCACACAATTCTTTGCAGGTGAGACCATATTTGAATGGTCACTTCCGGGATCGGTGGACAGGACCTCATGGCCCGATCTGTTTGACCTCCTCGGACACCAGATTTAACTCCATTTGACTATTTTCTGTGGGGCCATTTAAAAAACAGTATCTACGCCAATCATAACCCAGCTACTTCAGTTGAAGAACTGTGGCAAAGGATATAAAATGATAGTCAATCCATCTCCCCTGACTCTATCACTCTGAGCACCGGTGAAAAGTGGTGAAAAACTTGCAGATTTTTTCAAACTTTTTTCCATAGTTTTGAGATTTTGACCTATTTAAAATCCGATTGCGCCATTGTTTTCATTGTAAAAATTTTTTAAAATGACGTGTCAGGATGTATGGGGTCGTATATGAAATTTTGTTGAACTGGGGCTGAGGGACGCTGTAGTTTTTCTCCAAAAAAATGAAAAAATTTGAAACTAGGATAAAAAATATTAAACACGAATTTTTTGTTTTTTGATAGCGTCAAAAACAGGTACCCTGCATAATGCTGCTAAACCAGAATGATATCTACACTTTAAAGAAGCAGATTGTTTGGCTAAACTTTTTGCCATAATTACGTTTTTTTTGACCAATTTAAAATCCGATTGCCCCATTTTTTCAACGTAAAATCCTCTAAAATGATGTATTAGCATATATAGGGTCGTATTTGAAATTTTGAAGTTGAACTAGGCCTGAGGTACCCTATATAATTCCCCCCCCCCAAAGAAAAGGTAAGAATTTGAAACTAGACTAAAACATATTAAACGGGTTTTTTTATAGCGTTATTATGTGTCATACGACGACATACCTTTACTGTGACTTCGTCTACCTTCCAGATTTCAGGAAAATGTTTAGATCTTATTGTAAATCAATTTTCCAATATAATTCTTTAGTAATTTTTCTTTTAGTATGAGTCCAACGTAAAAAGTTAGTAAGTTTATAGCAACGGTAAAAGTAGGGTATGTTGTTTAATATTTTTTTATTATGGTTCTTACTTAGTTGAAAAGGACAAAACAGTGAGTAAGAAACATCTTTTTAAAAAAGATTTTGTTGAGTTTTGTTATTGACTTCTGCAGGTTGATCAACATGTAGCTTGGTTATATCCGACCATTCTGTACTGCCTGCTTTACCCTTTTACCAGAGAGATTTCTTCAATTTGCTCCCCACTCTAATAATTCAAATCATCAAATAAGCATTTTTGAAACTTAGTACCATATTTATGATGTTTTTGACAGGTCGTAAAGAAAGGAAATCGTTATCAAACCGTTATAAATTTAACCGCGATTTTAGACTAATTAATATGACTTGTGTGGTCCAATTATACAAAGGGATATCTGCTGGAAGCATATTAGAATTATTAATGTCCACTGCAGGCGAGCTTCCCTTGTCCCTTTGGCCATTCCTAGGCAAACAATGACCGTTTTAATGTATCCCATAAACCGGTTAATTAATCGAGAAATATCGACGCAAGTTGACAAAAATAATACAAGAAAATTTGTATAAAGACTAGCTGTTGCTCGATGCGATTAAAACAGTGTTGGGCAATCAATTGGGTACATATAATGTTACAGATTATCCGAGAAGTGAGGTTTACATGATGTTATGAACGGTATTGGTGTTATGTTAGGGTTTATATTTCGGTTCTTTATGATTTAGCTACCTGGATTTTTTGTTACTAAAGATGACTGGGTCAGTGGGCGATCACGCAAATATCAAAATGGAAAATCGCGTGTTCTTTTAACCTGAATTAAATCTGAATTTAACCCTTCAATCGAAACTTTGTAGGCCAATAAAGACGAATCGATTCTCGTAACAGAACGTAATCTTTCCAAGGGAAAAACTTGAAATTAATACTTGTATTTAGGTAGTACGTGACCGACCGTTGCATTCAGCCCTCGTACTCTACTAATGAAAATTTTTCTCTCACCAATTTTTCAGGCCTGGATCGTAAACGATGACGTATAGTCCGGTTATTACTCGTTCATCTTAATAAGACCGACCACCTTTTGACCTCCTTATCTTTCACTTGAACAGCACACGAGGACGTCTAGACTCGAACAGGAATCAGCCAATTAGGTAGAGCAGGAAGATGAAATCTAGCGGGTTAATCTCCTGGAATTGTGGATATTTTTGTGTTACTGACGCCTACGGATCGTCTTGTTTATAGAAGAAGTCAGCTTCAATTTACTGCCTTACGAATGGGGCAATAACAAGATAAATCCTGCACTTTTGGACTCGCCTGAACGATATAAAGTGCTCTTAATACCACTTTTTATTACACTGTACTTAAACTGATCACTATACTCAAACTAACCAACTTTTTGAACCTGCCAATCATCCCTGCATATCGCATGCCCACAAGAAAATTGAAACAAATCGAAAAATACTAAAAACCGGGAATTTAGCTGAGCATTATTCGTGTTATAGCTTTGGATGTATTTAAATTTAAAATATTTTGGTTCAAGTACTGGATTTTTTGACGAGATATGCGATTTCGATTCTAACTTAGAAAATTGGGACATGTCGCACACCCACAAGACAAGTAACGCAAGTCGAAAAATTTAAAAAACCCGATTATTTAGTTTTTTGGAGTATTCGGGCGGTGATGCTTCAGGAAAAATGATACAACTCTAGATGGACTCTTAGCAGCTATGTGTCACGTTTTAATTTGCGAGAATGTACTGCCACCACTCACGAAGTGGCGTTTCTTAATTCTGTGTAGAGCTTTAAAGCATCCGTGTATGAAATATCTGTAAAAATGGCTTTTTCGTCCCTTAGCCAAACTGACTCTAAATTGACAACCGACAATAAGGAAACTGCCATCAATAATGGTAATGAAGTATATCAGCTTTCAAATTCCACCTCTTTGGCAACTACTTTAGGGCAAAGTGCTGTGCAATGTATCTTCCCGTTGCATTTTGATAACGGGTAATGAGAATAAAAGTATGACCTATGATGCTGATAGTTATGCTTTTCAGATTTCACTTACAAATTTGGGAAGCATTAATGCTCAGTTTCAAAGTTGCAGGTCGAAAAATTACGGAAAATCAAAATATTGCATATACTGAATTACCACCATTACATTTTATGAGCAAAAAGATTGTATGTCTTTAATTGAAACTAACACCTACATCCAAATTCGTAGATCTTATTCTGCGCTTTTCTCTTCATTGTAAAAGCAAAGTAGTACTAATTTTAGAATTATTTTACTTTTCAGTGTTAGAAGTATTGACCACTTTTTCACTCGTGAACCCTCTAGTTCAAAGTATGGCCTTGAAGAAAAAAGGAAATTCAGTTGTCACTGTCAAGGTTTCAACCTATTTAAAGGTCATCATCAGAGCCTACATTAATTCCACATTATGAAAAACCCATTATATATAGTAGTCTATTGTCCAAATTACTACTTTCAATTAATTAATCTTTTCATGTAAGGTTTTGGTTGAAATGAAAAAGTTAGCGTCACGAGCTGGATTCGAACCCACGACCTTCGGCTCATTACGCCGCTGCTCTACCACTTGAACTATAGTGACTCGATAATGAAAACAATTCTACGAATAGGTTTTTCGAAACGTTAAATTAAAATAGGTCGTGATGATGACTTTAAAATAGGTCGAAAGCTTGGCAGCAACAACTGAATTTCCTTTCTTCTTCACCACTATACATTGACATAGAGTGTTCGTGAATTATTTTAGTTTCATTTCTTTTATCTGAATAATATTCTTAATTAAAATATTTTTTCGATAATTAACAATGATGTAACTTAACTTTTAATTAGTTTGTAGTTTCAACGATTTTTTAATGTTTTAATTACCATATTTTTAAAAATGAATAAACCTTTTATTTCAATCATTAATTTTGGATTGCAAGTAACTAATTAACCCTAACTCGAGGAGGACAGCACATTTGGGTCAAAAACAATCTTAGCAAAACTTAATACATGGATATTTATGCTCATTGTTAGGTTTGTATGTTTTTTGTTACCATAACAAAAAATTAATTACCTTAAATTCATTCGTTGACCACTATTATCGTTAGGGAAAACTAACATAAATTAGTGAGAGCCAATATATGCAAGAAAAGTGTCACAGCTCAAAAAGTGGTTGTTTTTTATGGGTAGTACAGCTGGATTTTTAAACTTTTGTGTTTTCGGTTAAGTTTTGGAAAACCGAAAGACAATATTGATTATAGTTTTTTTTAGTTTTTTTAGTTTAGTTTAGTTTTTTCACTATAGTTTTATTGCCAACAAAGGTAATGGCGTGTACTTAAAACATATGTCAAAAAACAGTACACTTCCAATTTTTTTTCTGTAAAATTTTCTATTGTTGAGTTGTGACACTTTTTTGTGGGGGTGCGAATTGTGGGTATTCGTGTTCCTGACGCCTACGCTCGTCTTGTCGAGAGAAGAGGTCGGCTTCAATTTACTCCCTTAGGAATGGGGCAATAACAATTGCTTTATTGCCGTAGAAGGAACCGAGTCAAATGGTTTTCTTGTAGGCACTGTCGATTTTTTTTTCTTGTTTATTACCGAATCGATGAAGTAAAAGTCCAAAACAAGCCGTTTTATTCTAGTTACGTAATTTTAAGGATTTTTCTAACCCTGTGAAAAACATTGCAATCACAAAAGTATTTCTCTATCCTTAATGTGAAATGATATGATGCATCCTAGTACATCAGACCAGTATTGCCAAATGTCATATCATTCATAGTTACATATAGCAATTTTGATGATATAACCTCTCTCTAAAGCACAAGCTGTACTCGTGTCGGCCTCAGGTCGGCAAGGGCGGCGGGTGATTTATCAGAGGCACACGAGGGTTAGGGCACCAGATCCTGTCAGCATAGACGGAGGAGGGTGCATAACCACGGGGTAACAGAAATGTTCCAAAATCCAGCCCCTGTTACACTGGGAATGAATTCGTACTAGTACATGGTGACGCCCCTGGCGGGAACTTAGAGAAGAGGCTGTTTTCTATGATCTTCGCACGAAACTTGCGTATGACACCGTTATACACCCGGTCGAACGGGATACGCTGTGATTACGCTGAAAAATCCCTCGAATGCGTGAGTAGTGCGGATGGGAACGGATAGTGAATCGGTTGCTCCTACTCGAGTATGCTTTGCACGTACGTGTAAGCTGAGCTCGATTGGCGGCTTTTACCATAGGCGGTACTCATCTAGGGGGTGGTTAGCGATCCCACTTTAAACAAAACCGCGGCCGGTGCGGATCCGAAGTTTCTACGTTGGGGAAGCCTCAATACTCTGAGAGATAGAGTGGCCTTCTCTATCTAGGGAGTGGGCGGGAGACCAGGCTGATGTATTTCGGCTTAGGTAGCCCTATGCGCGCGGCATACAGTCTTATGCTTAACGCGACCACTCGAATAAGCAAGCGGGGATCGAGGTTGTCTTGGGCCTTCGGGGCTGAGCTGCCTCTACTCCATTGCTGCAGCAGTAACACAATTCTGTCGTATGTGGAGGTGCGTCAGCTCTCATCTTGAGAATTAAAACGTCCGATAAGGCCGAATAGGCTAGGTGCGGACCTTAAAGATCCTCATTGTCCTTTTTAGGACGACCGAAGATTCGGGAAAGCATGTCCGCTTCAAAGTGTATGAACATTCGTGAAGTAACCGCAATCATAGCATCTTCACATTCGGGAATCAATTGTAACTCCTTTTTAAAAAAGCTGGTTCCTACTCACATTAAGTGCACAAACTGTGACAGACACTTAATGTGAGTAGGAACCAGCTTTTTTAAAAAGGATTGAACTCCACACTCACCCCATCATTTGTAATTTCTATCAATTGTAACTGTCCAACTGTCCACTGTTATCAAAATCAACAGATTTAGAATTCCTAGATGTTTATGAAACAAAAACAATAATTTGTAAAGATTCTCTTGCGGATCATAAAAATCGGAACGAAGTAGGATGGGGCATCAGTACTTTGTGACTGATCAAAAAAGAAGAATTCATCAATGACACCCTTTAGAATCTCCCTTAAAAAAATCAAGGAGAACGTCAAAAGCGGGGTAGGTGTCGATGGTTTAGTTTCCATCCACCATCTCCTTACGGTTTTTTTCTTCAAATAGTGTGTGCCCACTGCATGAAACAGTAACCGCAGCTGCTGTTAACAGTTGCTCTGTGAGTTGAGGACTGGCGCTAAGCCGTATTAACTGTTTCTGCAACAACTAGGAGGATATATAAGGTGTCCCAAAATTAACGCAAGGTTTGAATTAAATAGAAAAAACACAGTTTTTACCCTTTAGGTTGTTATTTTTTCAATGAATCATAAGTACATAGGATAGGGTTATTTATGGAATAACACATCGGACAAATGGCCTCCACGGCTTTGCTGGCTTTTGTCGAAATTTTTCATGACCTTTCTGTATAATTGTGGCTGAATTTAATTGATGCAGTGTTTAATTTCCTCTTGTAATTCACGGGTGGTTGTGGGCTTGTTGACATAGACCTTTGACTTCAAATAACCCCATAAGAAGAAATCTAACGGTGTTAAATCACACGATCTAGGGTGCCAATTCTGATCACCGAAACGAGAGAGTACGACCAGAAAATGTCTCATGCAGTTATTCATTTGTTTCACTGGCTGTATGGCATGTGGCACCGTCTTGTTGAAACCACGTATTGGCCACATCAATAGCATCCAATTTCGGCAGAAATAACTGTGTTATCATGTCGCGATATCGAACACCAGTAACAGCCTGATTTTCAAAAAAGTATGGTCCAATGATGCCTCCAGCTCGCTCTATTTTTACTAACCTTAAACTCTCAGCTGTCAAATTGTTCTTTTTTCAGGGTTGCCAACAATTTACTGCAAAAAATGGCGGCAAATTCAAATCTTGCGTTAATTTTGGGACACCCTATACAAACGCAACATGTTTGTATACGTAGGCTACTTGGCGAATGCCAAGACGAACATCGCAAAACTTGCCAAACATTCGGCGTGTCACTTAGTCAACGGACTTAGACAACTATTGAGTTCTTTGGGCTTGGATGTCGATCTAAACGAATCTTTATCTGACGGATTTAATGTTTAGATCGTATATCATCCGGCTTTTACAACATGTCTTAGGAATCAACGGTAAAATGTCTCCTTTTAATTATTTTAAGAACTATAATTAGATTATGTCATCTCAACATAAAATCGTTTAGTCACGGTATATTTTGAAATCGATTGTTCAGCTAATCATTTCCCTGGGGTAATTCGCATCGCTTGTTAAAATTTAATGGCTCCGCGCTGAAAAACTGTGCAATACGATCATAAAATAGCTTTACTTTTACTGCAAAAGTTTAGCGATGTTAGGGTCTTTGGTATATCCTAGTTATCCTTAATCAACAGTCTTGATAAGTTTATAGGAAACGCTATTTATCTGAGTATCTTAGACGTTATTCTTACAAATTGCTCATAAAGCTTTTTAAAGGCGATGAACATTGGTCTCATCAAATTTATATTGTTATAATAAGAAATGTGTTAGCAACAAATTCACTGAAAGTACACGAATCCTTAAGCAATCATCAAGGATTTTCAGATAATGATTTGGTATACCGATTACTAATTTATGTAAATTCAAATCCGTACTGCATGTGCAGATATAACCACGTACACAGAGTTGAGCATGTACTTAAAATCAATACTTAAAAACCTTATGTTTTATTTATTTTATTTACGAGAGTTCGCCACAGCAGAGGTTATATCAACCCTCGGGGTGCCGGTGTTTTTGAAAAAAGCCCATTTGTAAGTATGTCGGGTTCGAATGCAGGGATTTAAGGACCTTTACCTTATAGTGATGAGCGCCCTGTCAACGCCTAAACCGATTCGGCCACCGACGCCCCCCAAAAAACGTTATTATTCCCAAAAAACATAGTTTTCATTCGCAAAGATCTACAATAACAAACTTACTTATATTTCTTGAATATATATTGCAATCTTTTTCCGAATGACCGCAAGTTGATCGTATTTACACTGCGTTTTCAAAAGGTTTTGATTGTTTTGATTATACTACAAAAATTATAAAAATTAAGCATATATTATAACTTATTACGTTGGTTTTGCATCCTACTCAGAAGCTCGAATTCTTACAGTAAAATTATAATCGGTATTGTCGCATAGCTTTCTAGCAACTTCTGGTGTTCCTCAAGGGTCACACTTAGGGCCAGTTCTAGTTAAAATCTAAAATATATCTCTGATTCTGATCCATCCATTATGACCTTAATTTTTGCAGATAATTTAAAAATATTTCTAAAAATTAATTCTATTTATAAACTATATTCTATTAATAAACTTTCACACACACACACACACACACACACACACACACACACACACACACACACACACACACACACACACTTTCAATTAAAATTAGTTTAATAAAACTATTATTAAAGCGAGTAAAACTTGCGATTTATTATACGCCATACTGTATAGCGTTCCTAATATATCGTGCATTGTTCAATTTCCAAATAGGAAAAAACTGAACGAAAAGAATTTAAAAAATAAAGAACTGGGGATCAAAATGATAACTACGTTGCGAAAAAACGAACAATTTATTGAAAATAGAAAAATAAATTAATTCCTTTGCCAATAATATAAAGTTTGAAAACTTAACTAAAATAAAAATGACCTTTTGAAAAATGAGAATTGAGCTAGCTCCAGTATTAATTTTAATTTAACAATGAAAATATAAAATAATTTGACTCCAATAGAAATACACATATATAAACCAAATAAAGAAAAAACCGTTTTTTGGAGCAAATATTGATAGCTGTTTTATTTCTTCGTTTTTCTCTTTTTCTCCTCGTTTTCCTCTTCGGATTGCGTCCAAATTGTCTCTTTCGAAAGCACGATCCTCTCTGCCTGTCCCTTCTTTTTCTTCTCCCTTCCATCCTTCTTTTACGCCTCCTACCGGCTGGCGGGCATTTTCAAAATTATCGTCTTAACAAACTGTGTGACCAATATTACATTACTGTTCACCGCTTTGGGCTCCTTTTCAAGATATTCGAACAGATGGTAACGAGCGATCCAAAATGGGTATTTTTAAAAAATCTTATCCACCGAAAACAGTGGGTACCGCAAGGTCAAGAGGTTCAAGCAGAGGTTCGCCAAGTTCAATTTGAAAAAAAAAGAAAAGATTATGCTTTGTGTTTGGTGAAATTATTAGGGTGTTTTGCACTTTGAACTGGTACCAGATGACAGGGCTATTTACGCAGAGCTTATAACGTTGTGGGAGCGTGTATTTATAACGTTGTGGGATTAATATGATGGTTATAAAAAATAAAATAAAAAGTCTGTATCCGTTAAACATGAAAGATCCTTATATTAATAACAAATTAATGAATCGAATATATCTTATAAATGGTTACAACTAATTAAGTAAGGAAAAGGGAATATTTTCTTATGATAGAAAGTAATTAAGTGTAAAGTTATTTTTTGGTTTCCTTTTCACTGGACAAGTTGTATAGTATAATGTAACGAACCTTGATGAACGAACACCACTCCACTAGAATTCTTCACTAGCAGTTTTTTGTCTTGATAACGTCACACACTTTTATTTTTACTTTATCTTCTTTCTACAGTTGCAAGCGACCGAGTAACTCCAAATCCAGCGTGGCTTTCCTTAGGCCTGCCGCCGTCCTCTTGTCTGCCTCCTCAATCTTTGGAACTCTGCCTTATTGATTAATTATGTCGCTTTGGCGGCATTTATGAAATGGCTTTGTCATAAGCTTCACTGAGAACAACTCGAAAGTGGATATTTGGTTTTAAAAGAGAAGTACCCTGCTTTGCTCAATCGGGATAAAGCGATATTTCAGCAAGACAACTCTGCCCATCGTTCGCGTTCAGCCAAAGAAAAATTTTCTGAAATGAAGGGCATCTTATCCCACGCTCTTTACAGCCTTGATTTCGTCTGACTATCGTCTTTTCCGGCCAATGGCGCATTTTTTTGAAAGTTAGGAATTCGAAAACTACGAGGACGTCAAATTATGATGTGCGGAGTTTTTCGTCTCGAAAACCATGGACTCGCATCACCACCTTGCCATCAACATCTGGCAGAAATATGGGCTAAAATATTTGATAATGTTGCCATATATTTTGAGGAATAATTTTCACACATTTTTATACTGAAATTTAAATAAAAACTTAATTTATGCACAAAACTTTTTGTAATGGCCTAGTATTAATATAATTAATTTCAATTAATTAATCTTCATATAAGGTTTTGGTCGAGATAAAAAAGTGTCACGAGCGGGATTCGAACCCATGACCTTCGGCTATATACGCCGTGGTAGGCCAACGGCGTATTTAGCGGAAGGTCGATAGTTCCAATCCCCCTCGTAACACCGACTTTTTTTATCTCGACCAATACCTTACATAAAGATTAATTAATTGAAAGATGTTATTTGATCAATCGGACCACAAAATCTAATGAATATAATTAATATTGAATTTGATTATAATTAACAATTAATAATTATATTGTTTTAATATATATTGCAAATTTCTCACTTCATTCTAAATTATTAGTTTGCTTCATTGTTTTTTTTAAATTATTATTATAAATATTTTTAAATATATGCCTTTATAATTTTCCTGTATACATTTGTAATTGGGAAACCATAAATAAATAAATACTTACTCTCGTTATGTTTTTTGATTGAATTTTATCTGTTATCTAATGTCAATTTTTGTTCATTGCGCAAAGAAAAAGAGAAAGTAGTATTGAATTGCTTTTTAACGGTTAGGTATATGGAAAATATGCCTTTTTTTATTCCAGCAGTTGCTTGTAGGTTTCTTGTATAAAATCTTTGTAAAAATCTAGGAAACGTGGTTCAATGTTGAGTCGCCCGGTTTTTTTCATTGTTAGCCTGGATCATTAGCCATTCTTCCAGAATATGATAGTAGATTTACTTCATTCCACGTAGAGCATGAACGGTCGCATGACTCGCGTTATCCCCCGGCGAGCCGATCGCGCATTAGCACTAATTCAGTTATTCATGAGGTTCCGCCTAGTCTCGCTCTGCACGCGTGATGTTTTATAGTGCGCAACGTTGGATAATTGCATGACCGCTACACCCTTCCGAGGCTTGTGTTTTGACGTTGCATGAGTCACTACGTCCTTCCTTTAATGATATTGTTTACAGTTCTTAGTCACTGTTTATCAATCAAATCGATCCGTTCTGAACAGAGAAGAAAAGAGCGAGCACTTGACCGCTTTCCAAATTGCCTAGGAAATTGTTGAAAAATCAAACTTGTTTGTAAATAACTTATTTTTGTTCACGTTTCACCAGACAAGTTTAACGGTTTATGTTATATACTGTTCGTTTTTCTGCTTTATCAATACGATATCCTGCCGACTGAATGAATGTAGGGTGGACATGATGAGTCAGCTGGTAGAGAAAACCGACTGCGGACACACGAACACTTATTAGGCACTCCGGACCAAACGAGAATCATTGGTGGAGGTTATTAGATAGTTACTACTATTTATCTTTAACTTAGCCTATGATTTATCTGAGGGATGTACTGACAAACCTTAAAGTGCTCATAGTACCACTTTTGATTACACTGTACTTACACTAATCACTATTCTCGAACTAAACCAACTTTTTGAACCGGCCTATTATCCCGACCTATCGCACTCACACAAGAAAAGTGACACAAATTGAAAAATTCTAAAACTCAAATTAGGTAGTTTTTTTAAGTATTCGGGTGTGTTATGTTACAGGAAAAATGTTACAACTGTCGGTGAACTCTTAGCAGCTAAGCAGCATTATGTGTCACTTTAATTTGCGGGAAAATACGAAAAGAGGCGTCTTGGTTCTCTGTCGAGCTTTAAAGCCTAGGTGTAAGAAATATACGTAAAAATGGCTTTTACGTCCCTTGGCCAAACTGATTCTAAATTTTTTGACAACCCACAACAAGGAAACTGCCATCAATAATGGTCATGAAGTCTGTCAGTTTTCAAATTCCACCTCTTTAGGGCAAAGTGCTGTCCATATGTATCTTCTCGTTGCACTTTGATAACGGGTAATGAGAAGAAAAGTTTGACCTATAATGCTGATAATTCTGGCTCATAAGATTTCACTTATAAATCTGTTAAGCATGAATGCTCAGCTTCAAAATTGTAGGTCTAAAAGTTACGGAAAATCAAAATATTGTAAATACTGAATTACCATTTAGTAATAATTTTTGAATTATTTTACTTTTCAATGTTACAAGTATTGACCACTTTTTCACTCGTGAACACTCTACTTCAAGGTATGGTCTTGAAGAAAAAAGCAAATTCAGTTGACACTGTCAAGGTTTCAACCTATTTAAAGGTCATCATCAGAGCCTACATTAATTTCACAATATTAAAAACCCATTACATATAGTGGTTAAACACAATTGTACAAATATGTTTTTCGTTATTTGAAATTGAATGTGCCCTGAAGATGACCGTAAAATAGGTCGAAATCTTGGCAGTAACAACTGAATTTGCTTTTTCAAGACCATACATTGATCTAAAAAGTTCGTGAATTATTTTAGTTTCATTTCTTTTATTTGAATAACATTCTTAATTATAATATTGTTTTTCATATTTTTTTAACAATATTGTCTTTTCAATTATTTTTACATTTTAACATTACATGCCAACTTTTATATTATTTATTATTACATTATTATTTATTATTACACCACAACTTTTACATTATTTTGCAGTTTGAAAGATTTTTAAAATTTCAATTACAATATTTTTAGTAATCAATAAACCCTTTATTTTAATAATTAATTTTGCATTTCAAGTAACTAATAAGACCTGTCTCGAGGAGGAAAGCACATTTGAGTCAAAATAATATCGGCAAAACTTAATAAATGGATATTTATGCTCGTTTGTTAGGTTTGTATGTTGCCTGTTACCATAACAAAAAATTAATTACCTTAAATTCATTCGTTGACCACCATTATCGTTTGGGAAAACTAACATAAATTAGTGAGAGCCAATATATGCAAGAAAAGTGTCACAGTTCAAAAAGGGGTTGTTTTTTATGGTAGTATAGTTGGATTTTTAAACTTTTGTGTTTTCACTTAAGCCCTGGAAAACTGAAACACAATATTGACGGTTCATGACAGTTTTTATTGCCAAAAACCGTAACACATAAGTCGAAAATAGTAAATTTCCGTTTCTGTCTCTGGTAAAATTTGTTTTGTCGTGTTGTGTCATTTTTCTTGTGGGTTTACGACATCAGCGATTGTATTTTGTTTGTTGTCTGTCTGTCTGTCTCTCTCTCTCTCTCTCTCTCTCTCTCTCTCTCTCTCTCTCTCTCTCTCTCAACATTAATTATATAAGCTCAAAGATTATCAAAGTCAAACAATTTATCGATATGCTTGTCTATCTATCTCAAAGCAGTTTTCGTACTTTCAAAAGAAAATATCTAAAATATCTGACAAACATATCATAAAGTCATGGAATCATAAATTAATTAATATTGTATTTTCAACTACTTACTCCCACACTCTCTCTCTCTCTTTCTCTCTTTCTCACTCTCTCTCTCTCTTTCTTTCTTTCTCTCTCTTTCTGTCTCTCTCTCTATCTCTCTCTCTCTAATTATCTATCCATCTATCTTTCTATTTGTTTATCTACTTATTTATTTATCAATCAGTTTCTTTCTCATTCTCACTCTTATTCTCTCCTTCTTTTTGCGTATTTCATTTTCTTTCTTTCCTCACTTTCTATTTATATATTGTATCTACATTATTATTGTTGACTACGTTTTTTGCAATTAGCTGAAATTTTCATTCAATTTAACACTAAAAACTTATTTTGTGACCTGAGCATTACATTAAATACATAAATTTTATGTAGAGGTTATTTGTTTAAATAAAATATTTAGTTATATACCTAAAATCTGACATCAAACATTTAATTTCAAAAAGAAAACCTCAACTCAAAAAACTTTGTCTTTCCAAGTGAAACAGCATCTTCATATTTTAGAATTGATGCACAGGTGATTATCTATGTAGATCGCTATAACATAAATTTTTTCATGTTTATTTAAGATTTAAAAAGGTTAAAACAAGCAAAAGATTACCTGAAGTAACATATTTAATCCATGATATGAAGTGATAAACTTCTATCGAGACGGAAGCCTCCAAGCAGTTGTCTCTTGCAAAAGACGCCACTCCAATTAACGAATATCTACCTGTTGACGGGTCCAACCACATCAACGGTCCTCCTGAATCGCCCTGTCGAAGAAAAAAACCCTGAGAATAAATACATGCCGCATTGTTCAACGTACAAAGCACATTGATGTCCCTCTCTGTTTAGTACAGATTTGGAAAGGATTTTTCCGGGCGATCAAATCCCCGTACTGGCAGCTTCTGAGGTCCACTGATTTCAGAGTCGTCATCTTCAGAACGTCCGAGGTCCGGTTTGACTTGTTACTGACCACACCCCATCCTGTCGATTAGAATTTTTATAACCTCCTGCGCTTTTTAGTTTTTAATAAATTACCCAAGTGTTTAAATTTCTTATGGATCGGGTTCACTCTTCTTTTCGAAAAGCAAACTGGGCCAACGGTTTTCCCATCGCCGAGGGGTGTGTCTATGAGAAGAATAGCCAAATCTGGGCTGGCTTTGCCGAAAGTGTATTCCGGGTGTAAAACTAATAATCTTATCCTTAACACACGATCAGGCTTAACTGAAAAAAATTGCAAAATTGGTCTACTTTCATGCCTTTTTACAAAAACGTGCGTAATAAAGTAATACGGTTAACAGATTGAAAGCCCTGTTATTACTTTGGGTGTAATTGTGGACTCCGACAACCACGCCGATCCTCTCGTGTCGAATTTCCTTTCTCATTTTGTCTGAAAGGCAGTGGGCCGCGGTGAGGACGTGGTGCCGGGATATAATCGTGCCTCCGCACAAATGCTGCATTTCCGGCATCAAAAGGATCCCGGCCATCATTGGCCACTCGTCCGGTCGGGTCTCAACACCTCCCAAAATCCTTGTACGGTACTAAATTTAACGGTTTAATTTCTATTTTTGGAATATTTAATTTTATATTTTTTAAAATATACCTTGTTTGTCCATCCACAATGGCAAAATTGAGCGTTGTCAGCAGATTTTGAATCGTCGGAGCAAACTTTCAATGATAAGGAAAGAATGCTAAATATCACAACAGCCGCCAGCTTCATGACCAATCTCTAATTTTAGAATTTAGTTAACAGGAAAGTTAAGCTATAAAGAATAATAAGTTTATTAACTTCTCTCAACCTCCCAGACTCTTTTTCACTCTCACTTTTTCCGCCTCTCTGTATCTTTTTGTTATATATCAATCTATTTGTGATGTCCACTCCATTCACTTATTTTCTCTCCTTTTACTCACACTGTCTTTCTTACTCTCTCTCTCTTTTCACAATCTCTCATTCCTCGGTTGATTCTTTACTCACTATCTATCTATTTATCTTCGTATCTACGTATCTCTCCCTTTCTCTTGATCTATTCATTTATCTACCTATTTATTTGTCTACCTCGCTCTTCTTTTCATTTTCACATTTGCTCTCTCTTTTTTACTCTCACATTCAATCTCGTTCTCTCCATCTTTATTTCTCTCATTCTAACTCTTTCACGCTCTTTTCTCTCTCTCTCTCTCTCTATTTATCTATTTGTTTATCTACCTATTTATTTGTGAATTATATATTGTATCTATTTATTTGCATTTATTTGTAACTCTCTCTTTTTTCTCTCTCTCTCTCTCTCTCTCTCTATCTATCTATCTATCTGTCTAACTATCTACTTGTTTATCTAACTATTTATTTGTCAATCTCTCTCTTTCCATTCTCAGTCTTATTCCCTCTTTCTTTCTTTTTGCATATTTAACTTTCTCCCTGTTCCCACTCTCTATTTATATGTTGATCTATTTATTTGCATTTATCTGTATCTCTCTCTCTCTCTCTCTATCTGTCTAACTATCTACTTGTTTATCTATTTATTTGTCTATCTCTCTCTTTCCATTCTCAGTCTTATTCCCTCTTTCTTTCTTTTTGCATATTTAACTTTCTCCCTTTTCCCACTCTCTATTTATATATTGATCTATTTATTTGCATTTATCTGTATCTCTCTCTCGTTTTTCTCTCCATTTTTCATTTTCACATTCATTCTCTCTTCACAACCTCTCTCTGTTTTCTATGTTGATTTCGCAATCTCTTTTTCTCTCTGTCAAACTCTCTCTCTCTTTCTCTCTGTCTCTGTAGACAAGTATTTCCAAATCTAACATTCATTATCTTTTTTAATTAATTTTTCTTATTTCTGTTACAATCTCTCACGCTCTCTCTTTCTATCTATCTTTCTAACTATCTGTTTGGGCATCTAACTATTTCTTTGTCAATCTGTGTCTTTCTCATTCTCACTCTTATTCTCTCTTTCTTTCTTTTTGCATATTTCATTTTCTCTCTTTTCTCACACTATATTTATATATTGCATCTATTTATCTAAATATATATGTAGCTCTGTCTCTCTCTTCTCACTCACTTTTTATCTATCTATTTATATATATTCATGTATCTCCCACTTTCTCTCATTCTGTTTATCTCTGTATTGGATTTGCCTATCTCGCTGTATCACTTATTTACAATTTGTTCATTTCTTTCCCTCTCTCTCATTCTCTCTCTCTCTCTCTCTCTCTCTCTCTCTCTCTCTCTCTCTCTCTGAACCATTAAAAACGGATTAAAAGATAATTTTGTATTAAAAAACAATTAAAGGGCAGCTTTTTGCTTTCTTGCCAATATTTTAACCTGCTAAATTTTAATTTAATAGGGTTATGTTTATCCTACAAGTTCAGAAGCAATAAATCATTTACTATGGCAACTTATTTTAGATTACGAAACAAATAAGTTTTAATAAACAACTTACACTGTCTAAAAACCGGCAAGCCGGCACGATTCCGACGGGACGACTGACCAGTCGCGGCTCAGGTGAGAAAGAGAAAGTCCGTTCGCATGAAAAATACTATTTGGTTTGGCCCAAGCCCAGGGGGAATCCGTTCAAACCAGTAACTTTTTTTTTTGTTGTACGTGCCCAAATAAGTGCTGTTCTGTTAAAATTTCCGTTCAGGAAAACTCGTCCTCGCCAACCGCGTTATAAGAGTTCACCGTAATTCCGTGGTTTATTTTATTCCAACTCGACCAACTTCTTGTAAAGCAGTTACTCTTAAAGGAAATTGAAAAAACTTCCCTGTTTAAGAAAGTTCGGGATAAGTTTGTAAAAAACAAACTCCACGGATATTGTTAGTAAACGTAGATGAAAGACTGGATTAAGTATATATTGAATTATCCATCCTGCGGATTGTATTGCAGCCATCGACATTTTTCTTAATTAATGAATGAATAATTTAATTAATAAATTTCCTTTTACATTTTTTATAGTGTAAATATTTTGTTTCTAAATTTATATATATTTTTTGGAATGGAACTAATTTTGGCCATGAAGAAGTAATGAGTCGTTGTTGTTCTCCAAGGTTTTTAAAATCGCTGATGTGGCACACCCACAAGAAAAGTGATAAAACTCGACAAAAGCAAATTTTACAGGAGAAACAAATAGAAATTTACTTTTTTGGACTTACGTGTTAACTACACGCCATTATGGTTTTTGGCAACCATGAACCACCATTATTGTCTTTTGTTTCTCGAATACTTAAGTGCAAACACAAAACTTTAAAAATCCGGCTGTACTGCCCCTATAAAACAACCCCTTTTTGGTTCTTGACACTTTTCTTGTATGTATTGGCTCTCAGTAATTTAAGCTAGTTTGCTCAAACTATAATGGTGCTCAATGAATGACTGCAAGGGCATTAATTTTTCGTTATGGTAATAGACAACATACAAACCTAACAAACGAGCATAAATATCCATCTAATAAGTTTGACTAAAATTATTTTTGACCACAATGCGCTTTTCTCCTGGAATAAGAGCTAATTATATACTTGAAATGCAAAATTAATTATTGAAAAAACAAGGGTTTATTGATTATTAAAAAATATGGTAATTAAAACATTAAAAAATCGTTGAAACTACAAAATAATGTAAAAGTTAAAAGACAACATTGTTAAAAAATTACGTAAAAACCATATTATGTATTAAATACCAAAAATAAAAAAAATAGATATACTACTATGTCCCATTGTCTCATCTATTAACAGACAGGAGAAACGTTGGGAAAAGTTGAACTATCAAAATTCATTGGTAATATGTTGAAAAAAAAGTACCTAAATCCTAATCCTAAGTAACTGGTAGAAAGGCTGGTCGATTGCATAGAAGTACCTATTAAAAGTTTTAAGAATACATGAAGATAAACAAAATTGAATTTAAAAAACTATAAGTCATAATTGAATTTCTTAATTATTTCAAAACGATAAGATCAAACTTGCTGCTCGATCAGTCGTAAGCAATTCTTTCCATTCAGAAGGATCACATGGATCCTATTGAGATTTTTGTTTGGAGATATCTAAATTCAGTGAGGATTGGACACACAGCCAAGAAAGGAACAGCATCCTTCCTGAGTTTACACAAAGTACAAATTGAAACATTCCTCGTGGAGAAAGGAGCGTGATTAAAGGTAGAGCAAATCGTATAATCAAAAAGTAATTTTGGCACCATGGCTGAAAGTTTAGTACTATGGGCATTTACGTTTAATAAATTTGGGGCGTATTAATTCCTTGTAAAGTAAAAAACTGTTAAACAGCCGAGGCGACCTCACACACTCTTCTCGATAACATGCCTGATCCTCTGATGGAAAACCATTAACTGAGGATGACCACATCGCACACTACAAGGAAAGTGGCATAACACAAAAAAAAAAAATTTTACATGAAAGGTAAATGGAAATTTTCTTTTTGTTTTTGTGTATTAAGTACATAGTTACTTAAAAAATCTAATTGTACTACAGTTAAAAGCAACCCTTTTTTGAGTTGTGACACTTTTCTTTTATATATTGACTCTCAGGAATTTAAGTTTTCAAGTCATATCGCACACCCACAAGAAAAGTGACACAACTATAGAAAAGAAAATTTTACAGGAGAGACAAATGAAGTTCACGACATTATTGTTGTTGGCAATAAAAACTGTCATGATCTATCAATATTCTATTTCGTTTCTCCATTATTTAAGCGAAAACACAAAACTTTTAAAATCTAACTGTACTAGCCATAAAAAAACAATCCCTTTTTGAGTTGTGATACGTTTCTTGCATATATTGGCTCTCAGGAATTTAAGTTTGTTTGCTTTAATGGGAATGGTGGTCAACGAATGAATTTAAAGTAATTATTTTTTTGTTATGGTAACAGGCAACATACAAACCTAACAAATGATCATCAATATCCATGTAGTAAGTTTTACTAGAATTATTTTTGACCACAATTTGCTTTCCTCCTTGATACAAGGCTAATTGGTTATTTGAAATACAAAATTAATTATTAAAATAAAGGGTTTATTGATTGCTAAAAATATTATAATTAAAACATTAAAAATAGTTTAAACTACAAAATAACGTAAAATTAAAAATTAAGTCACAATGTTGAAAAAATTATGAAAAAACAATATTTTAATTTAGATTATTATTAAAATAATAGAAATGAAACTAAAATAATTCATATACACTAGATCAAGTTATGGTCTTGAAGAAAACTGCAAATTCAGTTGTTAATGCCAAGCTTTTGACCTATTTTATGGTAAACATCAAGACCTATATTAATTTCACATGACGAAAAATATATTTGTACAATTGTTTTTCATAATGGGAAAATGGGGCTCCGGTGCAGGATAAAATCCTTCACTAAACAAGAAAAAACTAGCATAACTCGAAATTTGCCACTTTTTCTGATGAATACGCACACCGACGCTTTAAAGCTCGACAAAGAACGAAGATATGCCACTTTCCATGAATGGTGACAGTACTTTCCCAGTTCAAAAGTAACACATTGTGTTGACTAGCAGCTAAGAGTCTACCTACAGCTGTATCATTTTTCTTGTAGCATCATAGACCCGAAAAGTTCAAAAAATAAATAAATAATCTGATTTTTAGAATTTTTCGACATGTGGGTGTGCGGCATGTCCCAGTCTTCTCAGAGAGAGAGAGAGAGAGAGAGAGAGAGAGAGAGAGAGAGAGAGAGAGAGAAAGAGAGAGAGAAAGAGAGAGAGAGAGAGTGAGAGGGAGAGAGAGAGAGAGACGGAGAGAGAGCGTGAGAGATAGTGATAGATAGTGATAAAAAGTAAATAAAAAGAGAATGAAAGATGGATTTACAAATAAATAAATTAAAAAAAAAAATATATATATAGAGAGAGAGAGTGAGTGAGAGAGAGATAGAGAGAGATTGTGAGAGATAGTGGTAGATAGTGATAAAAAGTAAATAAAAAGAGAATGAAAGATGGATTTATAAATATATATATATATATAGAGAGAGAGAGAGAAAGAGAGAGTGAGAGAGATAGATAGAGAGAGATTGCCATATCAACATAGAGAGAGAGAGGTGGGAAGAGAGAGTGAATGTGAAAATGAAAAACAGAGAGTGAGAAAAAAGAGAAAATTAAATATGCAAAAAGAAAGAAAGAGATAATAAGGGAGAGAGAGAGATTGAAAAATAAATAGATAGATAAAAAAATAGATTGATAGAGAAGGAGAGAGAGAAAAAGACAGTGAGAGCGTGAGATATAGTGAGAAATAGTTCGAAAAAAGGAAATAAAAAAGAGAATGAAAGTTGGATTTGGATAGATAGATAGATAGACATAGATAGATAGATAGATACATAGATATTTAGATAGATAGATAGATAGATAGATAGATAGATAGATAGAGAGAGAGAGAGAGAGAGAGAGAGAGAGAGAGATTTTATTTATTTTTTGACGAACGTTCTGACATTTTTCCCTTCCTTTATTTGCGTTGGTTTGATTGAAATTGAATTCTAAAACTCTAGAATTTTATCATTAAATGAAATGGTTTTATAACCTTTAATTATTCTGATCAACATCTTAGTTCGATCCTCAGTTTGTGAACTTTATTTTTGTTGGTAAAGGCAGAGCACGTTAGGATCGGAAGGATAGCTCCCTTATAGATTGCTCCCTTGTGGCACGCCGGATTATATTGGTCTTATATCCGAGTATCCGTGGCTGTACATCACTCTGAAGCCTCTTCCATTTTAAATTAGCAAAACATCTTGTAAAACCACAATCCCTCGAACGAAACTCACAAACCTTAACTAATCTTTTATCTGACTGTGTAAACAAGCTTCAAAACAAATAAGGATAAAATAGACCTATTGAAAATCGCTGCGGATCTTTTTACAATGACTGAATAATTTTATGGGATCAATTGCAATACACGATTTTTGCACATCCAGTTATTTTTGGTTTTGCATCAATTGCTCAATATTATTAGATCAAAATCAGATTATGGATTCATTTTAAGGTAGGTGAAATAAAGACATGCATGCTAAAACGTCATATTGACCTTATAATGACGCAGTATCTGCTTTAAATTAATTTTTGAATAAAAAATCCAAAACCTTAACTATACGCTGACTATGAACTAGATTATCGACCTGCTGGATACAAGAAGTCTTTTCAGAGGATCTTCNGATCTGTGATCCTACTTTATTGTTTTTAAAATAAGTTAATTGTATATGTATATATATATTGGGGAACGTACTGTGATCATTTGTACCTGAAAAACTAAAAAAAGGTGGATTTTATTGGTTTTTTAGACTTATATGAGGTAACCTTTCTCGACCACGTTTTTAACTTTATTTTTACTGTAATTTTAGCTAAAATTTTTAATTGTTAATGTATTCTATTTAAATCAATATTTAGATGCTGAGCCGAAAAAAACATAATGTACTTCTGTGCCCAAAACACCATGTTTAATTTCCTATTAAGGTTTTAAAGTAACATATCCAATTATTGTTGTAATTATTGTTTTTTCATGTTTTAATTGTTTGTTTATATGATAATAAAACAGGCCCTGAAGATGACAGTATAAAACTGTCGAAAGCTCGGCGAAAACCGTAAGGAAGTTTTCTCTGTTTTGACCTCTTCCGAAGATCCTCTGAAAAGACTTCTTATACGCTGACTCAAAAATTCCAACCATTTTTGTTTTCATTTTCGATAAAAGAAAATTCTGCACTTAATTTGTCTCATTGTTTTTACCAATAAATATTTGTTTATGTTATGTTTTAAATAGGGGAATCTTAATCTTTAACGCTTAATCCTTAATCCAAAACAAGGATAAAGGATTTTTCAAATTTACTTTTTACGGAATTTAAACAGATTATTCAGTCTGATTTGAATTCTGAAGAAGTAAACTGTTAAGTTTTCATCTTTGTTTTCTTAATCGGAATTTTTAAACTTAAAAATGCCACTTAGTGCTGAGGATGTTGCGCGTGGAGTGGCGCTTATTGGTGATGGACGTTCCGTCAGGTATGCGGCTATTGCCATCAAAGTTCCCTACGAAACTCTGCGAGACGCCGTTAGACATTTTCAAGAAACTGGGTTCTATCATAGTAGTCCTAGTTCTGGAGACCCTAGAGTATCATAACCAGATGATGACCGTTTTTTGAGTTTGAGAAATTTGTGCAACTGGCACCTTACGTTCAAGCAATTCATCAGATCCAGGAAGTTCAAGGTGTCCAGATTCCTAAAGGCACTGCTTGAAAAAGATTAAATCTGTATGGAATGATGGCTTTTTGCCCCGTAAGAGGACCAGAATTGACCAGACCAAACAGAATTGCACGGCTCTCATTTGCTCGAGAACACAGCCCCATTGATCTTTGGACAATTGGTCTTCTGTACTTTTTACAGCTGAGTGTAGCTACAACCCTCATAGGAATTATTTATTGAAATTAAAATTTATTAATTTTCCTGCTTGTACTTTCATCACTCACAGATTTCAGAACATTATCGATGACTACTACTTACAGGAACATGGACGTTAGTTCATTCGTTTCGGACGATACAAGAAGTACAACAACAATTGAGCAATTTTCCCTCCTTTTTGCCATTTTTCAAATGTCGTGTAATCTATTTGATTCTGGGCGACAAATGAAATGGCCACGGAGAGCTTTCAAAAGATGGGGTTGAGATGGGAGTTAGTGACCGAGTGGATCGAGGTCACGATAGCTCAAGTGGTAGAGCTGCAAGGCGTATCTAGCCGGAGATCGTGGGTTCGAATCCCGCTCGTGCCACTGACTTTTTTATCTCAACTAAAAACCTTAATTAGCTGAAAGATATTAATTGGTCAAGTACCACGAAAATAGTGAAGTTAATGAAAAATATAATTAAAACAAATTTTATCTTTTGTTCATTTTTCGTTTTCCTTAGCAATTTATATTTTTTAACCTTTTTTCGACAATAACTCTAATTATTAAACGTTAAAAAATGTGAAACTTTGATTAATATAACAAATGTATACAAATCAAGCTATATTATTAGTGGGTGCAAATTTTTCCTCGCAGTGTACAAGGGAGTGCAAATCACTGCGAAACTTCACACCAAAAATTACATTTTGTTTTCTTTTGGTCCTCTTTGATATATCATGTTAAGTGCTTAAATCTCGGTGTACAGAAAAAAATTATCAAAACTGTTTTCTTCAGTAGTTTACGACCGATGATGGATAGAAACCCGCTTCAGGGATACCTGATTGGCCGCGATTAGAAAGGGCCAGAGACAGGAAAACTTAAATGTTTTTAAACGAGGCCCAACTTAAAGAGCCCCCGGAGGGTGACTTTCTTCCCTCCTAATGGGGTTGTAATATGGGGTATTCTGAGCTTATCCCCAGGACAGTCGTTGCCGCCTCTGGAATTATGCTAGTTTCTTCTTGGTTATATCGCTTTCTCAGGAAAAATGCTTGTTTTTTTAATTTTTCCAACGGCTAAACCATATTAACAAAAAATTCAATTTTGTAACAAAAAAGTAGCTGGTATATGTATTTTTGATTAAATAGGCCATTTTAAATATTTATGTCAAAAATGCACTTAGAATAATTATTACTCTCAGATTACAATAAAATTAAGCTAACTATGTGGTCAGGGTGTTGTCTATGTCCTCATCAATACATCCAAAGCTGGTTATATGTGAAAATATCCAGTCTAACACTGGTTTAAGGAGGTAACAAATGCAATGGAGCTGTGCAAAATTCAAAAAGTTAATATACTTTGAGAAATTGATGATTGTAAGATATGGATAAGTATATCCAATGAGCTGCAGAAAGCATTAAAAAATACACTGTAATCATAAGTTTCTTGCTTGGATTGATAGCACAGAAAAACATTCTCTTTATAAAAATTTAAATTTTTTTGAAAAAACTCAATAGAATAATTGATAAAACACAGTACGCAAATTTTATTTAAACACTGAAAACCATGTACAGGTCTAGGGCGTTGAGACGAATATGAAAGGTCATAAATTATTTCAATTAATTAAGGTTTTTAGTTGAGATAAAAAAGTCAGTGTCACGAGCGGGATTCGAACTCACGATCTTGGGCTAGATACGCCGCTGCTCTACCACTTGAGCTATCGTGACCTCGATCTTCTCGGACACTAACTTCCCACTAACTAAAATTCAAAAGGTGGGGTTGAGATGGGAAGTTAGTGTCCGAGAAGATCGAGGTCACGACAGCTCAAGTTGTAGAGCAGCAGCGTATCTAGCCGAACATCGTGGGTTCGAATCCCGCTCGTTCCACTGACTTTTTTATCTCAACTAAAAACCTTAATTAATTGAAATATATTAATTGGTCCAGTGGACAACGAAAACTAGTGAATTTAATAAGTTATTTCATCTGTAACTCATCTTGTGATGTTCAATTTTTAAAATAACTTAAATACCACCAATATAAAGAAACTGCGATCGAACCTGATAAGATCGCATTAGTAAGAATCAATTTTTTTACTTTTTTAAACGGTGGCCGCAACGGTTTAGGCATTTTCACGGCGCTCATCCCTGTAAGGTAAAGGCCCTGGGTTCGAATGCTGGGTTCGAACCCAAAAATTTTTTTTGGAGGCGTTGATGTTTGCATGCCTAGCAAACATTCAAATGCAGAATTAAAGGAATGATATTTGATACTGACATCATATTTTGTACATCATGTAATGTACTACCCCAGAAGGAATTTTTCGTTTTAAAGCTGAGTGTGACAGATACTCTCAGATAAGAAAGAAATTTTTGGGAAAACCTATTCTTGAGGGGTATGAAACTTTGGCTTATATTAATAGAAATAATGAGTAATTTGGCAATTTATATTTAAAAAAAGTATGAGTTAAGAAGAAATGTTACTTAAATTAATTTTATTCATCATCATGGTTCAGTTACACCTGCTATTTAAAAGAAACTAAAAATGTCCTAGTTTAGTAAATCTATAAAATTTATGTACACCTGAATTTAAATTTCTATTTTTTTGGGGTAAACTGTTTTCGTATATAAATATTATACAAGATAAGCACATAAAATTCTATTCATTCTCTAGTCCCACTTAGACATTTTCCCGTCTGCCATACCCCTCAACCCCAACGTACATAATCTATAATATTAAAATCCTCACTGAATAAAGTTAAAAATTATTGGGAAAATCACAATAGAATAATTGATAACACACCGTACGCAAATTTTTCTTTAAAACCTCGAAAACCCTGTCGGCTTCTAGGGCGTTGACACAAATATGAGAGTTAATAAATTCTTTGATCGGAACTCATATTGTGATGTTCTTCAATCTTTAAAATAAGTTATACTAATTTCACGCACCAATATAACGAGACTGCGATCAACCCTGATAAGATCGCATCAGTAAGATTTTTTTTTACTTTTTTAAATAGCGGCTTTTGGAGGCGTCGGTGGCCGCAACGGTTAAGGCATTGACTGAGGCCGGCGGGGAGTTGCCCTTTGGAAGATCTCGGTAGGATACCGCAGAAGAGGTGTGGGTGCTCGGAAGCGGGCGATAGAGGATTGAGTGTTGGGTCGCTCCCTGGAGGATCTCGTTCGGAATTCCGCAGAGGGAAGATTCTCCCGTGTGGTCGACTATGTCAAAGACTGTTGTCGGTGAGAGTGAGGGTTCTCTCATCTGTTTCCTCCATGTGCGTTTTTAGGGTACAAATCGCTGAGGAATAGCTCTCGGTAAGGGCCCCGAGAGCAAGTCGACTGGAGAGGCCTTGTGGATTTCGGCGGGATGCCGCAGAAGGGGAGATGATTTTCTTCACCTGGCCTTTATTACCAAGAGAAGTCGAGCGTGTGTAAGGGATCTCGGTCCATCCATTCATTTCTGAAATCTTCGCTACTGGCCCGGCCACGGAGGAGAATAAAACCAAATGGAAACCGCAAAGTCAATAAAACCAAATGGAAACCGCAAAGTAAATAAAACTAAATGGAAACCGCAAAGACAAAAAGATGGGTATTATACCGATCACATTGTTTCTCCAAAATGGTCTGAGCATAGTGGTGGAGTACTGTCTCTTGGCTCTGGGGGCGGCGGTTGGCCCTATATTCTAGGGTCCCCGTCGCTCACCAAAGGGCAACCAACGAGGAAATTGAATCGATTAACTATCCTCAAGTCACCGAACTCGTGTGGGAGAAGACTCTAAAAAACTCCGGAGTGGGTGTAGGAACAACCCTTGAGTAGTAACAGGCACCTGCGGGAGCCTACGAGAGCTCGACTGAGCTTCCGAACCCACGAAGGGCTATTGCGAAGAAAGGGAGCCTATGACGGCTGGTAGTATCGGCGGGTGACCCGCGCCCAGTTGGCTATCTGACCGCTCTGGGTCTCAAGAGAGGCAGCGGAAGGCGTAGCCCACGTTATCTGGGCGCGACTGTTCGACTGTTCCCGTGACCACCTCCCCCTTGCCACCATGTGCGATTCAGGGGTTCGAATCCCTGAGGAAGAGTCTCTCAAGCCCAGGTGTGAGCGACATTCGGCCTTCGGGGAGTAGCAGGGAGCCTGAACGGAAACTGTGAAAGCCTGAGGAACCGGCCGCCCACCGCGAGCGAACTGATTGTGAAGAGTGAGTGTTTGTGATTGAGGATCCCAATCCGACCTACAGGATTTATTTTCTGCGAACTCGGATTCAACTCCCGAGGTGACTGGCTGGGATACGGCCGACTAGTTCGGCTTTTGAACGGCCATATCGCCTCACCCACCCTGGGAGTCTGGCCCACTCTATGTGGAACCACGGCGACAACGGGTGGTATAAAGTGGTTGAGACTCGAGACCCCGAAACGGCTCACCTCGTGTTCTCTTCCACGGCCCCTTTTTCTCAATCCGAACTTCTTCATTCCATTCTGTGACCCCTCCTAACCCTTGGTTACAAGGGGGGTATCCGGGCACAAAATAATGGTGCAGCCCAGAGGGCGTGGCAACCTCTCTAAAGCACAAGCTGTCTTATGTCGGCCTCAGGGTCGGCAGGGGCGGCGGGTGCCTTAGCAGAGTCACACGAGGGCCAGTGCACCAGATCCTGTCTGTAAAGACGGGGGAGGGTTGTACGGCCATCTGTACCACGGGGTGACTGAACTGTTCCAAAATCCGGCCCGAGTCACGTTGGGAACGGATTCGTGGTGGCTTAACGCGTTGTTAAAACTCGCGCAGCTGAACTGTCACAGCTCCCAGACTGTTCATGCTGAAGCCCGCATCATAGCCGAACGAGAGAGGATTGACCTCTTCCTGGCTCAGGAACCATGGAAGCTTGGAATAGACAGAGCCATGGGACTGAAGGCCAGAGTTGTCAAAGCTAACAGGACAGCGCGACCTAGAGCGGCGGTCTACGTGCTTAATAAAAGTATCAAGGTCGTCTTGCTACCGGAGTCCGATGATGACTTGGCGTGCTGCCTGGTACGCTGGAAAGAAGAGGAGATTGTCGTCGGGTCGGTCTACTGTGACAGGAGAAGGGACATCGTACACGATGTTACTAAGCTGCAGCAACTCGTCCATAAATACAGGGATCGATGTGTCATAATAGGAGGAGATTTCAACGCCCACCATCCTGCCTGGGGGGACGCGAACTGCGATCGGAGAGGGGAAACAATCCTAGATTTTGTCAACGACAACGGGTTGATGTTGTTGAATAGTGAGGAATCCCCAGTCACTTACTCTGCCCTACAGGGCAGCTCCGCGATCGATCTAACATTAATGTCGACATCTCTGTACGAGCGGGTCAGTCGTTTCGATATAGAAATGACGGCCACCACGGGCGATCATGCCCTGTTGCGAATCGACTTGGAACCACGGGCGCCCCCCTTTCATAGCACCCGACCGAAACGGATAAAAGTTAGCAGCATACCAACCCGTGAGCTAAAGCTAGTCGTGGGGGGCGAACTTTTACAGGTAGAAGACACACTTCTGTGGCCTGCCGCAACCGCAGAACAGATCGAAGACAAAGTTTCAGTTCTGTCCACTATCCTAAGCCACGGTGTTTCCAAACTCGATCGGAGCGCTGTGGCCGGTCAGGCTCCCGCATGGTGGACGGAGGATGTGGCGTTAAAGAAAAAAGCGGCCCAGCGAGCAAGACGGCTATTCCAACGGAGTCGCACGCTGGCGGATAGGGAAGCTCTCCATGAGGCATTTCACCAGGCTAAACGCAGTTTCCGTAAGGAACTCCGCAAAGCCAAGAGAAGCCAGTGGAAGCGTTTCATCGAGGAGGAAGACCCAACGAACAGATGGGGGCTACATGCAAAGGTAGCGCGCGGCAAAATTTCGAATAGGTTAGCATTACAGCCCTTTGGCAGGGAGCTTTCTGGCGTGGGGGAGGCTGGACAGGCGCTGTTGGAGGTGGCCTTCCCCGATGACGATGTAACATCGGATCTCCCTGCCCATTCTGACCTTCGCGCGAGAGGCCTCTCGGTGATTAGGAACGGGCTGACATCTCGTTGGACCGAGAATGAGATATGGTCAGCAATCGGTAAATTGAGAACCGGGCGCGCACCCGGCGAAGATAATGTTGAAGCAGCCGTCGTCAAAAATTGCTGCTCCGTCGCTGCCCCATACATCCACCAGCTAATGGCCGACTGCCTAAACGTGGGATACATCCCTACTGGTTGGAAAAGAGCTACCGTATGCGCATTCTTAAAACCGGGTAGACCCCCTGATCAACCCACCTCATATCGATTGATATCCCTTCTGTCAGTTCTAGGAAAAACCCTTGAACACTTAATACTGTTCAGGATGCGAGCAGCAGTGGACTCGCAACTTCATGGCGGACAGTACGGTGGAATGCCTGGAGGGAGCACCACCCACGCTGTCCGACACGTGACGGAACTGACGGAAAACTCGCGTTTTAAATATGTCGCTGGCCTGTTTTTTGACATCAACAGGGCTTTCGACTGCATGTGGTGGCCGGCGGTGCTGGACGGCTTGGTCCGCCGCAGTGTAGAGCCAGACCTCGTTTGCTTAATCTCTGACTACCTCAGTGGGCGCACAGTGACTTTGTCAGAATATGGCGCCGACTGTTGCAGGGAAGTCCAGAGAGGGATACCTCAAGGCTCTGTAATTGGGCCGTATCTTTGGGCTGTACTTTTTGACGACGCCCTCAGAGATTTATCCGGAGTAGGACTGACCCCCGTAGCGTACGTGGATGATCTGGTGGTCATCATCCAGGCCGACACTACGGCGCAATTAGAGCGTAAAGGCGCACAAGCCGTGGCCTCACTAGAGGGCTGGTGCCAAAGAAATAAACTCCGACTGGCCGCGCACAAGTCGGAACTAATGCTGCTGAAAGGAAAGCTCAACATTCGCTCACCGCCAGTAATTCGTATAGACGGTGAGACGATTAAAAGCCCGGAATCCCTGACGTACCTCGGACTATCTATGACACCAGGGCTTAAATTCGGTGTCAACGCGACCGCCATCAAGAACAGAGTGCCCTCTAGAATTGCGGCAATCCGCTCTTTGAGCGGAGCTTCATGGGGGGCATCGTACAAAACACGGCAAGTGTATTACACGGCACTGTGCGAGTCCGTGATGCTATACGCGGCTCCCGCGTGGATCCGCGAGCTACGCGCAGCGGACTGGGCAGTGCTGGAGCGCGCTCAACGCACGGCCCTCCTTGCCGTCACGCAGTGTTACAGGACGGTTTCCACGGCGGCTTTACAGGTCATCGCTGGCAGGCCTCCTGTTGACTTGAAGGCGAGGGCGCTCTGCGCCAAATGGGAAATCAAAAACGGGCGGACGTCATCGATCCCTGTCGCGACCGAAGAAGAAGCGGAAGAGTGGATGATAGGTGAATGGCAAGAAAGGTGGGATAGATCCACCAAAGGTCGCCATACCCATCTGCTCTTCCCAGTCATAAAAGACAGATTAAAATTAAAACACTTCCAAACGGATCATTATATGTCCCAGCTATTGACAGGTCATGGAGACTTTGCCGCTAAGCTCCATTCCTTCAATCTAAAGGCGAGCCCTCTATGCGATTGTGGAGAGCCGGAGACGGTGGGCCACGTGGCAGTGTGCTGTCCACAGTACATTGTAGAGCGTGTTCAATGGCTCTTCGAAAACAACGCACAAACAGCTAATATGGAGGTGCTGAGACAAGCAATAAGTACGCCGGCTGGGCTAAAGACGACTCAACAATTTTGGAAGCGAATAATGAAGAGAAAAGGTTGGAAACCTAAATAGACACGAAGAGCAAAGACGATACGAGTCATATTCCTCCTCCATTTAAATCCCAAGCGAGCCGCCTCCGCGAGGCCCATCCCGGACGCAGTTTTACTGTGACGAAGAGCTCGTTAAGTGGAGTAGAGATGCGACCGTCTGTGGAAAAGAGAAAATGAGAGAACAGAGAAAAAATAATAAGCATAGCTTCCGTCTATAAACGAAAAAGCTATTAGCAGCGCAAGCCAAGTAAGCTGCAAGGAGCCAGATATGGCTTAGGAGCGGCACTGAAGGCACAGACGGCTTAAGGCGACGCCCCTGGCGGGAACTTAGACAGAGGCTGTCTTCTATCTGGGACCTTTCGTGAAGCTTGCGTATTACCCCCCGTTCCTCACGGGAGGCGTTGCGACCGGACGACAGCATGTAAGCGTTGAGGACGTCATGATCATGTTACAGTCCCTCGAATGCGTAAGTAAGCGATTGGAAAAGAGTAGTGAGTCGGCGTCTTTGACTCGAGTATGCTTTGCATTGTTGTGCGTATGACCGGCGTGGTACCCTTGGGGAAGCGAAGGATCGGACCACCTAGGCTAGACCTATGGCGTCCCTCGATTACGTGCAGCAGGTGTAGGCTGAGCTCGATAAGAGACCTTTTACCGTAGACACTGCTCATCTAGGGGGTGGGTAGCAATCCCACTTTAATCCGAAACCGCTGTCGGGGCGTTCCCGAAAGTTTCTACGCTAGAGGAGCCTCTACACTCAGAGAGATAGAGTAGCCTTCTCTAACTAGGGAGTACGCGAGGGGGGGGCGGGCTGATGTATTTCGGCCCGTTAGCCCCTCGCGTGCGGCGTACGACCCGACGCACAATGCGGGCCCGACCATTCGGAAGTGGACAAGCGGAGAGCGTGGCTACCGACCCTTAGGGGCCGGGACACCACTACACCAATGCTGCGGCGGTAACACTATTCCGTCGCATGCGGAGGTGCGTCAGCTCTCATTTTGAGAATCAAAACGTCCGATAAGGCCATGAGCCAGGTGCGGACGTTAAAGATCCTCTTCTCTTGTTGACGATGAGTAACAGGGAAAGCATGTTGCGAACCCTCGTTAAAAAAAGCGGTTTTTGGTGAACGAATAAGAGTTTGTAGACGACATCTGGGATTCAAGTGCATAGCAGTTTTAAAAGAGGCATCTGGTAGATCCAAATTAATAGTTGACTTTGCGCACTTTAACACATTCATCGTTGTCAAATATTTGCCGGACATTAATTAATATCCAGCTAAAATAAAAAATAAATAAATTTCAGTAAAGTTGGCAGATCTGATAAAACCTAATTTTCTCATAAAGAAAAAAAATCTCACAGATATAGATGAAATTTTCAAATTTAACAAAATATCAGTTAAAATCAAGTTTTCCTCAAGGAAATTATAATCTTACCTAATAAATCACTTATATTTTTCCACAATAGTAAAATAATAATTAACATTATTTCAAGCGAAATATTGCGATGTTTTGTTCAGTAAGAAAATCATCACTGGCTAATGCTTATAGCTCGAATAATTATATAGGTTTGTTTCTTAAATTATGCGGTTCGGGCTCATAAATTACATTTTACATTAAAATTATGATACACAAATTTACGAATTGTGTGTTCTTTTTGGTGACCAATTGTTTCATAATTTGATCAAGTGAGGAACGGTCAAGAATGATGTAGTTTAGAAAAACACCTATTTAATTTTTTTGCCGCCGCTTCGACCTTTATTCGGGTCGTCTTCAGGGCCTGGGTATATTAAAAAACAGGTTGGTTGGAAAAAATATAGTTTAAGATTTAAATATAAATTTTGAACAAATTATTTCATACTCATATAAAGTGTGGTGCTGTTCTTGGAGGGAAGTGTTTTTTATTATATACAGTGCTGATATCGCCGTTTAACTTAATTTGTCTTGACAGTGAATTTATTTATTAGCGTGAATGTTTTATGTGACAGAGCCGGTGGCGGAAAATTGAGTACGCTATGCATTAGGATAACTAATAGGTGAAAATGGTGATGAAGGAATATCGGGTAAATGGTATGTAAATACTAAACAATTAGAGGGAATGTGAATGGGTTTAGATTTAAGAACTGTTTGCGTTGAGGGTTGAAATGACCCAGATGATGATCGCCCCTGGAGCACATCCTAGTCAGCTGGATGGATAAAACCGCGGTCTGACCACGGGGTGAGTTATTTCCATGCCCACCTGTAATTTATTAAAAAAAAAAAAAAAAAAAAAAATTAAATTAAAAGAAAAACTCGAATTGACAGCGGTCTGAGAAAAGTGTTGTAAACGCGTGCGCAAATGTAAGCTTATATTAATCAGTAATCAGACACGATGATTAATGTTTAATGGATATTTTGCACAGTTGTAATTCTCTTTCGTAGCACATTAACCTCATTAATTAAAAAAATAAATTTTAAATTGGAAAATATTGTACATTTTAATTTAATTTTACCCAATTAAAGAAAGACTGTCATCGTAAGAATCATGTAAATTTTAAACTTTACTAGTTTATTCAACACTGAATGATTATGTAATTATTTAAAATTGAATTATCCTATAATTAAATTTTTGCCGAGTAAGAGGCACTTTACTATTTCAAACTTCAAACGTTGCGTCAACAAATGCGCGTTATTAGATTCAAAATTTTAATTTTTACACTGAAAAATAATTAATTTTTCAGCGAGTTGACAAATCATTTGTAACACAGTTTGCGAGAATCTTTCACAAAAGAATTAACGTTGTTTCTTTTATGAACACAGAAATCATTAAGAAAAAAGAACTTTATTTTGCCCCAAGTAAATAACGTCTCATTGAGGAAATTAATATAGTTAAATTGCTTTAATTGATGCTTAGTACCTGCCGCAATAATGGAAATATAGAATCAAATAATTCTCTCTTAATAACAAGTTAATTTGATTATCATTTAATTAGAATCGCCTACACCTTGTCCAGAACCCTCAAACCCTCGTTTAAAGCAATTAGTATGACAACCTTAAATTTATAAGTACAATTATATAAGAGAAATGTATATATTTAATAACAAACGAATTATTAATTTTTATTATTATAAAAAAAATAAAACAATTTATAATAATGTTGACGATCGTTGGCTCTGCAAACTTTCTTGCCGCAACGGTTTAGGCGTTGACACGGCGCTCATCACTGTAAGGTAAAGGTCCTGGGTTCGAATCCAGCGGCCCTGCATTCGAACCCGACATACTTACAAATGGGCTTTTTTCAGAAACACCCTGAGGGTTTATATGACCTCTGCTGTTGCTAACCCTCGTAAAAAAACCTTTCTTGAATTGATTTTATTCTCTATTTCTGTAATTTTTCCTTGGTCGATTTATTCTAGAACTTAACTGTTAACAACCTCCTCTGATAAAATAAGAGATCAGCGCGATCAATATTGAAAATTTTAATTTTTTATTTATAACGATCAGGGATGGAGACAGTTCGAAAGAAACATTTTTTTTCCAATTGTTGAAAAATTTATTCTCTAGTTCCATTGGCGATGCAAATTTATAATGTCATTATTCGTGCGACCAACTTCCAGAGGCAATGGACAAGGACAAAGATAATAATGATTTTAAAAAAAAGTTAAAACCAGACGCAATCCAGAAATCTTTCCTGATACCTTTAATGTCCAAAATATTTAAAATACATATTTTGCCCCAGTAGAAATTTCAGCATGACCAATTTCATGCCATCAGAGCAATTTTGTGTTCAGAAACCACACACGATGTTTGTGTCCACAACATTGAATAAAGGACCAAATACTGGGCAGCTTCAAAGTCAAATAAATATGTGTTTTTGTAATAATGGTAAAGAGCATTTTATAAGGTATGTCACGTTGGCCTAATGGAAAAACTTCACAGTCCGGAGTTTCGCAAGGAAGCATAATCGGACTCTTGTTGTACGATTACACACACGCCCAACTTTCCTCCGGACGCCATGTTAAGATTTGCGCACTTTGCGGACGGCAATAGAGTTAACTGATTTTTTCTGGGGAGGGGTCATTAAAGATTACAACCATTGAAATACATGACCTAGGTTTAGCCTATCAATAAGTGTATTGTAAAACCTATACGATTAAAACCATTGATTCACCATCCTTAGAAGAGCCAAAATTCACAGGCTAATGAAGAGGCAGACTCTAATATCCTACTCGCAAAGCAACGCGCCTCTAAAGCTTCAGTCAGCCAGGTTCCTGGGATGCCTGTTAATACCGTAATCACTAAATTCAAATTTGACAAAAAATTAAAATAACTTGTAGAGCAAACTGCGGCAAAGGGATCCCTGTTAAAGCCAACAGCATAATAGTAAAAATGCTAGGCTAAATAGGCCATACACAACATAACGTTCACGTTAGAGCACTAGTGTGGTTGCCAAAAATATTTTATAAGAAGACACAAAATAAATTGCAAAGTCAGCATAAATATTAAACACTTTTTTTTGGTAGCGTCTCGTTGGTTCGAGAAAAATTCAGCCTATGAAAAAAAAATATATATATATAGTCAGTTATGTGATAAAGTTATCTGTATATATTTTTATATTTCTATCTACTTACCTGCTCATATACAGGGTGTCCTTTTTCGATGGCCCGGCTGAATTTCTCTTGAACCAATGGCGCTATCAAAAACCAGAAAATAAGTGTTTAATAGTTTTAGTCTTGTTTCAAATTTTGATCTTTTTTTGTAGAGAAAATTTATACAAAGTACCTCAGGCCAACTTTCAATGTCAAAATTTCAAGTATGGCCCTATACATTTTAACACATCATTTTAAAGGGTTTTGTACCTTGAAAACAATAGTACAATCGAATTTTAAATTGGTCCAAAAATGAAAAAAGTTATGGTAAAAACTTTGCATTTCGTTTGTTTCGTTGTCAATTCTAATAATTTGCTTCTTCACTAAACTAAAGATTAATTCCCTTTATTATTTATGAGGTTATTCAGTTATCGACCAACTTTGATTATAACCTGGTTTGGGATGTTATTGGGTATGTGGTCCAATTTATTGTTTATATTCTTTCATTGTTTGTAAATTGCTCGCATTATGAGAACAAATCTTAATTCATGAAGTAAATAAATTTTACAATAGTATCTATTCGTTACATTCAGTATTCCTATCAAAATGAACCGAAGAGCAGATTTTTTCAATCAACAGAGTTATGTACGAAGGCTTTATTAATAATGGAGGTATTGCGCGTCGCGCAGTCGCGTTCCCAGAAATTTCCTGATCGCTCCAGAGAAAACTACTAAAAGATTATTCTATTGTTAGCAATGTGAAGAAATACTAATCAGTTGCTGTTCCACCACCAAGACACGGGCAGCCTAATGACGACGAGAAGCTGAATATTTTACTGTATGTTCTCGAAAATCCGAATTTCTCTCTCCGAAATTTTGGAAGGTTTTTTTCAAATTTTTCAAAAAGTAAAATTAGAGATATGAGAGATTTAAAGAATTAGAGATTGTACGATCTTACAATTTTGACCCATACAATTTTCTCATCTTGGCCAGGGAATTGGGACTCTGATAATGTCAGGCGTTTTACGTTCCTTTTTAATAGTCGCAGAATTTTCATTTTTTAAATTTTCATTGGAATTTTCCAACGTGGGCAGAGGAACCATGGCCATCCCGAATTTGGTAAACGCATCTGTTAAAGCAAAAATGTGTTGTACCCATTATACGTGTTAATCAGAGGTCCAAGGTGATCCAAATGGATAGGATCCAGAGGAACTCCTTTGTCTATAGGGTATAGTTTTCCTTCTCCTTAACCCCTTTTTCTGTCGGCGAGGATACACGGAATACATATTGAGTACTCCATCTACCAAACAGAATGCGATCAATGTATATAGGTGTGATTGTATTTATTGGTGTGATAGTGTATTGAGTGTGTGTTGCAGTATTTACTTCCGCTCGGGCTGACTCGCTACTTGCTGAAATGACCTGCTGTTGGATGCCTCTGCAAAAAAAAATTCATTGTGTTTTCCTAATAGAAACAATTATCACTGAGTTTTAGTGCCCTATATATCAGGTTGTACACAAAATTAATTTTCATTTTGAATGAAGGAGCAGATTAATAATCCTTTTTAAAAAGATAGTTCCTACTCACAGTAAGTTGTTTTCGTGCGAAACGCGGAAATTATAACACAAATAAACATTATACTAGTAAATACTTAATATTATTAAATTACTATAAAAATAATAACTACTAAAATAATTAGTTTAATTATTTGGATGTTTGATATTATTTAAGTACATATTTAAAATGGGAGGTAGATCAAAATCTGTTATATTATTAATGCATTTATCACCATGTTCAATTTTACATATTTTAATTTCAAATTTCTCAAACCAATCTAATTCTTTCCCTTTGTTGAAACTATGTAACACTCTTGTATTTAGATTTGAATTGAAATTATGTTTTGTTTCTTTTAGATGATCCTTAAATTTTGAGGTTTTGACCTAAAGACAAAGTAGACAACTAGAAATGATAAATGATGGAGTGAGTGTGGTGTTCAATAATTTTTAAAAGGATAGTTCCTACTCACAGTAAGTTGTTGCTATTTGCTTACTGTGAGTAGGAACTATCCTTTCAAAAAGTAGACAACTTGGCAAAAAGCGAGGTTTATCAACTCAATTGTAATGATTGTAGAGGACAAAGCGGTAGAGAAATAAAAACAAGAGTAAAAGAACACTTGCCTAAATCGAGCAAATTTTCGGAATTTAAGGACCATCTAAAAGAAAGAAAACATAATTTAAATTTAAATACAATAGTGTTAGATCCTTTCAACAAAGGGAAAGAAATACATTGGTTTGAGAAATGTGAAATTCAAAAAGTAAAATTGACCTTGGAGATAAATGCATTAATAATATAACAGATTTTGATCTATCTCCCATTTTAAATATGTACATAAATAATATCAAACATCCAAACAATTAAACTAATTATTTTAATTGTTATTATTTTTGTAGTAATTTAATAATATTATGTATTTACTAGTATAATATTTATTTGTGTTATAATTTCCGCGTTTCGCACGTTCAAATTGAGCGCCATTAAACAAATCAGCTGCTAATTGGAACGTCGCGTTGGCGGAGGTATCAGCGGGTTCACTTTGGCAATTCATGTCGAGAGACGTGGTTGTAGATGTCCTTCAACCTGATGATGAGCTAAAAGGCTCGAAATCCGGATCGTTGCAAAACAACTTACTGTGAGTAGGAACTATCTTTTTAAAAAGGATTGAACACCACACTCACTCCATCATTTATAATTTCTAGCAGATTAATAATGTAACACTCTATCAGAATTGGCTGGATTCATGTACCAATTGGTTAATCATTTTTTCCATTCCTTGATTTCAAACAAGTCCAGAAAAAGAAGCTTCCCGTTCACTTCTATCTCCTTTGTGAATTGAAATGATGAATTATATGAATTGAAAGCTACTACAATGTTCATCAACACTCTTTTTTTATAATTATGAACATATCATCAACATATGTTTTGATTAATTTTATGCAGAATTTATAAGTAAGTCCAATCCAATCTAGCAACTCATTCATTATTATTGAACATATTCACTCCAAAATACATTCTCACCATAAATTTGGTCGTATGGTATACACTAGAACTCATCATCAACTAATTTTATTGGAAAAAGGGCAACATAGTTTTCTCGAATAATTGGATCAATTTTCATGTCATATCAATGTGTAATTAGTGATTATGCGATCTTCAGTCTAGCGTTTATGTTTTTATAAAGTGAATGTTAAGGAAATTTTGAAAGTTGATACTAGGGTGACTAGCTAAACGTTAGAGCTGTTGAGAGTTACAAGTACAAATTTCTTGGAAATACTGCCTCCAGCCTGTTCTCGAAGGGAGAATATAACAGCAACTGATGGCGTCGAATCAACAGCATATTGATAACAGTCCATTTCTCATACAGTCGAGCCCACCCCTCGAGTTAAGCTATTGTTGCACATCCATTACGTCGAATCCATCGGTTCTCCCTCGAGCTTGACTTTATTCAAGAGATTCGTACTCAAAACCGTCGATCGGAATTTTACGGAAAACCCCGCGTTAAAATATAAATTTCACAAACGACCACTATCAATTAAAATATATTACTAAGGGATAACGTTTCGTATAAATGTTATTACAATTCCGTAAATTTCCTACTAGTGAAATTACGCGATTAGCATTCAGGCCGGGCTGGCCGACTAACCGTTATGAATAGTCCAATAGCATTACAATACCGATGGGAGAAATTTTCCCGTAAGAGATATAAAAATGCGAAACGTGCCTAATCACCCGAAGACCTTTTTATATAATAACTTTTCAAAATAATTTCAATACTCATGTAACAAGTTTGATGACAATCGTTTAATGAGCGTTTGAAGTTTGTTCTCAAACGTACAATATGCATTTAATAAACTCAACCGGTGAAAAACCATTTTCAGAGTAAATATTTGCCCTTTGCCCTACTAGCGGAAATTAAAATCTGAATCTTTTAACCATTTGATAAATAATATTTAGACAAATCTAACATTATTTATTTTAAAAAAATGATATGACTCCAATATAATTCTTGTTTTTTTCCGTTCCCTGTTAATTAACGGTCACATCCATTGCTTACTCCCAGGCTGGGTGGATAAATTTCAAATATTATCTTATTCACATTTTGTTTTTCTTTCATTATCTTTCAATATCACTTCGTCTACAATACAAACCTTACCGAAGTCTAAATTAACCTTATCATAATATCCATCGAATGTAATGCAGGAAACGATATAAATATGTGTCATAGTACAAACGGAAGGGGTTTTTATTAGTAAAGGTGGTTAAAACGAAGAATCAAAATAGTAAAGAGATTTTATATGATTTTTTCGCTATATTAAAGTAACCGTTGTACTTCTCGTTTTTGAAATAACGTTGACGCTATTGGAAGAAATTTTGCATAACGGATTCTGTCGCTAACTCTAAGTTTCCTAGGAGGGGGTTTGTAGATCCGTTTTAGTGTTATCTTGCAAGCTTGTAAACAAAGGCACCAGTACACGGATGTTATGGATTTTCTCTTGATTGCTGACGATAGTTTGGCATATGCTCAGGACCTGATAATTTTAGAAGCTCTAACGCACAAAGTAAAAAGTTAGTTACCGGGCGATTCTGGACAAGTTTAAATGAAATTGAGGGAAAAAGTGTCAGTAACTCTTAAAAAAGTTTAACTTAACTAAGCAATTTATAAAAAATTAAAATATTTTATCTTTTAATTTGTACGTAAGCAGCTCAATCAACTGGTCTGTTTTACACAATTGCTGAGGCTTTATTGAAAGAAAGAAGGTTGCTGAATTTCTAGCCTTTTGTCATTCCTGCTTGTAAATAAATAAATCACCTAAATATTTTAATGTTGGAAAACCAAATATTGTAATTTTACTTTCTTAGAAGCAAGGATTCATGAAAACTTGTATGAATGTAAAATGTTAACTATGAAACCCAAAATTTTATTAGATTTTTAAATACATAATTTCTTTTTATTGGACAATATCTCCAACGTAAACTACTACGATGATTTACCGTCGCCCGTTAACAAGCACGCTATTCTAAGATAAATAACGTAGGACGCTATTTCAGATACGTTAAATCTGCGCATGCGCAATTTGATCCATCTGATTCTGAAAACAGGATCTTAGGACCTCCATCTTAATCGATTCAATAATTGAGAGAGAAATATGCGTGTGTATACGTGAAGATGTATAAATAAAACTTAGAGAAAAAAAAGTGAAATGCCGTTAAAGGCGGTGTTTCGGATGACGTGTAAAGAAAGACTAATTAAAAGATAAGGATCACCCGTGGCACCTGTCGGGGAAGAAAAATGGCTTATAGGTGTAAACATACCGCCTACCAAATATAAAATAATTAAACTTAGAGAAGAGTAAAATAAATAAAGAGCTACCTGGTGGTACACTTAAAACATAAGGAAGAAATGAAGAAGAGTAAGGGTGAGGAAACCTATTTACGTATTACAGGTTGAAACTAAGGATGAATGGTCGTAGTGGGTAATGGACTTGTGTTTCTTACAGGGCATCGTTTTTTGTTCGCACCGACACAACCCACACGACACTCCTGATTGCCGACGATAGCATATGCTGAGGAACTTATAGTTTTAGAAGCTCTAAAGTACAGAGTGATTATCAGTTACCAGGCGATTCTGGGCAAGTTCTGTTTACATGAAATTGAGAACAAAAAGTTAGGAAATTTATTTACGTATGAGGTTGAAATTAAAGATGAATGGGCATAGTAGGCAATGGATTTAAGTTTCCTGAAGGGCATCGTTTAAAGGTAAAGGACACAACGCATGCGAGACGCTCCTTGCCGGGAAAGAAAATAGTCGGCATGACCTATTGTTGAGGTAATCCTACCACTGTTTACGCCAAAATGATTGGTGGACTTGTTTAATCAATTGCCCACGATGAAAAATCTCTGGGATGGCAGAAAAGGACGTACCCACTAGAAAATGGTATGAGGTAATCTGCAGGATCAAGGAGTGGTCGACTGTTCAAGATTGTCTAGATTCGAGAAAACCCAACTGAACATTCTTCGAAAGATAAGGGAATGCTAGTCATCTGGTGCAGCAGATTTTTGGCAGGCAATAGTCGCCCACATACCTCCAAATGGGGTGCATAGGGAAATTGAAATGCCACTGGATGCCATAATTTGAAAGATAATTAGAAAACAATTCCTGGTTGACTTTGAGGTGATTTAAAACTACTTTAGTTTCGGGGATGACCCTGGATAATTTTTACCACATTCAGAGAACGTATCTCAATTTGCAAGAAAATAGCTGAACGGTGTAAACACGGAACAAAACTACTTCAATTTCTATCAAACATCTTCCTTCCAGAAAACCCCCCGGAATCTTCGTTAAATTAATCCCTAAAAAGCTCTGTTCAGCTCATTGGTTTTGGTAAAAAAGCAAGCATCGTCCATATTCGAGGAATCGTCCCCATGAACCTCCATCAATCGGCAGACTATGTAATGCCGTCCTTTTTTGGACAACATGTCATTTGCCTCTACGCCTTGAATGCCAAAATGGCAATCTCCCTGACATGTGCTCCTAGTCATTTTATTTCTCTGGCGCTGTATTCAATTGCTATGATTTGAGACTGAAAAACTATAGCATGTGTACCTAAGTTTGAAGTCAGTTCATTCTTCGGATTCCACGACTCCCAGCTCGCGTGCCTCTATCCGTTTATGAGCATACAGTATACTAGCAGCGATTGCCCTTCAGAGGTATTCCTTTTGCCTATTTTTCTGTTTTTGGGTATGAGTACCTTGTACGTAGGTGAAGTGGTAGTTGGGAGCACTGACACCCCTATAATACCTAATATGGCATTTGCCTGTATCTCCTCAGTCAGTTTCCGTTGTTCGTTGATGTGGCCTATTATTGTAGATGTCCATTTATGAGCCTGTGATCAGGTGCCTGGCTTCTCCTGGTTTGCATTGTTCTATTCCTCCAGTGCCACTGAGGTTGACTTTGACTGCCTCCTAATAGCCTGATCACACGATCTTGGTCCATCACACCACCACCTCATGTGTCAACGCTGATCTTTCAGCGGGGTAGTTAGTACGCCATGTGCGCCTCCTCCACAGAAAAACTTATTTATTAATTCAACAGAGAAATGTAAAAAGGGTTTTTCGCAATTTTTTTTTAAATTGTGAGTTAGACAGGGGTGTGTATTAAGCCCAGTTATCTTCTTCGTAGTTTTAGTCAATCTTCCTAAGGGTATGGAAAGCGGGAGCTGCCAACATGAAAGTCAGCTGCCAAATTTATGCCGATGATGTCGTTATTATGGACAAAAATCCCCATGGTCTTAAATTAAATAGAAATATTTTGAAAAATACCTGCAACCAGTAGGAATTTCAGCGATTCAACTTGGTGTCCAGATCAGTCATACTTGCTGTCCTGCACAAATTAAGAAACATCGTAAGTTTAAATGTTTAGAAAAATGTTTACGATTTTTCATAAAGAATTAGTTTGATACATCAATGATCACCCGTACTTTTATGTTACTACCACACACTAAACTCCTGGAGATTTATTTACGCAATATTTGTATTTTCGTAGATAAGAAATCAATTGTACAGTAATACGAGACAAAAAATATTAATACATTTCATAAACGATCAAAGAAGTTTAAGTACAGCATGAACTGAACGGGATTTAAAAAAATAAAATAAAAGTTCAACTTCTGTCAACGTTTCATTAAAACTTTTCACTTCTGGTGAAATATCCTCCCAAACGACTTTTCTCCTCCCAGCTCGTTAATTCGGCCGTATATCGTTCATTAAAAAAAATCAATCAGATTTTTTAAAAGCCATCGTCAATTATCAAAACCTACGAGCCTCCCACGTCTCGGCTGGTGAGAGGAAGAGGGGAATTACAGAGGCAAAACACATCTAAGTGCACACTCGTTAGGAACTACTTAGCTTCCAGGCATTATAAGCCGGCCAGGAGCCGGTTGTAAAGTTCTAGCGTAATGAGCAAACGGAAGGACTAAAGCCTGTATGCTCTTTCACCCTAAACTACAAACCGTTATGAGATTGATATATTTTCAAGCCATTATTGCCTGGTCCATCAAAATACCATCGCCCTAATAAATTAACACAAAGGTTTTTCTCATTAAAGTAAAATTGTTCGTAATTAATTTTTTTTTAAATGCAAGGGAAGGTACACAAAACGAGCAACAATATTGTGAGAAGCATTGGTTCAATTTTCTTTCCTACAATCTCAGAAGTAAAAGTACTATTACGAAAATGTTCTAAAAAGACCGGAACAGATGGTTAAATGAAGAAAGTACTGTAATTCTTATTTTTGATTGAAGAAGCACTTTTCAAATTCATACGTAATCATTTTCCCTGGATCCAAGAAATGTGACGGCTTGATGGTAGTCGAAGACGTATATAGTTAATTATTCTGAAGTATTTTCAAATAGAATACATTTTTAGTACTCTCATTAAATTTGGGTTATAAGATTATTTTTAGAAGTCATATGAAACATCTTTATGGGCTGTGCCACCTAGTGCCAAACCTGTTTTTGGGCTGGGTTGATGGTATACAATGACGTATATAGATCATTATTCTGAAGTATTTTCCAAGGAACTACATTTTTAGTACTCTCATCAAATTTAAATGATAAGGTTTTCTTGAGAGGTCATATTCAGTACAAAACAACTTTTTGGGCTGTGCTACCTGCTGCCAAACCTGTTTCGGGCTGGGTCGATGGTAGACAATGACATATATAAATAATTATTCCGAAGTATTTTCCAAGGAACTACATTTTTAGTATTCTCATCAAATTTGGGTGATAAGATTTTCTTTAGAGTTCATATGCAGCAAAACACAACATTTTGGGCTATGCCGAAATTTCTGTCGTTTATTCCACCATTGGAATAAACCACCGGAATGTCGGCACAGCCCAATAAGTTGTCTTTTGCTTCATATGACCACCAAAGAAGATCTTATCACCCAAATTTAATTTGCTGTAGGTCAATAAACATCCAAAACATCTTACTAAATTTATGCTGCTAGAAAATAATAGAATGTTAGGTACCTCTAAAGAAACGATCATATAGATAGGATTTTAGGATAAGATAGGATAATAAAAAAAAAACAACGGATTTGACTTTCCGCAGTAGTCCCTGGTGCCGGGCAGTCCTTTAGACAGGCTCCAAGTTAGAACTGCTTGAGGGTAGTTGCAAAGACGTCTATAACATGATGGTTTTGGTGGATTGTGAGTTAGTAATTACGGAAGCCATAATAGTGGTCAATGTTGAGTTTAAGGGCAAAGGACACTAATTTGGATTTTCGTTCTTTTATTTTAAAATAATGTAAAGAAGGCTGAGATGAAAAATTAATGCCATGAGCTATACTCGAACCTACGACAATACGCCGGCGCTTTACCACCGGTGGTATCGCGTCTTCACTCCTCGAGATACCAACTTCTAATCTCAACTGACTACTATAAACCGCCAATTTTGTCCCTCGATCTAATTTTTCATCCCAGCCTTCTTTACATTACATTAACAAACTGGTTTAAATAACTAATAAGAATAATTGATTTTTATTCTTCACTTACGTAATCTTGTATTTGCTGAAAAGTAACGGGCTAACTAATCCTCCCTTGAGGAACATCAGAGAAGACATAATTGGTGGATAAGAAAGGAACCGATAGATACGATTTTAGGATCAATTCTAGATGGTTTCGAACACTTAGGTAATGTATACAAGGCTGAGATGAAAAATTAACGTCATGACCGGGGATCGAACCCACGACAAAGCAGTACTCCGGCGCTCTACAACTTGAGCTATCGTAACTTCGCTCCTCGACACACCAATTTCTTATCTCAACTGACTACTATTTCAATTTTTACTCTTTTTCACTAATTCAGAAAGTAATAACGGAAGACAAATTGCTAGTCAGGATGTTCCAGGAGTAACTACAGGTAAGTTAGGTTAGATTTATTATCCTTACGCTTATGTAAAATATTGAAAACTAAAATTGCATAGTTCGACACATATTTTTATTATCTCGTATTAATAATAAATATCTCCCAAGTTACATAAAGTTTTACCTAAAAAAAATACCAATCTAGAAAAAGTATGGTCAATAAAAACTAATAAAAATATTTAAATATTTGTTGAAACTAATATTAAAAAGTAATAAAAAAAATTACAAAATTTTGTTGACTTGTTGTTTATGCTTTTAGAATGGAACTTATATAGAAAAGTCGATATTTTTTCACACTTTATCTGAACCGATGAAGAGAAACCAGAGCTTAATCAACGTCGTACTGAGAGGAGGAGAAGAGGATATTCTTTTGAACTTCAAAGGACACGAAAATTCCACGACGTTACAAAACAACAAGGCAAATGAACCAAAAACGCGATAATAGACAGGGCCACGTAGGCAAGGAAAACAGAAGCGTGCCGTAATACCATCAAAGGACACACATAATCTTCCATCATTATATTTTCATTGAGAAACCTAGGAAAAGGACGAGTTAAAGAATCCAAACACAACCTTCGACAACGGTTAAAACCTCACGGGGAAACGTTTAAAATAAAATAAAAAACAGTGATGAATCGATCAAACTCGATTTTTGTTTCAACCTGGGCAATAATTTTCCCTGTCTAGATGAAAGCGAAAAAATATTTTTACGAAAATATTTACTTTGTTCCACCGTTAACACCATCGTTATTTCTTTTCAAAAGCGACATTATTTCTTTCTTCTCAAAAGGAATAATTTATGAAGTATACAATTTTAATGACCTTGTTTATTACTATTTTTTATTATAATGTGGAGCTCCAGCAGAGGAAACAATAATTGAAGGAATATGAAAATACGTTTTATGTATTATGTAGTTGGATACACATGGAAGAGCATGATACTTACAACGCGATTTAAAAGCAAACCCCTCAAAAACTATACGAATTGTGTTTACCAAGAAAAGAAACATAAAAATACAATTTCACTTTTATAATCAAATGCTGCAGTTACAAAATGAGGTAAACTACCTAGGGTTAATATTTGATCAGAAATGAACCTAGAGCTGTCACCTGATGCACATAATAAAAAAAGGAAATATCTCTTATGAATACCACAAGAATTCTAGGCAAATCTTGGGGATTAAAACAGATAATGATCTATTGATAATAATAAGACAGAAGCAATAAGACCAAAATTATCCTATGGCTTAATCATTTGGTTTTATTTTCACTTGAAATTTTCTTCATTATTCCATAAACAGTGAATAAAAGTCCCAATAAAATCCTAACCGTAAAAAAACAAAAGTTTCAGAACCCCTCAAAAAAGACTAGCCTATCAATGCAATCGTACACTATTGATAAGTACGTTTTTTAGACCAAAACCTGAGAGAACTCAAAAGAAAAGACAAAAATTACAGACTCCCTCTCAAAAAAAGAGAAAAGTCAGCCTATCTTTTTTTTATTATTGCTTTTATTTTGTATACTACTTCATTTTGGTATCTAGTAATAGTGATGAATAAGTAAACAAGAATGGAGAAACTACCCACTGGTAGTACGCCTAAGTATTCATTATTCAATTGTTGTCACTGGATAGAAGATCCCGTGGCCATCGTCTTTTTAGTTGGCGAAAATAATAATAATAATAATAATATTTTAAAAAGCTTCCTCGAAATGAGGAGATTCCGGGTGAGATTAGGTACCGCCTTATCTAGTACGTTCATTCAAGAAAACGGGATTCCTCAGGGTACGGTTATGAGTGTCACTTTATTTGCCATTGCGGTAAACGGTCTTGCTGATAATATAGATGATCGTATAGTCAGGCCTTTATATGTCGATGATCTTTGCTTTTACTTGTCTGGGAAAAATCTCCAAAACGTAGGAAGGACTTTACAAAACGCCATTGACACATTGTCACGAAAAGCAGATGATGTAGGNGTGAATGTTTGGAGTCAGAGCTTTATAGCACTCAGAAGAGATATAGCTAACCTAAGATAGAAGGTTTGGATGTTAGGGCGTGAAATGACCTTAGCCGTTAAAACGCCCTTAAAAATTAATAATAATAATAATAATAATAATGCTTTATTATACATTAAAAAAAGGAAAAAAGACAATTTAGATTTTAAAGCATTTAAGCCATGGATCTTGGATCCGTCTGCCAGAGGTCGTTGATTAAACAGTCAAAAATGAAAAAATACACAATAAAATAAAATAAAATAAAAGTTATAGCCTACGCAATAAAAAGAAAAAAAAAAGAGAAACAACAACTGCCAAAATGCGAAAGAGAACAAAAAAACAGGTTATACAAAATAAATAAAAAATTAAACTCATTAATTAATTCATATCTGTAATTCCATGCATGCCTAGCGTATCGAATTAAGGGCCGCGAATTTGAGCCACTCAGAAACGGTAACAGGTCAACCCTGGGGAGAGTGAAACATCCGAGATGCAACAACCGAATCTCACACAGGGTTGAGCACTCCGCCAAGAAGTGGGATACAGTTTCAATAGAGCGCGAATTACACAAAGAACAGATTCCTAATTCCCCTCTGATCCAAACAGCCGAGTTTAAGTGCAAAACCTCACTTCTTAGCTTAAATAGCCATCGCAACTCATTGAGACAAAGACCGTCAAAATTATCTTCATGTAGGTCGAACAATGCAGGAGAAATTTGTATTTCCTTGTAAAGTGTGAGATGCGTAGATGCTTGAACACGTGACCGGCATTCTTAGTGATGTTTCTTATTAATTTGATTAATAAGAATTGAAAAATGATTATGCCAGTCACATAGGTTGTCTAAGGATATGAGGAAGGGCAAGTTGTACTTTTCAAACAAATATTTCCAGTGAGCGAACCATGCAATATTAGTCTTTATGACCGCCAACGATGTTATTTTTGTGTATCTGGTATCGGGAGACATCAGAACTTTCACAATATAGGAGTAATGAAGCTTAAGTGTATACACCAAAATTAAAACCAAGTTGGTTTCTAAATATAATATATAGTTTGGTGTACCAGATGGTCTTACAAAAAAACGTTGCACTTTTTCTATTGCTTCAAACCTCTGGTATCCCCACATTTGACAGCCATAGCACAGAATTGCACGACTTATCGCCTTAAAACTATTATATTTGATTTTAATAGGGATAGTTTCTTTGAGTAGGAAGGCTGACCATGTGTTATTTAGACCTAATTTAGCCACTGACGATTTCCAAGAGAAGTAAATAGTAAAGTAAATGTGACTCCTAAATATTTATATTCATTTACAATCTCTATGAGATTGCCCCTAAAAAAAGCGATCCAGAGAACTCAACCTACTCCCTCTCCTAAACACCATGATTTTCGACTTCTCTAAATTAACTTAACTAAATTAACAGGTTCCACTGTTCACAGTAATATTCAAATAGTTTGATATTTCTTTTTAAGCCAGTTGCACTATCCGATAGGATAACTATATCGTCCGCATACATTAATATTTTAATTGACGTTTGAGTAGTGTTGTTGGACACGTAAAAGGGAGTATTAAGGATTTTTCTGAGGATTATAGATTGGGATTCTTTGGATACGTAGGATATTGGAATGTTTGAACCCCACACTTCAAGTCCATAAGTCCTTATCGGATTCACTAGGGGTGATGTGTCACGTCTGCCAAGAAGTCGTGAAAGTGCTCTGTAACGTTTCATAACTTCTTTTCGTTTAAGTCGTGTGTCGGGATTCCACGTCAGACGTTTGTCAATGTATAGTTCTAGGTAGCGCACTATGTCCGCAGTTGGGAGGGGTATTTGATTGAATTAGACCGGAGGAGGGATCTTTTTGCGAAAGGTGAAGTTTATGTGGGTGGATTTTTCTGGGTATTTTTTACACCAGGATTACAGTAGTGTAAGGTGTTCTTAAAGGTTTCGAGTGGAAATGACTGGATCAGAATTGCTTGAAAGGATCTATGTATCGTCTGTATAGGTTAGGGTGGTAGTTTGAGGATGGGATGGGAGGACTGCTGTGTACACTTGGTACAGTACGGGCAACACTGCCCTGCGGAACACCAGCAAGGAGAAAGTGGTTTAGGGAAGACGCCGATCCTTCAATGACTGGGAAGTACAGGTCAGTGAGGTAGCTTCGAAGGATGTCCTTGAGCGAGTACAGGAAGACCGGGTTGAGACCATACTCGATCTAAGGCCTGGGCCACACTAAGGAAGGCCCGAGAACAATACTGTTCCCTCTCAAGAGAGGCAGAAATAACATCCACAACGCGGTAGCACTGCTGAACTGCTGAGTGACCGCCACGAAATCCAAATTGAGGATTTTTTAAATTAATGATTGGGAGGATACGTTTTCCAGCCTGTCAAAGTAGTGATACCTACATTTAGCCAATCTCACTTCACTCCTGCTTTTGTGAGCAACACAGTTCTTTTATTTTTATTGGTTAACACTTGGCCAATTTATGAATGAGGATTAAAACATCAGGACCATGTTACCAGGGAAGGTAGAGAACTCAGACGAAAATAAAAGCTCCAGATATCTCACTGCTATTCAGAAATTGTCCAACTGTTAAGCAATAAAAATAAAAGAGCTGTGTTGCTAATAAAAGTAGGAATGAAATGAGGTTGCCTCATTATTATTATTTTGATAGGCTGATTTTTTTCGGAGAGAGTCCGGAACTTTTATCTTTTCTTTTGAGTTTTCTAAGTTATGTACTAAAAAAAGAACGAACTCGGCCACTGTAAAGATACCACCCAACAAAACCCTAACCGTGAAAAAAGAGCCAGGTTTCAAGTAGAAAAGACAATCAACGTAGTGATATCTACGTTGTGTACCTCACTATAATCCTACTTTTATGAGCAACACAATTCTTTTATTTTTATTGGTGAACAACTGGCCAGTTTGTGAATGAGGATTAAAACATCAGGTCTATGTTTGCAAGAAGGTGGGTGAAGGGCAGGAAGAGAAACTTCCAAGAATATAAAAAAGTTCCTGACTCCTCATTGCTCATTCAGAAACTGTCCAAGTGTTAACCAATAAAAATAAAAGAACTGTATTGCTCAAAGAAGTAGGACTGAAGTGAGGTCGGCCACATTGTAGATATCACTGCTTTGATAGTCTGACATTTTTTAATTTTTTGCGAGGGAGTCTTGAACTTTTATCTTTTCATCTGAGTTCTCTCAGGTTATGAACAAAAAACTGACTTGGCCAGTGTAGATATTATTATGTACATTGATAGGCTAATTTTTTGGAGGGGGTCTGGAACTTGGCCCTTTTTTCACGGTTAGGTTTTTGTTCGGAAATACTTTTCTATTCCCTTCGGCATGTCGACGTCTTGGTTTTTTTCGAGACAAAGGAGCGATTATGCATGTCGTAGATTTTCTCTTATAAGATCGTTTGGGCCTCTGTTGAGGAGCTGAGAGATTGGCCCCTTGGGCTAATTTTATTTTATTTTTTATTTTTTTAATCGATGGATGCGCATGACTTTACGCATTTCAAAACAATCCACCCCTCCTTAAAGCGGTCAATTTTTAAGAAACTCGTCATTTTCAGATTTTTTCCCTTTACTTACAATATAAGGGCAAAACTTTCTACTAAATTTCACGTTCTATCTATACGATAATTTTGATGTTAAGACTAAACCCTCCCCTCAAAAATGGCACTAATTTTGAGAAAATTGCAATTTAAATAATCCTTTACTTATAAGATCTAGGTTTGTACCAATTTCACATTTATACTTATAACGGGAAGTGCCTTGTAATTTTGATGATGAGACAACCCATTCTCCCATTAGGCCCATTAATTTTGGGAAAATTATCACATTATTGCTTTTTTTATAATATAAGACCTAACGTGGAAAAGATCCAGCGATTTTTCACAAGAAATTTTTTTCACCCAATTACATACACCAAATTATCTCGTCTATTTCGAATCTACCACCGTTCAGTTTGTGTTCACTCTCAAGCTGCACTTTTCCTTTATCCTGAAGGCGCTAGGTTCTCAAGACTCGAGACTTTTAAAAATTACCTCAGTTAAAATAGTTCGATTAGAGAATTCTTGGTTCTCTGCTTGGAAATTACTGTTCGCGAAATATATTGGCTTTTCCCTGTACGAAAATGTCACTAACTGGAGCACCGATTTTTCGGCTCTTTTGACTCGGATTAATTCACAAAATAGCAGTGAATGTGCTGATCTTGCCATGAACTGGGTGCACCTCCTATCATTATATAAGGCGAACATTTTCCCGATGAGAAGTTGGTGTCTCATATATATATATATATATATATATATCTTNATATATGAGACACCAACTAACTAACCCAAATACACACACGCACTCACGCGCGCACACGCACGCACGCACACATATATATAGTATATATATTATCTTTTTATCTTTTTTTTAAATGCGTACAGAATTTTCATTGATATATATCCATTACATTTTAGTGGTCTATTGACCAACTTCTTTCAATTAATTAATCTTTTTATGTAAGGTTTTGGTTGAAATTAAAATGTTAGTGTCACGAGCGGGATTCGAACCCACGACCTGAGTGGATCGAAGTCAAGATAGCTCAAGTGGTAGAGCAGCGGCGTATTTATCCGTCGTGGGTTCGAATCCCGCTAGTGACAATAACTTTTTCATTTCAACCAAAACCTTACATAAAAAGATTAATTGATTGAAATTGTTATACATTTTAACAGGGTGAGCTTTCCATTGTCTATTTATTGTTATGTTTTTCTTCTCTTTATTGTATTTTGGTTTAATTGTAAATATAAGAATTTTTCATTTCGTTCATTCGTTTATTCAATATAAGACCTACCTTTGTACTAATTTCACGGTTCTACCTGTACTGAAAGTGCCTTTTAATTCTGATGATGAGACTACAATCTTCCCCACTAAAGCGGCAGTAACTTTAAGAAAGTTGCAATTTTCAGATTATTTCCTTTACTTTCTATATAAACCCTACCATTTTTTTAAAACCGAATTTCACAATTCTAACTATTCGGGAAGTACCTTATAATTTTGATGATCTATGAGTCAGTCAGTCACAAAAATGAAAATTTTGAAATTCTCCCCTTTCAAAAAGGCTTAATATTAAGTGCTCAAATTTTTGCAATGTCCTAAGCGACCTTACTTTAATTTATAATTGAAATTTCAAAAGCTCATCTTAAGAGGAAAAGGATATATGAGGGGGACAAAAACCGGGTGAATTGGGTAAATCTTTTGGAAGGGGTCTGGAAAATGGCCCTTTTTTACAAGATTTTGGTTTTTGTCTGGATATCATACTTCGTGTTCGCTGCATCCTGGATGTCGAGGCGCAGGAGCGCTTATGCATTTCGTAGATTTTCTCTTGTAAGTTCCTTTGGCCCTCTCTTGAGGAGCTGAGAAATTTTCCCTGGGGCGTTGAGATTTTTTAGTCAAAATGGACGTTTTCGACGATCACAGATGGCCCTGGCCTTCACCTGACTAGGATCCCAGTTAATCAGGTGAACGCCCTGGATGTTTGTAACCAGGACAGAGCACGTACGCTTGGCCAGACAATAATGTTGAGTTACCAAGGTCTAATAAAGCATTTGACAAACTTAATCCTAGACTTTTATGAATGGTGATGGAGTAAGTCAAGCAAACGGGAAATGATGCCGGAGGACATAAATCGGCTGATGCTTCAAACTTAGTCTGAATCCGTTCTAAGTCATACAAGCCACTCGATCTATCTTTGTACCAAATTTCACATTTCTACGTATAGGGAAGTGCCTTATACTTTTTTATGGCCAATGAGTTAGTAATAAAAACGAAAATTTTGAAATTCTCCCCTTTCAAAAAGGCATATATACACACATTAAGTGCACGAATGTTTGCCAAATCCTACGCGACCTAGGTTCAAATTTCAAAAACCAATCTTAAGAGGAAGCAGAGATATGAGGGTGAGAAAAACCGGGTGATTTGGTTATGCCTGCTTGCTGGAACTTAGCCAGCGCACCGTGCGCACAAAAGTTTTATTATTATTAGTTTTCGTTTAGTTTTTAATTTGTTACACAAACGGGACTTGAAAAGAGGACTTTATTTTTCGTTTGGGTTTTGGTACAAAAGTTTAACTTTTTTATCGTTAAAAGTTTACATTTTATAACGCGGGTGTCGGGACGGATATAAACGTACTGTAAGCCCCCAAACAGATATAAAGAATAGCATTTGGCTAAATCCATTAGTCTGTAACATGATTAATGATGTTTTGATATAGATGATTTTTTTTTTACTTTTTGTACAATCGATCTGTTCTAAGAGAAGACGCTGACCTACTAGAAAGCACGGTATAATTTCCTCCCGATCTTATGACTCGACTAATTAATTATTAATTTCATTTCAACTCGGAGGGTTAGTTATTTTTTGTTCCGGAGCTTTCTTATTTTAATACTTCAACTCGAGGATTTTTTTTACTAAATCGGAAATGATTACCGCCATCCTGGTAAATACCATCATTAGGCTGGTTGCTCGAAGCTCAGTTTGGAATAAACTGTACGTACTGTACAGTTAGACGTTCCAGTTATTGTCCGCGACAGTTAGGTCAGAGACACCGGTGTCTTCCCACGTGACTAACATACTTTATCAAGTGACGAAGTCTCAGTTAAATCATTAACTGTCCAAAATCGTCTATTTTAAAAACGTGATCGATTGTATTACTTAATCTCCTTTTTATTCTTTTTTAGTTGATTGTTAACCATTTGTTGCACAAAATTGCCTCAGGGCAACACCAAATTTAAGAAATTTATAAAACTTAACTAATCACATGAGTTTAGGGCGGGTGCAATGCATTTCCTTCGATGTTTCATCCCGTGAATGGGCAACACTGATTTATTTGGCGCCAATCTAAAATCTCCATTTTGAAGCCTTCTATCTCCATCAAGGCTATTGCATTTTATAACGATTGTTATATTTGCCAAATATAAAAATGTACATATTAAGTTTATAATTTAACCATTTTTTGCCAAAAGTTGTTTCGTTGCAATGCCAACTTTAACAATTTTGTTTAAGGTTAGCAGGCAACCCCTTCAGTTTTGGGTGGCGCAGTGTGGTTTATGTTCTGTTTCTGCCCGTGTATTGCAACACTGATTATTTTGGCGCCAATCTAAAATCTCTATTTTGCAATCTTCTATCTCTAACTTTGCTCTTCATCCGACCAATGCATCTTGTATCAATTGCTGTATTTGCCAACTATAAAAATTTTCATATCCAGTTTATAATTTAACCATTTTTTGCCTAAAGTTGTTTCGCTGCAATGCCAACTTTAACAATTTTGTTTAAGGATAGCAAGCAAGCCCGTGAGTTTAGGGTGGGCGCAGTCTGGTTTATGTTCTGTTTCTGCCCGTGTATTGGCAACACTGATTATTTTGGCGCCAATCTAAAATCTCTATTTTGCAATCTTCTATCTCTAACTTGGCTCTTCACCCCACCAATGCATCTTGTATCGATTGCTATATTTGCCAAATATAAAAATTTTCATATCAAGATTATAATTTAACCCTTTCTTGCCTAAAGTTGTTTCAGTGCAATGCCAATATTAACACGTTTGTTTAAGGTTAGCAGACAGGCCCATGAGTTTAGGGCGGGTGGAGTGTTGTTTATGTTCTGTTTCTGCCCGTGCATTGGCAACACTGATTATTTTGGCGCCAATCTAAAATCTCTATTTTGCAATCTTCTATCTTCAACTTTGCTCTTCATCCCACCAATGCATCTTGTATCAATTGCTATATTTGCCAAATATATAAATTTTCATTTACAGTTTATAATTTAACCCTTTCTTGCCTAAAGTTGTTTCGGTGCAATGCCAACTTTAACAATATTGTTTAAGGTTAGCAGACAAGCCCGTGTGTTTTGGGCGTGTGTTATTCCAGCTCTGCTTCTGTCCGTATATTGGCAAAACTGATTTATTAGGCGCCAATCTAAACTAACGGTATTGCTGCTTACCTTTTAACCAAATTGCTAGTGCTCGTCTGCAACTGAACTTTATTTATTTATAAATGCCGAACGTTTTCAGGAGGGTCCGAGTCGTATTTGAATCCCGGCATAATCTTTGGAATTTTATTTAAAATCAATTGGAAAAATTATAGTGAGATTTTTGATCCCTTTTCTTCGACATCCAATGAATAGTTGGATGTTAAGCCACCCTGTATGCCACAAGTTTTTAAATATTGTAATTCAACGTTTTCAGGAGGGTAACTAGCTGGTAAGCAGTACAGAATGGGGTATTGTCTGGTCGAAACTTTCCCCAATTAAAGGTATATATTGTTTTCAACCGCACATAATTAACTTAACCGCTTCGAAATTGAACCGATGAAACAGGACCACCTATGAAGTTAGTAAGCGTGGGCGTAAATTCGCTTTTACTAATACATAAAAGTATGGAGGACAATGTGTAAGTTCAACAAAACCGCGTGGAAGTGAATAATTCTGCTCATGTGAGTTTGTGGCATGGTCATAATTACACCTAATAGCCGGATAAATCGCCGTGGGCGACAGCTCGGAAAGGGTTCCAACTGCCCGGCAATTCCTCGTTGGATTCCGTTTATAAAATATTAGAGCGCGCACGCAAGACCAGTTTTTCCAAATTAACGCCACCCTGTTTTCGTTTGTCAGATGGAGATAGGCCATTAAGTTTGGAAATCTTGCAATTCTAACCTCTATTCTAACAGAAATTTATAATACACATTAATTACATTGTGCAGTTTCACTCGCCATACTATCTGCAATTTTTCCAAGTTTTCTCAGACCCTTGAAAACCAATTTTTCAGCCGCAAGCAAATAAACATTGTATGCTTCTGCTAATTTCTTCCATCAAATGTTATTCCCCACTACTATTGTTAATACTCACCAATATCATTTGACAATCCAACAACACGACATAAAAATGTCTCTCAGGCTTAAAGGATTCAGCCAAACCGATGCCATATACGTCCAGTCAAAATTTTTCGAGAGAAAGAGCAAGAGGGAGATAAAAAATAAGGAAATAAAAATAGATGGAATAAGAATGAGTCAGAGAGAAAGTAACGAAGAGATACATAGATAGAATGAAAAAAATATTAATTAAGAAAAAAGAGAAAGGAAGTGGGAAAGAGTGTACGAGTAAATGTGAGAAAGAGTGAAATAGAGGCAACAATACAAAGATTCATATGTGTAAAGAGAGAAAATTAAATGGACATTGAGAAAGAAAAACATAAAGGAAGAAGAAATAAGATGAGAGAGTTTCAGAATGTATTAGAGATATAATAAGAAAGGATGTGACAGTAGAAAAGAAAACATGAGAATGAAAGAAGGTGAGAGACAATACATCGCCAGGTAGATAAATATAGAAAGAAAGAGAGATCATGAAGAGTAAGGGAAAAGAAATAGCGAGAATGTGAGAATGAGAGCGAGAAAGGAAGTGAGACTAGAAAAAAGAAGTCGGAATGATACAGAGTGAATTAGAGAACGAAAGAAAGATTAGTAAAGATAAGGGGAAAATAAAAAATAAAAATGAGAGAGTGTTGTGAGAGAGAGATAGAAAGACAGTGAGTGAGTGAGATAGCGAAAGTAAAATTAACAAACATAAACGGAAAGGGAAAATGAAAATGCAACACATGGGAGAGAGAGAGAGAGAGAGAGAGAGAGAGAGAGAGAGAGAGAGAGTGAGAGTGAGAGGGCTAGAGAGAAAATAGTAGGGAGAAAGGTAAATAATGAATGAATACGGTTGTATTGCCAGGTCCCAACCACCTTGAAATTTAACGAGTAAGAGAGAGTCACAAAGAAAGAAAGAGAGGGCTGAGAGAGGGGTAAAGAGATGAAGAAAGAAAGTAAGATTAAGAATGAGAAACAAAGAGAAAATAAAAGAAATGAATGAGTAAGAAGAAGGACAAGTGAAAATAGGAAAAAGTGAGGGAGAGCGAGAGAGAGAGAGAGAGAGAGAGAGAGAGAGAGTGAGAGGAGGAGAAAGAGAGAGAGAGAGAGAGAGTGATATTATTTCCTATTGTGGGTCGTCATCAGAAGGACAATGGCGTGCTTTAGCGTGCACAGCTGGCAAATGGCCTGGCATACGTTTAGATTAGGTAGGAGGGACACAAGTTTTGAGTGTTCATCTTGTGAGGTTTGGTGTAGAAGCCACTTAACCGCAGACTAAGGTTACTTGTCCCTTCCGATGGGATGGGCCGACCGTGTGCCACATTGGAAAGTCGCTCACTCGGTACTGAAATGCATGACCAACCTGCTATACTTTCTATCCCCCAGAGTGTTGGGGCCTCACCGGAATCGCTCCGGGCCGAGGTTTTGTTTATGGTGGAAATACTAACCCACCCCCGTATAGGAACACTGCCTTTGTTAAGGAAGCCGATGAATGCACCACCGAACAACAGGCTCTACTCTAAGTACCCGCTAGGGGTCTTGCGACAAAACGACTACTATACCAATCCCATGTAGCGCCCTACTGGGCTTTGAACTTGGAACGTTGCGCTACCACGCAGTTCAGTTGGTTATGCACCCTCCTCCGTCTTTGCAGACACGATCTGGTACCCAACCCATCTGCGCTACTTGACGTATAGGCAATACACGAGTCAGCTTGTGCTTAAGAGTGTTCACCGCTCTCTAGGCTATATCATTATGCTTTGCCTGGAATCCCACTTGCATCCAAGGGTTAGGAAAGGTCATAAGGAAATATGCCCTGGGTCCTAGATTGAGAAAAGGAAATGCCCGTGATCCGAGGCCCACCTTTTCAGGTTACACCCTTCGCCCCGGGCTTCCACACGAAGGCACCGTGATCCCCAAAGTATTGAGGTACTGCACCTCTGGGTGGAAACAGAGAGATGGACAGAAATAGGAGTATTAATGAATCTCAACTACGATTATTCAGTTTGGAAGGAAAACAGTGGAGGAAAAATCGATACCGCAACGGTGTCAGATTGAATGAGGAGATACTTGTATGAAAATGTGACATCTATCACCATGAGGAGTTAATCCAGGCTTTTTTAAACCAAATCTGACTGTACGTTTGTTACTTATGCGGAATATTTTCATTTAAGGAATGTTTGAGTGCGTTTAATATGAATAAAATTTTCAGTTAATTCTTTTTTAAAAGGATATTGCTAAACAGAGAACATTTACAGTAAAGTCATATCAATTTTTGTCCCAATACGTGATGTATTGTATTATATTAGAGTATATGCGCGTAAAAAAGCTATAATATAGCTCAATGAATTCTGAAGTGGGCCGTTAGCCTTCGTCTTGAAGACTTTTTCCTGCAATTTATAAGGTAGATAAGATTGTTTGCGCGAAAAAAAGTACTTTTCTTTAAAAACGCCTCAGTAAAACACTCTCTTATCACTCATTTATTAGTATCATATCGTTTATATAAAAATATCTGTTGTATCTTTAGGACTAGGTCACATTAGGATGAAGTCGGTTTATTTGTTGTATGAATGAAATATTTGTTTGATTTTAGTTCAGTTTGTAAGGTTTTATATTCTAGGGAGGATTTAAAATAAATTAAACTCAATACTACGTGTCATCAGATTAAAATTTATGAATCTGATTCACATTGTTTTCATTTTGCTCTGACTGGTTTGGCTTTCGGACCTGAACACTCAAAACTTCACTTTATAAGCCGAAAAGTTCAACATTTTACCGAGTTAACCGAGTTTGTACCGTTTAAAACGAGTTTTCCTCCAAAACCCAATCAAACGATTTTCCGTAATGACGCAACATTTAAACCTAACAATTGATTTAAGGAAAGAGAAGAGGACACCCTGCTAAAAATGTATTAAAAAACATAATGACCACAGATGTCGAAAGGTGGCCCTAGGAGGACTCGTGGAAGAAGGGTCATCACATGATTAACTAACCATAAAGCCGGGAACACACTTACCCGATGCTACGCCATGCGACTCTACCCGATGCTACCCGACGCCTTGCCACGTTTTGGTGGGGTGTGCTCATCTATCCGACACAAGCACACGCCGCGTACAGTCACACAGCGTGTATCACAATAAAGTGTATCACGCCTCTTTTGTTCTTAATGCACTATTTTGTGCAAAACTTGTAATAAATTGTTAGTTAAATTTTATGAGCACAACCATCTAATAAATTGTTTGTTAAACTTAATTGTTTCAAATAAAGTTACTCCTACCCATCTAATTAAACAATGTTTATAAAAACTTATGCATTATTGATCTCGTTTAATTTGGTTTACATTAAAATAACATGTCGTAATTAATATAACGACAAAATTACATGTACTTAGTTTGAAATAAACTACAAAAAATATGAATCCTGTTCTGATGCTACCCGACATGGTGTAATTTTACGACCAAAACAATGAAATAAATTGTTACTTAACTTTTATGAGCAAAACCGTGTAATAAATTGTTCCAATTTTAGTATATGTACCGTCGAAGCGAGTACAATAAATTGTTAGTTAAATTCATTATATCAAAAAATCGTATTCCGGTGTTTTGATTAATTTTCTACCAAACCATTAAAATTAATTTTTTAAATAAAAACTAATTATTTTTTAATCACAGTTAATTTGGTTTATATTAAAATAAGTATGTTGTAATTAATATAACGACAATAGTACATGTAGTTTGAATACAATTATGAGTGTCCGGTTCTTTTGTCTTCGAGTGTACTCGATGCGACCCGACGAAAATCTGGACAGTGGGGATCGCAGAGCGTCGTGTAGATGTGCACGGGGGTAATGCAACCTTATGGAAAATCGGAGTTTGGATTTGCGTCGGGTAGCATCGGGTAGATGTGCACGGGGGTAATGCAACCTTATGGAAAAGCGGAGTTTGGATTTCGGGGAGCATCGGGTAGCGTCGCATGGCGTAGCATCGGGTAAGTGTGTTTCTGGCTTAAACCATGCGAGGATGAACATGGACACTTACTTTAGAGCACCCATATTCTTGAAATTATTTACCCGTTTTTGTTTATTCTGTAACTTATCTTCATTTGAAAGTAATGGAAAGAAGGAAATGCAACAACTGTCTGTATTGGTTGAAGTACCACTTTTTGACCAAGTTTCCGTTATTTCGTGTAATCATTATATCCAAAAATGGAAGCATTCCTTCTATCCCAATTTCAAATTGTAAAGCTAGTGATGAATGATGAATGCATCATACATACGATTTATACTGCTGACTTTTGTACATCCCAATATCATCACTTTTACACAATTTTGTTTTCTGACCCAATCCCCATCCAGGTAACACACTGAGCTTACAAGCCTAAGTGAGGAAAAATATATACGGTAAAAAAACTTGTCTTCCACTGAACTCCAACAGCAAAGAGATACCGACCTCCACTCTAGCCAGATACTTAGGACTACACCTAAGCAGCAGACAGTTCTGCCAAGTTATCCAATATCGAGAACATCCTAACTTTCTAATCAAAATATGTCTTCAGAGCTTTGTTACTACCTCCTGACTTTGTTATTAATGAGCTCTGCGCTGCTTCTCTCAACATATGTCCTTCGTATGCAGTGCTGGCCATAGTGGCAGTGTTGTCACCGGGAGAAAAAACTCACATACCGACCATTTCTAATACGTATATTAATTTTTGACATACAGGAAGACTTAACGTCTGACTATCCCTTGGGTATCATCGACGAGGATCAAAGCCTAAGCCTAAATGAGGAAAAATACATACAGTAAAAAAACTTGCCTTCCACTTAACTATAACAGCAAAGAGATACCGACCTCCACTTAAACAGCAGACTGACGTTGTGATGTTCTGCCAAATTATCCAATATCCAGAACATCTAAACCTTCTAATCGATGAATGTCCTCATAGCTTTGTTACTACGTCCTTACTTTGTTCTTAATGAAGTCTGCGTTGCTTCTCTCAATATATGATTTTCGACTGCCGTGCTGGCCAAGTCCCCACCGGGAGGAAAAACTCACACACCGACATAGTTTTAATACGTATATTATTTTCTGACATACAGGACGATTTAACGTCTGACAACAACATTTGAACTTTTGCCTTTATAAACTTGAGGGTTTTTTACAATTGAAATCCACCCAAGGCTTTACAATTTGTTGGTTCGAATTAAAACTGATATGAACAAATTATTGTTTAAACGTTGGGTGTTGTCAGTTATGAGTTGAAGGAACTGCCCCAGCTGACTGCATTACGACTTCGTATAAACCTGGCGCTTATCTTTAAACAGCGCGTATTTCTCCCCGTTCTTTGGACGTACCACATCCATCTGACGAATTTCTCGCCTTTTATGTTCTGTAATCATCTTCGTATGTTTTAAAGTAAATAAATCTTTTTTTAAAAACGGCCTTTGGTGTTCCAAACTTATAACTGTCGACGAGGATTAAGGCCAATTTACGATGCATCTTTCATACCATTATACATTAAAAGCCATAGGTTCTGGCAGGCTTCGAACCCAGAACTGTTAGTGTGGCAATTACAAGTTACCACTCAGCCACCGGTCCTCCTAGTTCTATGTGTTTTTATAATATGTATAATAATTAGTACGATGATTTGGAGGTCGTGAGATGCGTTCTGGTGTGACGTAGGTGTTAGAAGAACATTTTCTTTATCGTGCCAAGGTTTCAATCTCTATAGATATCATCTTCAGGGCTCAAAGTGTTTGTTTTCAGTGTAGATGTGTCATTCCTGTCTGTTGTGTTGAGAGTGCCTTGAAATAAACACTTTGAGCCCTGAAGATGATATCAATAAAGTACGAAACGTTGGCACGATAAAGAAACTGTTTTTCTAAAATCTACATCACACCAGACCGCCCCTCACGACCTCCAAATAATCATTAAGTAACGGTCACTAAACACTACACATAATTAATACTGTTTATTATATTCAAAGACATTTGAACTTTTGCCTTTATAAACTTGAGGGTTTTTACAATTGAAATCCACCCAAGGCTTTACAATTTGTTTGTTCGAATTAAAACTGATATGAACAAATTATTGTTTAAAAACCGTCGGAATAATAATCAATTCACAAAAATTTGCTTCAAACGGTACTTAAAGGGGTTATTATCTGCGGATTTTCCTTTTATTTTTACCATCCGAGAGATAAGCCGTAAAAAATGAAAACTGGAAAGCGAAAATTATTTTAAAAAGGTGGGTGTAGGTGTCATTGTTCGAATGATAATGAGAACCCTTTTTCCTCTGACATTTGTTATAACCCTTTGAATTTCCAGACCCCCTTTTCTATAAATTGAAAAACGCCCAACCGAGTGAAAATTTATTTAATATCAGATAAATTAACAATGAAAATATATTATTAAAGTATATAAAAAGTTTATTTTTATCTTTTCTTTGTAGTGTTATTAATAATGTCTAAAGTGGATTTTAAATTTAAAGGAGGCAGCACATCCTGGGAAGGCGGGGAAGCAGAAAAGCCGGTCCCATCTTCAGAGGTGACCCGATTTAGAATGGTGTTACCTTCGCAATCTAACCGGGGAGGCGAGTAATGTGACTTTAAACGTCTACTCAGGAAAATAAATGTTTCCTTTCAATTACCGTTTCATTCTTTGTCTTGGAAATGTTATCTGCCCCAACTGAATTTTTTGTCCTTTTAGATCCCATTCGATTCGCAGACGATTAGCTAGAGTGAAATTAAATGGTCGAAGGACGACCATTTTTGTTCTCTGACAAACTAAGAAAAAGTGTTTATTGGAAAAATATTAACAATTCTTTCTTGAAACCATAATTGCCCTCGAATATACTATCACTCACCGTTCTGTACTTTTTGTTCACCAATGAGTCCTATTCCTCGATGAATTTAGTTATTTTTCCGAATCAAATGGTTGGTTTTGCAGAATTAACCCTATCTCTGTTTCCCTTATAACAACTGAGTTGGCAGTGCAGTCAATAATCTTCTTAAGCTATAGAATAATTTTTTGCTTTGAGGATCCTTGTATGAAGGACACCATGTGGATGTTGGATGGTGTCCTATTTTACTATTCAGGACTTTTCGACCGTCGAGATGAAACAACTTCGCGGCATGGGAGAACTTTCCGAGTGGTGTACTACGTATCAATACTTAACCCTCTGTAAAGTTGGCATTATCTGGGCTCGTTGCTGTCGGCTGTTCACCTTCAGGGGATCCCACTCGGGTCGGAATGACATTTAACAGTGAGGTTCTTTAGCGTGCGCACCTGGCACTTAGGCCTTATCACACGTTTAGATTCTCAAGTTAGGAGCGACTCACTTCCGCGCACGGAAAAGTCCTTCTTCCGTGAAGTTCAGTGTAAAAGCCCACATCATCCTGCAGCAAGCTGCCAATATGTCGACTTCTGCGCTTGCCTCTCCCGAGGGGGTGGGTTATTATTGTGCACTTAACCAGAACCGCGCGTAATGGGATACTCAAATGTGGTCGAAATGCATCGGCCAAGTCTTCCACGCTCTCGCTAGATAGAGAAGACAACTTTATCTCTCTGGGTGTAGGGTGTGCTAGCGTCGAAACCTCGGGATGCGTTCTGTCCGCGGTTTCGATTTTAGTGGAATCTCTAACCACCCCCTTGAAGAAACTATGCCTTCGGTAAAAACAGCCCAGACGACCACCACCGTAAAACATCCACCCCCGTCCACCATTCCTCACGCATTCGAGGAACACCGTCAGCGTTGTCATAGCTATTCCATGGCTATACACTCTCGGCAGTCCAATCCTTCCGATTACCGCGAGGTCGAGAGGTAATTCGGAGGTCATAAGCAAGTTCTACGGTCGACGACCACGAATGAAACACAACCTCTTCTCTAGGTACGCCACTAAGCCACTGCGAGTCCTTACCCATGCAGCTGGGCTTGAACTTGGAACGTAAATACCATACCCTGCAGTTCAGATGGTTATGCACCCTCCCCCGTCTACACTAATAAATGTATATAGACAGGATCTGGTACCCTAACCTGCGTGTGCCTCTGATGCAGCACCCGCCGTTCGCGGCCAGCTCTCAAGCCAGAAACTCCCTTAACGCATCTCGAGGGACTAGGTAGGCATAGTCTTAGCATCCTCACATCTTCCCATCCGCAACCAACCCTAACCTGCACGGGATCACTCAGTCGGCTATTCTGGAAGGTTTTGATATTATTAAAACACGGGATGGCTTTGCGCCATCTTCCGTGAGGAAGGAGGGAACCCGCAGAATGACCCAATAATTGACCCATTGCTTCTAAAGCATATAAGATGTAGCCTACGTGACCTTGATAGAACAGAGTGGATAAAAAAATGCTTGATATGTACGCTTGCTTATAACGCACAGGACCGAAGACCCGGCGATGAAGTACTCTTGTGCTTCGATATTCTAGCACTTTAACAGTTGAAAAGCTCGGATTAGTAAAATATTCCAGACAACGTTCCCGTAGGTTTCCTTCATGTCACGGGCACTAATCCTCTGGGTAGGCACTTGTGTCGGTTCAGCGAGTGTTCATTAACTAGCAGACCAACACCTACTGTCAACATTACTACTACTGTTTTATGATGATACCCACTGGGAAAGAGTAGAAGAATCGTGGTGCCTGAGAGTCCATGCAATCTTGTTGCGGGTTGTAAAGAATATAAATATACGTACGTCAAGAGCGTTACCAAATACTGAAAGCACACCAGACCGTATCTCACGATTTCTGAATAATTATCGATTAACGGTCACTAATCACCACACATTTCTACACGAGAAGAACGAAGAACACACCAGACCGCATCTCACGATTTCTGAATAATCATCGATTAGCGGTCACTAATCACCACACATTTCTACACGAGAAGAACGAAGAACACACCAGACCGCATCTCACGATTTCTGAATAATCATCGATTAGCGGTCACTAATCACCACACATTTCTACAAGAGAAGAACGAAGAACACACCAGACCGCATCTCACGATTTCTGAATAATCATCGATTAGCGGTCACTAATCACCACACATTTCTACACGAGAAGAACGAAGAACACACCAGACCGCATCTCACGATTTCTGAATAATCATCGATTAGCGGTCACTAATCACCACACATTTCTACAAGAGAAGAACGAAGAACACACCAGACCGCATCTCACGATTTCTGAATAATCATCGATTAACGGTCACTAATCACCACACAATACTGAAAGCGTTAGTCTGTATGCCTCTGTTGGGTAAGGATGGACCATGGCACACTGATTGAAAGATTGGCTGTTTTGGGGCGTCTTAGGCGAGAGTTGATTCTTGAGGATTCCTGGTTGTTAAGTTTTCAGAACAGTAAAGAACTAAGTCCTAAGCACACTGAATCAGAGTGGAGCAACAAAGGGTAGTTAGGTCCTGGTTCAGAAGCATAAACGCTTGTGGAGTTTGATGTACCATAAACGTCGATTAGATGGCCTTGGCATGGCCTAAAAGCCAGGCGCCTTCTTCTCAGTTCATCGAGAACTGCAAAGATAGATGTGGAAGGCTTTCATTGTCTGCATTCTTTGATTTCTTTTGCTCTGGCCGGTCTTTTAGATCATAGATTCTTTTTTTAAATTTGTATAATGCCTTAAATGTAAGCTGTTGTTAATTTGCATGTTCATGACTTTTTATGTGGTAATGTGTTGCGTTGTGTATGTTTCAAAGTTTTCAAGCTCGACAATCATGATCAGAATCAAAATATAAATACAAAAGAAGGCTAAGTTTTCAATAAAATGCTTTCTAAAAGGTTTTCTTCTGCTCCGTCATGTCTAAGCAATAATACGCTTCACCCTATTCTCCTCATAAAAATTGTTCTTTGCATTTCAAGTCTAGTGTTCAAGTCTTTCACAGTAAATTACGGTTAGCAATGGATAGCTTACCCTAGATGCTATGGATCCAATCGAAATATAATTGTCCAATTATTCAATTTTTACGATATATGATATTTTCATGAATAGTTCAACTTTTTTTGTAGTAAAGCGGTTATGCATAGAACAACACGAAATATTCTTGATTCTTAAGATTTTCTGGATAATTTAGTACGTAACGAAATAAAAAAGTTATTATTATATATCAAAATATAAGAAACAAATGTCATATCTTAACATTTCCAAATGCTTCAAGATTCTGTCGAATGAACTTTCGGATCCGGGGATAAATGGAACGGTCTCGGTTCGAAAACGGAGGTAGACTGAAAGCTGTTCATTAATAGTATAATGGAATAGCACAATAACACTAGGAAAGTTTGCCGTTCACAAACTTATAATGTTGAAAACCAAAGTTCGAGGATTGTGCAGAAAATCGATCACTTTGACTAACAATAAATAAGCTAAGGAGTATGGCGGAGAGATTGAATAATTTATAATAATCTGCCTATATTAGTGTATATTAATAATAATGTTTGGTGTTTTTTTACTAGTAACTATGACAAATGTCATCTTAATTTTAATCAATGTTAAAATATTTTTTCACCGCTTTCTGAAATGAATCTAATGCTAGGGCTGCAGCTCAGAGGACACATGTCATGAGAAAGCAGCAAATGCTGGCACTCAGTGTGAAAAAATTAACAGGCAGAGAGGTCTCGAGGCCATCGTCGATTAAGGCGACATAGCAGGTTCTCTGGATGGGCATGTGTACACAGGGCTGAGCAATTGGGTTAGTGGTTGGTGTGAAACTTTTGGAATCGGCTCAGTTCATTGACAAATGTTGAGGTCGTTGAGGATCGTCAGGTTAATGACGTAGTAGTATCTTTGACGATTTGTCTGAGGACCACAACTCGATGACATTGTTATCCAGTAGAATGATGCCGCCTAAAATTGATGGCGTGGATTAGATGATTTGAGAATGGTGAATATTTTTTTGTATAGGAATGCCTTTACTATTCAAGTTTTACGAAAACAGTAAGCAGATAGGACGGTAGGACGTTGGATGATTGTATGGTCTTTTGGGCTTTCGGGACCTTCATAGCTCTACACCGTATGAATGTATTGGTTTCTGTATTGTGTATAGTCAGTTTTTATTAGGAGGATTTTGTTGTCAAGGGAGAGTTTAGATAGTTGTCTCGTAGTATTTTGAGTAATCCGTATCTTCGGTTAACTTTTGCTCTTTTGAGTCATGTATCGGAATTCGAGGTCAGTCATTTGCCGGTAGGTAGTGGTGAGGTTATAATAGATTGGAGAAGGAGTAACGGGAAGGACGGAAAAGGTATATACCGACATAATATTCTGCACCCTTTGGGAGGCATTGAATCCCTGAACGTATAGTGTACCCCTAGCTCATCAAGACATTTGACTAGTAGGTGGGGTTTCAGGGCTTGAATATCTTGTACTGTTGCTTTGTACGTACCAAAACACATTCCTCGAGTATCAAAATTTTTACGGCTTCTCTCGCTTTCGAAGTTAAAGAGAACTATATACAGGGTATTACAAGGTTAAATGTCAATATTGCCATGGTGGATTCACTAAATAAAACGTAGTTCAGTGCCACCAAAACCAGTTTAAATCTTGACTCTTTCCTGAGATTATAACATTTTTGTAATTGACTTATTCACCAAAATTTTCGGGGATTTCACCAAAGTTGCCTTATCTTATAAGTATTCCAAGAATAAACTCACTTTAAATTTTTTTAGAAATTTTCTTAATGAAATATCCTGTGAAAGGTTGAAAAACGTGATATCGAACCCAAGGTGAGCGGCAACACAAGAACATCCTACATCCCATATTTTTAGTAAAAATTATTAATTGGTTATAAAAATCAGATTATTTCATTTCCTTCTCTCTTTCATGCTATTGCACGTGATTATCTTCTATATTAGTATTTACACGTAATTATCTCTATGATCTGTTCCCTCGTTTCGATGGGTATGACTGCACTTTTCAGCGTTCTCCATATGTAAAAAATCTAATGGGGTCAAATCTGCGCTCCTCGCTGGCCATGTCACGAAAAGAATGTATCCAATTTTTGTTACCAACTAATAAATGATTTTATTTATGATTTATGAGATGTACGATGTTTTTGGTTTGCCTTGGGTTTGATACACGGTTTTCAACCTTGCAAAAGGAGATTTCGCTAAGAAAAGTTCTAAAAAATATTAAAGTGAGTACGTCCTTGGAATACTTATAAAATAAGACGACAAGGGTGAAATATCCGAAAATTTTGGTGGAAAAGTCATAGCACTAGCCACAATTGAATATTAAAAAAAACATAGATTTTGCTATTTCTTTTTCTTTGCGCGCCTACTGTCTGTATNTATATATATTAAGCATGGTAGGCGACCAAGACCCGAGGGGTTAAATGCCTGGGTACACTGGTAGCCCATCCCTAAAAGGGTCGGCTCACGTGTCCTGCATAAATCTCTTGGACTTTTCACTCCAAGATTTTGGACCATTTTATCTCGGGAGTGATATGGTAATGTCCGCTCCTTCAAAGAAGATACTGTGTAATAGGAAGCGCGAATTTTTCAACGAGAATACTGTTATCTTGTGGAACTCGATCAAAAGCTGGGCTTACGTCAAGAAAGGCTCCCGAACAGTACTGACCCATCTCAAGGGAGAATGAAATAATGTCTACCACGCGGTGACACTGCTGGATAGTTGAGTGGCGGTTGCGAAAACCAAATTGATGGTCTGGGATTATGTTTTGAGAATTTAGAATCGGAAGAATTCTTTTCAGTAGGAGTTTTTCTAAAATTTTACCCAAAGTAGGTAGTAGACTTATTGGCCTATATGAAGTAGTACAATTTGTTGGCTTTTTGGCTTATGGAACATTCGAATATACGAGTGCTTCCATGCTATAGAGAAGTAGGTTGTGCGAAGAACGGAATTAAATAGGTATGTAATGAATATGATGGCCTTTTTGGGAAGGTGTTGGAGAATTTTTGGAGTAATAAGATCAAAACCTGGAGCTTTCTTGGATTTTAGGTGTTGTATGGTAGAATGAACGTCAGAAGGTGAAAAAGCTTTTGGAAGGAGGGATAATGGAATCGGTGAATGTAAATATTCATTGATAAGCTGTGAATAAGTATAGTCTATGATGTTGACATGTGGGGTGAACACTGTGTTCAGGTAAGAGGCAAAAGCATTCGCTTTTTCCTCATCTGATTTGGCCCAACTGCCGTCGACTTGGCAAAGCGGGGTAGATATTTTGTGGTAGAATAGAAGATTTTTAGCTGCCACCCAGAGAAATTTGTTTTCTGTTGTTAGTGATTCAGTAAATCGTTTGAATTGGTCGGAGCGATATGCTTGCAATTCCGTAGTCAGCTGATGTGTTAGTTTATTCAGTTTTCGTTTATCTGAAGGGTATCGTGTTCTTTGCCATTCTTTACGAGCTTATCTTTTTGATCGTTCAAGGTAGCGAATATAAAGCGGTACGTTAATGTGCTGAGAATATGTGTTTTGTGGATGTGTGTGAATTGTTGAATCACTGATCGATTCAGTTATTGATAATGTGAATTTTTCGATTGCAGTGTCTATTTCATGGTGTGTTTTAAGGGGGTTTTGAGATTTATTTTCTGTTCCAAGTGTATTCCAAATTGTTTCCAGTCTACTGGACCGTGTATTAATGTAGCTGTAGGGGCAGTTGGAATGGGATAGGTGTCGATAGTTAATAGAACAGGACTATGATCCGATGAGAGATCATTCAATGTATAAACATGTAAACTTTATAAACATGGTGGTGAAGTGAAGAGAGTTGAGATGTAATGAAGAAGTCTAGGAGATCTGGGCGTTTGTTAGTAGTTAAGCATCCCTAACCATTCCGCCATCAGCCCTCTTAGAGGACACATTCACTCTAATGAATACATTTACTCTCTACACACGCTATATACAAAAATCTATCAGTACTATATACAATAAAACAACCCTGTTACTTCCAAACATCGGAAAAGTTTACCCATATACTCGCTGCCATGCTCAAGCACGATTTTCATATAGAATGGCTGTCAAACACGCCCTCTATAAAGCTGTTACAGGGTTAAATGCCAATACTTCCATGGTGGATTAATTAAAAAAAACGTAGTTCAGTGCCACCAGAACGAAGCTATCTTGACTCTTTCCTGGGGTTTTAACATGTTTGTGATTTAAGTATAAAATCAGATTTTTTCAGATGAAATCGTAATTTCTTAACTTTAGAGTCTTTAAAATGCAAATCCAACCTTTATTTCGCAAGCTACATTACAATTTCCACAATATTACATTTCCGTTGAAAAATTCGCGCTTTTGAATACACAGTATCCGCTCAAAGAATAACAAATGACAACACCTCTGGGTTTTTTTTAGTTTGAAAATATTCAATTGTGGTTCATGCATTCACATTTCCATCAGAATTTATGGGGATTTCACCATTTTATAAGAATTCCAAGGACATACTCACTTTTACATTTTTTAGAACTTTTCTTAGTGAAATCTTCTTTGCAAAGTTGAAAAACTCAAGAACATCATACATGTTACATTTTTAATAAAAACATTTATAAATTGTTAAAAAAATAGATACATTCTTCTCGTGGCATGGCCAGCGAAGAGCCCTGATTTGACCCCATTAGATTTTTGCATATGGTGGACTCTGAAAAGTGCAGAGTACAGCACTCATGGAAACTAAGAACAGCTCATAGGGAAAAATAAAATCACGTGCAATATCATGAGGGAGAGAAGAAGGGAAATGAATCTGATTTTTTGTACCAACTAATAAATTTTTTTATTAAAAATATGAGATGTACGATATTTTTGGGTTGCTGAACCAAAAGAGAGGGTTCGATACACAGTTTTTTACCTTGCACAGGAACTTTGAGAAAAGTTCTAAAAAATGTTAAAGTGAGTATATTTTTGGAATACGTATAAAATGTGGCGACTTGGGTGAAATCCCTGACAATATTGATTGAAAAATAATTGCACTAGCCACAATTGAGTATTTCCAAAGAACTTGGGTTTTGCTATTTCTTGTGTATTAGGATGCGCGAATTTTTCAACGGAAATATTGTTGTATCGTGGAAAATTTAATATAGTTTGCGAAATAATTATCAGATTTGTATTTTAATACCGTTAAAGTTGAGCAATTACGATTTTATGTGGAAAAATCTGATTTTAAATTAAAATCACAAAAATGTCCATATCTCAGGAAAGAGTCAGATGGAAACCTCGTTCTGGTGGCACTGAACTACGTTTTTTTACTGAATCCACCATGGCAGAATGACATTTAACCCTGTAACACACTGTATTGAAAAGGGACTTTCCCAAACTTAATTCGGCTTCCTGTCAATAAAACACATTCCTGGACAAGAAAACACGAAGGAAAAGCTCACTCTTCCGGTGCAACATCAACAACTCCTCCGCCAAAGAATCCATTTGAAGTTCTTAAGTTAAGTTGTTGCTCAGCCTTCTTCGTTACGGGGAAATTAACCTTTGAAAGAAAGGGAAGCATAAGAGAAAGAATGTTTTGAGGGCGAAAGAGCTCACAGCACACTCGGCTTTTCATTATACGAATACCAGTAGGCGCAACTGTCGTACGTCCACAAGAAACCGAACAAAATCGAATGATTCACAACAGAAACCAATAAATGAGATCAGAAAGATGAACAAATATTTCTTAAAGTTGACCCCTGTGGTCTTACAAGAGTAATGGTAATTTATTTCCTCTAATTAAATATAATAAACACCCACTCGTTTTAAAGTAATTAGTCTGTAATACTGCTTTAAAGCTCAACCCTTTCGCATGAAATGTATTTTGAGAATTAATCCCACGTACTTCGTAGACAGTAGAAACCTCAATAAGTCAGGGTTCAAGTTTGTTTTCCCTCGAGTTGAATATACGAGTTTTGGAAGAGTAACTTTTTCGGCCTGGTCGGTTTATCTCGTGTGCGGGGTGGTCGCCCCATCGGGGGCGGGTAGCTAAGCGGTGGCGTTAAAACGACGAAACCGTTGATCTGGAGGGTTGAAAGGGTTGGAACAAGTTGCCCTAACAGCAGATAACACTCGCCTCTTTCCACACATCCGGTTCTGGAGTATGATTTGGGAATATAATAAAAGTGCACGCGGTACCCTTTGTTTCCATTTTCTTCTGTTTGTGTTTGACATTTTATTCTTGTTGTTGTTAAAATGAGCGTAAAAAAATCTTTGAAAGCTCGATACGATTTAACATTGTGTCTTATTCCCTTTTATGTTTTCAGTAGCGAACCAGAAATATTAAATATCCATTAGTGTAATTAGCTTTAATTGAATCAGTCATTCGACGACGGGGAATCTTTATATCCCAACTTCATTGAAAACTCCATCTGTAATAGGATTTAATCGCTCGACTCCCTATACAGTAGGGTTTAATTAAAACTGCCGATCAGATCCGAAAATTCAATGCATGTCTGGGTTGTTATTAATGTTTTAAAAGTATTTTTTTCTTTTCGAGACCTAGTATTTAAATAGTCGATTTTACAGCTAATTTTTAATGGCTGGAAACACTAAGTGTAATGATTGTAATGATTGCTTTTTATTTATAATAATATGTAAATAGAACGATGGAAGAGATAGATAGAGATAGATCCATAGATGGATAGAAAGATAGAAAGATGGATAGATGAATATATAGATAGAAAAAGAGAGAGAGAAAGAGAGAGAGAGAGAGAGAGAGAAGCAGAAAGAGGGAGAGAGAGAAAGAGAGAAAGAAAGAGAAATTACAATTAGAATGCAAGAATAGGAAAGAGAGAGAGAGTGAGAGAGTGAGGGAGAGAAAAAAAAAGAAAAATTAGAAGTGGAATACAAGAAAGAGAGAGATAGAGATAAAGATAGATAGGTAGATAGATAGATAGATAGATAGATAGATAGATAGATAGAGAGAGAGAGAGAGAGAGAGAGAGAGTGAGGGAGAGAAAAAAAAAGAAAAATTCGAAGTGGAATACAAGAAAGAGAGAGATAGAGATAAAGATAGATAGGTAGATAGATAGAGAGGGAGAGAGAGATAGAGGGAGTGAGGGAGAAAAAAAATTAGAAGTGGAATACAAGAAAGAGAGAGATAGAGATAAAGATAGATAGGTAGATAGATAGATAGAGATAGAGAGAGAGAGAGAGAGAGAGAGAGAGAGAGAGAGTGTGAGGGAGAGAGAGAGAGAAATAAAGAAAAATTACAAGTGAAATACAAGAAATATATATATAAATAGCTAGAGAGAGAGATTGGAGTGAAAGAGTTAATGAAAGAGAGAGAGAGAGAATGACATAAAGAGAAAGAGAGGAAGAGAGAGAGAGAGAGAGAGAGAGAGAGAGAGAGAAAGGAAAAATTACAAGTGGAATACAAGAAATATATATACAGGGTGAATTGCTACTCGTGCTACAAACTTCTCCAGTAGATTCTTCACCCTAAAATGAACAAAAAAGTTCATATTGTCCATGGTCCGATTCTCAACCATTTCAGAGTAATTTCGCTTTTTATCGATTTTGAAAGATATCACGTCCTGGCGTCGGAAAATCGTGATATCTTTTAATCTAAACATTTCTCTTAAAATCTATAAGCACCGTTGAAATCCCCGTTAATTTTTAGAGAGAATCAAAATCATAATTCCATTGAAATTTTTTAATTTAATTTAATGCCCATTTAGTATGTAATGCTTAAGAAGTTTACAAACAGCTAGAAGGTCAAGGAAGAAAGACCCAAACGTTTTGCCACCTTCATCTTCTTATTGAAAAATTAACGGGGATTTCAACGGTGCTTATAGATTTTAAGAGAAATGTTTAGATTAAAAGATATCACGATTTTCCGACGCCAGGACGTGATATCTTTCAAAATCGATAAAAAGCGAAATTACTCTGAAATGGTTGAGAATCGGACCATGGTCAATATGAACTTTTTTGTTCATTTTAGGGTCAAGAATCTACTGGTGAAGTTTGTAGCACGAGTAGCAAGTCACTCTCAAACATTAGCAATCCTTGAACCACCATTTTTTCTCTTTTTGTCATCAACATCTTGGTCTCACAACCACTAAATAAGAAAATGACGAGTGCGTTGGAAGCGTTATTAAATCAGGTAGTTTTCCTCAAATTTGCTGCCTTCTGAGACTAAAATTAGAAACTCTGGATTACTTTATACACTTTCCGATTTACACAATTTTCCACTCTTTTTGTAGTTCTGGCTGAAATAAAACACAAAAAATTAGCCCAAACATTTTGCCACCGTCATCTTCTTATTGAAAAATTAACGGGAATTTCAACGGTGCTATTAGATTTTCAGAGAAATGTTTAGATTAAAAGATATCACGATTTTCCGACGCCAGGACGTGATATCTTTCAAAATCGATAAAAAGCGAAATTACTCTGAAATGGTTGAGAATCGGACCATGGACAATATGAACTTTTTTGTTCATTTTAGGGTGAAGAATCTACTGGAGAAGTTTGTAGCACGAGTAGCAATTCACCCTGTATAGATAGATAGATAGATAGCTAGAGAGAGAGATTGGAGTGAACGAGTTAATGAAAGAGAGAGAGAGAATGAAATAAAGAGAAAGAGAGGAAGAGAGAGAGAGAGATTGAGAGAGATTGGAGTGAAAGAGTTAATGAATATTTAGTGTGAATGTGATGGCGTGTGAGATAGAGAAAGAGTGCGAGTGGGAGTGAGAAGAAGGAGTTTACAAATAAGATAAATACAGAGAGATAGTGAAAATGCGTGGAAGATAGATAGGTAGAATGGTACATGGATAAATAAATAGAGTGCGAGAAAAAGAGTGAGTGAGAAAGTGGTTGAAAGGAGTGAGCAAGAAAGGGAGGGTGGAAAAGATATATGTAGATAAGTAGGTGGTGATTAGTGACCGTTAATCGATATTTATTTAGAAATCGTGAGATGCGGTCTGGTGTGATCTAAGTTTCAGAAAAACATTTTATTTGTCGTGAGATCACCTTCAGGGCCTGGGATTTACAAACATTGTTTACATATAACAATTACATTTTGGATGTGGAAAAGTGAATTTATGCAATGCAAAATATATATTCAATTAATTATTATTATTCAATCAAAGTATTTCTACTCACTCAAAGTGTTTGTCTTCTGTGTAATTGTGCCATTCTTGTGTGTCATGTCGGGAGTGACAGTGAGATTTTGGTATTTTGTGTTTATTACGTTGGATTTTGAAGGGGTGGGGAAGGATGTCGGTATAGAAAAGACATTTTTGTATAAGGCGTCGGCTTGTTTGATGTGAAAACACTTTCCCACATCCAAAATGTAATTTTTATATGTAAATAATATTTGTAAATCCCAAGACCTGAAGATGATCTCAATAAAGATCGAACCGTTGGCACGATAAAGAAAATGTTTTTCTGAAATAAATGTAGATAAATAGATAAAAAAGATAGGTAGATAAATAGATAGAGAGAGAATGAGGGTCTATGTGAGAAATAGATAACTCGAAAATGATCAAATTGCAATAAATCGTAAATCTCAATTTGCTGAAGCCTCTATTTCCTTTGATTTGGATGTTGGAAGTGAAGGGTACTCTATATTCCGCCACAAACCGATCCCCACATATCCTAAACACTCAGGTAATTAAATACATGAACTTAATAGGAAATTGAAAGGGGAGTTGAAAGGGCCATTATATGAGACCATAATTATGTGAACTTCCGGTCCAATCTGTTTTTTGCAGGTGTGTTTCAAAAGTTCTATGACTATTGGATAGGCCAAACCTCGCCCAGTTGTGACAATTGTTCGCAATTTACTAAAATGTGAGTTACAGTTAGTCGTAGCTGCAGTAGAGGCATCCCCGTGGCCCTTTTTTGTGTGTCAGCAAGATGTGGCTTATTCATAATCGAACAATTTTCTTTTGTTTTCGTCTAATAATTATTTTGCGTTTAAGTTGATATTTTTGGGTTTATCAAATTATCAGTATCAGTTTTACCCAGAATTACTGACAACTATTTTTGCTATAATGCTTATCAAAATAGGTCTCGTTTTATTGGCATTATTCATAATACTTAAGCAGATAATTTAATTTAAGAAAATTAATTTTTAATTGATTTTTAAAGAAGGTGTTCTATTTATCTTTAAAACTATGGAATTTGTTGCTGGAATAGTTTAGACAGGAATAACTTACTGTCTCATGGGCTAAATTGACACTGGAAGGCTAAGAGGGCCAAGCGTTGATCAAACACACATTTCATACACTAGTCCATTGTTTACGAAACTACCATCTCGATAATGCCTCGATTACTCAAGGAACTGAGACGCCGAATTTACTTGTACATCATCATTACTCTGGTTGCATGGAGAGGAACAGAGTTAGTAGATCGGGGAAGGTAGGGTGAAGGTTATTTGCTGGAATTTGCTGTCATTGAGTCCGAAACAATTATCCAAGCTGGAGAGATGGTATTGCAGGTTTCTGATCAGTTTCCATATACGAACACAAATCAATCGGCATCGATAGGAATGTCTGCAGGGTCTACTGAAAAACATGGGAAAATACCAGTATCTTCTAAGTACTTGCAATTCAGAGCTGTACCAACGCCCATGCAAATCAGAACGAAGGATACAATGCTACTTGATAAAAGGATACATGCTATCATGTCAGATAACAAAGCATCCATTACAGCACTATGGTACGGTAAAAAAGGATACTAGGATGGGGGTTTGTGCTTCCCAGAGATTTCAGCCTTTTGACTTATTGTACTTTGTCCTTAGTTCAGTGCAATAGACTCAATCCTTCTTCTTAGAAGTATCAGGCCATTGACTGTCTCTGCTACAATTTGATTTCTTAAGTTTTTTCCGTACGTTAGGTTAAATCTCCATTGAGCTGCTGCTTCGCATTCGACAATGATATGAGTGGCTGTTTCTTCTTCCTCATTACAAAACCTGCAAATGGGATCATCGTTGTATATACGCATGTTGTGTAGATGTTTTCCCAGATGCCAGTGACCGGTTAGTAGTCCTACAACTCCTCTGAGTTTGGCCCTCTCCATTGCAGCAATGCTTTTGGCAGTCTTGGTGAGGGTTGTTTCACCATAATTTTACTATGTCTAGCACTGCTAGTGTTTAACCATATCTCTCCTTTTGTTTTTTTTGGGTCCATTCTGCGATGGAGGATTCTATATTTGTTTTTGTTACCCCAAGTATAGGTTCAGGGCCTATGTATGGTATTGCAGATCCTCCTCTGGCCAGACTGTCTGCTTTGTCGTTACCAAAAATTCCCCAGGTTTTGGAGATTTAGGATGCATTCCACTGACTAATTAATGTTATTCTTTTACATCCTACTGCTTTAATGGCTGCTTGTCTATTAGATCATATGGGGATTTTTTTGTCAGTGTAACCTGTTTTATGATTTTCCAGGGCATAAGCATTGATGGCATGTATTTCTGCTTGAAAGACCGAAGTGTACCTAATGAGTTTGATTGCTCATGTTTTGGGCTTGCATAGAACATGCTCAATCCGGTTCCTCCGCTTGTTTTGAGGCCATCTGTATACCATTCAATCTGATGCTCTCCTGTGTTCTTCCTCCCCATTATAGTCCGTTAAGACATTATAGGATGTTGAAAAGAGTGTTTTCCGTCCCCATTTCTAAGAATGGGTGTCTGATTTGGTTAATTATGCTTGTATATCCTAATAGTTTAGTTCCTATCCAATTTGATTGTTTCTGGAGCCTAAATGAGCTTTTCTTAGCCTCTCCTTTTGCATTTGTATGGGTTGTTCTAATGTCCCTGTCATTAAAGCACTAAGTTCAAACATCATTAGCTGAAAGATGATGTTGAATTTCAAACTAATTTAAACACGTTAGGCATGCAAAATAAAGTCACCTTCTGCTGGGTCTGGAGAGCAGAGCCCTTGCAAGGAAAAGAGCTTCCATACCGTTGATAGGTTCTGAGCCTTTCTGTGGCACAGGGAATCACACTATCAATGAGTACCTCAGACAAAAGGACAAATTGAAAAAAGAACAGTGTGGAATTCACCCATTGGACATAAACAAACCAAGAACCTTCTAACAAATTTTGGAAGGAAAGAGACAACAGAATTCATACAAAAAGCCAGGAAAAAACTTCTTGATTTCGGATTGTTAACAAGACACTGCAAATTGAATGGGTAATAAAAAAGGTCTAAAAGAATGTTAAAAACTGCTTACTCTTGTAAAGATTACATTGAAACATTCTGGATTCACAAAGTTAATAGAGTTTCTCCGAGAAGAAATTTACCATTATTGTGCTTTGAAGTCAAATCCAATTTTAACCTAATTTCGCTGGGAAGTTGGCGTCTTATAATTATAGAAGGCTTGGAATTAATTAAGTGTTGCATGACTTGATTTATCCATTCAACCGAGTAGATCGAGTTGCCGTCGTGAAGACCCTTAAACATGCTGGTTGTGCTATTGTCTTACTAGTCTGCTGACATAAGTTGATTCCAAACCGGCTTCTATACAGAGGAAAAGCCTATTAACATATTAAGGGGAATTTTTTTCTTGTTTTCGTTTTTGGTATGCGGTCTTTCCGCAGTTTGTCTCTTGCGCCAAGCTTTTCGATCAATAAGCAAAAAAAGGACGAATTTCTAAACGGACATCACGATACGATACGACGTCGGCCTCCTAAGCCTCAAAACTTTAAAAGGAAGTTTCGTTGATTTAACAATACCGGCCTCATAAATATTTACGGAAACGGAACGAATTGCTGGATCGGAAGTCTTTTATAGCCATTGAATTAATTTTATAGACTCCTGGCGACTTCGGAATTTACCGAAAACAAATTCAGACGTCATGCGGTTCGCTGATGCCCACAAAAAAACAAATTATATATTTTTAAATAAATAAGAAAAACAAAAATAATTCTTTTTTACCGATTTTTCTAGGGGAAACGTTTAAAGAAAGAACATTCCAAATCGAATTGCTCTATTTCATCATCACCGTCATAAATCCTAGGATTGTTTTTCATTTTTAATTTAATATATTACATCTACCTTCAATTGGGTAACAAGTAATAGTCAGTGTACAAAAAAAAAAAAAAAAAAGCAAGATTGAAGAAACTGCCGATAGGCAGTACTCCTTGGGTCCTAGATGTTTTCTGACAAAAGGAATATTTACGTCAGTATGTATAGTTTCGTTGGACATATAAAAGGGAGTATTATCCATTTTTCTGAGGATTATGGATATATAGTCCTTGTTAGTGCATCTTGTCCGCTGAAGGGAGGGGTATTTGATTGAAGTAGGCCCAAGGAAGGATCTGCGGAAAGCAAAAGTTATATCAATGGATTTTTCTGAGTTACATTTCATTCTGTTTTTTACACCAAGTCTCCAGTAGTGTGAGGCTTTCTGGTAGATATGACTGAATTGGAGTTAAAAATGGAGGCTGTATCCTCTGGAAAGGTTAAGGTGGAATGGAAGGTCAGCTGCATACAACTGGTACTAAACGGAGACCATTGTCCTGAGGTAAACCAGCAAGGATAGGGTAAATTGGGGATAACGCAGAAAAATTAGGTAGAGGGAAGAATGAACACGAGGAAGAGTAGTAAGTCCGAGTGCCAAACTTGATCAAAAGAAAGGATCACGTCAAGGTAGGCCTGCAAACAACTTTATCCATCCAATCTTATAGATTTAATAACATCAATATACCGAATAACTGTGTTTTAGTGTCATTTGACGTTACTAATTTATTCACAAATATCCCCGTAAAAATATAGTAAACACATAAAGCAAAAACTTACCGAGAATTCTATTAACGATTTTGTAAAAAAATGATATAATAGACCTCTTAAATATATGCCTACTATCTAATTATTGTAAATTCAATAAGAAATTTTACCAAATGAAAGGGTTACCAATGGGGTCTCCATTATCCCCACTTTTTCCCGAAATATTCGTGGATAATTTCTAAAAAAATCTTTTCAAATCAAAGAACAAATTAATTAAATCTGTACATTTTTGGAAAAGCTATGTAAACGATATTTTATGCATATGGTCGGGAATATTAGAGGCTCTCAAACAATTCCTCCAAAATTAATTCTCTACACTGTAATATAAATTTTACATTGGAAATTAACAAAGATAGGTTGTTTGAATTTTTTAAGACCTAAAATTGTCCGTAGTAAACAACCAAATAGAAATAGACGTATACAGAAAATCCACAACTACCGACCCATGGTCCCAAAAGGCTGCTGGTTTCATTTGGCTCATAGACCGTATGTTAAAACTTCCCTTAACACCTGCTAACTATATAAAAGATTTAGAAACTATTAAAATTTTAGTAAAAAACAACGGGTATCAAGAAATATTTATTGATAGGTTGATAGTTAAAAGAATTAAAAAAATAAGATTAAACGAATCAACAATAGGACTCAGCCACCCCACCATAAATGAATCATTAGGTTTCCGTTGTTTGCCATACGTTGGTGAATTATGGGAAAACGTTAGTAAAATTTAAAAAAAAGAAGGTTTTAGAAGAGCTTTTAGAAGTACGGGTTCACTTAAAAACATCCTCTCAAAGCCTAAAGACAAGGTAGACAACTTGGCAGAAAGCGGGCTTTACCAACTCAATTGTAATGATTGCGATATTAAATATATAGGACAAAGCGGTCGAGAAATAAAAACGAGAGTAAAAGAACTCTTGCCTAAATCGAGCAAATTTTCGGAATTTAAGGACCATTAAAAGAAACAAAACATAATTTCAATTCAAATTTAAATACCATTCACTAGTTTTAGTGGTCCGCTTGCCAATTAATATATTTCAATTTATTAAGGTTTTTAGTTGACACATTTGAAAAATGGCAAAAAAGAGGGAAAATTCAAAAGGTGGGGTTGAGATGGAAAGTTAAGTTTTCTCTCCTTTTTGTCATTTTTCATATGTCGTGTAATCTATTTTATTCTCGGCGACAAATGAAATGGCCACGTGAGCTTTAATGAAGGTATACTTCATTTTAAGTTATTAAATTCACTAGTTTTCGTGGTCCGCTTGACCAATTAATATCTTTGAATTAATTAAGGTTTTTAGTTAAGATAACAAAGAGGGAAAATTCCAAAAGGTGGGGTTGAAATGGGAAGTTAGTGTCCGAGTGGATGGAAGTCACGATAGCTCAAGTGGTAGAGCAACGGCGTATTTAGCCGAAGGTCGTGGGTTCGAATGCCACTCGTGACACTGACTTTTTTATCTCAACTAAAAACCTTAATTAATTTAAATACAACAGTGTTACATAGTTTCAACAAATGGAAAGAACTAGATTGGTTTGAAAAATTTGAAATTAAAAAATGTAAAATTGAACATGGTGATAAATGCATTAACAATATAACAGATTTTGATCTACCTCCCATTTTAAATATGTACATAAATAATATTAAACGTCCAAATAATTAAATTAATTATTTGTTATTATTTTTATAATCATTTAATAATATTAAGGGATCATTCTATTTTTTTTATCTTATATCTTTAACCACTAATTTATAATTAATTTCTTACAGTATTTACTATTATAATATTATTTGTTTTATAATTCCCGCTTTTCGCACGTTCAAATTGAGCGCCATTAAAAAACCAGCTGCTCATCGGAACGTCGCGTTGGCGGGTTCACTTTTGCAATTCATGTCGTGGGACGTGGTTGTAGAAATCCTTCAACCTGATGATGAGCTCATGGGCTCGAAATCCGGATCATTGGAAAACAACTTACTGTGAGTAGGAATCTTTTTAAAAAGGATTGTACACCACACTCACTCTATCTTTCATCATTTCTATCCAATCTTATTTTCTTTCTAATATGTCACTACATGATTTGAGTTAATTTTTGAATATTAAGCATGACCTGCCAAGGGTTGATAAAAACAATATAAAAAATAAATAAAAAATAAGCGCTTGGTTCTTACGGATTGTTTAGGACACCTAGGGTAAAAGCCTTAACTAATAAATTAAAGCTTAGCAAAACGCTTGGAGAGAACAATTTCACGGGCTTCGCCGGGATTCGAACCCGTACTCGACCAACGTGGTTTCCGCTATAGTTAGCAAATGATAAAAATCTTTATTTAGAGGGCACCTCCCGAAAGAGGACAAAAGTAGTGGCACTCTCACCGTTAAATAGGGGGTGACGGATGAGGCCAAAAGATTGGACCTTGGAGTCCTATCCACTCATCCCGGAAGTGACTATTCAAATAACATCTTGCAAAAAATCGTATGCAGGGCACCTATAAAGCTAGACATTCTTCTTTGTCGTTGTTGCAGTGGGACATCATCTAAAGGTACCGGTTAAACCTCCCTCAAAAAATTGAGATACTGAGCACCATTTAAATCATTTTCGTAGCAATAAGGCCGAATTAATTTATTTCCGAGAAGTCCAAACCAAACGTTGATACTGTGAACCCCCTGATGATGACAAGAAAACGAAATTCTCGGATTTTCTTCTTCCCACGTTTGAAAATTCCAACGGTTTAATATGCCATTGGAGGTGAACTTGGATTCATCAGTCCATAGGATGAAAGAACGTTTTCTTCAGCCTCCCAAATCGACATTTGTACAAGGAGCATTAAACGCTTGTCAGACACAGAGTCCCGAAGTTCCTGGACAAGATAAAAGCGATACGGCTTCAAATTTTAAGTTCGGAGTACATATCTAATTTTATTTTTTTGAAAAAACTTAAAACCTTTCCAACATTTCCGAAAGAGGATTTCGGATTTTTGCGGACATACAGTTTAATCCACTAGTTTTCGTGGTCCGCTTGACCAGTTAATATCTTTCAATTAATTAAGGTTTTTAGTTGAGATAAAAAAGTCAGTATCACGAGCGGGATTCGAACCCACGACCTTCAGCTAGATACGCCGCTGCTCTACCACTTGAGCTATCGTGACTTCGATCCTCTCTAACATTTACTTCCCATCTCAACCTCACTATTTTATTTTATTATTTTTTTTAGTATTTTTCTTCCTTTTTGCCATTTTTTAAATGTCGTGTAATCTATTTGATTCTCGGCGACAAATGAAATAGCCACGGAGAGCTTTAGTAAAGTGTACATCATTTTAACTTATTAAATTCACTATTTTTCGTGGTCCTCTTGACCAATTAATATCTTTCAAGTAATTAAGATTTTTAGTTGAGATAAAAATGAAAAATAGCAAAAAGGAAGGAAAATTTAAAAAGTGAGGTTGTGATGGGCAGTTAGTCCGAGTGGAGTAAAGTGATGATAGCTCAAATGGTAAAGCAGCGGCGTATCTAGCCGAAGGTCGTGGGTTCGAATCCCGCTTGTGACACTGACTGTTTTATCTCAACTAAAGACCTTAATTAATTCAAAGATACAGTAAAATATTCAGCTCCTCGTCAAAATTACGACGCCGGTTTCTTGGTGATGGAACAGCAACTGATCCGTATCTCCTCAAACTGCGAGCAACACGAATAAACGTTTTGTGGTTTACTCTGAAGCGATCAGGAAATTTCTTGGGAAACTTTTTGTCGTAACTTTGTCAATTTTTGACCAATTTAAAATCCGATTAAACCATTGTTTCAAGCGTAAAAACTCAATTAAAAATGATGTCTCAGTATTATAGGGTATGGATGAGCATCGATGTTAGGCGACCGATGTTTGATGTTTTCATCAACGATGTTAATGTGTCGATGTTTCTTGACCATCGATGGAGGGCTGTCGATGTTTTATAAACTTTTCAATTTATAAAATTGAACAAAATATTAATTGAATAGGGAATGACATATTCTTCTGATATGAAAGTGACCTATCAGAACCTGTCAGGAGTTGTTCAATTTGTTACCATCGTGGCACATCTGTTCCCTCTGAACGATTATTTTCCAAAACTAGGCAGATTATTTATAAAATCAAAACTCGCATAGAGGATAAAGTGGCTTTAAATCTACGTTTTTTAAATTGCGTTCCGAAGAAGATGTAGTTTTGATTTTAGTTAGGTACATGTTAAACCTTTACCTTTTTGACCAAATGACAGGAATTGGGCTTGGGTGGATTAGATGTTTTCCAACGTATCGAAGAAAAACAAGGAGGTATTTTGAATAAAATTCACAGGCACAAAATACTTTAAAAATAGACGTCTTTTATTTAAAAGGGACCGAGAGATCTGTATATAACTATAAATAAAACCAAAGGCAAAAATAATTCCTAATAAATGTTATTAAAAAAAAATAAACATAATTTTTATTAATCAAGTTCCTAACAAAGGTTCAATGGTGAAGTTTGAAAAATTAACTTGTTTCTAGAGTGGCACATAAAAATAATGTATGCATATGAAAATAATTTGTGGTTTGAGTAGTCATCGATGTGTAGACTATAGAGTCGATGGTCGTACCACCATCGATGGTGAGGTCCCGATGTTTAATCGATGGTGACCATCGATATATTTTTATCGATACTCATCCCTATGTCGTATTTGAAATTTGAAGTTGAACTGGGCCTGAGGTACCCTGTATAATTTTTCCCTCCAAAAAAGGGAAAACTAGACGACAAAATATTAAATACCATATCATCTAAAAAGGACATGAAATCTCTTAAGATGTTTTACGGACAGGTTCTCCAGCCACGAATCGCCCAAAAATCAACAAAGCTTGTTTTCATGTTAATCCAACAATAATTGAAGTGGCCTTGTAAAAAATATATTGAACGGTTAAACATCACAAAGTGGGCCGATTTGACAAGGCGTGACTTGCAAAAACTGTTGCTTGTTAGGAAAACTACAGCCGGCGGAACGACGGTGGTCAATTGGCTATCTGGCACTGGTAATCTGAATGTTGTATAATCGGCTACAATGGTGTTTGGCGTGCAACAAAAGAACAGTGCCTTACAAATCACGCCGCCCCAGGAAGAGGGACGCTTGTCCCAAACTTTCACTTTGTTTCCCATCTGATTATGTGGCCATGCAGTGAGACTAATCCGATTTTCCCCGCTTCTTCAAATTGTCTCGCTACCCCACTTTTCACAGGTTTTCTCTTTTTTCACGAGATCCCTTGGCTTTTCCAGCGGACGACTTACGAGATTGTTTTCTCGACAAAATCTCTTCTTTTAGAACTTTAAAACCCATATATGTACCAAAAACAATCACACTGTAATGAAGAAAATGAGATTTGTGTAGATAAAATTTTTATCATTTCTCTATCTTCTAGTAAGAAATATTTATTTTTCGTTAAGTATGACATTCAGCTTCTTTAGATTGGATTAGAAAAAGAGCCTGCTTATTTATGACCGACCCAACGCGATCAGTATTGCTCAATTGTGCATCTCATTGTTGTATAAAGCTCCTCATTAAGCTTAAGGCTTTTTACTATATCCGAAAGCTTTTTCAAGGACTCCCACGTGTATCCTTCAAGCTCGATCTATTAATCTCTCACGAGTAGGAATCTTAGCTAACATAAACTGCCTCTTGTTCTTCCTGGCAATATCTGCAACAGGCTTGTTTCTGCCAGTCCGAGTCTAGACATATTCTTCAGGTGCCAGCAGTGTCAAGTTAGCAATAGAACTATAATTGTAGTCTTAACTCATATATTTAGCAGATGTGCCGTTAGTTTCTGCGATTATCCTTTGATGAACTTTTCCACATCTCTTTGCCTTCAAATGACTCCATTGCCCTTATTTTTAATCCATTGTTGAATCCAAGTTTCGCGTAGTTTGGTATGCTGCAAAAAGTTCTGGGCAAATAAATGCGAGCGTCGAACTTTCTTTGGCAAATAGATCGGTCTCTTCCTTGCCCACCTGCCCTGTATTTACTGGTACCCAGACAAGGGAAATTCCTTCTTTTCCCCCCATTTCTGACAGGGCGATAATCCAACCACAAACTACTCTGGAGTTTACCATCGATGCGGGATATTCACTCAGCTTCACCTGGCTGTCCGAGGAGATGGCTTTTCTTCTGATGAAGAAAAGGATGGCCAGCCTAACATAAGCCAGTGCCTTCGCAGTATGATGTCTCTGATTAAGAGAGAGAAAGAAAGGAACATAATGCCTATTCCTCCTCCTCCCAAAATCCCGAGCGAACCGCCCCCGCGTGTGACATACTGTGCTAAGAGCTCGCCAGGTGGATAGAGATATGTATAAACCAAAAAGCTTTGTAGAAATGCAAGCCAAGAAGCTGCAAAGAGCCAAATATGGCTTAGATGCAGCAAAAAAAAAACAACGCACAGACGGGTTCAAAAGTCATCTTTGATGACCCATACTCGGTCCAGGCATTAACTGTGATCCCTTTTTCCCTGTCTACTCTAGAAGGTATTTTGATTTGAAATTTTTTATACATCTGACTTTAGCCATCCTGGCATCAACAGGCACTCCAAGAACCACTGCTGCCTGAAGCTTAAGATGCTCGTTGTTATGCGAGTAGGCTATTGGTGCCTGTTCATGCATTAACCTATGAATTGTGGCTCTTCAAAGAAGAGGAATTAACGGTCTTAATCACATGGGTTTCCCATAAACTTAGGTTAGGCCTAAGCCTCGTGAAGTAAAGGACGTCCGTAATTGACCCCTCCGAGAAAAAGTTAACTTTTCCTTGAAGTTGAAAATATAAAAAATATGATTTGTTTCATTCTTACGCCAGATCTAGCACTGAACTGGACAAGCGATGTCGTCTGTAAAAGGCAATTGTTTACTCGATGTCCTGAGGAAAATCGGGCGTGAAAGGGTTTTACAGAAAGGGTCCGAATATGCCTCCTTGTCAAACTCCGGACTTGGCTACATGTTGGAGGACGCCAAGTAACTGTCACGTATGGTGTACGTTTCGTCTGTAGGCCAACGTACCAAACCTTCCCAAGCGTCATTTACGTACCTAAAATAACATAGTCATTTTCCTTCGAAGGTGCCCAGAATTGGGTGCGTTGTCTGATAAAACTGCTGTGGACGCAGATGTTGGTTCCTGAATACAAATTGCTCTACTGGCTCCAATCGATCAATCTGGATCGATGTCTAATCTTCTGTGAACGATGCCTAGCATTTTATTCTCCTTGGCACAGTGTTCTCCACTTGAAAGAAAGTAGTATATTTCCCAAGGGTTAGGAGAATTCTCGTCCTTGGTTTTTTCATTCAATACGAGTATTGACCCTTATTTGGTTTTGGATCCATCAGATATGGCCTATACTAACTGGGATCCCGTTCTCTTCTCTACCAGGTATCTTAATCATTAACATAATCATAACTGTAATCATTAATATAATTAACGGCTTTGGATTTTAAATGTGTTGAAAAACAAATCGTACAAATAGAATAACCATTTATCGTATGTTAATAAGAGATTACTTTCCAGTTTGTCCCAGATGTATTTGAAGAGATGTACGTTTTGCTTTGATTGTAGAACAAATATTGGCGATTGCAGAACTTCGCGATCGCCCAGGCGAAGTTTCTGCTTGTTAAACTGAATACAAACTTAAATGATTGCATTCGTCGAATATTCCGCTTCAACTCAAAACACTTTTTCGAATTTGAAAAAAATTAACGGCAAAATATTTAAAATAATTGCAGATACCGAAAAATCGCTTTTTGGCTTACGAGTTATAAAAAAAGGTTACTTTAGGCCTGTTCAGATCTTTTAACTTTCGTCCCTTATTCGCTACCCTCGCCCTCTTAACACACCCTTCTCCCTCGTATCCATGACAAATTACTGCTCGGATGAAAAATTACCCCCTGCTGAGATTTCCACCTAAGAAACCGTCATACCCTACTTTGATCGAACTTGTAATTGAATTATTATTATTATTATTTTTTTTTTTGGCTTTACTTTAAGCATTACCAATATAGCTTTAATGTAAGTGGTACCCCAGACCATCCGGCCAACGCTGATATGAATGACAAGGCGCATCCGTTATCTACAGGATACCATATTTTACTTAAAAAAATAAACAAGCATTTATTCACAATTCAATAAACACACATACTCTATGAGTTTTTTAATAGCATAATGAAAAAATATAAACATAGAAAAACGAATGTGTAGAAATCTGATGGTGTAGGGCCACAATATTTCTTGCTCCTGTGGAACTACATAGGTCAAATTGGTATAAAATTATTCACAAGAATAAAAGAACATTTAAAATACCCCCACTACCAGCCGGAAGTTAAAGACCACTTGGCAATTAACACAGATCATAAAATTGACCCTAAAGAAGATGTAAATGTGTTACGCTTGGAAAAGAAGGGCAGTAGACTTGATTGGTTTGGGAAATATTCAATAATGTTAAGGAAAAATAGTTAACCACTACATAACACTGTTATATCGCCATTTTAGATCTATTGATTAATAGACCAACGAAGGTATGACAGAGGAAGGAAAGAAGGATCTAACTGATTAATGTTATTTTTGATCGTAAGTTATAGTTTTTATCAGTTTGAGTTCCTTCACCTTTATCATTCCGCAAACAGTTCCCTCAAACAGTAGTGAATGTAAAACCAATTTGAGATTGAGATTCTATCAGGGATTACATTTAATGTGACTAAGGGGTGTAAGTTGAATACGTTATGGTGATTACTGGGTTTGGGTTTATTATTTGTTCACTAGTTTTCGTGGCCCGCATGACCAACTAATATCTTTCAATTAATCAGGGTTTTTAGTTGAGATAAAAAAGTCATTGGCACGAGCGGGATTCGAACCCACGATCTTCGACTAGATACGCCGCTGCTCTACCACTTGAGATATCGTGACCTCGATCCACTCTAACATTTACTTCCCATCTGAACCATTTTCCCAACTTTTTGCCATTTTTCAAATGTCGTGTAATCTATTTGATTTTCGGCGACAAATGAAATGGCCACGGAGAGCTTTAATGAAGGTATACTTTATTTTAACTTATTAAATTCACCAGTTTTCGTGTCCGCTCGACCAATTAATATCTTTCAATTATAGATTACCCAACATTTGAAAAATGACAAAAAGGAGGGAAAATTCAAAAGGTGGGGTTGAGATGGGAAGTTAGTGTCCGAGTGTATCGAGGTCACGATAGCTCAAGTGGTAGAGCAGCGGCGTATTGGGCCGAAGATCGAGGGTTCGAATCCAGCTCGTGACACTGACTTTTTTGTCTTAACTAAAAACCTTAATTAATTGACATGCAAAGCTCCTGGTTTTTACCTGATAACATCCCAAATTCTCCAAGAACTCCCTAAAAAAGGCATTATATTCCTCACATACCACTACAATTGTATACTCCGCACTACCCATTTTCCCTTACTTTGGAAATATTCTAACATTATCCTCTACCTGAAACCTGGCAAACCAGCTCAAAAATCCTCATCTTATCGACCAATTAGTTTACTTCCTATCATGTCCAAAGTATTTGAAAAAATTCTCCTTAAACGGCTATTGCCACAATTAAAGTCTAACCTCCTCCCCGATCATCAGTTTGGCTTCCGCCCCCACCATTCCATAGTCCAGCAGGTGTTTCGCGTTGTTGACCGTATATCCTCCTCCCTCGAGTGCAAAGAATATTGTATGGGAGCTTTCCTTGATACGGCACAAGCGTTTGACCGCGTGTGGCACAGGGGACTCCTGTACAAATTAAAGCGTGTCCTTCCAAATACTCTTTACCTAATCCTCCGCTCTTATCTAACAGAGCGGTTCTTTCGGGTCCGACAAGGATCAGATTACTCCGAATACTGCTCTCTGGCTGCGGGAGTACCGCAGGGCAGTGTGCTCGGACCAATCCTCTACATCCTTTATACTCCAGATATTCCCACTAAACCTACCACCCTACTTGCATCCTTCGCCGATGATACAGCTTTACTATCCTCCAATTCCGATCCTGCGGTTAATTTTTACCGATTTGGACGTGCGGAATAGAACTGTGGGGAACCGCTAAACCTTCCAAAATACAACTTCTCCAATCCTTTCAATCTAAAGTCCTCAGATCCATTGTAAATGCTCCTTATTATGTCTCAAATGCTACCCTCCACAACGACCTTCAATTTCCTTATATCCAAAAATTTATTCCCCAAAAATTTACCAAGTTTCACAAAAAAACTCTCCCACCATACAAATACTCTTGCCCAAGCCCTGTCCGATAGAACCCATCCCTACAACCCCATAAGGCGTCTTAAGAGGAAATAGCCCCGCGACCTCCTTTCCGAGTAAACTGTAAAAAAAACATAAACAAAGTGAAGAGGGAGGCCTCAATGTAAATAGTTGTACATAAGTTCATGTATCCGCAAATTACATATTGTAAATAATAATTACAGATTGTAATAAAAATAAATAATAATAATAATAAAAAATAAGATGCAAAAAAAAAATAATTGAAATTTATTATTTGTTTTAATTTATTAACGGATCATATTACCTGGTTACCTTAAACATTGCAGTTGGAGCTAAACGAGAGGCTAGCATTTTAGGATATGGACGTGAGACACATTTAAAAGCAGAGTGTCAGAAACCAGATCAAGACGCTCAAATCACTGCAATTAAAACAAAATACCCGCTAAAGAAGAAAAAAATAAGGAAAACATGCAGAGAGACGGCGATGACCTCAGCTGTTTGTCGGCCCATAAACTTCTCATGTAATTATTACAATAAACTACAATCTTACACATTTAAAATTAATTACAAGTTGCACCTGGTTTGGTATTAATGATTTAATCCTAATCCTCACTCGGTATAATACGTTCAATGGCCCTACACCATCAGATTTCTACAAATTCTTTTGCCTACGAGTCCCAAACCATCGTTCTCATAATAATTATTAATAAATGCTAATTCCCATATAAGGATAGTTTCGTTGTGTTCCCCGATTTATCGCAAGTGCTAAACGATTCTACTACCGATGCTGTAATTGTCATCACTTCTAACTGGCTGTCCGAGTAGATGGCTATTCTTCTGTTCACGATACCTAGTGGCGTCTAATCTCCTTCGCACAGTGTTTAATAGCCCCAGGAGCATATTGTCCAAAGATTATAAGAATTCTTTCCGTAAATACCATTTCCTGCTCCGTATTTGGTATTGGATAATTAGATGTGTATGTGGATGTATTAGTCGAAGTGTAATATTCTGCGCTTTTTAGGAGCTATTGTAACCCCGTTTTGTGCTTATAGTACACCGGTAAGTCTTATTTCATCAAGGAATTTGATTAATAGTCCAGGTCTCAGTGGTTGAATTTCTTGTAAGTGCCACACCACAGTTTGTTAGGTGTGTGGTGTTTCCTTTACTTCTTTGCAAGTGCCGTCTTGGGTTATACACTTATTATCTTCTTTAAATGTCCGTTTAGTTTGCAGTGTCCGGTTAAGAATCTTGTTAGGATTTACAGGTATTTCCTGCTTCCTTTCATACCTTCTGTTAACGAGCAAATGGACGGTAATTTTACGAACGAAAATTGGATAAAATTAAAAAACAAACAAAAAACTCACCATTCAGACGACTCCTCAAAGCTCCACGATGAGTTAAAGAGGGAAAGGACAGGGGTGTGGACGATGTAGGAAAATCGGGCTCAGGACACCTTTTACCTCGTTTCCTCGAAGAGCCACTGTCGATCGGTGATCTCGCCACGACGATTGCGAAAAATAAAATAAAAGAAGGCAAAATAGAATTTTCGAACGACAACGGTTTGCAAACGACCGATATGCATGATTCGAACGACAACAAAGAACTGTGTAAGGCGGAGAGGACCGAGCGTTAACAGCGCCGGACCCCGTGCTCAAAGTCCACGAAAAAATGTTCGTAGTTCTTCTATTACAATTTCTTTCCAAAATTTGTCAGGAGGTTCTTGGATTGTGTTCAATAAGTGAGTTCCATTGTTTATCCTTCTGCCTGAGGTACTCATTGATAGTGTGGCTTCCTATGCCACAGAAGTATTTGGGGCCTATCACCCCAATAGCAGCCCCTTTTCTTGCAAGGGTGTCCGCTTTCTCGTTGCCTTCTACTCCCATATGTCCTGGGGTTGACTGTAAGCGTAACATGTTTAATTTGGTTTTGCAGTTCAACACCATTTTTCAAACTAATGATATTTGACCTTAGTGTTTTGATGGCTGCTTGGCTATCTGACATGATAGCCATGTTCTTGTTTTTGTACCATATAGTCAAGTTGAATTGAGTACATCTCTCGATTGCGTAGTCCTCAGCTTAGAAGATACTGGGGTATTTTGCCATGAGTTCTGAGTATTCGTTTCCAGGACGAATACTCCCACCCCTCTGTAGATTCTTGTGTTATATATCCATCTGTGTACCTAAAGATCTGTCGGCATTAACTGGGATCCTTTTCTCACAGTCTTTATTACCAGGTATTTTAATTTGATTTTATTTATCCATCTGAATTTAGGGCACTCATGGAAACAACACAAATAAGACTTTTTTGTACTTTACCGGTTAGGTACTATCCATAGTGCTCCCAGAGATGGCATCGTACTCCCGGGAGCCAAAGACCCAGCCCGACCAGCAGGGGTGAGAAGAGGGCTTACTTTCCGTATAAAAACTACTTTTTATTTACCAAATCGTTTACTAAGTCATAACGGAGACGCATGAAAAAACATTCACATCGAAATAACTATGGAAAAGTCTGCGTCTTTCAGACCGCCAGAAATAAGTTTTTGAAACCTACATGATTTATATTATCACAAATATGGTTTGACCCTATAAAGCTATCGATTGGAAAGAGCGAGGTTTCGTGCCGAATTCTAATATTACTGCTCACAATAACTTCCTGAATACGAACATATTTAATTATCTAACGCAGCCAAACTTGTCCCGCGTAGGTTCACAATTGACGTTTCATCGCATGGCAGACCTCGGCAAAATACCTCACAATTTAAGTTGGTATTGTTGGTTCAAATTTGTAGTTAGGATAAAGGTTAATATTCAGATATTAAATGGGAGAGCAAGAACATCGTATTTTGTCGACTTCACACAGCTCCAAAATGCCTTTCATTAGTACGAAGAACATCAAAGACACCTGCGAATTCCATCGTCCCGACCGCCATCACAATAAGAAAAATACAATCACCTCAAATTAAAGTCAAAAAACAAGTTATTAATATAAACAAAATATGGGTTATGAATTATTAATTAAATTGACTGGTTTAATAAACAGTAAATATGAGTTTCTGGTCAACTGAATATTGCATATTTTCTCTACCTGGCAAGTGCCATCTTAATTTTTCTTCAAATAATATTCCATTTTGTGTTTAGTATTTTCGGATATTATAAAAATGGAAAAAATATAGAAGAGAACAGCTTTTTTCGGTTTGTATTTCATTGCCTTACTATTACTCCTCTTTTTAGTTTTTCTTTTATAAACTTTTTAACCTGAGGGCACTCTTTATTACCTTTTATTGAAATCCTACCCAAGTGATAGCTGTTTCGGAGTGAGATGCGGCAAGAGTACTCAGAAGTCGAACAAATACGGGCTGGCGTACGGCAAGGGAGAATCCTTGGTCCTATCCTTTGTATCATTTATACTGATTACACACTGACACTTGTCACCACCTATGCGGACGACACCGCAATCTTGTCCACTAACTCGTGTTCTATCCGAGCTACGCCCAACATCCAGGAACACCTTGAGCTTATCGTAGACAGGTGTTAACATTGGACGGCAAGACTGAACAAAAAAAAATGCGCTCAGTGTACTTTCACGCTGAAAAAGCAGTTTTCTATTGTACATCAACAACAAAGAGTTACCAGTTTCAACTCAAGTGAAATACTTAGGACTATATCTCGGCAGCAGACTGACGTGGAATTCCCACACAAGACTTAGAAAAAACTTAATGCAAGGCTTGGACTACTACGAAGATTTCTAAGACCGAAATAGACTTTGACAACTAAGACAAATACAAGACTTCACTAAAACCAATAAGGACATACGGAACTGGAACCGTTGGGTACTACGAAGCCATGCAATATCCAGCGCATCCATTCCTTCCAATCGAAAGTCCTTAGACAAAGCACCTTATTATGTCACTAACCTCACTATCCACAAAGACCTAACCTTTTGTTGAACGAACTGATCCGGTCCAGATTACTAACCCACGCAAACCTTTCGACCCACCCTTACCATACTGCTCGAGCCCGCTCCACTCATTCCCATCCTGACAACCCGCCACGTCGCCTCAACTGACGGTGTCCTCGGGACCTCCTTGACACTTAATCATACAAACTGAGTGCAGCAATGGCTGATTCCTCAAAGCATGTGTTCTACCGGTGCAGTGCAGGCATAAGTGCTAGTGTGATACATTAATCATGCGTACATATTTGCATAGTATACGATCATGTATAGATAAAATTAAATTTTTAAAAAATGGTTTTTAAATGGTATAAAGATTGCCTTACGGTTTCAGTGTTAAGTTACAATAGTACAATCGTTCAACGATAATTTCTGACAGAAGACATAGTAATTCACTGCACGGGTACCTGTTTGATGTCATGAATACACATCTCATGTAAACAATCAAACTCCAAGACGGAAAGTTCAACCAGTTGAGACGCAGTTGCTAATCTAAGATGTCAATACAGGTAAATATCGTGTGGTTTTTTGTGTGTGAACTGACGAACTGCAGAAATATTTCGTTCATCTCGTAAATATAACGAAAATAAAATTATTTTATATATACTAAAATAAAATAGTAGTAGTTTCAATCCTTTCAAAAAATCTATAATTTACTTACTTCATTTCGTCCATAATATTATCATTATTTAGCAGTGTCAATTTTGAATCAGGCGGTATCAATCTGCTATTGAACGGTGCTACAATGTGATCAATGACACATGAGACAAATAACACTCAAAAACACTGTGTTAGAAATGAAAACGAAAGCTAATTATTTTGTCCATTAACGGTGTGCAGAAAGATAGCAGGAAAAACTGGGGATTGAATGTGTGTATATTTCGCATGGGCTCGGGGCTAAAATAACCAAGCTGTAGGATGCCCTTAAAAAACCCGTCAATTGCATTATTAAAACGCCTCAAACTTATTACAACTTAAATCTTACAGGGTGGTAGACTTACAGGGTACTTCTTATTGTGAGGCAAGCCTGGAAACTTAAGGGTGTGTTTCCATTCACTTACTACTTCATACTAAAATTTTATCGGTCCATACTTTCAAGTAGAAAACGGAGCATCCTTCTCCTTCATACAATCATCAATGCCGAGCGTTAAACTTTAACTGGTCGATTTGGTGAAGTGTCAAAAGTCACTCGAGCATTTCTCAAGGCGAGAACCACAGGGCATTTTGCTATCTTCAGTGTTGGGTCCGTGAGATTTCTGTTAAGGCAAATCTCTTTCATTAAGTCGTGATCTTTGTCGATGGTCAATGGCATAGAAGATCGACAGAAAAACAATATTCTTCGAGGCTAAATTTTGATTATGAAAATCATTGATAATTTCATATTTTATACCAGATATATGGTAATCAAAGGTCTTTAACGTTTTTCATAATTAGTTTATCGTGATTTCCCAGTGTTGTATTAGCCATAAGAGATTTGATTTTAAGACATTTATCTTGTTTTTTATATTGAGAGTAACAGTTGACGGCATCTGTTTACCTAAACGTGAGTTTCATTTATATTCAACCGACGAGTATGCGAGGTGTCACAAACCGTTATTGCGGACTTTATTAAAAGCGAGCTCGGCTTTCAAATGCAGCTCACAAATCAAAATGGCACTCTCGAGACGGGCATTCCATATAAAAAACCATATCAAGAAGAATTCGATTCTATAGATAAAATATTTAAAATAATAAAGTTTTACAGCCTGGCTATGATTGAACTTTTTCTTCGTGTCGAATCGGAATCAGGGATTAGGAAATTGTCTGGATAAGTGCATTCCTATGTTGGATCACAATCTTGAAACTGTCCATTGTCGGACGAATACCAGTGTGACATGAATTTAAAGAGAGTTTATCAACACAGCTATTCATTGCAAGATTTTCTCTTTTTTTATACAGAGAGAAAGGACGTGCCGTGGAGATTAATGACGATGGGACAACGACCTATGGGCAAAACCAAATTACTTCTTGAATTTGTTTTACACTGTGAAAAAGGTCTGCAGGTTTTTTAAATAACCTATCAGCATCACTAGTAAAAACTATCTTTTATGACTAGAATTTGATGTTTTTTAAACATATTTTCACTTGGAACCTTCTCTGTTTGTAATGTGTGGTGATTAGTGACCGTTAGTCGATAATTATTCAGAAATCGTGACCGCATCTTGCGATTTCTGAATAATTATCTTTTTGTAATTTAATTCTAGACACAATAACAGGCTTAAATAAAAAGCAATCCACAACACATCTTTAAATGCTTTTTTCCTTGAAATTATGGAAAAATTAGAAATCTATTAAAAAACTTTGCCATTGCATTTGCCTCAGTAATAATAATACTTTTCAATGAATTAATCTTTAAGTAAGGTATTGGTTGAGATAAAAAAGTCAGTTTCACGAGCGGGATTCGAACCCACGACCTCGGAACACGAGCGGGATTCGAACCCACGACCTTCGGAACGACGAAGCCGAAGGTCGTGGGTTCGAATCTCACCCGTGTCATTGACTTTTTTATCTCAACCAATACCTTACTTAAAGGCACTCTCAACACGACACGTAAAGATGGCACAATTACACAGAAGACAAAAAGACAAACACTTTGAGCCCTGAAGATGATCTCAATAAAAGATCGAAACGTTGGCACGATAAAGAAAATGTTTTTCTGAAACCTACATCACGATATCTGAATAACCTTACTTAAAGATTAATTAATTGAAAAGAATTTATTTGGTCCATCGAAACCTAATGGAAGTAATAATAGTGTTTTTACCATTTTTCAATATAATTTCCGGAAAATCAAGAAAAAAAACCCAGATTGAAATTAAAGTAGCCGGTCAAAAGCTCTTTGTTGTATTTCACGAAAATTAAAACGGAGCATTATCCCTTGAAAACTTTGTTAATTAAGAGCTAAACGAGGCATTTTGATATTTTCGCCCACATAACAGCCGTTATTTCATGCCCTTCGTCAAAATCACCCCTCCCCCCATTGATTATCTTATATCCCTATCTTATCCCACATCACAGTGTCTATAGGGAATTCTTGCCATGCTAATGGACAAAAAAGTTTTTAATGTTGACAACTTTTCACTTAGCAGGAGTCTTACGAAGGCGGTCCGAAGTACTTTTGAAAAATTATACGTCCTTGGCCAGTCGGTTATGAAACAATGAGAATAAATCCTCCAGTTTAAACACTTCTTATACTCCTAAATTATGCAAATTTATTTATAAACCCTCTCTAATTCCATGTAGATTCTTTTTAAATCTAAATATACATTGATATGTGGTTAAAAGGTAGGATGTCATATAGATTTCAGAATAATACTTTAATAATAAGTTTCATTGGGTAGCGTCGATTCAGTTCAGTTGTTCTATCCCGAGATGGTTCCAGGTGAGTCGATTGCCTAAATAGAGCCCAAGAAACCTCGGATGAGTTTTTCGATTAAAAAAGGATTAAAACAGTAATAGGGTGCAGGGAGGTTAATCTGTTAGATTTAGAGGTGCTTCAAATATAAATTGGATAGCTGTAACTGGACGGGGATTTGATCATGATATAGCGGTGTCACGTTAGAATCGTCAAGGAATATCGGCAGTGTATAACAAAAATCCCAGGATACTACTCTATAGGGTTTCTGTATCAACAGTAGACCAGCAAAAGTTCGAGGATCGAAGTCAAAATCAAAAGTACCTATAACCCAGATATGATTTGTATATTGGAAAATGCAAAGGGTATGATGGCTTTAGTTTCCAGTTAACCCTCAAGTAGACGTTAGGCAGTCGGTAGCCCAGATTCACTTATGTTCTTTTAAGCCGTGTATGACGTTCGTAGGTGGTGGACCAGTAAATAATGGATTGGAGGTAGAGTGATGGAGGGTGAAGGTTTATCTTTTATTGGTGTTTACAATATAAAATGGTGAGCTAGACATTGGGATTTGATGATAATCTGGGTTCTTAAGCTGTGAGGAAAAAAAGCACAACCCGAAAAGTGATTTTAGGTCGAAGGTGTTGGGGTATGAGATGACGGACGGCGGGTGAAGGTTAATCTTTTATAGGTGTTTAAAATATAAAGTGATGAGCTATGACATTGGGATTTGATGATAATCTGGGGTCTTAAACTGCAAGAATCGAAATGGATATCGTCAGTGAGTACTTTGTATAACAAAGTACCCAGGAAACTACCCTCTGGGTCTCCTTGATCAAACTCTTTTCTCTTGTAAAGAAGCACAACCGGAAAAGTGATTTTAGGTCGAAGGTGTTGGGGTATGATACGACGGCGGGTGAAGGTTAATCTTTTATAGGTGTTTAAAATATAAAGTGTTGAGCTATGACATTGGGATTTGATGATAATCTGGGGTCTTAAACTGTGAGAATCGATATCGTTTATGTTTAGTGGGGTATGATACGACGGCGGGTGGAGGTTACTCTTAATGTCTCTGGGATCTGGTAATGATATGGCAGTGTCATAAGCAAATGTCAGAATCGTATCGGAATGAGAAGTGTTATTTACAGTGTATATTGTGCTAGCTATCCTGTGGAGCTCCTTGATCGATCTTACACAAATAAGATCAGATCTAACTGAAAAGATATATGAAAGGTAGTCTCTTTAGCTTCCATAGCAAGCCATGATGCCTTTTCGAAAATCTGTACATCTAGGGGCCCCCGAGCAGCGCTCCTTCCCAAGTTAACATGAAATCCACAAAACGATGGCACTGTTATATAGTCGTAGGTATCGCGTGAATTTAAAGTGGTTCGATATATTAAAGGCTCGAGGTTGGATGAATGTGTGTATAGATAAGTCTTTCCGAAATTTTGTTTTAAACTGATTGGACTGTAAAGATTTGGAAGAAAGTAAATTTTTGTTTCGCGTTGATCAAACAACGGAGATCTTTTTTTTTCTTTGGAAAAACGACTGCAAAAATGGCTGCTGGTTCTAATTTTTGGAGGATGTCGTACGCCAACAACTAAAAAATCGAGCAGTTAATAGGAGACGATCACACCAATTCCTCTATTACGCATTCCAAATCAATCCTTCTTTCCATTACAAGACTGATGCAGTAAGCTATGTTTACTGCAAGCAACATGCACATTTCTACATTTTTGGACGGATGCTCGGAACAGTAAAGTTTATGGATAAGTGTTCCGTGTTTTTGATCAAAAGCTCATTTATTGCCTTTAAGATTCGAACCCGGGACTATTACAATACGTAGTCGCTGCGTCATCCTTCCAAACATCCAGACCAAAATTGGATGTTAACATATTTGATATACAAGAGTCTGAATTTGCCAGGGTTTAAAAAAAACACCAGACAACTACAATTAATGACTGCCCGGCGTTACTTACACTAATAGCGCACAATTTGCGAACTCAAATTAGAATTAATTGTTATTTAATTGCCTATACTTTTGCTAAATCAAAAGATGCGCCGTCTTGTCGGGCTTTGATGGATCTTCCAATACCCCAAGATTAATTTTATTAAGGGGTACTAGAATCAGAATCTTACGAACGAATTTGAATCGTTCAGAACGAATAAAACCTCTCTGAGTTATGAAGAATTCAGGTAAACTTATAGAGCACTACTCGACGCATACTGATATATAGACATAGTGCGACCCTGGACAAAAATATACAAAAAGAAACCATCTGTATAATCAAAGTATTACAAAGTAGCATTATAATATGTTCACCCTACATCGTGGCATATTTGATTAAAAACATACCATTGTAATAGTAAACGAAACACAGACCTCTACTAGCATAACATACTCCTCACGTCAACTCTTTCGTAAAATGACTAAATTATAGAAAACACCTTCCACCAAATTCTTAAAAGCGACTATGTCCACCTTACCTATCTGTATAACTTCATCCAAAAAACGAGGTAATTCCGAACCCATTTATTCCTTGAGCCTTGTCTAAAGGATAAAAGCAAACATAAATAAATAATGCCTGTACTATATCCTTAAACTATGGCGAGCAATTCTTTCTCCTGTACTCTTCAAGCTCTTCGCCTACTTACGGTTAACAATTACGGTGTTCACTACTGAGTATATCCTCAATTTGACTGAAACGAAAAGAACATAATAGACGGTACAAAGTTCCCTTTCGACTATTAAACAGAATATCACAGCTATCCCTCAAGGATCAATCTACAACATGTTATTGCCCATATGGACTATATCCGGCAATTTCTTGGTCAGCCAAAGCATCCAAATACAACCATTTCAGTCCAAATTGGCAAAAACTGCCCGTTTTATAGTAAACTACGTGGCCAATCTTGCCCTTTACCATGACCTTATCATCCATGACGTTTCCCGATCCTAAAATTCTGATATGACATATTCCACTTTTCACAATTATGCATCCCAAGCCCTTAGTAACTCGGCAATCCTCATCGTCACTTTCTGATAGTCAGCAACGGTGGCCCCTTTATCTCATCATAAGTCATAACGTGTCACTACTGAGTGCCTTTATGATCTAAGATTATGCAAGTCAGTTTTTTATGCAAAGTCGTTATATCTTCTAGAGATATCTCAGTAACATCAGTAAAATAATTATTTTTTTTTTAAGCCGAGAATTAATACAAGGAATATTTTGTGATTATAATTTTTGAACGTTTACTACGACGATCACTAGTTCGTCATCTTAGTACTGATAATAGACATTTTGGAATGACACTCACTATTTTTTCCAACTTTCCTTTATCTATATTGTTATAATTATTTTTAACCAACGTATGTTGCTAGAATGAAAAGGACTGGAAATAATGATTCTGATGTTGTCAAAAATAGACCAGGTAATCGGAAATGTACCGACTGTTGACTAAAACCGTTCGACGTCTCTCAAACTTCAACAGAAAATCTAATAATAACGATTTTCTTAATTGCAAAAAAAATGCGTTAGACATCTACCTCGATAGCCAAGGAACGATTAAGCACAAATCGTCGACAGAAAAGTAACAAAAAGATTCGACCATTTGTCGCCGAGAATCGAATCCATCGAACATTTGAAAAATGGCAAAAAGGAGAGAAAAACGTAGGTTGAGATGGTAAGTTGGAGCCGAATGGATCGAAGTCACGATGGCTCAAGTGGTAGAGCAGCGGCGTATTGAGCAGAAGGTCGTGGGTTCGAATCCCGCTCGTGACACTGATTTTTTTATCTCAATCCATACCTTACGTAAAGATTAGTTAATTGAAAGAAGTTATTTGGTCAATCGGACCAAGAAATGTAATGGACATATATTCAACCTTGACCCTATATGCAGATCTTGCAATGGGGAGGAAGAAACTGTCAGCCGACAATCATATCATCTTCGAATGAGAGCCACTTAATGGAAACATAACCTGTGGAGAATGTTTGAAAACCTACTACTTTTTTAAAAAAGGAGTCAATTGAACTGACCTAAGCAACTAGGAAACAACAAGCCAGAAACCTGCAGTGTTTGTGAAAATACAAAAACCCCGCATCCAATCATTCCAATATCATTATCAGTATCATGTGAAACCACACATGGTTGTGTTTTGTATCACATAGTTTCTTTTTTAAGCCGGGAACACACTTATCCAATGCAACGCCATGCGATTCTACCCGATGCTAACAGACGCCTTGCCACGTTTTGGTAGGGTGTGCACATCTGCCCGACGCAAGCACCACAGCGTGTATCATTGACCAAATAACTTCTTTCAATTAACTGATCTCTACGTAAGATATTGATTGAAATGAAAAAGTTATGTTTATCACGCTCGCAACGCCTCGTTTGTTCTTAATGCACCATTTTAAGCAAAACCTTGGAATAAATTGTTAGTTAAATTTTATGAGCACAACCGTCTAATAAATTGTTTGTTCAACTAAATTGTTTTAAATAAAGTTACTCCTAAACAACATAATTAAATAATTTTTATAAAAAGACAAGAATTTTTGAGCTCGCTTAATTTGGTTTATATTATATTATCAATAAGAATGTTGTCATTAATATAACGACAAAATTACATATACATAGTTTGAAATAAACCACAAAAATATGAGTGTCCTGTTCTGACGCTACTCGACAAAAATTGTGTAATTTTACGAGCAAAACCATGAAATAAATTGTTATGTAAATTTTAAGAGCAAAACCGTGTAATAAAGTTTTAGTTACATTCCTTATTTGAAAAAATGATATTCCGGTGTTTCGATCAATTTTCTACAAAACCATTAAAATTAATTTTTTAAAATAAAAACTAATGAATTTTTGATCTCGGTTAATTTGGTTTATATAAAAATAAGTAGTTGTTATTAATGTAACGACAATAATACATATAGTTTGAATAAAAATATGAGTGTACGTTCTTTGTCTTAGACTGTACTCGATGCTACCCGACGAAAATCTGGACAGTGGGGATCGCAGAGCGTAGAGTAGGTTAGCGTGGCATAGCATCGGGTAAGCCGGGAACACACGTACCCGATGCTACGCCATGCGACGCTACCCGACGCCTTGCTACGTTTTGGTGGGGTGTGCACATCTATCCGACGCAAGAACACGTCGCGTACAGTCCACAGCGTTTATCACAACAATCACTATCACAATCGCAACGCATCTTTTGTTCTTAAAGTACTATTTTGAGCAAAACCTTGTAATAAACAGTTAGTTAAATTTTATGAGCACAACCATCTAATAAATTGTTTGTTAAACTTAATTGTTTTAAATAAAGTTGCTCCTAACCATCATAATTAAAAAATATTTATAAAAACACAAAATCACTCATATTTTCTGTTCAGATGCTAGCCGACGAAAATGGTGTAATTTTACTAGCAAAACTATGTAATAAATTGTTAATTAAATTTTATGAGCAAAATCGTGTAATAAATAGTTCCTATTTTAGTATATGTACCGCCGAAGCGAGTACAATAAATTGTTAGTTAAATTCCTTATATCAAAAAATCGTATTCCGGTGTTTTGATTAATTTTCTACCAAATCATTAAAATTAATTTTCTAAATACAAACTAATTAATTTTTAATAACAGTTAATTTGGTTTGTATTAAAATAAGTATGTTGTAATTAATATAACGACAATAATACATGTAGTTTGAATAAAAATATGAGTGTCCGTTTCTTTTGTCTTACACTGTACTCGATGCTACCCGACGAAAATCTGGACAGTGGGGTTCGTAGAGTAGGGTAGCTTTGCTATCGGGCAGATGTGCACGGGGGTAATACAACCTTATGGAAAAATGGGCTTTGGATTTGCGTCGGGTAGCATCGGGTAGCGTCGCATGGCGTAGCATCGGGTAAATGTGTTTCTGGCTTAAAGTCTAGTGTTTGGAATCCATGTTAGTGACGATGTACTGCCCGAGATAAGATTTGTCATGTAGGTAGAGTGAAGGTATTGTTCAAAGTTGGAGGTTAAAATTTGCTGGCTTTTATAACATTACTGAAGATTATCATGGTTAAAGCTGATAATTTAGACTAGATAGTTGAAATGGAGGAGTGCAGTATTCCTTTCATATGTGCGCGGCATAAAAGCTCTTTAGCTTTTATTTAGCTACATCATCACCAAAGTTCTATTGCCAGAGTAAATTTCAATATTATTACTTCTAACGTAAGCCATGTCGTCTATTCTAAAGTTTTAACGTTCCCCTTAAATTTCAAAGAAGCATTATTAGGAAATAGATTTGTTCTAAAAGTTATAACAGGCTATCCCAGTCGTTTCCTATGGTTTTTCAAGAACAAACGATTGTAAATACTTCCAAATGGTCGGCAATAAGGGTGAAGTCTTATCGGTCGAGCAATTAGAAGCTGGGTGTGCTATTTCGGCAGAATCTACCGTCTTTCGAGATGGAGCTTTTTCCACCCTCTTCCATTCCCGTTTTCTCGTTAATGCGGCTTCGGGTTTTCTCCAGTGAAGAGGAGATAGGCGCTTTCTGAAAAGGAGGAATGTTTGCCGGAAAATAACGAAGTAACCGAGCGACACGGAGAGAAGGGTTTTATCCTAGAGTTTACCTCACTACTAACTTACTAAACGTGGAGTTTGCGGCCGGGGCCTTTGGTCGACGTAGAGCTGGGGGCTGAAAAGGGGCGAGGGAGGCGGTAGAGAGACATATTGAATTTTAGGGCGGAAAGGGCAGGAGTGTAGAGAAGAGGGGTAAAATATCGTGTTTAAATTCCCCTTATTACTTTCTTCCTAGCACCCCTAACAGAAAAGCCCTGCTTGCATCTATCTTTCTCCTTACTTAATCTTTATTCCCGTCTCCTTTCATTGTCTTTTCTTTATCCCATCTTTATTTTATCTACCCTTTTCATTCCCGAAGTAAAATTCCTAAAAGTTCTTTCACGGAATGGAACTTATTTAACACCGTCTCAGTATAGGTGTGATGCGAGACAATGTTATTACTGTTATCTCTCGGGGAGATGTGGCTTATCCTAATTTTCTCTTCGCTCTTTTATTATCACGAAAATGTAATTTACTAGGTTGATGATGGGTAATCTTGACGTTTAGACTCCAGACCGTCTGTGATAAAAATAAACCTAGGGAATTTTGATGAACCTCAGCTTATTAAGCCTGCGCCCAAATCATTTACTGATCACTAATCAATATATTGACAAGGGCGATTTTGGCGTCTCGTACTCATCATAAAAACTATGCTTAAGAAAGAATTATAATTTTATCACCTTTTTCTATTAGAATTCTAATTTAGGGCTGCTTTATCTATTTAGGTGTATAAAAGTTTCGCGAAATGATTGCATAACAATGATTCTGTCAAACCGTCTATGCTATGATATTCAAATAGATTTTTTTACGAGGGGAGGGTTCCCAACACCAAAGGTCATATAAACACTCAGGGTGCCGGTGGTGTTTTTGAAAAAAAGACCATTTGTATGTATGTCGGGTTCGAATGCACGGCCGTTGGATTCGAACCCGGGACCTTTACCTTACAATGATAAGCGCCGTGTCAACGCCTAAACCGTTGTGGCCACCGACGCCCCCTTTCTCTCTTTGATTGGACATTTACAATTGTAGAATAAACTAAAACTAATTGTCACGGATTATTATCAAGAATGAAATCATCGGACCAGAGATGTTTCAATTGGAGTTGAGGTTATCATAGCTGAGGAATATTTACATTTATTTTTAATTTGTACGAAAAAAACAATTTTAATTATTTTTCAATTAATTAAGGTTTTAAGTTGAGATAAAACAGTCAGTGTCACGAGTGGGATTCGAACCCACGACCTTCGGCTAAATACGCCGCTGCTCTACCACTTGAGCTATCGTGACTTCCATCCACTCGGACACTAAATTCCCATTTCAACCCCACCTTTTGGAATTTTCCCTCTTTGTTATCTTAACTAAAAACCTTAATTAATTCAAAGATATTAATTGGTCAAGCGGACCACGAAAACTAGTGAATTTAATAACTTAAAATGAAGTATACCTTCATTAAAGCTCACGTGGCCATTTCATTTGTTGCCGAGAATAAAATAGATTACACGACATATGAAAAATGACAAAAAGGAGAGAAAATTCAAAAGGTGGGGTTGAGATAGGAAGTTAGTGCACGAGTGGATCGAAGTCACGATAGCTCAAGTGGTTAGCCGAAGGTCGTGGGTTCGAATCCCGCTCGTGACACTGACTTTTTTATCTCAACTAAAAACCTTAATTAATTGAAAGTTTTAATTATAGTATTTTTAATAATCAATAAAACCTGTATTTCAATAGTTAATACAAATTATTTTAAATAACTAATAACCCCTGACTTCAAGTAGAAAGCATATTTGGGTTACAACAATCTTTTCCCTCCTTTAACGCAAAAGTCAAAAGGTGGGGCTGAAATGGGAAGTTAGTGTCCGAGTGGATCGAGGTCACGATAGCTCAAGTGATAGAGTAGCGGCGTATCAAGCCGAAGATCGTGGGTTCGAATCCCGCTCGAGACACTGACTTTTTCATCTCAACTAAAACCCTTAATTAATTGACAAATATTAATTTTTTATTTCTTAAATAGATAAATAGATTTTTAATGTCGAATGTGACTATTTAGGTGGGAAATGGCAAAACAGTTATGACCTATTTTTGGATTTTTTTAACGAAATTTTCTATCAAGCAAGGAAGGAATCCGAAACCAACTTGGTTCATTTGAGCTTAATTTGTTTCGTTTAAAGTTCACTGAGTATTTCACAATATTTTTTTAAATAGTATCGAGCTTTCGTGAAGTCCGGCGCAAGGCAATATCAGTCTATTGAACTCAACATAAATCTGCATGTCAACAATATCAATTTTTTTCTTTATTTCTTGTTGTTATAATTGTGCTATTCTTGTGGTGTCATATTGGTTTTGTGTAAAAGGGTAGGAAACACCATTCCTGAAGATGATTCGAATAAAGGTCGAAACGTTGGAAACAAATGAAAAAAAGGGATTTTTCTAAAGTTCCTCATTCTTGACCGCTCCTCACGACTTCTACAAATTATGAAACATCAGGTCACTAAGAAACACATGTTTATTTTAACTAAAATAGGATTTTTTAATTTAAAAAAAGGGGTAAAGATGAAAAATAACTCTAATAATATCGATAAAGTGTTATAGACAACAACCGAGTTCGGTTAACTTGGAGGTATGAAAGAAAGCTCTTCTAGCCCTGGAAGCACGCGCTAGCAAATAACAGCCATTGAAGGAAAAATGATAGCTTTCGGAATATCATTTATTTGACAAACAGGTGATTTCTTTGATTGGGTGTTTTACTAAAATCTCAATTCCGAATATTTATAAAAGAGGAGACACGATGTAATATCTGTGTAAAGGGTTTGAAGACCGTCTGGAAATTTAGATTGGCTTCTGTATTTCCGGCTGGGAGCGGTCGCATAAATTAGAGAAGATTCTCTTAGCATCGGACATCTGTTGCGAGCGTCAATCGATTAACAACTGTCCCCTAAGCGAGATTTAAATTCGTCCTTTTTTTCCGCTGACCGGCCGTCCGAAATAAACGATCCGGGCTTTCAGATTGCGAGGCTGTTTTCGGAAATCCCTTTGGTAGCAGTGACTTCTCGTTAGCGGCCCTCCAGGGCTCCTAATAGTCGAGGGCCTTTAACGGAAAGTTAACTTCCCAAAGGACGTTTCATCAAAACTTAACCCCTTCCGAAGGGAAAAGTCATTGGCCAATTTCAGTTTCCTCTTGTATTATTATTTCATTAATGATGAACAGAGAGAATATCCAAAATCATCTCTAGATTTATTAAAGTTATACGAACTTTTCTTTTTTCAATGTAAATTGGTAATTCGACTATATTTATACTGCATTTTTTACAAAACAGCTGAGAAAGTTTCAAGTGAGAATCATCTTCGATCGTAATGCATCGTGATTAACCAAACCTTGCTTTCTGCAACTGTCCCAGGAGCAATCCTACGCACAATCTAAACGGCCACACACATTTTAAAACCAAAATTACAGAGAAAACCGCCAGAAACCCACATACCCGATGCTACGCCATGCGACGCTACCCGATGCTACCCGACGCAAATCCAAACTCCGATTTTCCATAAGGTTGCATTACCCCCGTGCACATCTACCCGATGCTATGCAACGCTAACCTACTCTACGCTCTGCGATCCCCACTGTCCAGATTTTCGTCGGGTAGCATCGATTACAGTCTAAGACAAAAGAAACGGACACTCATATTTTTATTCAAACTACATGTATTATTGTCGTTATATTAATTACAACATACTTATTTTAATAGAAACCAAATTAACTGATTAAAAATTAATTAGTTTTTATTTAAAAAATTAATTTTAATGGTTTGGTAGAAAATTAATCAAAAAAACCGGAATACGATTTTTTGATATAATGAATTTAACTAACAATTTATTGTATTCGCTTCGGCGATACATATACTAAAATTGGAACAATTTATTACACGGTTTTGCTAATAAAATTTAATTAACAATTTATTACATAGTTTTGCTAGTAAAATTACACCATTTTCGTCGGCTAGCATCAGAACAGGATACTCATATTTTGTGTTTTTATAAATATTGTTTAATTAGATGGTTAGGAGCAAATTTATTTAAAACAATTAAGGTTACCAAACAATTTATTAGATGGTTGTGCTCATAAAATTTAAGTAACAATTTATTACAAGGTTTTGCTCAAAATAGTGCTTCAAGAACAAAAGATGCGTTGCGATTGTGATAGTGATTATTGTGATAAACGCTGTGGACTGTACGCGACGTGTTCTTGCGTCGGATAGATGTGCACACCCCACCAAAACGTGGCAAGGCGTCGGGTAGCATCGGGTAGCGTCGCATGGCGTAGCTTCGTGTAAGTGTGTTCCTGGCTTAACACCCTTAATCATACTGTAATTACCGCTGATGCTCAAATGAAGCATCACGTTAAACGCGTTGTTTCATTCTCCTCACTCTATAACCTACAAATGGGGTCATCATTGAATGATGTACTCATATAGTATATATGAAGACCGATATATAGTCCTTATTTCAATGCAATCGGCCCTTCTTCTAAGGAGTTCCAGGTACATTGACTGTCGAAGCGACAATTCCTTGCCCCGGGTTTTCTTTGTATCCCAGGATATGTCTCCATTTAAAGGTGCTTATTAGAAGATGATATGGGACTGTTTTTACCACATAATTGCATAACCTAGAAGAACCTACTTACAGATATTCGAATAATGTATGTTTATGCGATCAACCCCTCGACTCATGTCCGCCTTGAAAGCCTTAGATACAAAAGGGGGCAGCAAATGCCGTGAAGATGCGGAAGCATTACAGCACCCAGAGCACATAAGCTACTTGCCCAGCTCATCGGCTTATCTTCTTGTGGTCATTTAGACGATGCGGTGTCCATCAGGAAGCGTGCACTTCGTCCACACACCTAAAATCACCCGAGGTTACAGGAGAATTTTACACCCAGCTACCCCATCCTCCTCCTACCCCAACGTTAACAAGTGTTTTACATTTTATTTGTTGGGTTTTCATCCCGTAAAAATTCAAACAGTATATCGATTCCATCTGCAAGATTGCCTAAAATCGTTGATTGGGTGTGAGAGGTTATTAGCTCTTCTCCTTGCCTCATAAATAAAAAAAATCATTTAAGATGTGTTTCATGGTATGGTATGGTATGGTATGGTGGAAAGGATACTAGGAAGCGGGGTTTGTATTCCCCAGGCACTGTAGCCTTCTGGTTTATTGTACCTTCCTAGTTCGTTATTTCAGTCAATAAACTCAATCCTTCTTCTCAGAAGTATCAGGTCATTGACTATTGCTGCTGCAATTTGATTCCCTAAGTCTTTTTCGTTCGTTAGGTTAAACCTCCATTGAGCTGTTGCTTCGCATTCGAAGATGATATAAGTGGCTGTTTCCTTCTCCCCATTACATAATCTGCAAATGGGGTCATCGCTGTATATACGTTGTGTAGATGTTTTCTCAGATACCAGTGACCGGTTAGTAGTCCTACCACTCCTCTGAGTTTGGCCCTCTCCAATTGCAGCAGTGTTTTTGCCAGTTTTGGTGAGGGTTGTTTCATCGTAAGTTTACTATGTCTAGCACCGCTAGAGTTTATCCACTTCTCCTTTTGTTTTGCTTGGATCCATTCTGCGATGGAGGAATCTATATTTGTTTTTGTTATCCCAAGGATAGGTTCGAGGCCTACATATGGTCTTGCAGATCCTCCTCTGGCAAGTTTGACTGCTTTCTCGTTACCCACAATTCCCCTGTGCCCTGGCACCCAAGATATCATCAGGTTGTTGTGTTTCCCCAGGTTTTGGAGATTTTGGATGCATTCACTGACTAGTTTTGATGTGATTCTTTTACATGCTAATGCTTTAATAGCTGCTTGGCTGTTTGATATTATGAGGATTTTTTTGTCAGCTTGAAAGCCCGAAATGTACTTCCCTAATGAGTTTGATTGCTCATGTTTTGGGCTTGTACAGAAAACGCCTGATCCGGTTCCTTCGTTTTTGGAGCCATCTGTGTACCATATCATTGTATCTGATGCTCTCCTGTGTTCTTCCTCTCCTTTATAGTCCGTTGAGACTTTATAGGAAGTTGTGAAGATTGTTTCCGGGATCATGTAGTCAGTCCCCATTTCTAATAATGGTGTCTGATTTTGTTGATTATGGTTGTATGCCCGAATTGTTTAGTTCCTTTCCAATTTAATTGTTTATGGAGACTAAATGAGCTTTTCCTAACCTCTCCTTGTATAAATATTTCCAGTGGAGGTAGGTTTAGCGAAGTTTCTAATGCGTTTGTAGGGGTTGTTCTAATCGCCCCTCTGGATGTGTTTCATGGTCAATACTTCTACGATGTGTTGACACTCTGGTGGTGGGTCCATTGCCATAAGAAATCCATTGGTGAGACGTATATGAACCATTCTTAACCTTGTTAACCCCGTTTCCTTCAATCTGATTTTCCTAGTCGATATGTTAATGCGTTTTTTCTACCAAATTATTGCATAGCCTACAATGGGGTCAACATTCAATATACCCATGTTGTAGATATTTTTATTTATGTTAGATATTTTCTCAGATGACAACGACCGACAATGGCCCTGTAAACTATCTTCTCATTGGAATATTCAATTGGCGGTGGATTTGCAAGCAAATCCTAGATTTCACGTCGAGATACGTGTTACAAGTTCATCCTGATGATGAGAATTTAATATTCGAAATTCGGATAGCTGCCTAAAACTTCTGTGAGTGGAACTCTCTTTTCCAAAAGGAGAATTGTAATACTCAACCAACCTCAAATCATTTCTATTATGGTAAAATATCTCCTCTGAGTTTAGCCCTTTCTAGTTTTAGCCCTTTAGTAGTTTGCCACTCTTGGTGGGAGTTCTTTTAGCTTAAGCTTAGTGTGTCTAGCACCTTTAAAGTTTATCTACTTCTCTTGTTTTCTTTTCTGGGATGGAGGATTCTGTGTTCTTTTTGATAACTTAAAAATAGAATCAGGGCCTATGTATTGCTTGGAGATCCTCCTCTGGCCAGTGTCTCTGCCTTTTCGTTTCCCAATATTTCTTCCTATTCCTAGTACCCAAGATATCACCAAGTTTCCGTGTTTCCAAACACTGGAGATTTAGGATGCATTGAATAATTTTGATATTATTTTTTTTCCATCCCAGTGCTTTAAGAGTTACTTGGCCATCCGAACTTATGAGGATTTTTTTCAGTGTAGCCTTTTATGATTTTCTAAGGAAGGGTTGATTGAATATATTTCAGGTGGAATGACCGAGGTGTACTCGGTACCTCTATGGGAAGAAAAATATTTTAAAATAAATATATATTCTTGTGAGAATGGATTTATTTTTATTAAAATATTAATTTAAAATTAAAGATTTATGATATTTAAAATTTTTATGTGTTAAGTCTTTAAAAATGTCTGTTTTTAGTATTTATTAAAAAAAACATTCCTAAGATTTACGTGTTTAAAAATATTTTATTGATATTTTCATGTGTATATAATATAGCTATAAAAATGGCTGTATAACATTTTTGATCTAATAAAAAAGATTTTTATGTTATTATTCTCGGATCGTTAGTTTCAGGTGAGAATAAGGAGGTTTTAGACAAAAATCAAGGACGGCGTTCCGCAAGGGAGTATCCAAGGGCCCATCTACTTCACAGTTTTCACCGCCGACGAATAAATCCCAATCTGAACCATAACGCGATCTTATCTGCAAACTCCGCCTCTCAGTCTCAATTCATCAATCACTTTAGTGATTATGAGGTCTTATCTATAACCATCCATAATCATTGAGTGCGTTATTGGACAAAATTTGTACATTATACCTCAATACAAAATTAAAACCGTCTATAGTAAAAACAGCAATTATTTTATCGTTGTATGAATTACCTATTCGATATTAATCTAAACCATTCTTTAATAATGATATTTAGCGTTAATTCAAGTCTTAATTTGTCATATTTGATTGTCGTATTGCCGGAATTAACGGAGCTACATAAAAACGATTAATGATTTCAAATACAAATCCCATTTTTATTGAAAATCCTTTTGAATTCTTAATTAAAACAAATTTATGTTTTACAAATCCTTTCCATATTATCAAAGCGATGTAATGTTTTTATTTGACCCGATAGCTGGTTATCCTGAGAAATAAACTCTTTATAACAGGAAAGTTGTTCTGAGCGCGAAAAAATAGGCGAATATGCTTTAGTCTGTTATACGATCCAATTGAATACAAAATAATTTCTTTTTTGGCGTTTTTATTTTGTATTAGTGCTGATTATTGATTGATATGTTATATTATATGTCCTGGATAGTGGATTCTTTGGTAGATCCTCACAGCTGCACTCTGTATGCCCAAAGTTGCCCCGGTAATGTTTAGTTAGTTCTGACGGTCTAAATATATGTAGGTCCTACAACCTTTCCTTGTTGTCTTTTATTATGTTATTATTTGTGAAGTCTTGTGTGCGGATTCTAGTCTATTTTGTAGGTATGGTCCCTAGTATCGGTTGAGTGGAGGTCGGTAGTTCCATGCAAAATGGAAAAAAAACTCCCAAAGTATGTCAGCGATCCTGGTTATATATGGGTAGTACAATTCTCTTGTACTTTTTCATGGTGAATCGAATTTTCTATTCTATAGGACTAGCTTTACGATAACTAATTTATATAGGCTCAAATCTGCACACGCACAGAATGAACCTATCATCTAGCAGTCCCCCAGCTATACCAGCTTTTGTAATTTGTATAAATTACCATCAGGTCTCAAGAATCACCCACCCCGGGTGTAGGTAGTCCGAAGTCAGACCTCGGTCTTATCCGTCCAGCCGCTCCAGGGCTAAGTCATTTCATCCCAGGAATCAGGTCCTACCAAACGAAACTTATTCACACTTTCACTCATTCTTTAATTCATTCTTTCTTTTTTACATACTTCACTCAGTTCGGGTAGTGGAATACACATATATTCTGTTCATCATTACTATACACAATAAAGCAACCCTGTTTCCTCCAAAATTAAGTGGACCCTGATACACGTTGCCGTGCTCAAGCATATCGGGTGGCAGTCAATATTGAGCTTAGAAATCTCTCCCTTTAACTTGGTGGGACACATCTGGCACAAAAGTAATGGTCGTTGTGTCAAGGTCGTACTGAGATAGAGTGGCCTTCTCAATCTAGGGAGTGCGCGGGAGACCGGGTTGATGTATTTCGGCTTAGGTAACCCGTTGCGCGCGGCATACGGTTCGATGCGCAATGAGAACCCGCCACTCGGAATGGACAATCGAGGAGCGAGGTTGTCTTGGCCCCTCGGGAATGAGCTGCCTCTACACCAGTGCTGCGGCAGTTACACACTTCTGTTGTATGCGGAGGTGCGTCAGCTCTCATCTTGAGAATCAAAATTTTGTCAGAGGCACACAAGGGCTAGGGTACCAGATCCTGCCTGCATACACGGGGGAAAGGTGCATAACCATTTGAACGGGGTAGCAGAAATGTTCCAAAGTCCAGCCCCTGCTACATGGGAACGGACTCGTAGTGGTTTAGTGATGATGCTCCTGGCGGGAACTTAGAGAAGAGGCTGTTCTTCTATTTGTGACCTCCGCCCAAGCACGGGAGTCGAAGGATCGGACCATCGAAGCGTACAGCATTGAGGACGCTCAGACTAGGCTGACGGAGTCCCTGGAATACGTGAGAAGCGGCGTATGGGAACGGATAGCTGTGGTACCTACACGAATGGCGTCCTTTACCGCAGGGAGTCTCCTCTAGGGGGTGGTTAGCAATTCCACATTAAACAAAACCGCGGCCAGAGTGGATCCGGAAATTCTTACCCTGGAGAAGCCCCAATACTCTGGTAGATAGAGTGGCCTGCTCTATCTAGGGAATGCGTGGGAGACCAGGCTGATGCTTTTCCGCCACCTTGGGTGGCACTTTACGTGCAGCATACGGTCTGATGGGAAGCGGGGAGTGAGATTCGTCTTGGCACCTCGGGGCTGGGACAGCTTGGACACCAACGCTTGCGGCTGTAACACACTATCAATCGTGAGCGTAGGTGCATCATCTCTCATCTTGAGAATCAAAACGTCCGGTAAGGCCATGAGCCAGGTACGGACGTTAAAGATCCTCATTGTCCTTTTAAAGACGACCGAATATTTGGGTATGCTGTCAACCTCGCACGGCCTATTCTTAATCGGTGAGGATGACCCTCTTCTACGATCCAGTTTACCTGTCAACAGTGATCTTGATACGCGCGAACTTCTCCGCCGAACCATCGACGCTGAGACTTTCTTTTAATCTAGGTTTTTATTGCATTTTTAAGTCTGTAGGCTGGGACTTAGCAGCCTCGTCCGCCTTTTCGTTACATTCCAGACCTATGTGTCCGGTTACCCAAGCAACAACCACCGTTTCTCGTTATTAGAGTTAAAAGTTAAGTTCTTTGTTCCTCACTACAAAACAGAATATGGACTAAATTCACCCCTACCGAGGATAATGAGATTGCTGAATTATTATTCTAATGAAATAGATGTATTTCGCGATTCCTTGAATTCAGTTAAAGTTAAATTAAAATGTTTACTTGCCTTGAATCATTAAGCCTTGTGTTTTTGTTATTATGGCTTAATTGTTCATTTGTTCTTTTTGTTATTATGTGCCTTTTTTTGACTACTCCTCTTGTAGATTCTTTCTGTTGGAGTTATAATAAATAAAATGTGCAGGGAGTGATGTCAATGCGTATTAATATTATATTCGAACAAATACCCAAAATCCTATACATTAAATCTCCAAGCTGTCATAACAATTGGAACAAATATTTATATAAACTGTAATTTTAGATTAAATAATAAAATTTTAATGTTATAATGACTATATAGCCCCAAAATTTTAACATTGTAGTATCTGGTTTCTTTATGTTCGAATTTCGTATGATTAAACAAAAACACTTTTTCACTTTTGTTTTCTTATTGTTTTCAAAACAAAGATGAAAATTTGTTTTGATACTTTCCACATCCCTACCCATGTATTCATGGCCTAAATTTTCCAACATTATCCTTTTATCCACGGCTACTCAAAACGGGGACGGTTTTCCCTCGGATTGTGTACTTTAATCCCAGATTTTATAATCCTATTTTCTGAGGCTACCCAGCCCGATCGATGGCGTCCCTGGATGTTGGCAATCTTATTGTCCTCCGTTCCGGCTCATCCCTCATTCATAACATTCGTGCTGCTCGCTCCTCTCATCTCCGCGTACACACAATACGACCGTCAGAGTCTAAGTCCGTGAAGTAAATTAATCACTTTCAGCTTTCAGCTGCTATTCCGGCTCCATTAATTAGCTTCTTCTTAACGGGAACAGATGTTTTTGCTCTAAACGCGGGATTAACATAGGATCACCGTATCCAGGCATGCTTAAACCTCATAGGATCAATGGATCAACCATCATATTCAGAAATTATAACATACAGTTCATAAGTTATTATATGGAAGACACATTTGAACGTAAATGTTACTAAATTGACAGCAAGAATATTTGAATTTTATTTGAATTGAAAACGATCCCCAATTGATAAGTATTACCCTACATGTTGTAAGTATAACCTTATTACAACATTGTTAAGAATTGGCAATATTTCTCAATGTAGTATGTGATCAGATAAACCTGTAATTTAATCGATTGCGATCATCCATATCTTCTTACCTTCACTGTGCTGGCGGTAATTTATAAGATAACAGTATGGAGGTTATATTTCTGATGTGGAATAAACTGGTCTGACTGTGATTTAAGTCATCGATACCTTCTTACCTTCATTGTGTTGGCTGTAATTTATAAGGTAACAATATGGAGGTTATATTTCTGATGTGGAATAAACTGGTCTACCTGTGATTTAAGTCATCCATACTTTCTTACCTTCATTGTGTTGGCTGCAATTTATAAGATAACAGTATGAAGGTTATACTTCTGATATGGAATAAACGTATCTAGCTGTGATTTAAGTCATCCATACCTTAATACTTTCACTGCGTTGGCTGCAATTTATAAGATAACAAAATGGAGGTTATACTTCTGATGTGGAATAAACTGGTCAAACTGTGATTTAAGACATCGATACCTTCTTCCTTTCACTGTGTTGGCTGTAATTTATAAGATAACAGTATGGAGGTTATATTTCTGATGTGGAATAAACTGGTCTACCTGTGATTTAAGTCATCCATACTTACTTACCTTCATTGTGTTGGCTGTAATTTATAAGATAACAGTATAAAGGTTATATTTCTGATGTGGAATAAACTGGTCTATCTGTGATTTAAGACGTAATGAAAAATGCAATGGCAACAGCAATAAATAAACGGGAATTTCGGGACCTATATTATGTATCCTAATATGACCTTACGACGAATAATATGACCCATGAACACATACGAAAATTACATTTAGTGGCAAAAAACAGAACAAAGAAAGCTAAGAGTTCGACTATAAAAGTCTAAAAAGCAAGCCTTAGCATTACAAGGATTCTTAAAACATCCCAATTCGGTAAATCAACCCAATTAAAAAAAAAAAAAAATTAAAAACCGTAACAGGACGAACTCTAGTAAAATACATGTTAAAAAGTGGTACTAACAAGAGATAACCAATGTCGACTATGTCTAGAAGTGAGGTTATGGAGCGTGAACCAGGAAAAGGTTATGGAACCTAGCTAGCTACGGAACCTAGGAAAGTCATTCGTAAGCAATAGAGACTTCCATATCCAACAGAAAAATTATTAAAAGTAATTGTTCCAGAAAAGTACCATTTAATAGTTCGTATTATGGCAAATTTACAACGTAGATATTCACAACTATTATCACCTCTCTCTTCTTAAAAATCGGTGAGACATAACAAGTCTTCCATTTTTCTGGAAATATCTTAAGTATGTATAGTTTATCAAGCTATTGTTTACACCTTCCCTGATTGTTTGGAATTTGGAATTCACTGTGGAAAGACCATAACACCTTTTTTAACATAGGATCACCGAACCAAAGTGCTTAAACCTCATAGAATCAAGGGATCAACCATCGTATTCAGAACTTATAACGTGAAGTTTACTTCAATAATCAATCATTGAAAACTTGATACTACGCAAACAATGTTGTAAACCTGGCCGACTCGCCAACTACAAAACAAATAAATATCAATGCATTGGGGGCATACTGTGACAACTGGAATCTTTCAGTGAATCTCAGCAGTCCAAAATGATGGTTTTCACAACAGGTGGCAGGCTTGCTGACCATGCGAGTTGGAACTTCAAAGGTGCACCCATCGAAATAGTAAACAAATATAAATATCTAGTATCCTTTGGGCATTTTCAAAACGACACGCAAGAATGGCACAATTACACAGAAGACAAACACTTTGAGCCCTGAAGATGATCTCAATGAAGATCGAAACGTTGGCACGATAAAGAAAATGTTTTTCTGAAACCTACATCACACCAGACCGCATCTCACGATTTCTGAATAATTATCGATTAACGGTCACTAATCACCACACATAAATCTAGGCATAATTTTCACCCCCCCCACCAAGTCTCCTTAACCATCATTTCAGAAGGAAAATCCAAACAGCTAAATTTGCTGTGAATTTTATTTGACAGAACCTCATATCTCACAATCTCATACCTATCAACAGTAAAGTCTAAATGTTTTTAGCTGTGTGTAGGTCTGTAGTTTGATGCTAGTCAGACGTGGGGTTGCAGACGGTATGATATAATTGAAACCCTTATTTAATTGAAAAGTCTATCGCCTACCGCTGTACGTAGCTACATGATCTATCTGAAATCCTCGATATACCTCATCTTTATATATTTACAATCTGCACCGGCTAACTAAAATAACAGCATCAGAAATCATTAACTACAAAATATCATGGTTTTCCTCCTGGCGGGATATGTCGCAGCAATTCAACGCGAATGATGAATTTTCACGGGATAACGCCGAAGATTGGCCAGGTTTGCTTAGAAAACTCACGCAATGTATCCGGGCCTTATACCTCGATAAATGCCTAGCAATGGCCCGTAAGTCATCCAGATTCCTATTGTATAAGGAGGGCTGATGGAAAGATATTTAATATGCTTAAGAGTGCTACAATTTCCTCTGTCCCGTTTGGTTGCTGGTTTTTAAAATAATTAGTAATCCAATAAGAGATAACTGCCACATCTTCTGTTCCCTATAGAAAGGACAGAGAAGATACACAGCATAATGCCGATTACGGCCGAATTCAGATTGTGAAACTTAAGTTTGTCCACATTAAAAACAGAATGAACAATCGCCTCATTAAATTATTCTTAGTGTTTCAACTTAATAAACTTTAATCCATTTATATTTACTGGTCTAATTGACCAAATTACTCATTTCAATTTTTTTTGTCACGAGCGGGATTCGAACCCGCGCTCTACCACTTGAGCTATCGTGACTTCGGCATGGGATTCTATTCTCGGCGACATACAAAGTGGCCACGGGAGCTGTTAGTGAAGTTATACTAAATTGAAATGAAAATTTGGTGTCCGAGTGGATCGAAGTCACGATAGCTCAAGCGGTACAGCAGCGGCATGTTTAGACGAAGGTCGTGGGTTCGAATCCCGCTCGTTCATTTCAACCAAAACCTTACATAAAAAGATTAATTAATTGAAAGAAGTAATTTGGTCAATATACCACAGAATTTAATGGATTTATATTTACAGTTGTAACTCATTATCATATTGAATAAAGAAAATTTTCATTTCATTTCATCAAGTTTTGCTTTTCTTCCCCATGTGACCTAGTTTTTTACAGATATTAATGTTTGTAGATTGGGGTAGAATAAAAACAATATAATCAAAATAGTATGTTAAAACCTGCATCGCTTTTAGAATTTTTTGTAATTTTTATTTTAATTATGTTGGCTGTAGTTGAGTACCATTATCGATCAAATCGACTAACATTTGTTAATTGTAGAAATTTTTTAAACGAATTATTTAATGTTACGTATGGAAAACATAAGCTAATACGGCGTAGGAGACAATAACTGAATAAATGAAATTGGAAAAGTATTTTTGTTCTTCTTAGGCTATTATACTCATCTTAGAACGGTAATTAAGTTAAGCTCGAATGAAAAGCCTTCTCACATTAATACGATTAACATGCAGTTGATTGTGTTTTGCAAGTGTATTTTTAATTTACAATAGTGGCAGAGTTTAATCATGCCGTTCTTCCTGGAAATATGAGAAAAAAACGAAATAAACCCTTTCGTGTGTACAATCACAAGGCGTTCGTTTTCATATTGGCCTTTTTTTAATTAAGGTATGGTCCAATTTGGGAAAAAATGGGGCGAAAGCTTGGATTTGTGAGTTTAATGTAAACAAGGGTTCAATCTACCGTAAATACAGGTCAATTTCTTTTTCTAATATTCCAATAATCAATGCTAACTAAAACATTTCGAGTTTATTTGCACATGCGATATACATTTTATACCTATTTTTTATTTTTTTATTGATCTTTTAGAGAAGAGTTTTAGGATGTAGATTAGTCTCAGTTAGTCCGAAAAACACTCTCCTGAAGGAAGAAGGGAATTTTGAATTAGGAGATATACCAGGTTCGTGGACGGAGGGTGAAACTGAAATTTATTGATTTGTTGGTTTTTAGTTCTTCTTGTTTGCAGGTTACGGTAAGGAGTGACAAGATGGCGTGAAAAGAGTGAATTGTTGTGTCATCTTCGAAGTATCTGAATGCGTACGGATATAAGCAGTTTATATTTGATAAATGACGAGAGCTAAGACGGCGCCTTGGGAGACTCCAGAGTGAATAAGAGTGTAAAAAAGACCGTTTAGCTACTCTTTTGCTGCGCAGGATATGTTATGTCAATGGAAGAATGCGGTTGAGTAGTGACTGCCAAAGAATGGCACGATCTGAGCTATGTCCCAAATACAATTAATGTGCGTGAAAAATATCTAAAAACAATGTCTGAGTTTTAAACGTGTCTGACCCAGAACAACCCAGCGAAGATAGACGAAAAAGAACGGTACTGATCAATTACACCTTAGACCACATGAGAAAGTCTTACAATTGTTTACAAAAATCTGCAAGTGATAATAAATTATAATTGATTATTTACAATTTAATACGTTAAGCTTCAAGTATAATGAAATTAAAAATTAGAATTGAAGTGAATAAGATAAGAACAATCGGAAGACCAGTTCCTTCTATCAGAAATACAACCTACACCTGGTTATTCTATACAGTACAGCCAACACACCTACCAATTTAACCTCAGTTTGTCCGATAAAGCAAAACAAATAACTGAAAAAAGAACTCACAAAAATAGATACTTGCATGCATCTGCATAACGGGAGCAATGAGAACGTGACACAGTTAGTATGGGCAGAAGTATTGGGATTAATCCTCCTACACCACATTGTAATGGGGGCAGCACAGAAATGAAATCATTACTACTATGAAAGAGAAACCTCCAACAGGAATAAAACTAAAATGGAGTGATGGAAAAAAAATAATGAAAGACCATCCGATACTCATGGCTCCAAGAGACGACAGGATTTGTGAGTTTAATCAAAACTTCCAAATAAATCTAGGAACCAAAAAAGAATGGGAACGAGAAGAAAACACCTCCTTTAAGAATTGCACCATCTTTTGGTACACAGATAAATCTAGAAGACAAGAAGGTACAGGGGCAGGAGTATTAGGTCCTGGAACCAAATACGCAGAACCCATGGGAAAATACACCAGTATCTTCCAAGCTGAGATTCATGCAACCGATAGATGTACCAACTCAACCTAAGTAAAGGGTACAAAAACAAGAATATAGCTATCATGTCAGATAGCCAAGCAGCCATCAAAACACTAAGCTCAAATATCATTAGTTCAAGGATAGTGCTGAACTGCAAAACCAAACTAAACTTATTAGGTACGCAGAACAAAGTCAGTCTTTGCTGGTCTCAGGACACATGGGTGTAGAAGGCAATGAGAAAGCGGACACCCTTGCAAGGTAAGGAACTGCTACACCGCTGACAGGACCTGAACCTTTCTGTGGCGTAGGAACCCACACTATTAATGAGTATCTCGGACAGAAGGACAACAAGAAAATGAAGGAACAATAGAATTAACTCATTGGACACAGGCAATCCAAGAATCTCCTAACAAATTTCGAAAGAAAAGAAATTACAGAATGTGTCAAAGGAAGCAGGAATAAACTGCGAATCCTAATAGGATTCTTAACAGGAAACTGCAAGCTAAATGGAAAAGAAGGGTGGAATAACAACGGCACATGCAGATTCTGCAAGGAGGCAGAGAAGACACCGACACACCTACTAGCAAACTGCGGTGCTACAGCAGGATGTAGTGCTTTGGGATGTACAAATCAGAGAAGAGATTCAACCATTGAAACCAGGCCAAGTTCCGTGATGAAATAGGACTCGCCGGTCTGCTTTAGGCAGAGAATGGGATATTTAAAGGGCGCAGTATATTACACCCCGACTATTACATCTGCATCTATATCCAACCTCAGTTTAGCATATTAGTAACTATATGATATATTATTAAATAATATTCTTTTTTCGCCTGGACTTCTACCATTCTGTCGGACCCCTGCTAAAGGTTTTTCTGTAAGATTTATTTTTAATAAAGTACAGACACATGGAAGCCTCTATTGCCCAGTAGGTTTTCTAGGTTCCATACCAGAGCGTTCTACTTTGTAGACTTTTGTAGTAACTCCCTTGTATTTCTATGTTTAAAGTGAACAAAATGAAAAACAAGCAACAAGACCTGTTCATTCTATACCAGAAATATAACCTACATATGGTTATCTTATACAATCTAGCTAATACACCCTTCCATTTAACTTAAAATTACATTATAAAAAACAGTAAATTGTAAAAAGTTGGAGTGAAATACATAGTGGAATAAAGAAATGTCCTATCTAGTTTTTTCTAGTTATTAGCTAGTTATTCGTGGATTATAATAGTTACTTTGTATTTATTTTTCTATAGCAATTATAAAATTGCAGGGAAGAAGATCAAGTCGGACCAGTTCTTTCTATTCGAAATATAACCTCCTATACAGAATACCCAATACCCATAAATGTTAAATTTGTAACAGTACGATTAAGATAACTAGAAAAAAAAATGTTTGAGTAAGAAATAATACGCACCCACAAGAAAAGTGGCACAACTCACAATAGAAAATATTACGGGAGAGACAAATGAAACTTTCCTTTTTTTAAACTATGTATTAAGTATACGCCATTAAGGTTGTTAAATAAAAATTGTCACGATCCATCAATATTGTCTTCCGTTTTTTCAAGACTTAAGCGTAATCAAAAAACATTAAAAATCCAGTTGTACTACCCATAAAAAACTTCCTCATTTTGTGACACTATTCTTGCATAGATCGGCTCTCAGTAATTTAAGTTCATTTGTTATGATGGTGGTCATTGAATGACCGTAAGGTAATTACTTTTTGGGTGATGGTGACAGACAACATATAAACCTAACAAACGAGCATAAATATCCATGTAGCAAGTTTTACTACGAGTTTTGTAACCCAAATATACTTTCTACCTGAAGTCAGGGCTAATTAGTTATTTAAAATAATTTGTGTTAATTATTGAAATACAGGTTTTATTGATTATTAAAAATACTATAATTAAAACTTTCAATTAATTAAGATTTTTAGTTGAGATAAAAAAGTCAGTGTCACGAGCGGGATTCGAACCCACAACCCTCGGCTAAAATCGCCGCTGCTCTACCACTTGAGCTATCCTGAGTTCGATCCACTCGGACACTAACATCCCATCTCAACCCAACCTTTTGACTTTTCCATCCTTTTTGCCATTTTTCAAATGTCGTGTAATCTATTTGATTCTCGGCGACAAATAAAATAGCCACGGAGAGCTTTAGGGAAGTATACTTCATTTTAAATCATTAAATTCACTAATTTCCTGTTCCGCTTGACCAATTAATATATTACAATTAATTAAGGTTTTTAGTTGAGATAAAAATGAAAAATGGCAAAAAGGAAGGAAGTTGAGATGAAAAAATCAATGGCACGAGCGGGATTCGAACCCACGATCTTCGGCTAGATACGCCTCTGCTCTACCACTCGAGCTATCGTGACTTCCAACCACTCGGACACGAACTTTCCATCTCAACTACAACTTTCGAATTTTCCCTCCTTTTTGCCATTTTTCAAATGTCGTGCAATCTATTTGATTCTCGGCGACAAATGAAATGGCCGCGGAGAGCTTTGGTGAATGCTACTGCATTTAACTTATTAAATTCAATAGTTTTCGTGGTCCGCTTGACCATTTACCGAAGTCACGATAGCTCAAGCGGTAGACCAGCAGCGTGTGTAGCCGAAGGTCGTTGTCTCGAATCCCGCTCGTAACACTGACTTTTTTTATCTCAACTAAAAACCTTAATTAATTGAAAGATATTAATTGGTCAAGCAGACCACGAAAACAAATGAATATAATTAAAACATTTTTAAAAAATCGTTGAAACTATAAAATAATCTAAAAGTTAAAAGACAACATTGTTCACAAATTATGAAAAACAATATTATTATTAAGAAGGTTATTAAGGTTATTTTTCAATGTACTGGTAAATCAGGGCAGTCTGCTATCGAGAGATGATCTTTCGCAAATTTTAATTTGCCCAATTAAGATATGCCCTCTCTTCCACTACCTCTTTGACAAAGTGGTGTCAAAGAAGTCGGGAGGGTTGCCGTTGTGAGGGTGGCCGGGGGTGAGAATTCTTCCACCCTTGTCGATCCGGGAAGATTCTGCATACCTGTGCGTGCCCTTTTTTTCGCCCACTTATCTTTTATTACCATCGCAAAAAAGAAATGGTTCTGTCATTCCTCAGTACTTTGAGTTCCGAATCGACAAAAATATGAAATCGGCGTATACCTTGGGGTAGTTTATTACTTTAGTAGTGAACAGTTACTGAGTCAAAAACCTTTGAGCGATTTATTAAGAGCGCTTACTTAATTCGGTAGCTTATGGTCTTTAGAGAATTACATGCCTCGAACAGCTACGTGGAATAAATCCGAGATGCATTCAGGCCTTATGTTCAGACATCCACCAAGCGTTTTACCGTGTGGTACGGTAGTTTTCCAGGTAAAATAAAAATACACTCACATGTAGTATAGTATACAATCTTACCTATTAAACCGTACGCCGGGGTTGGTGCTTACAAAGGAGATAACCATGTTGGTGACTCACGGATTTGGACCAAAGTATTTTGAAGATTCTACACTCCGAAATGTCGGACGGGTATACTCAAATTCTTTTTAATAGGCCCTGATCTCGCCAAAACAATTTGAAAGTTGAAATTCTACATATTTCAATATTTTTATTTCGTTTTTCTACTTGCTCAAATCATCTATGTGAATAATAAATGCTACACTAAGACTCTGGATGTTACTATAACTCACTTCTTAAAATTATTCTATTTTATTAAATATTTTGTTTTATTTTTTTACGAGGGTTCGCAACAGAAGAGGTTATATCAACCCCCGGGGTGCCGGTGTTTTTTAGAAAAAGCATGTTTGTAAGTATATAGGGCTCGTATGCACGGCCGCTGGATTCGAACCCGGGACCTTTACCTTACAGTGATGAGCGCCGTGTCAACGCCTAAACCGTTGCGGCCACCGAAGCTCCTGTTTAAATTGTTATTACAATTAAAAATTTATTAAAGTATTATTAAAGTTATACAGTGAATTTAAAAATTTAATCTTAATTTAAAGTAATGAATCCACCAAATCTTTTTTAAACTATCATGTTTATACACGGACAGGCAAAAAATTCCACCCCATTGATTTTTTGTTTCGTTTTTTAGATATGAGAAATTTCTGCCCTTAATTTGTCTCATTGTTTTTATCAACATGATATTTATTTATGCTATGTTTCATATTAGGAATATCAATTACAGGTAAACACAGTTAATCCTTAATCCAAAATATGGATAAAGGATTTTTCAATATTTACTTTTTACGGAATTTAAAATGTTTATTCACTCTCATTTGAATTCTGAAGCAATAAACAGTTTAGTTTTCATCTTTCTTTTCTTAATATCAATTTTTAATAAAGAGAAGATCATTATTCAAAATTCCAAAAACTGCAAAGAAAGCAAAAAATTTATAATTTGAAAATTTAAATTGTAGTTAAGATATTTTAAAGTCCAAATTTAATTTGGTTGAATTTTTTTCATACTACACTTGTATTCTGTTTTTTGTTTGTTTGTTTATTTGTTTTTCATTATACTTTTGTAAATATATATTTCTCAGCGGATCTCCAAAAAAAAAAAAAAAAAAAACCTGCTGTTTAATAGTACAAGCTTTACAATAGCCAGCCGGCAGAGATGTACCAAAACATTATTTTTTTATTGTAAATTTATATGTAATGCACATTCTAGCAAATAAAAAAATATCATATACAGCATTTTTTAAATATATTAAAACCTATCAAAGTTTATTAATAACCAAAACCTTTCTAAAAACCAAATATTTTGAAATAAATTAGGTCGTATTTTTTTCTTGTGAAATTTCGTTTTATCACCACTAGGGACGCCTAAATATAATTTTTTGTTTGAATTTAAACGTACTAATTTTTTGACACCCAAAATCTTTCCGATTTTTGAGAAGTATATAAATATCGCAATATCTGATTGAAACGGCTAAAAATGAAAAACATCATTGTGAATTAATAATAATAGTTTCTGATTGATTCCTGATAAAAGGGGATATATTCCTTAAGGTAACCTGGACAAAGTGTTGTGGGACAATCTAAACAATAATTTTTTTATTGGCGTAAATAATATTATTGCCTTTGCTGAATAATCTGTCTAAACAAATTCAATATTGAAGCAATAGAAATGAGTTTAAAAAAATTACTTTGTTAAGAAGTCGTATAACATGAGCGAGCGCTTTTTCCTGTAAACATTGGCCAATAGCCCTTTCCGAGACACCAAAAAATTCAAACAGGTTCACAACTAGGCAGAATTGTCTGTCCAAAAAGTTCATAGTTGTAGAATCGATAGGAAATGCGAAACAATGATGTAACGTCACTTTTTGGGAAGTAAGTCAGAAAAACAGCCGCCCTAAAAAGTTAAGAAAAGTTGAAGATTTAGGTTTCAAATATTTTATTCGGAACCACAAAAGTCTATAAACACTTCTATGAGCGCTTATTCGAAAATAAAAATCAGATTTGGAAAAAAACTCGTAAAAATTGAAATTTTTTCCGAGCGTTTGCAACAGCAGAGGTCATATAAACCCTCAGGGTGCCGGTGTTTTTGAAAAAAAAGCCCATTTGTAAGTATGTCGGGTTCGAAGCAGGACCCGGGATTCGAACCCGGGACCTTTACATTACAGTGATGAGCGCCGTGTCAACGCAGAAACCGTTGCGGCCACCTGTACCCCTGAAAAAAACGTGTTCAAACGTTTTCTTGCTGAAGAGTTTTTTTAGACGACAAGTTTTACAAAACCTCCTGTTAAACTTGAGAGTAATAATAGACAAACACGTATACCAAATTTTATCGAAAATGATTCAGTAGTTACTGTGAAAAACTCTCTTTTATGTTACACCTTCCACCCCATTTAACCTTAATAAATGTAAGATTTTGAAGTTCTCCAAAAAATTCATATTCGTTAATTAATATCACGATTACGACCAATTTCATTATAGTAATAAATAAAATAAATACTACTCGCAACACTTTGTTCTGGTCCCGCTGAGGTTGACGAAGAACAGTCGGTTTTCAACCAAATTTCATACAAAAGCGGCCTTGCATTTGAAACCGACATACAAATGGGCTTTAAAAAAAAAAAAAAAACCACACTGGGAGGGTTCATATAATCATATAAAAAAATACAAAATAAAAAAATAATTCTTATTCTTTTATTGAAAAAGGAAAGTTGAATTGTTTTCTGAAAAAAATTATTCTCTACTTCGGAAAAATGCATACAACTGCCTACTGTAAACGTACTTTCTGTAATTACAGTAAAAAGCGTACATATTCCTAATTCGGGGATATAAACATTTACATTTATTTCAGGGAAATTTGCTTTTAAAAATGTGCAGATGTTAAGTATACAAATTAAAAGTTTAAAAGTAATAGGAAGCTCACAGTCATTAAAGTTTGTCAGATATTGTTAAGAAGTCGTTAAGGCATCTCTGGTGTGTCATCCACATGACTCGTTTTATGGAAGTTGGCCCTTATTATGTCTTAATTCTCCTAACCCATTTTTCAAATTTATGCCGTCATGCAACCTTTTGCAACTCACACCGCCTTTGTAATTGCATGTTATTACCTTATTAGACAAGAGAGTATTTTAAATTTTAGTTGTTTCTTTCGAATAAGAAAAGGAAATTGTCGACCATATTAGTTAATTAGGTCGGTTTGCTTTTGGTAAAACAAGTAAAATTAATATACTCATTTTTGTTTTAAAAAAAAACTATAATATCTACCTTTACAATATAATTTTATTTTTGCATTCTCAATTTTAGTTAAAAACTAATTTAATTTTGACCTCATTTTATTGTAGAAGTGTCTTATTTTCAGATATGACGGACTGCTCTGGATCATCCGGGCACAGCTGGAGAAAGGTAGGTCAATAATAAGAAAACTCTCTGGAACTTTTTCAGCCACAGTCGAAGTAAGTGAACAGCTGGTATGGCCACTTATTTATTTTATTATTTTTATTTATAAACTGCAGGGGTGCAGCCATTACGCGTTTGTTATTTTAAAACAAATCTGTTCTACTTTTAGTTGTTTCTCTGACTTGTTTTTGTTTTCACTGTTGGGCAAATTATTGTATTGACCTTACCCGAAATTGCAAAAGCTGTAGTATGACCTCGCCTTGGCCTAATATTCATAAAACTCGATTTACAGAAGTTGGGCAATATATGTACAGACATAGAAATTTGATAGTCAAACGATAAAAAATTAGAAAGCTTATGGTGGAAGCTTTTTTTGTGAGTTTAACCTGAGCAGCGATTAGCCATGTATCAATTTATTTATTCCACACTTAACTAATTCATTCTCATACATTGTAACCAATCTTTTTAAAGAACTGACCACGGTTTACCCTCAAGTCACCCGACTCCAAAATTGTCTTATAGTTAAGTGGTAGCTTCCAAAAATTTCATTATAAAATCTATCATGTTTTATTTCACTATCTATTACATTCAGGAAAAATTATATTTTTAATTTATCTATTTATTTATTTCTAGCCTATAAATGTATTAGTACAAATTATAAATGTTGTCATATACCTTTTTGTAAGTATGTGTATCGAGATGACTGTTATAGTCAGTGACCTCACTATTTGCACAAGGTGGTGGTAATTTAATCAAATTCTTTGCAATTAATTAATCTTTAAGTAAGGCATTGGTTGAGATAAAAAAGTCAGTGTCACGAGCGGGATTCGAACCCACGACCTTCGGGTGGTACGCCGCTGCTCCACCCCTTGAGCAATCGTGATGTCGATCCACTCGGACACTAACTCCCAACTCAATCTCACCTTTTGCTGTACCGAAGAAATATTTTCACATAATGAAAAATATTTGTTAAATCAATTGTAGAAATATGGTTTTCGTAATGTGAAATTAAAATTGGACCTGATCATACCTTTAAAATAGGTCGAAAACTTGGCAGTAATTTGCTTTTTTCTTCAAGACCATAACTTGATCATTGATGGTCCGTGAATTTGGTTGGGTGACGTTGGGAATTGTAATTTTTCCTTGAGCATAAAGGCAATATAGAAATAAAATTAAATAAATTAAAAAATCATCGCGCTTTCCTTAGGTTTTCCAATGATCTTTTTCCTTGTTGTTATAGAAGATTCAGCTGATTAAATCATTAAAGAAATAACAAAATTATATAACCTAACTTGACCAGCGTTTGATTTAAGATGGCAGAGTTGATTTAAGACATTCTTTTAGCTCCATCGTGTCGCTTTTGCGGCCTGAAAGGCCATTCTGTCTAGATATGGGTCTCGTGAGCTGAGCAAAAGAGTTAACTCACTTTACTGAGCCACCACTCCTAACCTAACTTTCAGCGATTACCGCTAAATTTTGAATTTTGTCTTTACCACCACCCATTTTCTAGCTTTGAGCAACTGGAGCTCTTATTTATTTACAGGTCACACTCACAAGCAATTACAATATTTACAGATGAACGAGTTTTCATAAAATAATTTGTTCATTTCGGTTTAATTTATGTTTAATAAAAATACTTATTTGTTATGGTTTTATGATTTATATTTTATTCACTTGTTTACAAGAAAAAAATGTAATAAAATTGCAGGGGCGTTAATTATTATGTGAACGAAATGATGAACTGTTCAACCTTCTTCGTTAAATCCATTAGATTTCGTGGTTCGATTGACCAAATAACTTATTTCAATTAATGTAATGTATGAAATAAATTTCGAAATTGCCAATAATAAATATAAGCATATAATGAATAATTTAACGAATAAGTTAATCTTTATGTATTGGTTGAGATAAAAAAGTCAGTGTCACGAGCGGGATTCGAACCCACGAACTTCGGCTAAATACGACGCTGCTCTACCATTTGACCTATCATGACGTCGATCCACTCGTGAAACTTTTTTATCTCAACCAATACATTACATAAAGATTAATTAATTGAAAAAAATTATTTGGTCAATCAGACCACGAAATCAAATGGATTTAATAAGTAAAATGAAGTATATCTTCACTAAAGCTCTCCGTGGCCATTTCATTTGTCGCCGAGAATTGCATCCTGATTATACGACATTTGAGAAATGGCAAAAAGGAAGGAAAATTCAAAACGTGGGTTGAGATGGGAAGTTGGTGTCCGGGTGGATCGAAGTCACGATAGCTCTAGTGGTAGAGCAGCGCCGTATTTAGCTGAAGGTCGTGGGGTCGAATCGCGCTCCTGACACTGAATTTTTATCACATCCAATACCCTACATAATGATTAACTTCTTTGTTAAATTCGAGAGCTTTTTTGTGACTTTAGCTTGAGCAACCATTAGCCATCTATCGTTTATTTATTCCACACTTAACTAATTAATTCTCATACATTGTGACCAATATTTTCACAGAACTGTACTTCATGACGTTATACCCTCAAGTCACCAGACTCCAAAATTGTCTTATAGTTGAGTGGTAGCTTCAAAAATTTCATTATAAAGTCTATCATCTTTTATTTCAATTTCTACTACATTCAGGTATATTCTCTTTTTTCTTATTACTTTTTTTTATCTATTTACTTATTTTTAGCTTACTAACGTATTAGTCAAAATTATAAATGAAATCACGTACCATTTTTGTAAAGAAGTGTATCGTACTAAAAAACATCCAGCAAATGCTAGCCACGCAACTGTGTGAATTTTTATTACTTACTTCTGATCTAAAAGCCATCAGCCCATACTGATTTAATCACTAGCTGGCATTTTTAAGTTCAAAAATTGAAATTAAGATGAAAACAACAGAATTGCTTCAGAATTCAAATGATGTTCAATAAACATTTTAAATTCCGTGAAAAGTAAACATTGAAACAGCCTTTATCCTGTTTTGGGTTAAGAATTAAGTGATAAATAAATATAAAGCGTGCTTTAAGCATAGCAGAATGGAAGGGTAATAGTACTTTTTGTGCAAATGAGACAATCAGAACAAAAGTAAATAAAGAAAGTAAACATAGCATTATTTACTGTTTATTTTGACTACGATAGCTCCTAATTACTCATAAATGTAGGAAGATAATAGATTTAATTTTAATTTACATAAATTGAGTGGTGCGTTCAATTTGTCCATTCGGATATATTAATACAAATAAGCCACTCAATCCTTTTGAAAAAGATAGTTCCTACTCATAGTAATTTGTTTTCCAACGATCCGGATTTCGAGCTTTTAGCTCATCATCAGGTTGAAGAAGTTCTACATACGTCTCTCCAACGCAACGTTCCAATGAAAAGATGGTTTTTAATGCCGCTCAATTTTGAACGTGCGAAAAGTGGGAATTATAACATAGTATTATATTAGTAAATACTGTAAGAAAATAATTATACATTAGTGATTAAAGATAAAAGATAAAAATTAAATTAGAATAATACCTTAATAATAGCTTAGTAAATTATGATAAAATTAATAACAATTAAATAAATTAATTAAATTATTTGGACGCTTAATATTATTTATGTTCTTATTTAAAATGTAAGGTAGATCGAAATCTATTATTATATTAATGCATTTATCTTCATGGTCAATTTTATTTTAGAATTGAAAATTTCTCAAACCAATATAGTTCTCTCCCTTTGTTGAAACGATCTAACACTATTTTATTTAAATTTAAATTGTGTTTTTTTTTCTATTAGATGATCCTTAAATTAAGAAAATTTGTTCGATTTACGCAAACGTTCTTGAACTTTAGTTTTTATTTCTCTACCGTTTTGTCCTATATATTTAATATCGCAGCTTTTTTTTTTTTGGGGGGGGGGCTTCGTTCAAACACTACATTCATGCAAATAAATACATTCTACACTTAAATACATCCACCGTACACTCATTCCATTTGGTCGGTGGAGTACTTGATATTCCTCCACCGACATATATTTAAATTAAACTAGACTGGAGTCGATGGAGTTCTTTTATAAATATTCCGCCATCGACCCCGAACACACACTCTTACGCTCTCATCGTTCGAGGGGTGATGATGACGTTATATTTCACCCTCACCCCTCGCCATTCACGCTAATAAATACATGCACTCAGACAAAACATATAGACACATAACACATAAGACATACTATATACAATAAAAAAAACCAATTTCCCCTAAAAAGTGGAACAAGGGACTCAGAAACTCGCTACCGTGCTCGAAAACTCTTCTTAAGTCCGGCGGCATGCCTATACGCTCTCTGTATGGAGCCAAGGCATGGCACGCCTCTATTATGTGGGACACATCGAGCAACCTTTCTCTGCATAAGGGGTACCTGCGCGGGCTTTGGCCCAAAAGCAGGTGCCCATGTGTCAACCGCGCAGTCATTGCAATTAAGTTTGAAACCTCGCTTTTTGCCAAGTTGTCTACCTTGTCTTTAGGTTTTGAGAGGATGTTTTTAAGTGAACCCGTACTTCTAAACGCTCTTCTAAAACCTTCTTGTTTAAAAAATTACTAACTTTTTCCGATAATTCACCAATGTATAGCAAATAACGGAAACCCAATGATTCATTTATGTTGGGGTGACAGATTCCTATTGCTGCTTCTTTTACAGTTAATTTTTTTCTCATTAAATTCGCTAGTCTTCGTGGTCCGCCTGACCAATTAATATCTTTCAATGAATTAAGGCTTTTAGTTGAGTTAAAAAATGACAAAAAGGAGGGAAAATTCATAAGGTGGGGTTGAGATGGGAAGTTAGTGTCCGAGTGGATCGAGGTCGCGATAGCTGAAGAGGTAGAGCAGCGGCGTATCTAGCCGAAGGTCGTGGGTTCGAATCCCGCTGGTGACGCTGACTTTATTATCTCAACTAAAAACCTTAAATAATTGAAAGTTAATTTTTTTATTCTTTTAACTAGCAACCTATCAATAAATATTTCTAGATATCCATCCTGGTAAGGTTTTGATAGTTTCTAATTCTTTTCTATAGTTAACAGGTGTTAATTAAATTCATGTTGAGAGACGTGGTTCTATAACTCATTCAAACTGATGATGAGCTAAAAGCTGGAAATCCGGATCGTTGGAAAACAACTTACTGTGTGTAGGAACTATCTTTTTCAAAAGGATCGAACACCGCACTCACTCCACCATTCATCATTTTTATCAGCACTCAACCCCGTGCAAAGAACAAGCATATGCATAATTTTTTGTAGTTGAATTAAAACAGCGTTCTAATTATTCTATTTTGCATTTAAATCATATATAATTAGGCCAATAGGGAATTAAGGTCAATCGCAATCATAATAGAGCCAATAATAGACGGGAAGAAAATATCAAAGGACTGAAAGGAAAATTCAGATCAGGGACGTCTATACTTCTGATTTGATGAGGTCTGGAAGGATTGTTATATTCCGCAGCATGCCTCGGTGCATTTCGCATCCGGGGAATCCTCGTAACCATCACACATGGGTCACTTCTAAAAATTGTCGATCGGTTTTACCTGTTTAACCCTTTATCAGTCCACTTCCAGGCTATTAGATCGGATGAACGGGTGGGCAAAAACAAAGAACAAATTTGTTTTAAATCAACATTGGATGATTTAGCTTTAAACCTCATTAATCACCACATAAATGCAGTATATTTCCCCAAAGGGAGTACAATAAAATCAAAAAATTTAGAAATATTCCACAACATGACAATACTAATAATTAGTTTTTTACTCCATTAAAATCTTCAAAACGGAAAAGTATACGACTCGATGAACCGGATAAACGATAGGGCCACAATGGAATTCATGAATTGGCAAACCGGTATAATTAGCCAAGGCAGACAAAGGATTCTTTTTTTTTCCGCAACAGCAGAGGTTATATGAACGCTCGGGGTGCCGGTTTATTTATATAAAAAAACAAACATTTGTGTGTATGCCTGATTGGAACATTACCTTACAGTGATGAGCGCCGTGTCAATGTCGCCATTGCGGCCACCGACGCCTTACCAACTCCCCTGAAATGACAATTGATTCTGAAAGTACGACAAACCATAAACCTAATCCAGACAATTGAAAATATGGCAAAAAGAGAGAAAATTCGAAAGATTGAAGGCTGAGATGAGGAGTTGCTATCCGAGTGGATCGAAGTCATGATTGCTCAAGTGGTTAGTACAGCGGTGTATTGAGCCCGTAATTATATAATTAAAAATTAGTAAGCATTCGTTAATAAACTAAAATTAATTACCTGGCTGCCTTTTTTCCACTGTTTTTTTGTTCATCTACCAAAAATCAGCTCTTCGTAGCAAATTTTCCTGCGAGGATTAGGTGGAGTAACTTTAAACTTGACAGAAAAGGCCAAAAACCGCTGGAAATACTTAAAAATTCTAAGAATTGGCAAGTGAAGTAAAATTAATCGCCTAATTACCTTCTTTTTTCCACCGTTTTTCTCGTTTCGTCATTTCCCAAAACTCAACTCTCCGTTGTATTTCCTGCGAGGATTATGTGGAGTAACTTTTAACTAGACAGAAAAAACCAAAAACTACTAGAAATAATTAAAAATTAGTAAGCTGTCGTGAATGAACTAAAATAAGTTGTCTGACATCATCTTTTCCACCGTTCTTCTCGCTTCATATGCGAAAAACAATGTATGAAACGTTGTATTGTTTGTGATTATTCGATTGAATGCTGCTTTTAGGCAGTAAAGGTCACAATCTCCTGGAAAAAATAGAATTTTTCCGGGGTTTCGAGAATGAACTAAAGTTAATCGTCAAACTCCATGCTCCCCGTTATAGTCGCGTTATCACCCAAAATCAACTTTTCATATTACAAATATGTTTAGTGGTCTAATTGACCATATTAATTACTTCAATTAATTTTTTTTATGGAAGGTCTTGATTGAATTGAAAAAGTTCGAATCCCCCTTCTACCGCTAGCTTGATCATTTAAACAAAGACCTTAGATAAAAAGTGTAATTAATTAAAATAATAGGTCAATTATGACTACTAATTGGCTTAAAACAGCAATATCGTTGAATTTGTCAGATGAGGGACCCAGCTCCACAGGAGGAAAACTCACAATTCAGTGTAGGTTAGTTAAACCTTCCAATATATGTACTTTCATATTCTAGAGGAATTGTTTGATTAATTACTTGTATATATTGAACTCAAATGGCATGTTTGTGACCCGTAAAAGGTGATCGAAAAAGTGTTGCCTAATAAAGCCCCGATCCGTTTTTGCCATGTCAGCGACGAAATATCTCGGACTTGCGAGCGTTGGAAGAAAACCATTCCATTTCTGCACACTTCCCTTTTCGTTGATAACGAGGCTGAGTTTGCCGAGTCCGTTGACCTGATCAACTTCCAATATTAAAATTTTTGACGTGAAAATTTTAGGTCAAGAAAAATATGCAGCATAAACAATTATGAATAATCTTTCTTTTTTAACAATAATTTTTTACTCGTTACTACACAACGGTTGCTGATGTTGATTATAAGTCGTTTGAGTTTCAAGATAGGCTTCCCTTAACTTTTGCTTAAATCGTCATGCCGTTCAATTTTGAATTTTGTCTTTACCACCGCTCAGAAACTTGACAAATGACTTCACCCCGTTCGCCTTTACAGCCAAACTCCGCTCCAGCCCCTCTTCGCTTTCCAAATTCACCTCTCGGGGATATAATCACTTACAAGAAATTGAGTTGTTATGCGAATGAAAGACGAACTGTTCAATCTTGTTATTTGAACCTTTTTAAATTAAAATTTATTATTGGTAATAATTTGTTAAAGTCGTGAGGAGGGGTCAAGAATGAGGTAGTTTAAAAAACACCTTTTTCATTTTTTTGCCGACCTTTATTCGGTTCATCTTCAGGACCTGGGTAAATTAAAAAACATATGTTGATTTTAAAAAAATACAATTTAAGTTGTAAATATATAAATTTTGAACCAAGTATTTTTCATACTTGCATAAAGTGTGGTGCTATATTTGTCGTGGCATATTTGGTTTTATTTGAAAGTGTTGATGACTGCTCTTTACAACACTTTTTTTATATAGCAATTTTTTGTTGGATTCGTGAGGAGGGGTCAAGAATGAGGTAGTTTAAAAAACACCTTTTTCATTTTTTTGCCGACCTTTATTCGGATCATCTTCACGACCTGGGTAAATTAAAAAAACATATGTTGATTGGAAGAAATACAATTTAAGTTGTAAATATATAAATTTTGAACCAAGTAATTCATCCTCGCATGAAGTGCGGTGCTATATTTGTGGTGTCATATTTGGTTTTATTTGAAAGTGTTGATGACTGCTCTTTACAACACATTTTTATATAGCAATTTTTTATTGGATTCGTGAAGAGCAGTCAAGAATGAGGTAGTTTAGAAACCCCTTTTTCCTTTTTTTCCGACTTTTATTCGGGTCATTTTCTGAATTGGATTTGTGATTCGGCATTGAATATTGGAAAGGAATTAAGTCCATTAGATTTCGTGGTCCGATTGACCAAATAACATCTTTCCATTAATTAATCATTATGTAAGGTTTTGGTTTAGATAAAAAAGTCAGTGTCACGAGGACGATTCGAACCCACGACCTTCGGCTAAATACGCCGCTGCTCTGCCACTTGAGCTATCCTGACTTCGATCTACTCGGACACTTCCGGACACTCAACCCAACTTAATTATTAAGGACGATAACGAAGGAAAGGTAAATATAAAAATAAGGTTTAGTAGTTTATTTGCTTTATGATGTCTGAGTTTGCATGAATCTGTTCAGTAATTCATACTGTGTGTGTCTCTATTAATATAAACCATTCCTAGAAAGTTGCGTTTGTATCTGTTTTTTCCGTGTTTAGTAATTGTATTTCTTCGAAATCAAATTTGGGTTTTTTTCAAAGTGGTGCATGGCCAGTGATGTACGATTGGTTTTTTGGTGTTTTACAGTTTTCCGTTTTTCTAGGTATTGCGATATAATTCCAATGTATCTTGCTGGACATAAAATTAATTTAAGGTCTTTGATTTTGGAAAAAAGTGTATGCACTGTTTTATGGTTTTAAAAAGCTATTTTGGACGTGTGGACGAAAGCAATGGACATGTATATTGATTTCTCTTTGTATGATTGTGTTGATGACGTGTACAATAGAGGATGTTATATGGTGTTGTCACCTCTTGGACGACACGCATTGGCGAGTGACCTGGTCAAAATAATCATGGATCAAAATGCCGTCGGAGGCCTGAGGCCCCTCCCGGCCGACGTCACAAGGGCCGAACTGGAGAGGATTGCGGGTCTAAGATAAGCAGGTGTGTGCTAGACGTTGATGCGAAAGGACAGATCAGGGGAACGCCCAAACAAATATCATTAAGTTTTATTTTCCTTTTATAAAATATATGTTCTTATTATTTGGTGAAATTCGTTACTTTGGTTTTGATTTGACTATTCNTGTCACCTCTTGGACGACACGCATTGGCGAGTGACCTGGTCAAAATAATCATGGATCAAAATGCCGTCGGAGGCCTGAGGCCCCTCCCGGCCGACGTCACAAGGGCCGAACTGGAGAGGATTGCGGGTCTAAGATAAGCAGGTGTGTGCTAGACGTTGATGCGAAAGGACAGATCAGGGGAACGCCCAAACAAATATCATTAAGTTTTATTTTCCTTTTATAAAATATATGTTCTTATTATTTGGTGAAATTCGTTACTTTGGTTTTGATTTGACTATTCCTTTCTCCCTTTTAGAGAGAAAAGGGACCTCTGGTGTTGGGTCACAACAGTGTAATGCTGGGTTATATTGTTTATGATTCTGTTGATTGTTTTTACGGTCGTTGTTATTATGTGAGATACGTTTGAATAGTTTTAGGTGAAAGGATTCATGATTTAGAGATTCTGTGTAATTCCCTAATTGCGTGGTCTGCTTGACCAATTATTATATTACAATTATTTAAGGTTTTTAGTTGAGATAAAAATGAAAAATGGCAAAAAGAAGAGAAAATTCAAAAGGTGGGGTTGAGATGGGAAGTTAGTGTCCGAGTGGATTCAAGTCAAGTGGTAGTGAAGCGGATACCTACCGAAGATCGTGGGTTCGAATCCCGCTCGTGCCATTGACTTTTTTATCTCAACTAACAACCTTAATTAATTGTAAGAGGAAAATATTTTTCTCCTAACTTTAGTATGTAAGAATGAAATTTCCTGCCCCAGGTAGGAAACCCAACTCCATCAAGCAAGGAAAAAATTTCCTGGCCAAAATTGGGAACCTAACTTCAGTACGTAAAAGAGAAATATTTTTGTCCACAGCTAGCAACCTAACTTTTCCATATAATTGGATAATTCTTCTCCAAAACTCGAAACCTAACTTTAGCGTATAAAAGTCCAAATATTCTGGCCCAAAACTGGAAACATACAGTCACCATGCAGGAGTAAAATATTTTTGTACAAAACGTGATCATGTATCAAATATTCTGGCCCAAACCGAAATCTATTTTCACCATGTAGGAGTACATTACTTTTTTCCAAAACTAGCACCTTAACTCCATCAAGCAAGAAATAAATTTCTTGCCCAAAGCTAGGAACCTAACATCAATACGTAAAAGTGAATTATTTTTGTCCAAAACTAGAAACCTAACTCCATCATGTAGGCAAGTAATTTCCTGCTCCAAATAGAAAACCTAACTCTATCAAGGAAGAAAGAAATTTCCTCCCTTACATTGGGAACGTAACTTCAGTACGTAAAAATGAAATATTTTCGTCCACAACTAGCAACCTAACTTTTCCATGTAAGTGGATAATTCTTCTCCAAAACTCGAAACCTAACTTTAGCCTATAAAAAAACAATATTCTGGCCCAAAACGAAATCTATTTTCACTAAGCAGGAGTACATCATTTTTTTCCAAATCTAGAAACCTAACCCCATCAAGCAAGAAATAAATTTATTGTCCAAAGCTAGGAACCTAACTTCAATACGTAAAAGTGAAATATTTTTGTCCCCAGCTAGGAACCTAACGTTACCATGTAAGTGGTTAATATTCCTTTCCAAAACTCGAAACACGGCTAAAAGTTATTATTACACAGAATTACAAATAATTAAGGTTTTTAGTTGCGATAAAAAAGTCAATGGCACGAGCGGGATTCGAACCCACAACCTTCGGTTCAACACGCCGATTTTCTGCCAATGAGTTATCGTTACTTCGATCCACTTGGACACCAACTCCTCATCTCAGCCTACAACCTTTCGAATTTTCCCTCCTTTTTTATTTCAACCAAAATCTTACATAAAAAGATTAATTAATTGAAAGAAGTAATTTGGTCAATAGACTACAAATATAAACGATTTATAATAGTGTTGAGTTTGTATGTAGTCATCTTTATTAACTGCAACTGTTTGTTTCGTTCCTTCTCATCCCAACAGACCTAACACGACATTATCAAAGACAAATGACAGTTTTCGGTAAAAGAAAAGAAAACGAGTAAGAAAATATTGGGTACATCCCATCATTAAGCCGAGGACAACCAATGGGGAATTTGATAAAACTCATCTTAATGTGAGGTAACACCAGGAGAAATTATTTGTATACTATAGAATGAGTGTTGGTAGTTTTGATCAATTACTTCAAATTTTACATCCAAGGCATTGAATATCTCCACTGGTGAATTTAGCAACTCAAAATGTGACAGTCGCTGCTGCAGGTGCGCGCAAGCTCATCCGTTTCCGTGATTCCCATTTTAACTGACATCCACCTTAATTAGTATCGCTGTAGGTTACTTCTACGCTTTGTGCAATTTATCAGTAGGATTTTATTGTTATTCTATAATTAGTACATGCTTCTAGGTGTTTTGACACTCGTGGACCTAAATTGAAACGTATTACTCGGTAATCACATAACTTTTTCTCGTATTTGTCGGATATTTTTTGACAATGTATTATTGTATTGTTGAGGCAGAACGTTCCCGCTTAAGCGTAACAATTATAGTCACGTCACTACTATTTTATAAGGGAAACGAATCAATTCCCTAGCTTGGATGAAGAACAGATTGAAATCGTTTAGTAGTAAATGTTTCCTTACAGAAAGTGTATGATTATTAGATGCCTGCTCTTAGAAATGGCTTATGTAAATTTTGTAAATGGTAACACTCGAGGTACACAGAATCCATTTTCATTCGTTACCTTAGTGATTTGATAACCAAATGGTATCTCGTATGAGCCGAGTAACAAGTATAACAAAACTTTTTTTTGTGGTACGAGCTTAAGAATCTTAGACACGTATCCGAGCGTTCTTGAAAAACTTGATCAAATATTTTAAGTAATTTGTAAACTTAAACGCTTTCTACCTACTTCTTACTACCTTATTTTCAAACCCTAAATAACGGACCACTGTTTCAGAATACAAGCCGGCGACCCACAAGGGAGCATTATTAGCCCCATCTTTTATATAATTTATACTGTTGACTTGTCTATATACCCTTATACCCTGTTTACTACTTACGCGGACGATACCGTAATTTCGTCCTTTAACTTGAATCCTATCCAAACTGCCTTTACATAAAAAAAACCTTGAGCTTATAGAAGGCTGGTGCAAAAGGTGGAGAACAAGACTGAATGCAGAAAAATATACTCAGAGTATTTTCACATTGAATAAACAGTCTTGTCATCCAATCTACAAAGGTTACCGATTTCCAAGCGAGTGAAATAGTTAGGACTATTCCTATACAGCATACTGACGTCGAATCCCCACATTCATAGCATTCAATTCTCCTTCTGAAAGAAGTCCACAGACAATCGTCAAAGCGCCTTACTATGTCACCCCACTAACCTCACTATCCACAACGCCCTGAACATTCGTTTTGTTAAAAAATTATTCCTAACCCTACTGCTCGAGCACTCTCTAGACATTCTCATCCCATGAACCAGCCATGTCGCCTAAATCGACGATTGTATCGACACCACTTTGCCCCTTTATCCCTCACACGGAGTACCAGCATTGGCCATTGCCAGAAAACACGTTTAGTTATCAAAGGTGTTCATAAGCAAAATTTATTTAAAGCGACATGGGTGCAGGGGGGGTCTATATATATANTTGGTCGGCTCACGTGTCCTGCATAAACCTCTTAGACCTGTTCACAAACCCCAAGATTTTGGACCATTTTATCTTGGGGAGTGATTTGGCAATGTCCTCTCCTTCAAACGTTTCGAATCTATGCCTGGCATACCTATCACATTCTGCGAGGTAGTGCCGTGCCGTTTCTTCTTTTATTTCACAGCAGCAAAAGGGGTCTGGTAAAATACCCATTATGAAGAGGTGTCTTCTCAAGGGACAATGGCCCGTCAGGATACCTATCAGCCTGCTAATTCCCCTCCTTGAGTTAGAGAATAGCCATTTCGATTCTTTTGGTTTGATTTCCTTCACAAACTCCTTCGATTGCCTATATCCGAGGGACAGATTCCATTCTTTAAGGAATTGTTTCATGCCCCAGCAATTAATACTCGCTTTCGCTGTGCTTATAGAGTGGGGTAATACCGGTTGTGGCCCGACAAACGCAGTATTTGAGCCTTCTTTGGCCAGGCTGTCCGCCTCTTCATTGCCATAGTGTCCCTTATGAGCTGGTATCCATAGAGTGTTACCCTATTCTCGTACCTAGTAGTAATCCTATTAATAAGTTCAAGGGGGTCTAATCTCCTCTACTAATGAAACGTGATAGGTATAATTTTTATGGAATGGAGTGCAACCTGAGTTTCTGTTCTTATAATAATGTTTTTTGACAACTTTTCATCAAATTGATTGTTTTGACATTGGTGCAGTACCTATTTAATAACTTCACTGCTGTTGTACCTGGTTGCGTTGTTCTGCAAGTCGGTTCTGTCGTTCTGCCATAATTCTTCCTTGAAAATACAGAAAAAAAAGCACAACCCATGTTCGTACAGCTGCCATTAGTTTACACTATCCATGTCTCTGCGAAATCCTCAGGTCTACACGCTTGCAACCGCAATCTCACCGAGTTGCGTCCATTTTATGGAGGAGTCTGTTTTTTCACTGGCTTCCACGTTGCTGCTCGAGTCCTTTTTCTATCAGGCACCTCTTGCCATTTCCTCAGCTTTAAATGTTATAGGTACCTCGTTTGCTATAACCCGCTGCCACTTCGTATGATATATTGACTGTTAGCAGAAATAATCTCTAGATTCATAAAATCTTATTCCTACCATTTGCGGTGCTTCTGCCAGACTGGAATAGCATATGTTAGGAGAGGAACAACCCTCCGTCGTAAATTACTCTACTCTCTGTTCACTCCTGTGAGGATATCTATTCCATTATAAAAAACATTATTTCTTTGTGTCACAGGTTATATTTCCATTGAACCGTTGTTTCGTGTTCGAAGATGATTTTGGTGCCTGTTTCTTCCTCCTCATTGCATAACCTATAAATGGTTAGGGCCATCATGGAATATACAAATCTTGTGTAGATGTCTTTTCAGATACCAGTGACGGGTATATAGTCTATCACTTCTCTGAATTTAGCCCTCTCAAGCTGTGACATTAAGTTTGCCAGTCTTGGTGATTATTATTTTAGCTTTTTACCGTATCTAGTGCTCCTAGAGTTTATCAACTTTTCCTTTTATCATTTTTTGGATCCATTCTGTAATGTCTTGCAGATCTTCCTCCTGGTTAGTGTGTCTGCTTTTTCGTTACCCAGAATTTTTTTGAGTCCTGTTACCCAAGGTATCGTCAGTTGTGTTTTCCCAGGTTTTTTATTTTAGATACATTCACTGACTAGTTTTGTTGTTATATTTTTACATGATAATGCTCCAATAAATGCTTGGTTAACCAACCTTACGACGATTTTTTGTACACATTTTCACATTGATTAATAATATGACTAAACTTCCATTTCTCACCGAAAAAATAATATTATTAGAAATATAAACAAAACGTGGGACAAGGTCAAAAGTTATCGAGAATTACAAGCGTTGGGATATTTTTATCGGAGGCGTGCTTTTCGAATTAACTTGGTTCAATTGTACCCTCCATTTAAGGCGTAAAACATCAATAAACACATTAATTAGAATCATAAAAGTCAACGTTTTTTCCATGGTATGTATATAAGATCGTTGATATATTTTTAACCATCAGCAAATCCATGGCAAATAAATCTTACTCTGCATTATTCTCATCTCGTTCGGCTTGTTTGGGAAAAGTTTCGCACTTGACTGAAGCTTATGTTTGATAGAGAAAAAATTTTTAAAACATAATGTTTCGAATACCAAAATGAAATTATTTTTAGTTAGCATTATACACCGATATGCGTACGATAGCTCTACCATGGGAATAACCAATGGTGACGTGACGAGAGGTGGGGACGAGAACAACGACAGAGAAACATCAAGAAGGTCATCCTAAGATAAGACGAGTACGTCGATAAGTTAAGGTGAAAATAGAAAGAAGTTTAAAAATAATAGTCACAGTGTTTCTTCCAAAGCCCATATATATATATATATGTATAGTAGAGAAGAATCTGCTAATTGTGGTGATTGTCGACCATTTTGCAAGTTTAACATCATCAGTTGAGTAATGCATGTCAGTTAGGTCTAATTTTAATTAACCAACAGGGAGAAAGGTTGAACGATTTTAATATCAGTGATTTCGATAAAGTTAGTAATAAAAAAATAAAATGTCATTATACTTTTAAACTATCTTTTCTGGGTTTTCTCAAGTAGCAAGACTTTTAATGTTTGTAATTAGCATGATTGTGAATATTCTAGTGTGCTTTTTATTACGTTCTTCTTGATTTTTTGACTCATAAAAGCATAAAGTATTTAATTGCGAAAATTTTTCTGTTTAGCACCCGTCCGTTTTTATACGTTTTGTTTTTTCTCTCAACGCTGTAAACTCTTGGCACATGGATGATAATCCAATTTGGGTCTTCAACCGCTTTCCTTGAACGTACACTTTTGAATATATTAGCACACCCGGCAAGCATTTCTGCCTCTTTATCAATCCTCCCTTTGAGAAAACGCCTCCCTGCAAATTAGATTTGAGCGCATTAAGAGAAATGAGAGTAGAAAATCCTTGTCGCTTTGAGCGGGCCGGGTTTCCGTTCGTGCTCCTGACGCTATCCCTCTGGCTCGGTTCGCTAATTATACTGCGTCAGGTGGTGCTGCAGATGCCTACCAACGGTGTGAAGGAGCGAAACATACTTCCTTTCAGTTTCCAGCCAGTAATGGCTGAAAGTTAGAAAAAGCGTGTAATATGGACAATTGACAGGCTTTCTCTTTGTTACCTTTTCTAAAGTAGTAAGAAAGGTTAAAGTAATTTCATGGTCCTGATTAGGCGACAAAGTAGCCGGTTTAAAAGCTCCGTTTTGGATCAGATATCGAAGGTACACTCAAAACACACTGATTGTTATCCTCGTCCTATCTTTGCATAGTGAGTAATACGGCAACTATAATTTGCAAAATCGTTTTATTTTTATCTTATTCTCCGTCAAATTATCCTAGTGACCAATAATATGTAATGGGAGATATATCCCGCCATTCAACTAGGTCCCTTACTTGGACAGCAGTATTACGTTAGGACAGCCAAGAATAATGCCGGGTAATTTTTTCCTTTTCCAGAATGGATCCAAAAAAAGCCAAAAAGTGAAGTGGATAAACTCTACTAACACTAGTCATGGTAAATATATGCTAAAACAACACTCGCCAAGACTGGCAAACTTACTGTTACAGTTTGAGAGGGCTAAATTCAGAGTGATAAACTATATACCCGTCACTGGCATCTGGGAAAACATCTACAAGCATGAGTATATTCCATGATGACCCCCATTTGTAGGTTGTGCAATGTGGAGGAAGAAACAGCCACCAAAATCATATTCGAACGTGAAGCAACCGTTCAATGAAAACATAACCTGATACAAAGATAACCGTTGAAACGGAATCGTAGCAACCACAGACAATGACCTAGGCTCCTTAAAAGAAGGATCGAATCGACAGAATGAACGTACTGGGAAAGTACAATAAGCCATAAGTTTCCAGTACTTGGGGAACAAAAACCCCACCTTTCTAATCTCCTTTCATCATCATCATCATCATCATCATCATCATCATCATCAATCACTATTTACCAACAAACGAAGGACTTTTTTTTATTTCTCATTTCATGGTTTTTGGTTCGTGTATTTTTTTTTTCCATACAGAATGAAGGTTTTAGCGTGGATGTTTGAGTGGTTGGGTTTTATAATGGAATAAATATATCCTCACAGGAGTGAACCGAGAGTAGAGTAATTTACGACGGAGTGTTGGTTCCTCTCCTAACATACGCTGTTCCAGTCTGGCAAAAGCTCTGCAAATGGTAGCAAAAATGATTGTAAGAGTCCAGAGACTATTTCTGCTAACAGTCATAAATTGCATTTATCATACGAAGTGGCAGCAGGTTATAGCAAACGAGGAGGAGCAAACATTTAAAGCTGAGGAATTGGCAAGGAGGTGCCTGATAGAAAAAGGAAAAACTGCCTCCTTCATAAAATGAATGCATCTCGGCGGGACTATGTCCTTCGAGGGAAATCCTGTAGACCTGAGGATTTCGCAGTCATTGTGCATGTACTCTAAAGGCAGCTGTACGAACGTGGTGCTTTTGCTGTATGACTGCGGCAATGCTGAAGGGTCCGCGTCATCTCCTAACTTTGCCGCTGTTCCTCAGGGCAGTGTTCTGGTCCTTGTATTGTACCATGTGAATACAGCTGACTTTCCATCCCATCATTATTCCATCACCCAGAAGATAGAGCGTCATTTATCCCTTATATATTTATACCATTTTACCAGTCCTCTAGAACCTTCAGGAATCTTAGAGATATACTTATACGAACGGTTGTAAGTTGAGATGGAGAGTTGGTGTCCGAAAGGATCGAAGTCACGGTTCGAACCCCTCTCGTGGCACTCACTTTTTTACCTCTACCAAGACCTTACATAACAACAATAGTTCTAATCAAAGGTTGTTCTATAACACCATTGTAAAGCCAATATGGACGTACGTACTAGAAGTGTGGGGTTTAGCAAAACATTCCAATATCTTCCGCATCCGAAGACCCTAATCCATCAGAAAAATCCTTATTACTCCCTTTTATGTTTCCGAACCCATACGGACCTAAATATTCCTTTTGTCCAAGATGTAATCCACTCCCTTTCTTGCCAATTTAATACAAAGCTCCCAACCACCATAAATCCGAAAATACAAAAACCTCATCCCGACGAATCGTCAAATCCTCCTCAAATCCTTCTCGCTGTCTAAAAAGACGATTGCCGCGGGACGTTCTTTCCAGATATAATGAAACTAACCTCAATTAAGTAGTGTCTTAAGTCCCGTAGGAGTACTGCCCAAGGGTAGTTTCTCCACTCTTGTTTATTTATTTCATTTTATAAAATGACTTTTGCTTGTCATCCAATTGAAAGTATTGTAAAATATTGTAAATAATTTCAGAAAAAATTATTCAGTAAAACAGTTTCCAAGACCATGGAGGACCAATTTGGTAGATGCTTCGGACTTAGCCATAAATTTTATTTCCAACTGTAGAAACAAGGACAACATTGCGAGCTCAATTGATTTTCCTTTACCATTAGCAAATGGAGTTTCTCTCTCACAAAAATAAACACAATCGAGGGCACTTTGCATCATTTACTATTTATGAATTGCTTTATTTACACTTACATTTTATGCAGTTTGACCAAAACAAACGAACGGAACTGAAATCTATAGATTAATAATTTACCATTAAAGTCTTTCTAGTGAAACAGTAATTTGATAAAGTCAAATGTTTGGCTTTCAGCAGTTATTCCCGTGAGTTATTTTTCGCATAAGCTCGTGTTACAATGTCAAGTCGGGATTCTCTTCACGTTCTGTTTTTATTACAGCCCAGGGAGAAAAATAATATAACAGTAGGACGGACCCTATCATTTTTTTTCATACTGGAATGAATATTGAGTTGTATAAAACATAAGGAAAGTGCATGGCAGTAGTGAAATTTGAAGATACAGGTTTTTCCTTTTGGTATATACGAAGAAGAAAATATATATTTGTGTGCATTGTTCATGTAGCCAAAATAAAAAATAAAAAATGATTTCTTCAAGCGATACTTAAACACAACCTTGGGTTTAATCGGTGGGTCGCTATTGTGGGCTGGATTCTCAGACTGGCTTAACGCAAATTAGACGTTCATAATCTGCAGAAATTAAGCCTTATGCTGAAGATAATGTAATCAAAAGTAAAAAAAAATTAAAGAACTATTTATTATTTTGTTTTACAAGGGATAATCACTTTCTATAAGTTAGATTGTTTCAAAAGACTTCTTGCATCAAAATTTAAATTTTTGATAAAACTTTATGTAAGGTATTAGGTAAGGTCACTAATCACCACACATTTATGTAAGGTATTTGTTGGGATAAAAAGTCAGTCACGAGCGGGATTCGAACCTACGACCTTCGGCTAACTACGCCGCTGTTCTACCACTTGAGCTATTGTGACTTCGATCCACTCGGACACTAACTCCTAACTCAACCACCCTTTCGAATTTTTTGAAAAATGGCAAAAGGGAGGGAAAATTTGAAAGGTTGGGTTGAGATGCGAAGTTAGTGTCCGAGTGGTTGTAAGTCACGATAGCTGAAGTGGTAGAGCAGCGTCGTAATTAGGACTTTTTTATCTCAACCAAAACGTTACATAAAAATAATAATTAATTAAAAGAAGTAACTTGGTAAATTGTACACTAAAAAATAAATTAAATAATAAATTAAACAAATAGGTGAATTAGAACGTTTATCAAGAAGCCGTGAAAAACTATCGTTTCATAAATTCTTGTCGTTTAAATCCAGAACAAACGTTTGTCGATGTAGAATCCGAAGTACAGAACCTTATCGGCAGTTGGGAGGAGTATATTATTTAAGAAAACAGGAAGGGACATCATTTTACAGATAATAATGTGAGTGAATTTGCCTGTGTTACATTTTATTCTTTTTACGACTAGCAGCGTGAGGTGTTGTTGGCGGTTTCGAGTGGAAATGACAAGTTTTGAGTTGCTAGAGAGAATTGCTGTGTGGTCTACAGATGTGAATGTGGTGGTTTGGGGATGTAATGGAATGTCATGTGAACACCTGGTATAGTGTGGGAGCCAGAACGCTACCTTGAGGTACACCGTGTGTAGGGAAATACGCAAAGGGGGGACTAGTATACGCTGTTCACGTTATTAAATGAAATAAATAAAATTTCATTATTGCTAAACGGAGATTATTACTGTTTTTTTAAGAAGATGATTGTCAGTTAAATCCTACAGTTGTTAATTATGGAAAATCGTTTTTATAAGAAATAATTGTGGTTTTTTCGCAATAGGAACAAGGTAGGTTACATCTGGCTCTTTTAAACCGTGTCGTGAGAAAGTTTTCAAAAGAGTTCGGAAATGGCTCCAGTCAACGGACTAATCATTGTTTGGCATGGAGGTAGCGCAAATAATTCCCTTAATGAACATTACTGGGTTTACCCGTGATACCGTAAACGAGCGGTCTTTCTGACCTTTTCTGTTGAATTTAACCGGCTTCAGAAACGCGCTACTTACTCGGAGTGGCATCACGGTGGGAATTGACAGAAATTTAGAGGGGGGAAAACCGCTATTTTCTATGGATCAAATCAAAACAGCGCACTCAGTGAAATCGGCTCTTTTTTTCGTGGCTCACTGATCGTTCTCATCAAATTTATCATCAAAGTACCAAGGATAAATTTTGGCGGGTTTTTCGAATTTCGCTCCACTGGGGCTAATCGTGGAGGTTGATTAACAGATTACAGTGTTAAATGAAATAAATTTCGAAATTGCAAATAATATATATATAAGCATATAATGAAAAAGTTTACGAAGAAGTTAATTTTTATGTAGAGTATTGGTTGAGATAAAAAAGCCAATGTCACGAGCGGGATTCGAACCCACGACCTTCAGCTAAATACGGCGCTGCTCTACCACTTGAGCTATCGTGACTTCGATCCACTAGGTCACCAACTTCCCATCTCAAACCACCTTTCGAATGTTCCCTCCTTTTTGCCATTTCTCACATGTTGTGTCATCAGGATCCCATTCTCGGCGACAAAACGGCCACGGAGAGCATTAAAGATGATAATACTTCACTTTACTTATTAAACCTATTTGATTCGTGGTCTGATTGACCAAATAACTTATCTCAATTAATTAATGTGTATGTAAGGTATTGGTTGAGATAAAAACGTCAGTGTCTCCAGTGGATCGAGGTCACGATAGCTCAACTGGTAGAGCAGCGGCGTATTTCGCCGAAGGTCGAGGGTTCGAATCCCGCTCGTGACACTGACTTTTTATCTCAACCAATACATAAAGATTAACGTCTTCATTATATGTTTATATTTATTATTGGCAATTTCGAAATTTATTTCATACATTACACCAAACCCTTACATATAGATTAATTAATTGAAATAAGTTATTTGGTTAATCGCTCCACGAAATCTAATGGATTTAACGAAGAAGGTTGAACAGTCCTTCATTTCGTTCATCTAACAATTAACACCCCTGCAATTTTATTACGTTTTTACTTGTAAAAAAGTGAATAAAAATCATAAAACCGTAACAAATAAATATTTTTTATTAAACATAACGTAAACCGAAATTAACAAATTTTTTTAAAACTCATTTATGTGTAAATATTGTAATTGATTGTAACTGATTATGATTATAACTGTAAATAAATAAGAGCTAGAGTAATGCTCAAAACTAGGAAATGGGCGGTGGATAAGACAAAATTGAAAAATGAGCGGCAATCGCTGAAAGTTTGTTTAGGAGTGGTGGTCAGTAAAATGAGTTAATTCTTTTGATCAGCTCTCGAGACCCATGTTTAGACAGAATGGCCATTCAGCCCCCAAAAGAAACTCAATGGAGCTAAAAGAATTTCTTAAACCAACTTAAATCAAACGCTGGTCATTTTAAGGTGTTGAAGGTAGCATTTTGTCATTTCTTTAATTATTTAATTAGCTTAATCCTCTAAACAACAAGGATCATTGGAAAACCTAACATTAATGCATTGATTTTTTAATTTATTTTATTTCTGTATTGTCTTTATGCTGACGAAGAAAAAATTACAAATCCCAACGTCACCCAACCAAATTCACAAACTATCAATGATCAAGGTATGGTCTTGAACAAAAAAGCAAATTCAGTTGTTACTGCTAAGTTCGCCCTATTTTAAAGTCATCATCAGGGCCTATTTTAATTTCACATTACGAAAACCATATTTCTACAATTGATTTAACAAATATTTTTCATTATGTGAAAATATTTCTTCGGTACAGCAAAAGGTGGGGTTGAGATGGGAAGTTGGTGTCCGAGTGGATCGAAGTCACGATTGCTCAAGGGGTAGAGCAGCAGCGTACCACCCGAAGGTAATGCTCGAGTAATGCTCAAATCGGTAGTAAACGGGTGGTGGTAAAGACAAAATTTAAAATTGAGCGGTAATCGCTGAAAGTTAGGTTAGGAGTGGTGGCTCAGTAAAGTGAGTTAACTCTTTTGTTCAGCTCGCGAGACCTATGTCTAGACAGCATGGCTTTTCAGGCCACAAAAGCGACACGATGGAGCTAAAAGAATTTCTTAAACCAACTCTGCCAACTTAAATCAAACGCTGGTCAGTTAAGATGTAGAATTTTGTTATTTCTTTAATGATTTAATCAGTTGAATCGTCTATAGCAACAAGGAAAAAGATCATTGGAAAACCTAAGATAAGCTCAGTGATTTTTTAATTTTTTTAAATTTTATTTCTATATTGTCGACCTATTTTAAAGTCATGATCAAGGCCAATTTTAATTTCACATTACGAAAACCATATTTCTACAATTGATTTAACAAATATTTTTCATTATGTGAAAATCATTCTTCAGCCCAGCGAAAGGTGAGGTTGAGATGGGAAGTTGGTGTCTGTGTGGATCGATGTCACGATAACTCAAGGGGTAGAGCAGCGGCGTATCTAGCCGAAGATCGTGAGTTCGAATCCCGCTCGTGCCAATGACTTTTTTATCTCGCCAATACCTTACTTAAAGATTAATTAATTGAAAAGAATTTGATTAAATTACCACCACCCTGTGCAAATAGTGAGATCACTGATTGTAACAGTCATCTTGATACAGGTACTTACAAAAGGTACGTGACCACATTTATAATTTGTACCAATATATTTATAGGCTAGAAATAAATAAATAGATAAATTAAAAATAGAATATACCTGAATGTAATAGAAAGTGAAATAAAAGATGATAGACTTTATAATGAAATTTTTAGACGCTACCACTCAACTATAAGACAATTTTGCAGTCGGGTGACTTGAGGGTAAACCGTGGTCAGTTCTTTAAAAAGATTGGTTACAATGTATGAGAATGAATTAGTTAAGTGTAGAATAAATAAATTGATACATGGCTAATCGCTGCTCAGGTTAAACTCACAAAAAAAGCTTCCACCATAAGCTTTCTAATTTTTTATCGTTTGACTATCAAATTTCTATGTCTGTACATATATTGCCCAACTTTTGTAAATCGAGATTTAAGAATATTAGGCCAAGGCGATGTCATACTACAACTTTTGCCATTTCGAGTAAGGTCAATACAATAATTTGCCCAACAGTGAAAACAAAAACAAGTCAGAGAAACAACTAAAAGTAGAACAGATTTGTTGTAAAATAACAAACGCGTAATGGCTGCACCCCTACATTTTATGAATAAAAATAATAAAATAAATAAGTGGCCATACCAGCTGTTCACTTAATTCGACTGCGGCTGAAAAAGTTCCAAAGAGTTTTCTTATTATTGACCTACCTTTCTCCAGCTGTGCCCGGATGATCCAGAGCAGTCCGGCATATCTAAAAATAAGACACTTCTACAATAAAATGAGGTCAAAATTAAATTAGTTTTTAACTAAAATTGAGTATGCAAAAAGAAAATTATATTGTAAAGGTAGATATTATAGTTTTTTAAAAAACAAAAATGAGTATATTAATTTTACTTGTTTTACCAAAAGCAAACCGACCTAATTAACTAATATGGTCGACAATTTCCTTTTCTTATTCGAAAGATACAACTAAAATTTAAAATACTCTCTTGTCTAATAATGTAATAACATGCAATTACAAAGGCGGTGTGAGTTGCAAAAGGTTGCATGACGGCATAAAATTGAAAAATGGGTTAGGAGAATTAAGACATAATAAGGGCCAACTTCCATAAAACGAGTCATGTGGATGACACACCAGAGATGCCTTAACGACTTCTTAACAATATCTGACAAACTTTAACTGACTGTAAGCTTCCTATTACTTTTAAACTTTTAATTTGTATACTTAACATCTGCACATTTTTAGAAGCAAAGTTTCCTTGAAATAAATGTAAATGCTTATATCCCCAAATTACGAATATTTACGCTGTTTATTGTAATTGCGGAAAGTAAGTTTACAGTAGGCAGTTGTATGCATTTTTCCGAAGTAGAGAATAATTTTTCTCAGAAAACAATTCAATTTTCCTTTTTTGATAATAGAATAAGAATTATTTATTTGTTTTTTTATATGGTTATATGAACCTTCGGAGAGTCAGTTTTTTAGAAAAAAAAAGCCCAATTGTATTTCGGTTTCAAATGCAAGGCCGCTTTTGTATGAAATTTGGTTGAAAACAGACTGTTCTTCGTCAACCTCAGCGGGACCTGGACAAAGTGTTGTGAGTAGTATTTATTTTATTAATTACTATAATGGAATTGGTAGTAATCTTGATATTAATTAACGAATATGAATTTTTTGGAGAACTTCAAAATCTTACATTTATTAAGGTTAAATGGAGTGGAAGGTGTAACATAAGAGTTTTTCACGGTAACTACCGAACCATTTTCGATCAAATTTGGTACACATGTTTGTGTATTATTACTCTCAAGTTTAACAGGAGGTTTTTTGACTCGTCGTCTGAAAGAACTGTTCAGCAAGAAAACTTTTGAACACATTTTCTCCTGGGGCGTCGGTGGCCGCACCGGTTTCGGCGTTGACACGGCGCTCATCACTGTAAACTGGTTTGGGATGTTATTGGGTATGTGGTCCTTCAATTAATCATACACTGTATTATACAGTTGCCAAGCTTTCGGCTCTATATTTGACCTTCCTCAGGGCAATTTACGACGTCCTGAATAAAAATAATAATGTAATAACCATTTAAAAGTCAACGATTTTTTTAAATACACCTCTCTACACGTTTTTAACAGACACATCTGAAATTTTAACAGAATTTCTGTTAAAAACGTGTATTTACAAAATCTTTCACTTTTAAATGGTTATTACATTATTATTTTTATTTAGGACGTCGTACATTGCTCTGAGGAAGTCCAACTATAGAGCCGAAAGCTTGGCAACTGTATAATACAGTGTATGATTCATTGAAGGACCACATACCCAATAACATCCCAAACCAGATTATAATCAAAGTTGGTCGATAACTGAACAACCTCATCACTGTAAGGTAATGGTTCCGGGTTCGAATCCAGCGGCCCTGCATTCGAACCCGACATACTTACAAATTGGCTTTTTTTTCAAAAACCCCGACACACTGAGGGTTTATCTGACCTCTGCTGTTGCAACCCTCGTAAAAAACAAATCTTAAACTTTTCTTAAACTTCTAGGGCGGTAGTTTTTCTGACGTAGTTCCCCAAAAGTGACGTTTCATCATTATTTCGCATTTCCTGTCGATTCCACCTGAACTTTTCGGAAGACATTTCTGCCTAGTTGTGCCACGGAAAGATCTAGTGGCCGATGTTATAGGAACAGGGGCTCGCTCATGTTATAGGAATTCTTAATACAGTATTTTTTTAAAACTAATTTCTAATGCTCCAATTTTAAAATTTTTTGGACAAATTATCCAGTAAAGGTAATGTATTATATAAATATATTTTAAGACAATAAAAAATTGGTTAGATTTACCGGCAACACTTTGTCCGGGTCCCCTTAACGAAAATATCCTCAATCATCAGGGATTAATCAGAAACTATAATTAATAATTCACAATGATGTTTTTGAATTATTGCCGTTTCAAACAGATATTGCGATGTTTATAAACTTCTCAAAAATCGATAAATTTAAATTTAAACCAAAAGTTATATTGAGGCGTACCTAAAGCTGCTAAGACGAAATTTCACATTAGTTTTAGGAGGAAAAAAATATGACCTAGTATATTTCAAAATATTTGGTTTTTGGCTATTAATAAACTTTGATAGGTTTTAATAAATTGTTAGTACAATGTACAAAAATAAATAAATAAAAAATATTTTGGCACATCTCTGCCTGCTGTCAGATGTTAAGTAGAGGAATAAATAAATTGTTACATGGCTAATGGCTGGTCAGGCTAAAGTCACAAAAAAAAGTTCGATACGGATGCTTACATCTATATATTTGAGGGTATACCATCATGTAGTACAGTGGTTGAAAAAGATTGATCACAATATATGAGAATTAATTAGTTAAGTAGTGGAATAAATAAATTGATACTTGGCTAATGGCTTCTCAGGTTAAAGCCAGAAAAAAAAGTTTGATACGGATGCTTACATCTATATATTTGAGGGTATACCATCATGTAGTACAGTGGTTGAAAAAGATTGATCACAATATATGAGAATTAATTAGTTAAGTAGTGGAATAAATAAATTGATACTTGGCTAATGGCTTCTCAGGTTAAAGCCAGAAAAAAAAGTTTGATACGGATGCTTACATCTATATATTTGAGGGTATACCATCATGTAGTACAGTGGTTGAAAAAGATTGATCACAATATATGAGAATTAATTAGTTAAGTAGTGGAATAAATAAATTGATACTTGGCTAATGGCTTCTCAGGTTAAAGCCAGAAAAAAAAGTTTGATACGGATGCTTAACAAAGGTACATGGTCTCATTTAATTAAATTTGTACTAATATGTTTTAGAAATGAATAGATAAATAAAAACTAGTAAGAAAAATAGAGAATATACCTGAATGTAATAGAAATTGAAATAAAAGATGATAGACTCTATAATTAAATCACACAAAATGACACATGGCAATGAATAGGTCTGGCCAAAGAAGGCTTTACTTCTGCGTTTGTCGGGCTACAGCCGGTATTACCTCACTATATGAGCACAGTGAAAGAGAGTATTAAAAACTGGGGCATGAAACAATTCCTTAAGGAGTGGAATCTATCCCCCGGACTCAGGCAATCGAAAGAGTCTGTTAAGGTGATTAAACCAACAGAATCGAAATGGCTATTCTCTATCTCAAGGAAGGGAATTAGGAGGCTGGTAGGTATCCTGACTGCCCACTGAGAAGACACCTCTCCGTAATGTTATTCTACCGGATCCCTTTTGCCGTTTTTGCAAAATAAAAGAAGAAACGGCAAGGCACTACCTCGCAGAGTGTGATTGGTATGCTAGGTCTAGATTTGAAATATTTGAAGGAGTGGACATCACCAAATCACTCCCCGAGATAAAATGGTCCAAAATCTTGGGGTTTGTGAACAAGACCAAGAGGTTTATGCAGGACACTTGAGCCGACCAAGTCCCGGACCGGATGGGGTACGACCCAGACATTTAACCCCTCGGGTCTTGGTCGCCCACCCTGCGTAAATATATATAATGAAATTTTTGAAGGTACCACTCAATTATAAGACAATTTTGGAGAAGGGTGACTTGAGCATATACCGTCGTCAGTTCTTTAAAAAGATCGGTCACAGTAGGTGAGAATTAATTAGTTAAATAGAGGAATAAATAAATTATACATAGATATACAAATAAAAAATAAGAAGAAAAAAGAGAATATACCTGAATGTAATAGAAAGTGAAATAAAAGATGATAGATTCGGTAACGAAATTTTTGAAGGCAACCACTCAATTGTAACACAATTTTTGACACGGGTGACTTGAGCATATACCGTCGTCAGTTCTTTAAAAAGATCGGTCACAGTGGGTGAGAATTAATTAGTTAAATAGAGGAATAAATAAATTATACATAGATATACAAGTAAAAAATAAGAAGAAAAAAAGAGAATATACCTGAATGTAATAGAAAGAGAAATAAAAGATGTGATGCATCTATTTTGAAGCGGGAACCGTTAAACGACCGTAGCGCCTAAAAGCGGCCGTCGGTTCAACTGAGGTCCCGCCAAGCGCCCACTCCTTCGCCTCCCGACTCTACGGCCGCCTTTAGTTCAACGCCAGCTTCCGAAGACGTCTGTACGTCCCGTCGACCGTCTCACAGATCGCCGAGTGTTTCTTGTGTTCGGAACAATATCGTCGATCCCATTCAACCAGTGGGCTTGTGCTATTAACTATCTTCCCTACGAGAAAATCCTCCGTGAAGAAGAAATTTTTTTTTTTCAAAAAAGTTCTTTTTGTATTTTATTGAGTTCAGTGATTTCCTTTTTGGATTTTGAGAAAAAATGGAATTGCTCATTCTTCTTCTGCACCTCTTCATTCTTAAAGGTACGTACTATTTAAATTTCATTTTGCCTTTTTTTTTCTTATTATTAATAGTCGAATGATCGATGGCGCAATTAGGGCAGAAAACGTCGTTTTAAACAAATAATCGATTTTCCATCATTATGCAAGATTGAAACGATCGGATTCCACTTTCACTCCCCGTTTCTTTTATTGTGTAAATCTTTTATTTTTATATAACAAACCGTGGCTAATTGAATTTTAATTTAATAGGGGCCGTAGTTGACTAATTTTCTTCGGTATTGCTGAGATCCTTTTCAAAAAGTGACGAAATTAAAAAAAAATTAAGTGGTTGAATTTCATTTCTGGTCCGATTTGTGCCGATCTTGGATCAGAATTCCGCCGTTTTTTGGCCAAGCCCGCCCGTTTAGTTCTACCTGCCGCGAGGGCAGATCGGTGAACCCGGCCTCCGGCGACACGCCCGTCTCGGAGGCGTAAATTTTTGAAAAAGTCTCTCCACAATATAAATTTCTACCATTAAAAAAACATAAAAAATATTAAAGTATTTTTATTTGAAATAAAATAGTTTTAAAAAAACATCTAGAAAATGTCAATTTAATGGCGCAAAAACAGGCAGTGCATAACCTCTCTCATCACATTAAATTTCAAGCATTTTTCATCATGATATGATCATGATGATTTGAAAATAATAATAACCTTGGATTTGGTATTCCCTTAATATTTACCTCAATTCTTAAAAATTACTTATTCTGATTGTATTTTTGCTCAGGAATATTTTCAAATTTTAGATATGATCTGAAGGGCTGTCTATATCGTAAGAGGAAGACGATGTTGTTCAAGGATCATGGCATATCCAAAGGTCATTCTAGAAAATTTTATTCAAAAACATAAAACCGACTTTGAATTCCAATATAGTCATCTTACACATCAACTTGTAGATGTAGATGATTAGTCAGGATGTTTTTTATACTGCGCCCTTTTAGAGCTATTGAATGTTCTGTGCTTAAAGCACACCGGTAAGTCCGAGTTCATCAAGGGACTTGATTAGTAGACCCGATTTCAGTGTTTGGATCTATTCTACGGGCCCAAAGCACTTCCTCTTGGGGGGCAAGTCTAGCACCATAGTTTGTTAGTAGGTTTAACATCCCACATGTCCTGGGACTCAAGAGAGGCTGAATTTGTTCTGCATAGCTAATATATTTAGTTTGGTTTGAGTTCAGCACCATCTTTGAACTAATGGTAATTGAGCTTAGTGCTTTGATGGCTCTTTGGCTATCTGACATATGTTTTTGTACACTTTATTAAAGTTGAATTTACTACATCTCTCGATTCAAGACTTCAGCTTGAAAGATTCTGGGTTTTCCATGGATCCCGAGTATTAGTTCCAGGTCCGAATACCTCTGTCCCCGTAACTTCTTAGTTTCTAAAGATTGTGGTCTGAAGAGGTTTTGATTTAGTATAAACCAGGAAAGTTTGCAGTTGATGACGATGGACTAGGAAGCACTGCGTTATTTTGTCTGATTTTATGTTTTCTAGTTTGTTTGCTTAGTTCAATTCACTCGATGATTCTTTTAATGTTAGTATGTTAACTCACTTCGCAATTCTTTCTCCCGGGTCATCTACGTAGGTTATGTTACCATTGAGCGGTTATTTTGTATTCGAAGATGATACAGGAGGCAATTTCTTCCATTACTTAACATAAAAAGGGGGTCACCCTTGAAATATACCCATGTTGTGTACATGTTTTCCAGTGACCAGTATATCGCCCTTCACTTCTCAGTATAGGAGAACTATTGATATTTGAGCTTACCGCTTTGATCGCTGCTTGGTTATCTGACATGATTGCTATGTTCTTGTTTTTGTACCTTTTATTGAATTTGAGTGGAGTACATCTTTCTATTGCACAGACCTCAGCTTGGAAGATACTGGTGTATTTTACCTTGGGTTTCGAGTATTTGATTCCTAGACCAAATACTCCTGCCCCAGTCCTTCTAGAGATTGGGGTCAAAGAGGTATTGATTTGGTATAAACCACGGAGAGTTTGCATTTGATGATGATGGATAGGATGCCCTGCAGCATTTTGGCTGTCTGTATTTTTCTAGTTTGTTTGTTTAGACCAATTCACTCGATGCTTATTTCAATATAAGTAGGTCAACTTACGTCGCACGTCTGTTTTTCCGGGTCATCTGCCTAGGTTATGTCTTCATTGAGCGGTCATTTGTTTCCAGGTCCAAATACTCCAGCCCCCGTACCTTCTTTTATTCTAGATCCATCTGTGTACTAGTAACTGGTGCTATTTTTAAAGGAGGTGTTTTTCTACACATCACCTTACACTACCAAATTCTTATATTTTGGAATTTGATGTGCGATGTCATTGTTATAATGACACTTATTTTCAGATAGTCATAAACTTTTACAGACAAGTCTTTAAGTTTTAAGTATAATTATCTGTTAATTTTGGTCTAAAGAAGTTTTGATTTGGTATAAACCACTGAGAGTTTGCGGTTGATGATGATGAGATACCATGAAGCAATGCAGCATTTTGGCTGATTATACTTTTTTTAGTTCGGTTGTTTACTTGAATTCACTCGTTGCTTCTTTTGATATTAGTAGGTCAACTTACGTCGCAATACTTTTTTCCGGGTCATCTACCTAGGCTGTCTCCATTGAGCGGTTATTTTGTATTCAAAAAGAATACAGGGGGCAGTTTCTTCCATTGCTTGACATAAAAATGGGGTCATTTTTGAAATGTACCCATGTTGTATAGATGTTTTCCAATGACGGTGTATAGCCCTATCACTCCCCTGAATTAAGCCCTCTTTTAACTATAACAGTAAGTTTGCTGTTGAGGGTTGTTTTAGCCAGGCGTCCAGTGTCCTTTTAGTTTAACCGCTTCTCTTTTTTTCTTTTTTATTTATTCATTCTGTGATGGAGGATTCGTTGTTTTTGTTATCCCAAGAACAGGATCAAGGTTATGGTCTTGCATATCCTCTTCTGGTGAGTGTGTCAGCTTTTTCATTCGACAAAATTCCTTTATTTCCTTGTATACAAGACATCAGGCTGTTCTGTTTCCATAGTTTTTGATTTTGGATACATTCACTGTCTAGTTCTGTTGTGATGTTTGGATATGCCCATGCTTTAATAGCTGCTTGGCTATCCGATCTTATGAGGCTTTTTGCCAGTGCGCGATGAATAATAATAACATGATTAATCTCCAATTTCTCATCAAAAAATAATATTATTACAAATGTAAACAACACGGGGGTTAAGGTGATAATTTGTTAAAAAGTATAAGTGTTGCGATATTTTTGAGTTGAAATTAAGTTGATTTAAGTAGTTAAGTGAATTTTCCGGGTCATCTACCCAGGTTATATCTCTATTGAGCATTTATTTTTAATTCAAAAATGATATCGATGGGAGTTTCTTCCATTGCTTAACATCAAAATGGGGTCATCCCCCCATTATACTCATGTTTATGATAGATCCCAGGTTCCAGTGACCCTATGAGTTTTACCCTAAGTACAGCAATGTGCTTGCCAGTTTTGGTGAAGTTTCTTTAATCGTGTCTTCCTTCCTCTGGCACCTCTGGAGTTAAGTTGACTTGCAGAGCCTCCTTTGGCCAGTTTGTAGGTGACAGAATTCGTATATGACCTGGTCTTCTTGGTGCAGACAAATCTCTTGGAAAAGAGACAGTCATGGTGTATCTAATTTTGTTCTTTTTTCGGGTGATGTTCCCTAAAAATATATTTTTCGTCTTATAACACAGAGCTGTGTATATGGTGTAGACTTAGACGTACATGTTAATGACTATCATCTAATTTTGTTTTATATATANTTTAAAGTAATATATATATATTTATATATATATTGTTCGATTATTGACTTTAGGACACGACAGTGTCCTGGTACTTTATTTGTAGTATCTACTAAGTAGAAGTGTTTCATACATTGAATGTGAATCTTCTATGCTGGGTTCCCTTAGCGAAAGTTTCCAGTTACTTAGTTTATGCTTCCATTGAGCGGTAGCAAACAATTGGCCTTATAAGAATTTTTTTATGAAAGCATACTTATATCCATTGAAAATTGAAAAAAAGTTTTGAGCCGGGTTTTCGCTCTCTAACTGATCATACAGATTCGCTATAATAGCGAAGGTAAAAAATAGCCTTCAATTACAAGCCGATTTAACTCTGTTCTCACATTGATATCTATCTGGCCTTCTGTGGGACTTGCATTATGCTGGGACTTAGTAAGCCCGTTAGCTGTTTTCATGAAGTCATACTTTTTATTTTATTTATTAAAATTCCGTTGAATTGTTTAGATAATTTTTTATTCGAGGTTTTGAAGTTTTTCCTATTAGCATTCTTACAGCGTCCTAGTTGACGGGGACTTTAAACGTTTCCTCTCTTGTTCTTGACAAGCTAGGAATAAATTAAGAAAAATAATTAATGAAAAATTTGTACAAAAAGTTTAAGATTCTATTGTTTTTCAATTATTATTAATTAAAAAAATAAAGGGGAAAATAAAAACAGATCTTATTTGTATTTTGTATCACGAATTGACTTAATAGTTTAAACAAAAATGTTTAAAAAAATAGGAATGTTTTATGAATAACAGTTAACTGGGATGATTTATTGTGAGATTTCCTCTTGAGTTCTCCGGGGTGATGACCTGTAGTTTGGTCGTTTCCGGTCGTTTCGGTCTGCCTGTACTCTCTGTTTTAGGTCTATCAGAAGCATTTCGACTTCTCGCCATCTTCACTGGTGGCTTTAAGGAAAAATATCTATGATTTTTATAATAATTAATACGTATTAAAAATTCGTATTGAATTTTGTAAAATTGGAAAAATTATTTTAAAAACCTTGTACAACTATGGATCCAAACAAACCGGCTTTCCCTTTTAAATTATTATTATTATTACATTAAAAAAATTAATTTTTGAAGAAGAAGAACCGGTATTTATATGTACAAATATGTACATTAAATACGGTGGTTTAGTCGAGTTTCTGTCTTGCGACATTTACCTCCAGCCGGTTAAGCTATAACTAAACTATTATTATTTACATTTATTATATTAATATAGTATTATTAATTTAATATAGTAATTATAGTATTATTTTTCTACCAGGTGAAAAGTATTATATTAAAAACCCCAACTATCATGGTCAATATATAGTAGTACATAGTACAGCTCTATTCTCCTGTGCATCTACTGAATTTTTATAATTCACTGGCCATGTTCAGGTTGTTGGTCAACCTCCAAAACTTCGAAAGCTGCTCCTTAATGTAGAATCTTGCGCGGTATTTTCTTCTCCTATGTGAAAATCACCTGCACAGACATCAACATAGAATGTGTTCTGCGTTCTGCTCATCTTCTTGGCAGTATCTGCGCAGTGTTTCTTCTGTCTGTACTCCTCCATGTGCGTTCTTAGGCGGTAGTTCTCTGTTAGAAGTCTAACCAGAATCCTGGTTTTGTTGCGGTTACCCTCCAGTATTTCCTTTGTAGATATTCTCTTTGTGCGCCTCATGCTTGTGGTATTATGTCACCAGGCTTTCAGCCATTTTTAGGCTTATCCTGGCTCCTCCTAACTCCTTATGGAAGGATGCCACCGTAGAGTTAATAGCCTTTGGACTGCTACTAGCTTCGCATTGCTTAAAAAATATAATGGTTACACCTCCGACTTATTAAAGCACCATCAACATGTTTGTCGCATTGTAGCATTTTCCGATGTGCGACTACATTCCAAGCTTCAGAAACATGTTCTGCACAACCTGCAGCCTGGTGGAATTTGTCCTTCGACCACTTTTTCACTCACGAACGCTCTAGGTCAAAATATGGCCTTGAAGAAAATATCAAATTCAGTTGTTACTGCCAAGCTTTCGACCTATTTTAAGGTCATCATCGAGGCAAAACTACCTAAAGTATGTCTACAGATTAGCATATTTAAATTTTTCACAGGCGATCTCAAATTTCCTTGAAGACCGACTCAATCCTAACATTGCCCAGGTAGTAATTGTTTTGCCCTGATGATGACCTTAAAATAGTTCGAAAGCTTTGCAGTAGCCATTAAATTTGCTTTCTTCTTCGAGGCCATACTTTGATCAAGAGTGTATGTGACAGAAAAAAATGGTTGACACTAAACAAATTAATAAAATCAATTGAATTGATAAAACGATTACAAGGAACTCATGATGAGGAAGCCGAACGCATCTTTAAGACCAACACAGCAAAAAGTTTATCTTTAACTAACAAAATGTAGCGTATTTACATGTTTAAAATTTATTAGATTATTATATTTTTTGCACAACAAAGGGCTGATTTAGTTCCTATTGACTAATGTAATAAATTATCCTATATTCAAGTCGCAAAGTAGATGTTTACGTGAAAAAAAGGTCAATACCTGAGCAGGATTGGATTGGCTTTTAAGAAGGTGTATTATGTAAGAATATATTCTTCTTTTATGTACGCTACAGAGAGCACATATACGCCTACATAAAATAAAATTGAAATTATTGTTAATAATTTAATATTAATCGAGAAACTTTATTTTCCAAGTGAATTAGTTTGAAATTGTCATGTGCGTCATACATATTTTAGTCATAATATCTTTTATGTCGTATTATTTCAGAATTCCAATTTGTTGGTATGAATGACGTCGAGTCGAACAAGTTTTCAGCATTGTTTGCAGTTCGTCTCGTGTTTCTGTGTTCTAACATTCGCTTTGTTCACATTCACCTAGGCGGAGATTACGCGGGCCGCTTTCTCCTCCCGAGCAACCGTCAATCATCATGTTCTATCTCGTCGGTCGTTTGTTGGAAAATTCCAACCGATATCGTGTTTTACAGTTTCATCGCAACACTGAAATTCCAGGGGTGGCCGTTTTAAAATGTCCAACCGGGAGACGTGAAATGCATTTGGAAAATCTTTTTCATGTTCTGGTTCAGTGTCAATACAAACTGTCGAATCCGAAATCCAACAATGGTCATTTTTAACTGTCAATTATATTTCTATTCTCTCTTTTAACATCAAATGTGTACTTTATTCATTTTTTCAATATTTAAACCTATTTTTATTAACATTAAACGGAATTGAAACGGTTACTATTTTGTCAAACATTTCTCCCTCAAGTTTCGCTGTAAAAAATAATACTTTTTTATCGCCAACTAGCATTCAGCAAACCAAAATATTATCTGATTTGTGGTATGTTTTTTAAGTTAATTAATTAAATATCTACCTAGAACCGAAATTTATTTAGAAAAAAAATTGTATATCTTGCTCCATCAAGATAAAAACTGACGAGAGGCCTGATATGCAAAAGTATTCGTTTTTTTAACATGTCAATTATATTTCTATTCTATCTATTTTAAATTAAATCAGCCTTTTATTCACTTTTAAAGATTTAACCTGTATTTATATAGAATTTAGAGTGATTGCATCTAGGGTTCCTATTTTTTCCAAACATTTTTCCCTCAAGTTTTGCTGTAAAAAATAATGGCTTTGTATAGCCAACTAGCTTTAAATGAACCATAATATTATGTGTGTTGTGGTGTGTTTTTTTAAGTTATGTTATTAAATATCTACCTAGAACCGAAATTTATTTTGAAAAAATTTAATGTCTTGCTCCAGTCAGATAAAAAATGACGAGAGGCCTGATTTGCGACAGTTAGTGTTTTTAACATGTCAGTTATATGCCTAATTTAACTACTTCAACTTAAATCACCTTCTTTATTTAGTTTTGATGATTTAAACCTGTATTTTTATAGACTTTAGTGTGTGCATCTAGGGTTCCTATTTTTTCCAAACATTTTTCCCTCAAGTTTTGCTGTAAAAAATAATTCACTAATTTCGTGGTTCGCTTGACCAATTAATACATTACAATTAATTAAGGTTTTTAGTTGAGATGAAAAAAAGTTAATGGCACGAGCGGGATTCGAACCCACGATCTTCGGCTAGATACGCCGCTGCTCTACCACTTGGGGTTGAGATGGGAAGTTGATGTCCGAGTGGATCGAGGTCACGATAGGTCAAATGGTAGAGCAGCGGCCTATCTAGCCGAAGATCGTGGGTTCGAATCCCGCTTGTGCCATTAACGTTTTTTCATCTCAACTAAAAACCTTAATTAATTGTAATGTATTAATTGGTCAAGCGGACCACGAAATTAGTGAATTTAATGAATTAAAAGAAGTACACTTCATTAAAGCTCTCCGAGGCCATTTCATTTATCGTCGAGAATCCAATCCGATTACATGACATTTGAAAAATGGCAAAAAGGAGGGAAAACTCATAAGGTGTGGTTGAGATGGGAAGTTGATGTCCGCGTGGATCGAGGTCACAATAGCTCAAGTGGTAGAAGCAGCGACGTATCTAGCCGAAGATCGTGGGTTCGAATCCCGCTCGTGCCATTACCTTTTTTTTCATCTCAACTAAAAACCTTAATTAATTGTAATGGAAAATATAATGGCTTTATATAGCCAACTAGCTTTAAATAAACCATGAGATTATCTGGGTTGTGGTATGGTTTTTACGATATTTAATTAAATATGCGCGTAGAACCCAAATTTATTTAGAAAAGAATTGCTTGCCTTGCTCCCGCAAATAGAAACAGATGAGGCCTGATATCCGACAGCGTTTGTTTTTTTAATATATCAATTATATTTCTATCCTGTCTATTTCAACAAAAATTATCTTCTTCTACACTTTTAACCATTTAAACCTGGGGTTTTTATAGACTTTAGTGTGTTTTCATCTAGGATTACTATTTTTCCAATCTTTTATCCTTCAATTTTTGTTATAAAAATAAGGTTTTTTTCGTGTTTTCATTTTGGGTTACTATTTTTCCAAACTCTTATCTTTCATATTTTGTTGTAAAAATAATGTTTTTTGATCGCAAAGAAGCTTTAAAATCTATAATACTATCTGGGTTGTGTTATATTATCTATCTGAAGCAGAAATCAATTTGTAAAACAAATGCATGTCTTGCTCCAGCTAGATAAAAATAGACAAGGATCAATTAGTGATTCTTTTATCGTATTATTTATAATTCTGTTCTGTCTATTTTAACTTTAATCGCCTATTTCATTTGTTAAAGCTTAAAGCCCGGTATCAAAGATGGATAATAGATTTGCATACATACCCCAAACCCTTCTCCATGAGATTTTGTCGCAAAATATTATGACCTTTATTTGTTTGCGTCCTTGGTTATTACTCGTTTGTTGTTTCATTAAACTTGTGGAGGAAACTTTCAGAAACAGTTTTGCAATCAAAACCTTTATATTTGTAAAATTTTCGAGGCCTAATGTGTTTGCACCTAGACTATTTCCCAAAACCTTTTCCCCTGAAGTTTCGCTGTAAAATATAATGGATTATTTTATATTGGTTATTTTTATACTCAGTTGAGAATGGTAAAACAGTGAAGATTTGATATCTCCGAGGTCCGATTTTAACGTTTTCTTATAAAATTATTTAAATAATCTGTGATCCAAAATTTCTGATTTAGTCGATAAAGAATCTTCGGTTTTTATATAAAGTAGTGGATTATCTTTTTTTATCATTATTTAAAAAAAGTACACAACGTGCTTAACAATGACATAGATGTTTAAAGAAACCTGTTTCGGCTTAAAATGTGTGGGCTTAAACAACGACGAGGAAGTGGATTTCCAGACCTGGATACGTACCTGTTACAACTATTACTAGGTCTCTTTGTTCAGACGTAAAACACAAGAAGTCTAACTCTTATTGGTCTCGCTGGTTTCATAAAGCAGTTAAAAGAAGACACTTATAGGAGAAAACGAAGCCCAAATGTCTCCTAACTGGTGGAGAAAAATAGCCAAAAGATAGAAGTGGTAAATGAAAACGAAATCATTAAAAAAGTGAGTAACGTAGAAAGTACACTAAAAAAACCGACCAGAACCGGAAAATGAATCGGATTGAAATTAGCTGCCTGGAAAACCTTGGGAAAATGTCACGGCCCTTCTGTCCGATGTGTGCAAGGGGACACGATATGCGTGTCAAACCGGAAAATTGGAGAAGAATTTTCTTTTTCAACTTGAGTCAGTCAAATACAAAATTGGAACATGGAACTATCCCCATAATAAGTATATTTGATAATTAAAAGAGGATAAAGATATTTGCCTTTTTTTTTCAAGTTTTCTGGGTCAGGCCCGAATCACGCGAACTCGTATTGACTTTTGCCCTAATCGGTGAGCTTTCCTTGAAAAGATCCGGTTTTTTTATTCACCCTATGAATGCCATCTCGCTCATGACTGGTTGACTCACACTTGCCGGCTTTTTAAAATTTAGTCAATTTATGCTGTAAAACAGAACGTCGCCCTAGAAACAATACAAGCCTTTGTTAATTGAAACTATTCTTATCAGTCCACCGTTGTTAGTTAGCTTTCATGTCTTAATTGACCAGTTTAACAATTGTAGATTTTCCTGAAATTTTATATTTAGAAAAAAAAAGTGTATAAATTGTAACAAATGTAAGAAGATGGATATATATATGGAACTAAATAGTTTACTTTTACCTTACATATTTTCAATCCTACCATTTTGTTATCTTTTAGATTTTAAATTTTTTAACTTTTAACTTTTAAATTTTAATTGATCGTTCGTTACATCTGCAAAGTAATAGGTCAATATGTAAGGGCCATGGGGTTTATTTCACGGCGAGGATTATCTGGGATGGCAGCGGATCAGATCTGACAATCCCGGAAATGGATTGATGGAATATTTTGTAATAGGCTATCGCTATTTTTGGAACAAAGGGAATATTAAGGTCTTGTTGTAGGGTGTGGTTTGATTCAAAACAGAGTTGACAATATTTTTTTTTACTAGGTCAATAGGGGCAACTAAGAATACAAATGGATACACGAATTAGGGCTTAAAAAAGCGTGGCAAAACTAAAAAAAATTTTTGATACAATTTTAATATTTGTTTTAAGCCGATTAGAAACCTTAGTGAAGTAGATCAAAACATCTTTGGCTTAGTTCGGAATGGTTAAAAATTTTCTTGCCCTCTCGGTTTTCTTGCCTTTATCGGCAAAAAATTATTAGAAATGCTCTAAATCAGAGAGATACTTAAGTCCTACCATCACATCATCTCTGGCTGTGGATTATGAATTCAGATGACATGCTTGTTTTTGAGAACATTGGTGCATATCCACTTTTTATAGTCAAACTTTGGTCAGTCGAGAAGTAATGATTTGTTTACTTCGTTCTTTCAGTCTTGTTTTGATGAACAAGCAGACCGTTTAGTTCTGTTCATTTGTTTTATGCAATATCGTAAAGTATAAATTTATTTTCATACAATATATAATTAGAGCAATCTTCTCATTTTTGCTCTGACTTTATTTAGAAACTTAGTCACCTCCTAGAGCAGATTGGATGTATTTTGGTTTATTTTTGTTCCAGAGTCATAATGAACTTATTGTCAGTACAAATGTCATGAAGTGAGAATTTGTAGGATTTATATGATAAGAAGGCCTGCCCTTTGCAGAAAAAAAAATGTCTAGACAACATAAGCGAGGTGTATAGATCTTGAGTTTTTTATGATTTATTAGAAAATGGACATTTCAGTCAGTCGCAAAGGATATTTTATAATGTCGTTTAATCTTCCTGTCAAAACCCTAAAAAGTGTATGGCGAATTCAATGGAGGAACGGCGTGACCGTAATTTAAATTCATATTTTCTCACCTAGTTGAATTTTCCCGTTATTGCTGATTTTTTGCCTTGTTTTGAATGAAATTCTCATCGATGCGAGATTCTCCGTCACGAAATTAGCGATGTTGAAAGGCTCGCACAGACGAGTTGGTCCTAAAAACACGTCAAAAAATTTAATTTGCATATTTAAACATCAAAGAAGTCAACTTTTCCCTGATATTATTCCATCACGTTCCGGTACAATGAGCACAATTTATTCATTCGAGTGTCGTCACCTTAGTATGAGTCATGACTCATGAGCGGCTTTCTAAATATTTCAAGGATTTACGTTTCAATGCATAAAAAAAGGTGATTTAGTTGCAATCCAGATATTATGAGAGTCATTTGCGATACAACTGAACATTTTTTAAAGGCGTTATGATCTTGCATATTAGGCAGAGGAGAAGTCCTAAGATGCTTTGTAATTTTGGAAAGAAGGATAAAAAAAGCCCGGGGCGACGGTTGGAATCGAACCCACTACTCGAGACCTATGAGCCGAGTGTCTACCATGTTAACCACTACAGTGGTACCACTAAAGCCTCATTAAATACTATTGATTTTGTATCAATTATAAATATTGGAGAAAACTAAATGTTCAAAACATCGATCAGTGGTACTTCTTTCACATGCAATGCTCTGGTAATGCTCAAGATCTTTCAAGATAGACTCCAGCAATTCATGGAGCGAGAATTGCTATATGCACTAGCATAGATTAGAAAAGGCAGAGGAACAAGGGACCAAATTGCCAATATTCGCTGTATAATGGAGAAAGCTAGGGAGTTTCTGAAAAACATCTATTCTAAAGTCTTTGACTATATGGCTCAAAATTAATTGAGGCAAGTTCTTGGTGGTTAGCTAGTCACCTTGCTTCCTGATAAATCTGCATAACGACCAAGTAGCAACGATAAGAACACGGAACAACGGAGTAAGATTGGGAAAGGATTACGACAGGGTAGTATTCTCTCACCCTTGCTATTCAGCGTATACGCAGGACACGTGCGACGTGCTGGGCTTGAGGAATTCAAGGTTGGGTTTCACAATCGCTGGAAGGAACGTTAATAATCTCAGATAATATCAGATGATGGCTGAAAGTGAGCAGGAATTGAGGAGCCTTATGACGAAAGTGATAGAATAAATGAAAAAGCTAGTTGCAGGTAAACCTAAAAAAAAAAAACAATCTTAGCAACCAGTGTTATTGATAACTGGCAAATAGAGAAAAAATGAAGACATCGTATTTCTAGGCACAAAGATTACTGCAGACGCAGACTGCAGCCAGAAAATCAGAAGGCGTCTACTTCTTAGGTGGAGAGCGATGGCAAATTTTGATGAAGTAGTTAAGGGCAGAGACATCACACTGACAACTGAGGTCGAATAGTTAACGCAATGGTATTCCCATTCGTAACGTATAGCTGCGAGAGCCGGACCATACGGAAGGCTGAGGGAAGGAAGATAGATGATTTTAAACTGTGTTGTTATCTGAAAATTCAGTGACCGCCTTGGACTGCCATGATCAAACCAGTCTATTTTGAAAGATATTAAAGGCAAAACTGAAGTATTTTGCCCCACAATGAGAAGACTGGATATTCTGGGGAAGGAGCTGATGCTAGGGAAAGTGGAAGGCAAATGAGGGACCGATCAAGAGCAAGATGGATGGATGATATTCAGTAGGTGACGGACTGGGATTATGTGTGATGTCGGTCGTAGTTTTGTGCCCTGTGTCCATACCGATGTTTCCAACAGGGGTCTCGTCTCGCATGTTTAATCCGCACATTTGTCATATTTACGAATCTGTCAGGAGAGAAGTTTGTACATCTTCTGTCTTTTCCAGGTCGAGGTATGTTGTAGAAAATATAAAACTTTTATAAAAAAGGTGCGATCCGTAATATTTAGGCGTGGCCCTGCACTCCTTGACATAGATTAGAAGATTAGATTTATCTTTGTTTCGTGACAGCTGATAACAAAAACTCGATATAAGGCTTTAAGACATATATTCTCATTAAATATAATTATATTCGTGTTTTTATTACAAAATTTAAGATTATATTAAAATGACAAGCCAAAATAGAACTTTTGTTTAAAAAACTGATCTACACAAGGATTTAAAAGGGAAAAGCGTGTATTGGAAAAAATACAATCAATTCAACCTTTAGTACGAAAGAAATTGTGCTTTTGACGACGAGAAAAACGGATTAATTGGTCCTTGTAAATGCAACAAAAGGAATTTTCAAAAGAAAAGACGCTATTATGAAAAAAAATTACAAGGCTTTCTCGCAAATTTAAAAACCCATGCTAAAATTGACCCCTTGGCAGCAATCTACCACATCACTGGGTCTTCCATGTCTGTTTACTCTCTCACCTCGCATAACAAAGTTTACCAATGATTTATTGACCAATAACAATTAATGACCGGAATAATAATACTGTTGAATATGTCAGCAACAGCCGAATAGACCAATGTGTTAGCCTGGCAATAAGCCAGGTGTGATCATCTATGACGAAACCGCTGTCAACCGAGAGCTAGATCATCTATGTTGACGGTTATTATTTACAGATTAAACGAGGATATATAAACCGGGGCTTTTATGACGAAGGGGGGAAGCCCATTGTTTGTAGGTAGTTTATACCCGTGTGATGATATCCCATTGCTAGAGAAAGGGAGGTGAGATCAAAGGGCGGCTTTCCGTACACATGGTCGTCTCATCAAAGAGAAAAAAACCTTATCCTAAAGATGAGTAACTTGGTGGAGGGTTAATTACGCAGTTCGTGAGACCTCATTAAAAAAATGTTGAGACCATACCTTGTTTTTGCGACGAGTATTTATATTTCTTAGCGTTTTAAGACGACTAATCCAAAATATATCGTAAAAGTTAATAATATTCTTGTCAGAAAGGGTTCCTAGGTATGTTTAGTTAATGAAAATGTGGATTTGTCTATAAGGGTGAGATGTTGTTGTGGAATAGTTTGGTTTTTCTGATCATTTTAACTTGCTTACCCTTGCTGTTTTTGGCTTTCGCCATAATCAGTGCCATTTGTGGAATATTTATCATCGTTGATCGTCCCCGATAAATGAAGTCGGCGTTTTCTCGGCTTTACAGATCAGAAACCACGAAACTAGAAAATTAATAAAGAGGTGGAGTGAATACAAACTTTTGGGGTTACCGGAATAGGTTAGATTAAGTTAGGTCGAGTGATGGCTAAGCACTATGTGAATGTATTTTTGTACACAATTTTGTGGATGAGTTGGGTAAGTTAAGGAAAAGTACGGTACCTTTCAACATGGAAGTTACGGATGTTCTTTTTGTTCATATAATTTCTTTTGGATTCAAGTTTTGTAACTTAGATAAAACTTCGACAGTGATGGAATACGTCTTTCATTGGGCCCCCTTAATTTCAACCTAAGGGTAGTTCAAATAAATTGAACTATGGAAAAGTTCCAAAAACAAAAATCAATAAATACATAAAAAATACGTGTAATTTTGAAAAAAAAAGAAAAAGAGAGGAAGAAAGTGATGTATGGTCAGAATCAGGTTCTTTGTCCAGTTGTTAAAAAAATTGATATTAAAAGTATTTCACACTAATGATTTAATCACTACTCAATTTTTATGGAAAATGGAATTATAGAGATCTAATGGGTATTACTTTATTACTTGTTATTTCAGAGAAATTATTTTAAAAAATGTTAAAAATAAATTAGTTTGGCTTTTGTGAATTTATGATTAGCTCTTATCATTATCGTTGTTGTGCTCCATGTACAGAGAAGTTTAAGCACAAATGTTTAATTGAAAAATTAATCAATTCCCTTGAAATTGCTCAGAAAATAAAAATTAATGAGTATACTTCAAGTTTACTTAATTAAAATTTATACCTGAGCAGGAATAAATAATTCATAACACTCGTAAATAAATGATTCAAAGGATCCACATTAGGGCCAGTAAAACCTTTTATGTAAACAAGTCTACAATGAGTGTTGTTTGTTAGGTGTCCAAGTTTCTTTGACATTATTTATGTGATGTACGGATTGTACTAATATTTTACTGCCTGAATCCGTGATTTCGTCTTCAGCTTGGCCATGTTCCAAATACGAAAGTTTCAGTTTCAGGAACCTACCTTTATTTATGATTTACAATCGGATTTTATTAAGATAAAAACGCATATTTTTGTACGTTTTAAGGTATTCGTGCAATTGTTAAATTGTGCTATTAAGTCAATAATAGTATACTTGATGACCTATCGATAATTTTATGTAGTAAATGTAGGAAGGTTATTTAGGTGTTTTGAATAGATTGATTTATATAACACCAAATTTGCACAGTATATACACTTTCTTTACACTACCTTTTGCCTTTGGCCTGAAATTAAGTGTTCGTGTGTCAACCACATATGGCCTATTCTTAATCGGGTGAGGATGATACTTCTTTTATGATCATGATACGCCTATACCATATCATTGAATACAAAGAATTCCCAGTCAACAGCTTTGGTTTATTTCCCTAGACTCTACAATCCATCAATGTCATCCCGTTGTGGACGTCAGTTGATCCTCCCTTAAGCAGAGGTAGTATGGTCCTGGAGCGTTCCTTGTCATTGCTAGAGCCTCTACAGGGTTTAGCATCCGGGCCTTATGTGGAAGCTACCCGGTATTTACTACCTTATTCTACAATCGATCCTGCCTGACCGTTCAGATTTAGGAAGGGCGCATCGATAACCTCTATTTAGCCAATCAAGCGTCCCGCGAGGAAGCATTCTTGAACCTCTCCTTTACACGAATATATACTGTTGATATTCCTATCCTAGAAACAATGCTCTCTACTTTTGCCGACGATGCAGTAATCTTCGCATAAAGATCCAGTTACCACGTACAGAAACTTTCAAAACCATTTGCTCGACGTTTGGTCTAAAAAGGGAAAAATTCAAATGAATGCAAGAGTCAATATATTAACTTCACGACTATTACACCATCACATGTTCACTCCAAAGGAATTTTACTACCTCCTGTCGAACATGTTGGTTACATGGTACTTCACCTGGACAAACGACTCCGCACACAACACGAAACTTGTCACAACATCTCGAAAATACGATTCAAACTTTCAGTTCAGTACAAAAGATATAAACCCTGGTTCGCATACCTATGTGAACTCGATGTCTGAGACCTGTGGGGGGTCAACCAAGCACTCAACTCTCAACGTATCCAAAGATTCCATTCGAAAGTCCTGAGAAAAATTGTTCACCCTCCTTTTTATGTATATTTCTACATCTGACATTAATATTCTTCCATTTGTTCCATAAGTAGAGAAAGAATGTTGGAGATCGTTTGATGGAATTAAATTTTAATTGACCTCATTTTTTAACTTCCCTTACTTAATCTACCTTTCTGATTATGCATATTGTGAACCTTGCTTAAATCACCGAAGATGTCGAAATGTCTGACAAGGTCAGCAAGAATTGGCAGACTCCTGTTTGTTGTTAATCTTGTTATGCTTTCTTGAACTTTGTTCGACGTATTTCATTGTCATTTAGGTTTAGGAAAAAGGTGAAAACGTTGTCTTGGGTCGCTTCTTCCTAATTTGTCGGAGTGTGAGTCAAGTAGAGAAATCATCCGTGGCAACCAATGGTTCGTATAGTTCATCGAAATCCTCCCTCGGTCGCCCCTTTGCCTAATTCATTCCTTTTCCTATTTTTTTACGGAGCCGTCATCTCGCTTCCGTTGTTCGTGGATTCGACACGGTCTGTTACCGCCGGTTCTTTTCTTTCTCGTACTTGCTCCTGTTCGACCCTGTTTCCCCTCTCGTTCGCTCGTCCTCCCCACAGAACGCTCACAGTGCCTTCACCTCCACGCTCCGAGGGTCAGATTCGTCATGGTGCCCGTGGAAAATCCTGAGATTTCTAAAGCGAAACGAGAAGCAATCCACTTCTACTGCAACACCGATTTCGGTCCGCATAAAAGGTCTAGCTAATTCCCAGGCGTCTCTCTCCCTCTATTTCTTCAAATGCCCTTTCCTGTCGAAATTCGGTACAATGCTCTCAACTGCCCTTGAATATATTTCTCAAGAGATACCATACGGCTTCATAATATGGTTAAACTTCAATAAAGTCACAGACGCCAGAAATTATAAGAATAATTATAGCCCTTACTCCTTAAGAAATGAAATAAAGCACTTACAAAACCCAACATACAATTACCTACTTATGTGAACTGTTTACTTTTTTAGTCTTTTCTAAGTTTTCTCATAGAGCTTATTCTGAGCCGGTATCCAGGACACGTATGCGAAAACGTCCATTAAAGGTCGATCGGAAAAAATCAGAACCACTAAACTACATGTTAGGACTAGAAAGATAATAGGACTGTTGATTGGCCACTGCAGACTCCGGAGGCATATAGATTCGGAGCAACAGAAACAAGCCTGTGCAGATATTGCTAGGAATAATATATCAATAAACCAATATTGGTCGCTGTTCTCTTTGCCGTAAAGAGGTCTAATCTGTTTAACCTTAACCTTAACCTAGCTTATGCCTAAAGTGGAAGTTGGTAGTTCATTATTGATGTACAATTCAGGACAAGACCTCTCCAATGTACAATAAACAAGGAAGAATACATGATTTCATGTCGTCTTTATTTTTTTATTTTTATACTTTACAGCTTTCTTGCTCTTCAATATAAAAAATTTCCAGGAGATGGAAATGAAGGGATTGATTTATCTCCCCTCCGGAAAATGACAATAGCAGGTAGATATATATTGTCTGCAAGATATTTTAATTTAGCATCTTACCAGATCACATAATTCATTGTATCATCTAAAATCTTCTTGGTAATGTTAAGCCAAGCATTTCTTTAGAATTTAATACAAAAATCTCGACCCATAATACTTGAAGAGATTCCGCTAACAGTAAGATAAAATCACCAGAAAATACGTAAAGTCAAAAAAGATATCCAATTATAAAAGACTTCATTATTTCGCTAGTGTATTACAGAATAAACTTATTTGTTTGTGTAAATTATTATTTTGTCTTTGAGCTCTCTGCTATAAAATGGAGAAATCGTCTTCTGTTGTATCCCTATTCAATGTAATGCTGAGATATCCGCTGTTTTTCGCATGACGGTAGGAATTCACATGCAATCGCCGTTGCGTCACCCCGATTGTCACGTCATCCAATGGTTTCTTTCCTGGTATAAAAGCTTCCTAAGCCATGAACCTTGGTTTCATTTATGGAAATGTTCTTCTCTAAGGATCTATTTTTTTCTAATGGGATGTGAAACGGGATGTGTAAACATCCATTAAATCTTTCCGCATTTACTACCCTTCTTAAGGAATTTTGCGCTTTTAAATCCAGGCTTTCATCATCTCTGATAACGCAAGCGTCCCCCTGGGCGTCATTAAACCCCGACCCTTTGCCGGTGGGAGTCGCGTACAGCAGTAAATGCCCAACATCACCCTCTGCCGGGGCCACTAATTCACACCGCATCATATTTTTCCACTCCCACCCTTTCTTATTAGAACAACCGTATTTTAGCGGAGCAAGCAGCAGGGTTTTTACTGGGACGAAATGTTGCTGGATATAAGTTTTGGGCTTCGTTGAATAAAAGGCAAGGTAAATGTTTACCTTCCATGGATATGAACACCTTCCCCATTTTTTTAAATTTTATTTTTCAAAATTGGTTTTCCTATAGAAAATGGAAATGAGTCTTGATAGTTTCTTATTTATAAAATATTTTTTCTCTTTTGTCTATTTTGGGTAAACACTTTCTTCTATTTGTGCAAAAAGTACCGTTTGACTGATTTGGTTTTCTTCATGCCAAAAAAAGAGAAAACCTGTCCCTTGGGCCGTTTCGTCTCAGTTTGTCCGGGCGTGAGTCGAGTAAGAAGTCATCCGTGGCGGGCAACAGTTCGTGTAGTGATCGATCCTCATGCTGACTATTTTTAGAGTTAGAAAAACAACATTTTCATCGGGAAATCACGAATGCAGCCGGTATAGTTTTAAACGGAATAAACTCTAATCGGCCAAACGGTATTTAAAATCTTTCAATTAATTAATATTTAAAAGTCAGTGTCACTTGTGGGACTCGAACCCACAACCCTCACGCCGCTGCTCTATCACTTGAGCTATGGTCTCTAAATTCAATCCTCTCGGACACCAACTATCCAGCTCAACCCAACCTATCGAATTTTTCCCTCTTTTTCTTTTTTTTACACTTTTCAATACTTTACATACTTTGCAACCAATACCTTACATACAAATTAATTATTTGAAAGATGTTATTTGGTCAATCGGACCACGAAATCTAATGGTTTTTTAAATATTCAAGCAAAAAAGCGATGAGGTTCGTGCGCTAGAGTGATTGAAATTTTCAAAAATATTTAGTAAGTATGTCAATGCCTTCTTAAGTGATACATGGCGTTAAGTACATAGACATTACACATAAATAACTATCAAATATGATGCCAATTATAAAGAATACTATCAGATGCCGAGCATTCGAGGAATATACCATCTTTATCTTGAACCTAATTAATTATAGAAATTAATTAATTTAAATATATAAGAAATATAATATATATTATATTAATAATTGTATAATTTAGATATTAAGTACAATAAAAGAAAATATTGAGATCATAAAGCACCTGATTTAAGGGTACATCCGTTACAAGAAGTGTTCATCCATTTTGTGATGGTTATTACTTGAAGAAGATTTGACGAGTTACTTTTGCTATTTTTTCCCCATCCACCCCCTGTTTAATATCACTTAACTAAACATTTCGTTCAAAATAAAGTCATCGAAATTAGCCCCTTCTTCCCCACCTTCTTGATTAAAAGGTAGGGTGCTCTACAGTAATCTTTTATTCTTTGCTAGTATTTTCTTTTACAAGAGTTTCATTTTTGCTTCCGAACTACCGAAGGTAGGGAAGCCTTGTAATCAATCGCTGTCATTCTCGATCAGTGTGAGGGATCAAGGGACAATGAGGACTCTAAGCCATCGTGTATTAAGGCGTTGTGGCGGGTTCTCGAAATGGGTAGGCATATGTAAAAGTGGCTCTAGCTGCTTAGAATGGATGGTCGGTTTGGAATTGGGAATGGATCAGTTCGTTGACAACACGATAGTTGAAGTCGTGGTGGATAGTGAGGTTATTTCCCTTTGGCGATTTGTCTGAGGAATTTCGATTGGAAGCATTGGGCGCACTGGATGTTGGATGGTTTGGAATAACCTTTTAGTTCCAAAGTGGCTTCAAGATTAGTTTAATGTTTATAGTCAAGACGGATTTCGCTCCTAGAAGCCTTCGTTGTTGTCCAAGTCGTCTGGTAAGTCGTTTTATTATGTCTTGTGTGAGGATTCCATGTCAGTCTGCAGTCTAGGTATTGTCCTAAGTGTTTGACTTGAATGGAAATCGGTATTTCTTTGCTGATGTACAATGGAGGGCAAGACTTTATTCAATATGAACGTATACTGAGTACATTTATCTTCATTCAGTTTGTCTACTTTTTGCACCTGTTCATGGTGTTACATGTTTGAGGTAGCATGGATAGGATTCGAGATAGAGGACAAAATTGCAGTATCGATCGCGTATGTCGTGATGATTGTAACCAGTTGTACGGCGTCGTTGATGAGGGGTACTTTACAATACATTTTTTCGTACTGTAATCAATTAAAACAGCATGGACTATGCCGGGATTCGAACCATGAACCTCTAGCGCAAATACGAGTCGGACGCCATAACCTCTCGGCCACTCCAGTCCGCAAGTAATTCTATGGCCACTGGCACAGTAAAATTTCATAGGTGGTTTCAAATTTTTTGATGGCCGAATCAGTCTAAACATTGCCAAGAATTGGACATTCACAATTATGATATTTTGTGAACATATTTAAGATTTTCCCTGATGATGACCTTCATCATCATTCCAAGGCTGAAAGCTTGGCAGATAACGATAGATTTTTTTAATACAGACCATATTTTGATCTATATTATTCGTGATTATTTACATAGACACAGGACTGTACTGTATACTGTATAGTAAGTACTGTCTTTATTATGGAAGAATAACATCTCCTTTACGTAGGGTTTCTACGTCAACCTGTCTCAGTGAACAAACAAAGAGATTTTAATCCAATCTCTTTTTCTTCTTACAAAAGTTTTTGTTAAGTTCATCAAACTGATCGGAAACACACATGGAGCAACTTCATTTTCTATTGAAATCAATGTCGACTTTATCTTTATACCTCAAGGGAATCATATGTTATTTATTCGGTCTCAAATGACCCCACATTCTAGATTGCGAAATCAAGGGTAACAGACCAACGAGGTTAGGCAGACCAAAATGATCGGTAACGACAAATGTTTGGGTTCAACTCCGCACAGACAACACAGATTGAATTTTTTTCAAGTTAATTTCTGATTGTTTTGGCTATACAGGGTGAATTGCTACTCGTGCTACAAACTTCTCCAGTAGATTCTTCACCCTAAAATGAACAAAAAAGTTCATATTGTCCATGGTCCGATTCTCAACCATTTCAGAGTAATTTCGCTTTTTATCGATTTTGAAAGATATCACGTCCTGGCGTCGGAAAATCGTGATATCTTTTAATCTAAACATTTCTCTTAAAATCTATAAGCACCGTTGAAATCCCCGTTAATTTTTAGAGAGAATCAAAATCATAATTCCATTGAAATTTTTTAATTTAATTTAATGCCCATTTAGTATGTAATGCTTAAGAAGTTTACAAACAGCTAGAAGGTCAAGGAAGAAAGACCCAAACGTTTTGCCACCTTCATCTTCTTATTGAAAAATTAACGGGGATTTCAACGGTGCTTATAGATTTTAAGAGAAATGTTTAGATTAAAAGATATCACGATTTTCCGACGCCAGGACGTGATATCTTTCAAAATCGATAAAAAGCGAAATTACTCTGAAATGGTTGAGAATCGGACCATGGTCAATATGAACTTTTTTGTTCATTTTAGGGTCAAGAATCTACTGGTGAAGTTTGTAGCACGAGTAGCAAGTCACTCTCAAACATTAGCAATCCTTGAACCACCATTTTTTCTCTTTTTGTCATCAACATCTTGGTCTCACAACCACTAAATAAGAAAATGACGAGTGCGTTGGAAGCGTTATTAAATCAGGTAGTTTTCCTCAAATTTGCTGCCTTCTGAGACTAAAATTAGAAACTCTGGATTACTTTATACACTTTCCGATTTACACAATTTTCCACTCTTTTTGTAGTTCTGGCTGAAATAAAACACAAAAAATTAGCCCAAACATTTTGCCACCGTCATCTTCTTATTGAAAAATTAACGGGAATTTCAACGGTGCTATTAGATTTTCAGAGAAATGTTTAGATTAAAAGATATCACGATTTTCCGACGCCAGGACGTGATATCTTTCAAAATCGATAAAAAGCGAAATTACTCTGAAATGGTTGAGAATCGGACCATGGACAATATGAACTTTTTTGTTCATTTTAGGGTGAAGAATCTACTGGAGAAGTTTGTAGCACGAGTAGCAATTCACCCTGTATTTGTTGTAATTTGGTCGTACCTGTCAGGCTGCACAGAGAAATATCACAGCTTGAATTTTTTTTTTGTTCTTACCTATTGATGACATAATTTTACTATGTAAGTATAATATTATAACTATTTGAGTCCAAAAGTTTGTCCTGTATGGTATAATCGGTAATATGCGTTTTATTTAGTTATTGTGTTGTGTGTAAGGGTGTTTAATCTTTCCGCTACTGCAGAATAGATTGTTTCACTAAAGCTGGTGAGGTCGAATAATTACAGTTTATTGGTTTGCAATTATGACAGTAATATGACTGAACACCGCGTTTCAAGCCCATGAGAAATTCACGTATAAAGGATATTAGATGAGTTTTATTTCTAGTTGTGCTCCTACTAAGTCAACACTGCTTTCTTTTCGCCTGAGAGCCCTTGGAAAAAAACACGATTTGGACAACCCTTGTTTACCTGAAGGCCCCAGCCGTAATTTGGTAATGGTCGAAGTCGGTTGGAGGATCTCACCTGAGGAAGGAATATAACAAACACCTGTCTCTTCGGACCGGTCCGTCTACCTGCGCCTTGTACTACGGTTTCGGAAAACATCTCCTTTACGTAGGCGTTCTACGTCAACCTGACTCAGTAACCAAACAAAGAGATTTTCTCAAATCTCTTTTTCTTACAAAGGTTTTATTCAATAGGGTTTTGTCAAATAGGCAAAAAGATGGAATCATCGTTCAGATGGGAAAAGAAATTAATATCCTGACTTTATAGAGAAAAATGCCCTTTTTATCAACTACCTTCTTTATATTTTACGAACTTTCACGCTTTAATGGGACATAACACCACAAACAAGCTGTTACTCATTACAAGACTAAGATAAAAGAAACATTTGAGACAAATTTAGCACACTTGTGAGAGAGACGAATCAGCTTGATCCTCCCAAAAAAGCTCCTGACATCTCTAATTATCTAAGAACGACAACATTATAATATTATCTGATATTAAGTGTTTAACAATTTAGTTCATCAAAATCAGCAGTGTAATAATACAATAAATATGTTATTTTTTGTTTCAGGTAAATTGCTAATTTTATCTACACATGCCTCAAGTAATTATGTAAGTACTATATATAAAAAAATCATTGTGTCCAACCATGTAGTTATTAAAATATGTAAGCCCTTAAAAATCTGACCTCGAGGAAAGCAGTGGCCGAATGGTTTGGCGTACGACTCGTCACGCTGCAGGTTCTGGGTTCGAATCCCGGCACATCTCATTGAATTTTAATTCAAAATAATATGTATTGTGATGGCTATCTGACCTGTTGTAGGCGATATCCAATGCTTTGGAAACTTACTCCTCTATAACTCCACTTCCATATTAAAACTTCAGTTAATATTTAGCGATCCCATCTACTTTCATCTTTAAACAAATATTTATTGTATTTCGAACGGTTTATGGTTAATGTATATTTTAGCCCCCCCCCCAAAAAAAAAAATATATGTATATAAAAAAGTTACAGCGTCTCAACTGAGGTAATTTAATTTTAACGGCCAAAAATGCTTGTTTTTCCTAGATTTTTACAAATGTATCGCAAACAATTTTTTTTTTAAATGGAACGGTAAACGTTGTAGAGCATTGAATTGTACGTACATAGGTAGATAGATAAACAGAAGATAGATAAAAAGAGAGAGAAAGAGAGAGAGAGAGAGTGTGTGTGTGAAAGTGTTATAAAAAAGGAGGAGAGGGTAAGGAAAAGAGCGACAAAAAGAAAGAGTTATAAGGAGGGAGAGAGGAGAGTGTGTGAGAGGGAGAGTGACAGAGAGAGAGAGAGAGAGAGAGTGAGAGAGAGGGTGATTGTGTTTATATTTGATTTATCGGGATCCTTTCGGCATTTCGCCATCTGATCTGAAGTGCTGAAGATTACAAACAATCAAACCAGAAAATAAAAAACCTGAGCAAATTGATAATTTTTTTGTTAGTATGTAAAAAGAAGCTGTCCTTATGTGTTTCAACTTCGTCCAAAGGAATGTAGCAAAGGTATCCTGAATCCATAAATTACTGACGAAAATTCAACCATCTTTTATTTCATTAGAGAAAGGAATGTAACTTCTGATATATTAGTCAAAACAGAACGAAACATGGTTTTGGCCGTAAAAATCAAACGAAGCGTTTTTCACCCTGAATATATGTTATATTCGTGGTCACCATGGCAATTTAGGACCACTTCAGACCGAATCTGACCAAAGCGTCTAGGACTGTGTATAGCTGCGGTTGAAGTCAAAATTGGGTTAAGTCCAGAACCTTAACTTTTGGGAAATCTAGTTTAAAGGTTTTTAAAGTTTTTCCAAAATGAAATTACCAGTGGAAGCAAGCCAAGTTCCCAAGATTGACTATTGAATAACTCGTTACAGGATTTTTTCACGACTTGACCAGCTCTACACCCACGTGGAGGACAGAATCTAATTTTTATCTAGTTTTTCCTACTTCGATGTTCACCAGTTTCAATTTCACCCACATTTAAAAGAGCAAGACATATTGTAGATATGATTTATTAGAAGAGAGCGAGGGAAAGAAAGATAGATAGATAGAGGTAGATATATATATATATATATATATATAACNATAGATAGATATATATATAGATGGATAGAGAGAGAGAGAGTGAGATTCATACTCTTTTGCTTGCGGTTTTTTGGTCCATACCTATACATACTTAAAAAAACTTAAATATCGTCAATTTATTCCCAAAGAAAGCATTATTGCTACTATACACCATACTATGCAACTAATATAGTTGGGGGGCTAAATAGGTACTCAATATTCTGCCATCGGGGCTCTTACAGTATGCATTCACGCTAATAAATGTTGAATCTGTTCAACGATTGCTGTAGGCGGGAACGATGTCTACCCGTCTCTTTACCATGTCTCTAGTGTTCTACAGGATTCATGCAGGTAGAATGTGCTGAACAATCCATTGAAGTACATCTTTCAAGTAATGTGTAACCACTCGAGCTATATCCGATTGATCATTATCATGCATTAACAGAAGTGGTCCCTAATGACACCACAGCATCAAGAAGAACTTCTTCAATGAATCTTACTACAAAGGTACATTCTGTATGACAATGGGTTCGGTACGGACATGGATGTTGATTCCACCCCATACCATAACTGTCTTTGAAAGGGCTGTGACTCACTCAACAAAACCGGCACTGATCTGTGATGAAATCCCTTCATTGGTCGCGTCCATGCGTGATGCTGCGAAAAAAATCTACTCGTTGCCTCTCCAATGACAGAGAACCTGATGTGAGACGGCTTTAGTCTAGGATGTTCCCACGAAGCTTCATGATGAATGTTTTAGATCTCACTCTTAAGGAAGTCGTTAAATGTCGGTTCTGCAGTCCAGCAATAAAACGATCTTTTTAGCTGTCGTACATTGGTCGACCAATGCCTTCTTCGATCGAGGCTATCGTAGATGGTAGTGCGCGGTAACCCCATGACTTGGCGGGCGGGGGCACATCCATCGTTGTCCAAAGTGTCCGCCCGGACAAAATCTCGACTTAAAACCATGCTTTTAAGAAAAAAGTATAATTTTTTACTTAAATTTATTGTTTTTTGAGAGAAAACAATTTTTAAAAAAAATTAACTCAGCAAGTTTGTTTTGAAAAGGATGAATTCAGTGAAGTTAAACAACATTTTATTATTTTGTGTTCAAGTTTAAAGTCAAGTATTAATCTTTTTGCCTAGTTATTAATGAAAATATACAAATAAATAAAAGTGTCCGATTTTTTATCTTTGGGTGAATTATCTATTCTTATATTCACCTTTTGGTGAGATGTCCAACAGCCTGAAGAAGTCCAGTCTCATCGTTAAAAATGATGACAAGCTATACTTCTTGTTCTGGGTTGGAAATTGTCTTGTTGAATAATGAGGAGTAGGTGGAGGATACTGGGCCATTGTTACCTCAGAGGGTCAACCAACTCTTTCCAGAACAGACGTTTTATTTTTTCAACCGGTTAACCCACTCCTTCCCGACGACCTTTATTTTTTTTAATCTCCGGTTTTTTGTTTTCTTCTTGTTTTTTTATTTTTATTTTTATAACAACCTTCTCAACTAGTCGATAGTCGAGAGGGCATGTGGAACGACATAAAATTCCCCGAGATAAATCGTTTATAAAAAGAGATTTTATAATCGTATTATTTATTTTCGATTTATACAATATTTTATTCAAAGGCAATATTTGAAAACAAAATACATAAAAATAAAACAGTGAAGGTTTTTATACTTGTTTTATGTCACTAACAATTATAAATTTTATTATGCCAAATTTATATCAAGTCTCTCGAATATGTTGCAATTCCAACCTTGAACATTATGAAGTTGATATCAGTTGAATATTATTTCTTTATAAAACCTATTTTCTTAATAACTCATATTAGTTAAATTATTATTTATAATAACTAATCCCAAAGGGAGATGCATTCATTTGCTAATTGTTATTTTATTTTATTAATTTTTTATTTCTGTGCAAATACAAACATAACACGTTAAAAAATCAAAAGACGTTCTCAGTAACATTGGTCAGAAAATATATTTTTGAGAAAAAATAGATTTATTTAAGGACCCTGTATAAATTTGACATACGAATTTTCACGTAAATAAAGAAAATATGTAGACATTTTGGCTGTCTATATATTTACAACCCTTGGTAAGCAAAATATTTCTTCTTTCAAGCTTGGTCAACAACTTTTGGCTTTTATGTAATTAAAGGTAATTACATTTGTCAGTATAGGGAAATATCGTGGAATAAGCAAAAATTCGTAAGACATTTTATTTTTTTATTTCCAGGTTTAATTTCTTTAAGATTTGTAGTTTATACGGTTCTGTTAAGTTACCGGTTGATCAGTATTTTGATTTAGTAGTTATTAAAGTTTTTGTAATTTTGAAAAAAAAAATCGTAGTCATTGAGAAGGCAGAAATGTTTGTGAGTTTTTTTCATTTTCCCAAAAATGGGATTCAGGGGTTTCTGGTGTTGAAAAATATAAACGATCCATTTACGTTTTAGAGGTAAATTGACCTAGTTACTCCGTCCAATTAATTATTCTTTCTATGTAAGTTCTCAGTTGAGATAAAAAAGTCACGTCGTGGGTTCGAATCCCGCTCGTGACACTGACTTTTTCATCTCAACCAAGACCTTACATACAAAGAATATAAACTATGTTTTTTCTAAGGTTGAATATCGATGAAGCCTTTAGTTTCAAACTGATTTTCGTCCAATGGTCATAATCCGAAACTAGTTGGAGCTTAAAGCTTCATTATATTCAACTTTGGGTGATGGAATTCCACCAAAAAAGTACACCAAATCTCGAACTATGGTTCTTGCTTTAAAAAAAAAGTCAACCTACGTTGCTAGCTGCCAAAGGCAATTTTGCCTAGTGAGCGACTAAGCAAAGTATTTTGTTTGTCTTATTAGTAGTCTAGATCTTGGTATAGTCTGGATTAATAAAAAAATTCAGTTGTTACTGCCAAGCTTTCGACCTATTTTAAGGTCATCGTCAGGACAAAATAATCTTAAGTATGTCTATACATTGATACAATTAATTTTTAAAGGAAGTTACAGGTTTTAAAAATTGGCACCATCTATTAAAATTTAATTATGTCACTGTTAAAAATCTTTGAGATTGTTTTGCACTAATGATAACCTTAAAATAGGTCGAAAGTTTGACAATAAAGAATAAATTTGTTATTTCATCCAGACCATTCCAAGTTCCAGACTTTTTTTCAGCACGAAACAGTTGATACCGTTTATATATTTTTACATTGTGACTTTTATACTGCACAACCTTCTTCAAAAGAAAAGATAGAATTAAATTTATTTTATGGGTCAGTTAATTTACTTCTCGAAAAGCAAAAATGTAAGACAATGAAGAAAATAGGAAGATTTTTGTTATAGAGAATTGCTGAGAAAACAGTTTAACCTGAGTGAGGATAAAAATGCACGTAAAATAAAAAATATAGCTTGATGTAACAAACAAAGGGGTTTTTCACTGAATATCTCTAGATTCTTTTTCTTGTTTGCCGCATCATTTTATATTCCCTGACCCCGTTATGGAAATGCAAGTCAAAAAGATTTCGTAACAAGGAAATACTGTGAAATATTTTCTAAAATCCTTTATAACAGTCTTCCTTTCTTTGAAGCATAAACGTGAAACTGTTCATTTTTTAAACAGTCCTTAAAAAGAATTTGTAAATAGTATAAAAATTCATCGTAAATTAAATCAAAATGATACAAATATTGAATTATAACTATCTGCAATTGAAAATTATAACATCTCATTACCGGAGGTCGCATGTCCATTTCCACTTGGTAAGCTTATAGGACTTTAGGAATCTCTTAAACAAGGCTTGGGGAAGACTATTATGGTGTTAATATGCTGTGAAATATGGTCAATTTTTCATGATTTCATTTTTGAATAAATGGCATTTATATGACTCGGAGGAGTAGTACAGCAGACAATATTTACAATTATTCTAAGGCCTTTGGACTGGAATCCTTGGATATTGAAAAATTTAGTCGTTCCCACAGTTTTATGCTGTTTAGAAGGAACCTGAGGTAATGAAAGCAGTCAGATTTGGAGAAAGGACCATTGTTGTTCCAGATCTATACATGACATATGTCTTTGCAGTTTTTCCAAATCAACTGTAAGATCGGGGTAATAGTACTTCTGTGATATCAACAAAGGATACAAGGAGAGTGATCGTATTGTTAAAACATCTGCACGTCAAAGTATGTAGAAAATTGGTCAAGCACACGGCCTGACGGAAGTCAGTGACACTAATGACCTGACCGTGGCACGAGTCTTTCGGCACTCGTGGCATCCAAGGAACGAAAGGTTGACATGTGGGCAAAGTAGGGGGGGGGACAAATATGGACTCTAGATCCTGAACCCCATTGTGGTTTAGCATTAAAATGGATCCTTAATGAGTCCAAAACCTGGTGGAACAATAGCACAGGATGAGGTACGCGAAGAGATTCATAGAAGTGCTACACACAAAGCAATTGCTGAAAGGCAACCGCAACGGAAGCAAGATTCGGTTGGACTCCTGCCAGGACACTGCCACTTAAGAAAGCACATACACCGGATAGGAATATAGACATAAGAAACAATGAATATAAACAATAATATTGCCAGGAAGAGGAGGAGATCTTAGAACACATTTTATGTTTCTGTGAAGATCTGTGTGAGGTTCTTGCAATAGGACAGGGAAAACCACAAGCAAAATCCTACACTAAGGAGCCACTGGCAGGGCCATGGAGGTTGATTAACAACCTGAAGCAGGTTAGTGAGTTCAAAAAACAGGGGCAAAATAGATCCATTCAGGTCGAGGTGCAAAAGGCCTTGTGTCCATCTCTTTTATGGGTTTTACATTGGAATATCTAATCCTTGATATGTAATAATTTTTGATATGTCTTGTTCAGTTTTTTTCACCATGGAGGAGTTGTGGTAGTAATTAGGTTTTACTCTGGGAGTACTTTTTTATCAGGTCCGTTCAGTGATACTTTTATGACTTTTCCTTTTTTGATTTAAAAGTTTCAAGACACATTTTTATCAGGAAATATTCTGAAAAGTACTGATTCTGTTCTGGACGTTGAGAGTGAAAGATATCGGGTGGACGAGCTCATTTAGGAGATAAACAGACCAAAACACAATACTTTACCTCAGCGGCTGGTGAAAAACAAGACATAAGTTTTATACAAAGATTTCTTGCTCCTGGAAACTTTTCCGAAGTTACTAAAAGGCCAGATAAGATTAAAAGCTTGATTGGTGGAATTTACGCGTTTTTCGACCTCACATTCGTCCTATTCAGTTTGTGTGGCACGGAGGCGGAATTTTCGACTGTGGGACGTTTATGATGTTTATATTGCTGAGTTGCGGTCCGTGAGGGAGGGACGTCCTCCGGCATATAGACGCCGGTGAATTATTGAATGAAGGGTATGCGGTCTCACGCAACCGGCGGCCTCCACCCTTTAAAAGCTCCCTTTGAATTATCAACAGCACTTGGCCGCCTGCGTATTCTCCGAAGTTGAGACAATTTAGGACCCCACCGCGGTTGCAACTCGTCTAACGAAATCAACCAATTAGAAGGACACTGAGTTCGCATACATTTTGGAAGTGCGGTGGAAATGTTTCTACTCAATGGCCAATTAACAAATGGACCTCTTTGCTAATGACCTTTTAAAATTGTTTTATAGTGTCGTGTATATTATTAGAAATTGTTTGACCCGGGATAAAAACAGAAGAAAATACCTTCCAACAAGTGATTAATTAGTAGTATCCTTTGAAGAACTCTAATAACAATTACAGCCTAATTTGTTCGTTATCGTCGATTTCACAGTCAGCAGAGCCTCTACAGCCAATTACAATTTTTATAAAAACTGAAAACAAACACCAAATAATTATATAGACACAAAAGCAAAATGGTAACAGCAAAACATCAGAAAGTATTAAAAAAATCAGATAAAAAGTAAGAAGGAAAATATAGAGTCTCGCAAGTCCCATCTAATTGGCACTGAGCCCTGTTGATGATACCGGAAACATCCTTTGCAACCTCCTATAAAGTGTTAACAGAATATAAAGGAAAAGAAGAATCCTGGAGAAAATACAATATGCAAACCCAAAATATGAGCAATCAACATTTTAAGGAAGTACATACCTGGGGGGTGGGGGGTCGGTGGCCGCAACGGTTTAGGCGTTGACACGGCGCTCATCGCTGTAAGGTAAAGGTCCCGGGTTCGAATCCAGTGGCCGGGTATTCGAACGCGACATACTTTTACAAATGGGCTTTTTTCAAAAATATCGACACCCTGAGGGTTTATATGACCTCTGCTGTTGCGAACCCCCGTAAAAAAACAAGGAAAAAAGGAAGTACACACTTCTCGGTCTTTCTAATGTTGTCCATTCTTGGGCCATATAAAATCTTGAAAGGGTTACATACAAAAAAATTCCTCATAAACTGGGCCAAATACCTTAAAACTATTAACACGTAAAAACGTCACATCCAAAATTTCCAAAAACATACCTACAATATCTTGGGCGTCGTAACTGAGTACTACAAGGATTGAATTTGGATTGTTCATTGGCCGAAGTAACTGACCAGTAACACCATAAAAATTTAACTGGAAATTAATTAACAAACACAAAATAGTCTTCTACCTCTCTTATATTAAACAAGGTACTGTGAGATTTCTCAGTGTTGTGTACGGACATCTATACAGTGATGATGGCTACAAGCCTAATTACATTTGGCAGACCAAACCAGTAAGCTGGAATGATCGGTAATGACCAGATTGCCGGATTAAAAAAAAATCAGATAAAAAGTAAGAAGGAAAGTTTCATAGACCGGAGGGGGAAATCCCACAATATACATTTTTGGTGGAAAGTTTAACATTTTCGATTAATTTTAAACTAACAACAGTTTTTTGTGTTAAAATGAGTTTTATTTTACGTTTTAAAAGGTTTTCTTTGACCTATAAACCTTTAATCCACATTTGTTTATTGTTATCAATATTTTTAAACTCTTTATATTTCCTGGTCCGATTGACCAAATAACTTCTTGAATTTTTAGAAAGATTTAGATAAGATAAAAAAGTCAGTGTCACAAGCGGGATTCGAACCCACGACCTTCGGCTCATACGCCGCTGCTCTACCGCTTGAGCTACCGCGCTATCAAGAGCCGAAGGTCGTGGGTTCGAATCCCGCTCGTGACACTGATTTTTTTCTCTCAACCTATACCTTACATAAAAATTGTTTAAACTGTTTTTGCCACATTCATATATAAGTGTAAAATATATTACACATTGACAACTATGAAAGAAATAATAAAATCTAATTTTGGTCGAAACATTTAATCGAATTGTTTATGGCGTAGATGGCAATGATGTGAGCTGTGGGCTCAAGTTTGAGAGGTCATGGAAAAAGTTCAAGAACTCTGGGGAATTGCCGAAGCTTTCATTAAAAATAATCCACTGAACCGCTTTCCCAGTTAGACGATAACGTACAATTTCTTAGATGATTAGTGAAAAATGAGCTCTGTCGATTAATAAAGTTCATCTCTGGTAATAACTGAAGCGAGTCCGTTAGATAAAACAATGGCGAGTTTGATTAAGCACACATACATATTTTTTAACTGTTTAATTTTTTGTTTGTTCAAAAAGCTACAAAATACAATTGAATTACCACCACGTAAATAGGTCAGATCCATAGTTACGGATGCACCGGCACGGAAGATTCACATTGTATGTATCGATCACCTCTTTAGGTCACTCCAAATAAAGGACAAGGACGCTGTTTTGTTCTAAGGCCAATAGTCTGTCTACAGAAAACTTCTTATTAAGGGAAAGGACATATTAGGTTTTTTCTTGAGTAGTATGAAATAAAACATTAGCTGATATTCATTAAAATGTACGTCTAAATCTACACCATATACATTGCTGTATGTTATTCGACGATAAAAATCTCTCTTTAGGGAACACCTCCCAAAAAAGAACAAACGTAGTTATACCATTACAGTCTTTTAGAAAGAGGTTTTACAGTACGAAGAAGATCTGGGCAGAAATTAATTGTGGATAATGAACAAACATACAAACTGGCCAAGGTATTGATTATGCAAGATAACGTAACACCAGAGGTGCCAACCGCAAGAAGAGCAAAATTATAGAAACTCACTCTTACTGGCAAGCACGTTGGTAAAATAACCCATGATGAAATTCAGGGGAGTGACTGGGCTATATACCAATCACTGGCATTTGAAAACAATCACACAACACGAGTATATTCAATGATGAACCAATTTTTAGGTTAAGCATTGAGGTGGAAGAAACTGCTCGAACGTAAAGCAACCGCTCAATAGAAACATAACCTATTGTACCGAGAAGACCCGGAAAAAAGAATTGCATCATAAGGTGACCTACTGTTACTAAAAGGAAGTACAAAAGAAATGTCGAGTCAGTTTAACTAAAGTAAGGAATTAGGAAATATTCAATCAGCCGATGCTTTAGTGCTTGGCGCTTCTGGTATTCTTCTCATCAACATCAACTGCAAGCTCTCCGTGGCTTATACCAAATCAAAACTTCGTTATGTCCTAATCGTCAGAAAATCCTACTTAAAACAATATTATCCACTTCTGAAAATTCATAAATGTCTGTAGTACATTAAACACAACGTACTTTTCCAAATTCAAAAAATAATGACAAATGGAGTGTAACGTGGTTAAGAAGATGCACGCTGAGTTCTTCGTTTTACAATTTTTTTTTCTACAGTGCATGAATCTCTGGATAAATTATGATCCTTGACCAACGTTGTCATGATCTAATGTTATATATGATTTCTACTGTTAGGCAAAGTAGCTTTCAGGGGAATGATAGGGCTATATACGGATCACTGCCATCTTAGAAACAATATAATATTCAACTGTGACCTCATTTGTAGGTTAAGCAATGAATAGGGCGTCATCTTTGTCATCTTCGAGTGCAAAGCAACCGCTCAATGAGATTACATACATAAATTACATACATAAATACACAAATTAATACATTAATTAATTTTTATAGTCTTGTATATTATTATAGCAATTGCCTGTGCCTCGCGAAGTGGTGTATGTTATTTTAGAAAATATATAACCTTTTTGACGATGTAATGGTTACAATTGAAAAACAAAATAATTGAACGAGTTTTTGTATAAATCTCATATTACTTTCCGCCCAACGGAATATCTCCGTTAAGTATCAATTATGTTTTCAACAATACTCGCATAAAAACAAAAGTATTGTATTGCGAACTTTTCTCTTTTATAAAACAAAAACTGTTCTAAAAGTATTTCCATTTCACTAACCTGTATTATTTTATATATAAATAACAAAACCTCTTCCGATGAATTTCAAATCCTTGTGTGCATAATCCGGAAATATCTGCTAAATCAAGTGATACCAACAAATTCAACTGTTTAAATTCATTCGTAAATTGTCTAAACGTGACCCATGCTAATTAATTCTAATTCTTTTATACTCCATGAAACCCGAAGAATTGTTGTAATTCTTTTTTTTTATATAATAAAACTATAGCTTGGAAAGCTTATGTACACAGCGTGTTCTGCGACTCGTGTTACAAACTCTGCCACTAGATTCTACATCAAAATAGAACAAAAAAGTACTAATTTACTATGGTCCGAATCTCAACAGTTTAAGAGTTATTCCTCTTTTTCTGATTTTTTAAGATTTCATGACCTTGCTTCAAATAAACAATGATAATTCCAAAACTAAAAGGTTTTGGACATATCCGTTTATACCATTGAAAATCCCTTTAAATTTTCAATACGTTGTGATCAATACTAAACTCGTAAACGTTGGTGAAATAAGCGTGTCAGTAGCCAGAACTTTAAAAAATATCTTTTTTTTCCAAAGTCGAAAACTTGCTATGGTGATTCTACATTACTATTTCTAAACCTAGAGACCAGCAAATTTCAGAAAACGTTATCAATTTAATATACATTTTGTTGGTGTAATTACTTTTTAATTACTTTTTTCAAACATAAAGAAATTGAAGAAAAAAGCAGATGTATATCAGCGTATTCTTCATCAGAAAAAGTGACAATAGTGTTAACAAGTATCACATGGAAAACGAAAAACGTTTTGAATTTTAAAACGCTTTTATTCCGGGTATAATAATACAATAATCCTTTATTCAAAGCTGCAGTCGTGTTGGTAAATACGTAAACATTAGCACTATTTCGGTTTCGAACCCAAATTAAACAAGTTTAATAAATTCGTTAAAAAAAATTATCCTCCCACCTTACCAACCCGTCAACCACGATTTTTTCCTTTCCTTCATCAATTTCTTCATCTTTGAAAAAAGCAATTGCACTATTAAAAAGGATATTAAATATAGTATGTTTTCTGATATTTTCTGGCCTCTAGGTTTGGAAATAGTAGCTTAGAACCACCGTAGTAAGTTTTTCAACTTAAAAAAAAATTTCAACGTACTAGCTACTAAAATCCTTATTTCATCAAATTGTACTTTTACAAGTTTAGAATTGATCACATTTTATTGGAAATTTAACGTAGTTTTCAATGGTATCAACGATAGTTTTGGAGTTATGGTTGTTTATTTATTATTATTTGAAGCAATGTCGTGAAATCTTTAAAAAAATAAGAAAAAGGGGAATAACTCCGAAACTGTTGAAATTCGGACCATATGTAATTTGGACTTTTCGGTTCCATTTTGAATGTAGAATATACTGGCGAAATTTGTAAGACGAGTAGACGAACACACTGTATAAAAGAAATTTTTAAATACGGTTTGTCGTTTTTCCATATGAACTTACTAATTAAATACTCTTTGTATCGTAACGTTTTATTTTTACATGGTACCTCAGTGGCGGAGTGGTTGAGGCGCTCGTCTCGTGTTGTCACTCCAGCGGTTCTGGGTTCGAATCCCGGCAGAGTCCATGGAATTTTAAGTGATTATTGCTGAGGGTTGCGGTCAACTGTATGGTCTAAGGAAAATCAAAATACAACTACATGCCAAGCTCTCAGTTTATTACAAAACATTCATCAGAGCCTAAATTTTAAAAACAACACGTTAACAGATTTATTGTTTAATACTAAATTATTTTTATAATGTTATTAACTACAACTTACACCTATGTTATTTTATTATTAATCGGTTCATTATTTGTGGTATGTCATGCAGGGCAGCCCAGTGTTGATTAATTTTATAATTTGTTTAACATAAGATTTGGTATCTAGAAACAGAATACAATAACTTAAACATATCAAATTTCTTTGCCCCATGACTATTCAAAAGTCTGTACTAAAATCAATTAAACTTCGTGAAATGCTGTCTGGTGTGACGTAGGTTTAGAAAAACATTTTGTTTATCGTGCCAACATTTCGATCTTTATTGAGATCATCTTCAGGACCTGGACATTTTTTTACATCCTACATGTATTTGTATAAACGTTGGAACGACAAAGAAATTTTTTTTAAACCTACATCATACCAGATTGCATCTCACAATCATACAATAATAACATATGACAATATAACAATAAATAAATATAACAATAAATACAAGAAGACTTGATGACGAGTAAGAATAATCACATTATTAAGAGGTAGTGGTGTGTTCTAGTATATTGCTTGATAGGTTTCCCCTTTGTTTTGAAAATTCAATAGGCAAACACTGCTTAAGCCTGAAATATGTTGCACGTTATTTTTATATGACACTGTTATATGTGCAAGATTTCTTTGAATCAATGATTTTCCTTTCTGCCTTCCCTGTCACATATTTTAATATGTTGGTAGTCGAAATTGAGTTTTTAGTCCTAGTTGTGCTGAGATAATGCTGTGCCAGGTCGTGATTGATCCTTAATTCTAATTTGTATTGGCCCTGCTTTTTATTCTTAACTTGATCTGGCCAATGTGCTGTCTTTCAAGATTGATGAATTGATGAATTAACCACCTGGATAATGATTTTGGATAATTATTCTTATGCAGAATATGGATAGTCTTAATTTTGTTTTTTTTCAAAAACATTTTCAGCTAAGTGTAAACACCCTAGAAATCACAATGCGCAATTCATCTTTTGTACACACTAGGTCTCCCATTCACGCTCACACTCGCTCTTAAATGCATTCTTTCCTATTTACATACCATTAACTCAATTACACCTATTATATAACTAACCTAATTGAGGGTCGATTAAGTCTCAATATTCCGGATCTCTCAACCACTCATTCACGCTTATAAAGACATTCACCCTCAACCCAACTAGGTGGCACAAGACTTAGTAGTATATACAATAAATTAAAATACCTGAACAGGGGCTCATAAACTCGCCGCCCTGCTCAAGCATAATTCTCTTTTCTGGTGACCCTCACGCGCCGCTCCGATATCTACATGGAGCTAAGGAATGTCTCGCTTCAGTAATGTTGGACATATCGAGCAACCTTTCTCTTTATTAATTAAACTTTTTAAGTAAGGTTTTGGTTGAAATGGAAAAGTTAGTGTCACGAGCGGGATTCGAACTCACGACCTTCGGCTCTTTCTCTATATGTTGGGCATGGCCCATTCTTAACTGGGTGTGGATTATTCCTCCCTACCAGGTAGATCCTCTGAGGGTTATGAGTGTATGTTTTTTTTGTGAAATTTCACCCTGTTATTTATATGTTAATAACAAAGAAATAATTAACCAATATGAAAAATCATTGTCTTATAAACCTAAATCAAATTGTTGGACCAAAAATACATAAATATCCAACGGTTTAAGGAAATTATACAATTCACCATTTTTCGTGTACCGCTTGACCAATTAATAACATTAAATTAATTAAGGTTTTAAGTTGAGATAAAAAAGTCAGTGACACGAGCGGGATTCGAACCCACGACCTTCGGCTTGATATGCCGCTACTCTACCACTTCAGCTATCGTGACATCAAGTGGGTGAAGTCACGATAGCTCAAGTGGTAGAGTAGCGGCATATCAAGCCGAAGGTCGTGGGTTCGAATCCCGCTCGTGACACTGACTTTTTTGTCTCAACTTAAAACCTTAATTAATTGAACAATAATCAATGTGGAACTCAATGAGCTTCATTGTCAGCTAATTTGTTATTTATTTTATTAATATATATTAATAGAAATATTATTCTTTTACACCAAGATAAAATTAAAAACACGTGCAAATTTTATCAAGTTGATTCATTTCAGTGGGTTATTTCTAACTGAAGCTGCGGCAATCCTGAAAGTACTGGACCTTCCTTGACCTCTCTCAATTTGATCGGCCATATCGATAAAGCATCCGATCCTCAATTGGTCCCAACTTAAGTTGATAATAATTTATGTTGTAATTCGTTGGACTCGGGTGATGAAGGTCTGAACTTCGATCTAGGAAGGGGTGTGGCACTGTCACAGGCCAAGCACCATCCTTCGATTAAGTCAGATTTGTAAGTGCTCTTAACTGGTTCGAAAAGGCCATTTTTTTCGAGGTTTTTGTGTGCTCTTCGCCTTTCGGTGCCTTCTGGGTCTGTAATAATTTATTAGATTCTATGAGACCAAGGAGCAACGACCGTTTTGTACCTTTTTTTCCCCGTGATACAGACATGCTGCTACTATGAAAATTCTTAAGGGAATTATTACCTTATTAGAGTCTTAATAGGTTATTAATGTCATATGCGCTTGTACAATACATTATATTCATTAACTACAGTTAACAATTTTATTTTCAACGTATTTGAGGTTTAAAGAGAACGATCCAAATTAATAACGAAGAATATTTTATACAATGCTAACTGTTTTGTGTCAGATTTAGTACTGAGATAAAACAGAGTAATTCTCTTTTCTTTCCCAAGTGAGAAATCCAGGGTCAACGAGCACCATCGTTGTCCAAATCATTGTCATTATGTTTTTTCAAGCACCTCACATTCATTTTCATTTATTATGTACTTTACTACAGTTGTAACGATTCCCCGTTTATCTCAAACGTTTTACAGCTTGAGTGTGTGGTTTAAATTCTATTTGGTTTCGTTGAACATAGGGCGAATAATTGTTGTTCCAATATTATTTCAACTCGTTAAGTGTGTCTTCAAATTAGGGCTGAATTGGTTTTGGAAACTGTTCACCGTGGGACCTGTCGTTGTGAAATTGAAACAACCGGATTCTATAGTTTTCGACTACTCTCCTCACTTCAACTGTCCAAATTTCACCATAATTGGCTTGTCTCCTAGGTCAAGAGGATTAAATTGGTCATCAAAGTGTTCTGTAACGGTGAGACATCAGTCAACTGCACTGCTTCCAAAACGTGTTTCTTCAAAATTTTGTGATTCTGAATATGATAAACTTTCTTTTAATAACAATTAGACTATTGTAGTTGATAAGACATTTTTTCTTTCTTGTTGATTAAGGTGGCCGTGACAATTTTCATATCTTTCTCTTACATTCCTGTTACCTGCTGACTTTCGGAAACACGAATGATGCCTTCTGCTTTATTACCCAATTTAGTTTCTAATTCTTCTTCTTTTATAATTTGTTTAGGGCGAAATTAAATCTCATTACCTGAACTTATAGGTTAACAGTTGCCATTTTTTGTTGATCTAGGTGCCCGTGACAATTGCCATATGTCTTTAATTTGCTATGTTTTTACGCTAATGAATTATTTCTGTAAACACAGTTGATTCTCTAGCCTTCTAATTTTTTTACTGTTCATTTTTTTCTCTTTTTGTATAATTTAGGTAGAGTGACAAGAAAAAACATATAAAATTATACACTTGGATCATGGAAGCAGAGAAAGTTGCCTCTTCTTTGTGAATCTAGGTAGCCGAGACAAGTATTGTCCTATTTTTTCGATGCTTTTAGTATACCCAACAGTTTTCCGTAAATACGACAATTGTTTTTCAACCTTGTGATTATTTTATATTTTAATTTTTTTCTTTCTGTACAAGTTTGTTAGACCGACACTTAAATCCCATTACATAGTTGGATCATGGAGGCAGAGAAAGTTGCGAATTCTTTGTGGATCTAGGTGGCCGAGACAAATATTGTCCTATTTTTTTATTTTTCCGTAAACACGACAATTGTTTCTCAGACTTCTGATTGTTTTATATTTTAATTTTTTTCTTTCTGTACAAGTTTGTTTGACCGAGACTTAAATCCCGTTACATAGTTGGATCATGGAGGCAGAGAAAGTTGCCAATTCTTTGTGGATCTAGATGGCCGAGACAAGAATTGTCATATTTTCTATGCTTTTAATCTATCGAACAGTTTTCCGTAAACGCGACAATTATTTTCAGCCTTCTGATTATTTTATAATTGAGTTTTTTTTCTTTCTGTACAATTTTGGTAGAGCGAGATCTAAATCCCATTTCGTAGTTGGATCATGGAGCCAAAGAAAGTTGTCATTTCTTTGTTGATCTGGGTGGCCGTGAAGTCCGTCAAATGTTTCTTTTTCTACCCTTTTACTCTACCGAACGCTTACTTCTGGTTTTTTACAATTTAGTTTTTAATTATTCTCCTTTTATCGTTTTTTAGAAAATAACGAAAATCCTATACCTTGACTGATACATTTACTACCTCGTATTGTTTTGTCCGTATTATTTTTTAAATTAATTGCTTTATTATAATTTTGTAGAAAGATAAAGCATGATAGTTCGCTGGTTAATTACAGTTGATGAATTACTAGATTTATTATAAAGCCCTTGGGCAATTCAAGCTTATTGATTAATTATTGATTCGGGAACAAACAATACGTCCCAGAGTTAAGCAAATATGTGCTCAACATGGGAATTTATCTTGTGTTTCATCGTGTATTTACATTTGTTTCTTCCGATATTTACATTCTGACGAACGGTTTTTAAATAAAGAATTTTGTTTTATTTTCATTTAAAAAAAATTTCCATTTTTATTTTTATCTTGTAATTTACAAGATTGGATTCTTGAATATTTTTACAATTTAATTAATATCGAGAAACGTGATATTTTTTTAGCATCTCAGTGTAGGAAAAGATTTTACAAGTAAGTTACTGTATGCGGTACATCTCGTCTGTGTTACTCTATTTATTATTTAATTAATTTTAATAAAGCCGATTTGAAATCGCGTTATTTTCGAATTACGAATCTTCCGACGTTTAGAATTATTGCTTTTTAAGCTGATCGACATTAACTCAGCGCTTCCGTAGAATTTCCATTCGGTCCGGTAATAAGTTGGCAATTTTTCATTCAGCTCCCCCTTTTACTCGAATGCGTTCCCATGATTGGATTCATTCAAAACCAATCGGTCATTCGCCTGATCGACGCGGTTCACCGAAAACCGACCTCTTTCAAATGAACCTGTAAAGTCGGTCGTATTTTTAATTAGCAATTCAGCATATAAAAGATTGAGAAATTCGAACAGTTGTAGGTTGAGATGGAGAGTTGGGGTCCGAGAGGACCGAAGTCATGATAGCTCAAACGGTAGAGTAGCGGTGTATTTCTCCGAAGGTCGTGGGTTCGAATCCCGCTCGTGACACTGACTTTTTTTATCACAACCAAACCCTTAATTAATTATTAATTAATTGAAAATAATTTATTTGGTTAATCGAACTACGAGACCTAATAGATTATTTATAAGGTAAAATTTAAGACCGGCCGTACACGTTTACGGAAAGGTTTACTTGTACACCTGTTCCGATAAACCGGAACGTGAGTGCAAACTACTTGCGATGAAACTGCGCAGGTATGCGAACTGTTCAGATCACCTAGACCGGATCGAAATTAGATTCCTCCTACCTGCACAGGTTCCAGTATTCAGTTTTGGTTAAAAGCTCTTGTATTTTCCGTTTTTGTTTGTGCTGGTTTTTGATTTTCGTATGCCATACCGAAAACGCAATTAAGTTATCAGAGAGTTTATTGAATAGTGTTTATCAGAACCATATCTCTGTTGGGTAAAGAAAGAGTATTATGATCGTGCAATGAAAGAAAGTCGACCAATGAAACTTAATCCCCCGGAATACCCCTGGTGTACCGGTACCGTGTATGAGCTCGTTACCTGAGCAGGTATGGTTGTATTGCCCGCAGGTTCATCGTCCAGGGAAACCGCAACCTGTATCATTTGAAAAAAGTAAATTGTTCCTGTTGAGATCCGTGCGTCTGCCCCACCAAATCAAGCCTTGGTCTGATAATAAACATACATAATTCTCATTTATTCCTGTGGGTCGACATGTGCCGAAGAGGTTTTTTTCTCCTTATTTCAAAATCACAGCGTGGGTTGTTAATACTCGCAAAACATCGCACGAAGCGAGTAGATATTCAGCTTCAAAACATTCCCCGAGATCATTCAAATATTTTCTCTCACAATTTTTCCGATCCTTAAATTTATATACAGATATAATTTAGGATTCAGTGGAAAATCCGGGAATTGTGGATTTTCACATCGTTAACATCTTATTTGAACTTTTTTTAAATTAATGTATTTCTGAAAAGCAAGATATCCAATCACATTTTTTTTAGAGTCAAGTTAACAACTCGCCATTTACCTCACTAAAGTACACGTACGTTCTAATACCCATGAAAATGTATTTTTTCTTTATTAAAAAAATAAATATATGTGCAGATTCACTTCCAAACAGAAGGTACTGATGTGTATTTTGTATAAATTTCCGGACAGTGTCGAATCGCTGGTAATGAAATGGCAGATTAGGCCGCCAAAAGTCTTATCTTTCCGGTTACCGCGGTGTCCCCAGATGAAGTGGTAAACCATGGTAATAGTTAATGAATGCATCTAAAATCTCCAAAACCTGATAATATCTTGAGTACCAGAGCACAAGGAAATTTTGGGTAACGAAAAAGCAGACACACTGGCCATTGACCAACAAGACCATATATAGGCCCTGAACCTATTCTTGGGATGACAAAAACAAACGGAAAATCCTCCATCATAGAATGGATCCAAAAAAAGACGAAAGGAGAAGTGGTTAAACTCTAGAGGCGTAGACACAATAAACTTGTGCTAAAACAACCTCACCAAGATTGGCAAACTACAGTTAGAGAGGTCTAAACTCAGAGGAGTGATATGATTATTTACCATAATAGAAATGATTTAAGGTGGGGTTAGTATTTCAATTCGCTTTTTGGAAAAGATAGTTCTCCTGACAGAAGTTTTAGGCAGCTATCCGAATTTCAAATATTAAATTCGCGTCATCTGCCTGAACTCGTCTCTCAACATGAATTGTAGGATTGGCTTCTACATCCACCGCCCACGCAATGTTTCAATGAGCAGATAGTTTATATGACTATTGTCGGTCACTGTCATTTGAGAAAACGTCAACAAAACATGGGTATATTCAATGTTGACCCAATTGTGAGTTATGCAATGATGAAGTAGAAACAGTCACCTATATCATCTTCAAATAAGCCTTTCAATGGAGACATCGTGGGATACAAAGAAAACTGAGGAAAAGGAATCGTCGCAACGACAGTCAATAGACCTGGAGCTCCTTAGAAGAAGGGTCATTGCATTGAACTAAGGACTATGAAAGTACAATAAGCCAAAAGATTGCAATGTTTGGGAACATAAACCCCACTTTCTAGTCCGTTTGCAACATCATCAACACCATCATCAGACCTTGAAAATATTGACTAGGAAAATCAGATTGGAGGAAACTGTGTTAACAAGGTTAATAATAGTTCATACACGTCTCATTCATGGTTTTCTTATGGCAAGAAACCCATCACCAGAGCGCCAACACTTCAAAGAAGTATTGACCATCAAACACATTTTAAATGACACTCATCATGAGGCAAGCAGAAGAGCTTATAACCTGTCACATTCAATCGACCAGATTTTAGGCAAGCTTCCAGATGGAATCGATAGATAGAATTTTTACGGGATGAAAACCCAACAAATATAACGTAAAACACTTGTTAATGTTGGGGTGGGAGGAGGATGGGGTCGCTAGGTGGCAGTGTTCTCCTGAAACCCCTGGTGATCATAGGTGCGTGGACGAAGCGCACGCTTCCTGATTGACACCGCATCGGCTAAATGACTACAAGAAGGTAAGCCGATGAGCTGGGCAAGTAGCTTAGGTGCCCTGGGTACTGACCTGTAATGCTTCCGCGTCTTCACGGCTTTTGCTGCCCCCTTACGTTCCTAAGGCTTTCAAATGCGGATATGACTCGAGTGGTTGATCGCATTAACATATATTATTCCAATATCTTCAGTTGAAAGCAAGGTCGGTAATGTGGGTATTTGTACAGCAAGGAGTTTAAATAACTTTTTAACAAACTTGTTTAAAGAAAACTTATTCTGATTATTCTTCTTATTATTTATTTATTCTTATTATGATAAAAGACTTTATACGTTAGAAAGATACGACATAATTCAAATGTTAAGATTTTTTCTGGAGATTTGCGGGGTGATCGACCCTTTAACTTGGGCATTTCCTTTTATTTATTTTTTCTTGCTATTCTTTATCTGACAGCATAGATCTACTAGTCAATTCAAGAAACCCTCCTCACACATAAAGCAGTGAGGAGGGTAGACCAGAAATGATAGGAAACGTCCAAACCTATTCTAGTAGGTTGTGTCTAGTTTAGTCCTTCCTTTTCTTCAACAGGCTAATCATCTTGATGACTGCCACCTTTCTTTTCCAAATCCACCACCGCATCAAGCAAACGGTACACACAAAGAGATAAAATGGTGAAAACAAACTTCTCCGTCAAGTCTCTTTATGTGAGGCTCCAATAAAGTAAAAGAAATTAAGTTTTCTTTACTTTGTAAAAATTTCCTTTTATCCAGGTATACCTTGTTGGCTTCCTCTTTACATTTAATTTTTCTCACTATTATTTGATTTATTAATTTTAACTCTTAGATAGTCAATAGATTACATTCATACCTACTTCTTCTAGCATTAGTAGAAACTAACTTATTACTGCTGCTAAGCTTGAAGGCCAAGAATATTCAAGCTTAATTTTCTCACGTCCTGGAAACGGTTTTTATTTTGAATCAGTATCTTGAGCGTAGGAGGCCATTTCAGAATTGTGTCTTAATCCATTAGTTTCGCTTTCGGACTGTTTACATGTCAGTACTGACGTACGTCGTCCATTTCATTGTATTTGGAGTAGAAATGGCTTCTTTGTTGTCCTCTAGAACTTTTGCCTGATCTGGATTCTGTCTAAAGCTATTCTTAACCGAAAAGCTGTGCTTTAGTGGAATGCCTCTTGTCAAGTCAATGCTGCCAACATCGTAGGAATCTGGCGGCCTCATTGGAGATTGTGGTGTCTAAGTTATCTTCAGAATTCTTCGTACGTCTATATTTCGAATGTTTCCATTTTCCTGCATTCTGTAAATAACTGAATACATAGTAGCGTTGAATTGTTCGAGTACGAAGTCTTTTATGTCCCGGGTTTGACAAGACGTTCCTCATACGGATTTTACATGAATCCCTGTTGCTTTCTTAATATATATAAGATTATACCAATTTCAATTATATCACGGCCGACCTTCGGAAGATTGTGTGAACCATTTCTTGTTTTTCTCGTTAAGTTGCGATCCCAGGTCACTTTCTACTTCGACCGAATCTAATAATCCTTGAAAATCTGACTTGGAAAAAAGACGGTGCCATCAGTGTACCTTATGTTATCTCATAGAAAACCACGTTCAAACATCGTTCTTTCCGTCACCATCGTTCAAGAAAATCCCTTCTGAATAAATAATAAAACAGGTGATAGAATACAACCTTGACAAACAACTTTTTTGGATACCTTTTCTGATGTCCATTCAAACACCAGCACCGTAATTACATTCAAAATTTTCAATCATTCTCATATAGCAATTATATAAGAACAGGACTTTTCTTTAGTATTATTAACAAGTTTATCATGTTTGAACTGAGTAAGGTAATTTTTCAACAATCAACATTGACATAGAGACTTCGCTGAACAAATATTTGAAGACTAAATATTACCTCCCGAATTCAAATCACGAATCCGAATTGGGTTTCTCCAATGTTTCGACTTCCAATATATTATTAAATAAAAATAATTTGACTCAACAAACTAATTGCCCTGTACCCATTATAACTTTTTTTGTTAGTCTTGTTGAGAAGTGGTATAAAATTGGGTGGTATGAAAGAGCTTGTTGTTTTGAACCTTTTTGAATTTGGGTATGTCATAATGTGTGTCGACAATGTTTAATAGGAATAGTCAGGAAACAACCACTGTGTGCCTCTCCATCTCGTTGGTTATTCCTCCATTGTGTAAAGTATTAGCGTTGTGATGCGCCCTTGATCCCTGGAACATCTAGGTACAATGACATTATTCGTTCTTCTTCATGTGCATCTTCATCACTTTGGATCTAATTCTTCAATTTCATTTTGCCATCCAGCTACAGTTGTAGCGTGCCTAAAATGTTTATCTGTCCTATTGATCGGACTCATTTGTGGCAGGTAATCGAGTTGTAAGTCATTCAGTTAACACGGAAATTTAATTGTTAATTGAGATTAGGTTAAAGTGAACTGTAGTGAATAATTCTTTCAAAGGACACTTTTAACAAAAGTAATTTAGCCGAAATGAATCAATACAACGATAAAAACCCTATTTTGGGTCAAATTTTATGATTTTGAACCTAAGAAATTTATTGAAATGAGGTTGGATTTCTTGAAAATTTTAGGTTTCTGGGGTGAAAAAGCAGAAAGTACCGATTCTACCTCGTTAAACCCAGTGCCTCCGTTCATCACGCTTCGTTAGTTTTCTTTCACATTCACGCTCGTTGTACATTTCTACACACCCGGACACCTCCTTATATTTATCTTTGGACAACAATATATTTTAGAAAAATGTTTTGTCAAATTCAATAAGATCAAAAGCGATAGTTTGTTTTCATATCCAAAATTACACACTTGCACTCGTCCCTCTTCCGACGAAGATAAAGCCACACTGATTTAATCCTACTTATTTTAATGTTTACCCCTCACACAGACCTAAGTAATTCCAGTTCCGAGATTGTCCTTTACTACTTTCTCCTCCCCTTATACCTTTTCCATCGGAGGGGAGGTTAAATTCCTCATCCGTCAGCTACCAGTAAAACGAACTCACGGTTTTGACGTTATTACCTCATACATCTTCCTTTCCATCATTTATAATTCTGTTTTTAGAACGTAATTCCCAATTCCCAAACATCAGAAACATCAGCTTCTCCTTAAGTCTACTACACTACTAGACGGGGGTACTACCCCGCCAGTCCTTCGTGTTCGATTCTTCATTTTCTTGTTGGAAAACTACATTTGAAACACACTGTATTCTCGACAGAGTTCCACCTTCCACCATCACTTTCCCAATCAATAGTGCTAGGGTAGTAGTCAATTGCATCTTCTTTGAGCGTATGAATGCTGCTCGGGTGCTTTCCTAGATGTGAGGCAATACCTATGAAGGAATGCCGCTCATGTGCTTTCATAGATATAAGGTTTCCATCGACTGTAGCACCCTGGCTTGTTCTGGAAACTCAAGTGCATTCCTCCATTCCTTTATAACCTCAAGTACGAATCGGAACATGTTGCTTTCACTTAACCGAAGTGGGTGTTCCGCAAGGCATCATCCTCGGTGTCACATTCAATACGCACTGTACCAGATATTACTATTAATCCTGATGCAGTACACCTCACATGTGAAGTCTTTGACGCTATCCTTTCAGTAGTAGCTTTCAGAAACCTCCAGGACGATTTCTCCTGTTTGAAACAATATAATTAACGAAACCAAATCTCAACAAATTACCTTCACTTTGTGCTGTATGGTAGACATCGTCCCATCTTCCTTGCAGTGAAAGGACTACTGCTGTGGTGCTTTTGTAGATATGAGTCGAGCCTTCGATACAGGGTGGTATTCGGTCTTGTTCAGAAAACTCAAGAGCCTCCTTCCATTCACTTATTACCTCTTTACGGTAGATACACATGTATGAATCGGAACATCCAACATGCCATCAAGCTGAAGCCGAAGCGGGCGTTCCACAAGGCATCACCCTAGGTCTCTATTCCGTATAACGGTAGACATTCCAATCAATCTTGATAGTTCTATCCTTTCAACAAGGCAATAAAGTTCTTCAAAACCTTTAATACGATAAATCCTGTTTGGAGGATTGGGTCAAGAAATAGAGGATCAAACTCGACTAAATTGATCAAAAAACTTTAACCTTTTATTATCTCTCTTCCAACTTACTCAACTCTCATCTTTATCCAGCAAACAATATCGTCTGCTATTTAGGACTTTACTTCGACAAAACTTACTTAGAACGTGTAGGCAATTGTGCGGGTCCAACCGAGCGTTCTAAGATTCCAGTCTCTAATCCAAAATTTTTCGGACCATTCCTCCAGCTACCTTCTAAGTATCTCACAGAAATTCATCCTATCGAAACAGAAAGAAGTCGATATAGAGCTCTAAAAGTACACCTTTCAACCCAAACCCTTTCCAAATTCATCAAAGACAACTTAAGCGTCAAAGGCACCGCGAAATCTTCCAAAATGAGGAAAGTGAATGTTATAACTAATTGGTTACTTCTTCGCTCTTGCAAAACGAACTGTTGCAACACGATAAAAAATTGATTAGATATTTTTACAACAAAATATTTATAGAAAAACAAAACGGATATTTTATATCTTTCTGTCGAAACAGGTGAAGTGATGTTTACCGGAGTTTCCTTCAGTTTTAGGGGGTTCTGATGCCATGGATAAATTTATTACATTGCCACGTCAAACAATATGTACCTGTATAAAGGTAATGAATAATTTTCAAGTGATTGATGAGCGAGGGTGGGTTTTCCGGATTTAAAAAATGGCAGTATATTCCATTCTTCGTGGGAAGAGTGGAATTTCGGCGTTAAGGGAGTCCGTTTTCATTACTTCCTTTAAGATTTACTGCTGGCATCTATCCTTCTTTGTTCCTTTTTTTTCTTTTTTCTCATTCCACCCCTGGCACTGTGAATGTTTCAGTCGATGGGAATAATTGGGGAAAAATCTCAAGACTTATTTACAAAGAGGAAAATTTGTTTTATTAAAGATCGTCCCACGATGAGAATGCCTTTTATTTTGAATATCTCTATAATGTTCATAATGCATAAAATTAAACATAGGTTTTTAATCAAATCCAGCCTTAAAAATGAAGCTTGAATATTATATATGAACAAACAACAAATTCACCTATAGTGTAAATAAAATCTAGTATTGAACTTGAGTATATTAACTACTGTGTTCGCGATGGTAATTTACACTGCACAATTTTGCTAGGCCACGAGGCTTTGATGAAACCTGGTAGATAAACGTGAACAAACTTGAAACTCCACACAATAGAATTCCATGAAAATCATACATATTGTTCATTCTCCCTTTTATCTCTTCGACCCGTCCCCATATACATAGAGGTAACATTTTAGTAGTTTATAAAATTACAATGAGGCCGTTATGGAATTTTCGTCAGTTCGATCAATAAAATTCAGCCGTGTGATGTTCTGATAGCCTTGTGCAAGTAATAAAGAGAATTAATTGGAAAATTTTATAATCAGCAGATTCGTTGCTAACTAAACATTGGCAAATACGCGATTCTTGATAGAAATATTTAATACTCATTAAACCGAATTACAATTTAATGGGGTACAAAGATTTAAAAAATTTCTAAATGTAAGGCTATACCACTCACAACAAAGACACCATTTCTACCACTCACAGTAAATATGCAGAATGGATTGGATTTATATAAACTCAAATCAGCACAAGTATGTACATAAATACACACGTGCGCAGAGTTGAACACGCAGCCCAGAGGCAATTCCAGCATACGAGCCAGGCAGGCGTCGAGAATCACGGGTGGAGTCAGTCCGTGGTCAGACCTGACCTTGGTCTTACCCGTCCAGCCACCACCTCCACAACAGCTAGGTCAATTCAGCACCCAACGCTTGCAGCTCCTAGATCCAAACCCATTCACACTGTCATTTATTCTTAAATACCTTCTTTCCTACCAATCGCTCAATTGGTGGAGTACTCAATATCATCCTATGCACATATTATATCTAATTGAGGGTCGATGAGGATGTTCAATATTCCTCTACCGACCGCCTCATACTACATATTCGCTCTCGACACAAAGCTATAAGTACTATACACAATAAGAAAGATCTGGGGACCATGATACAGGCTGCCGTGTTCCAGTACGATTCTTATATCGGATGGCATTCCTACACGCTCTCTATATAGAGCCAAGAAATTGCACCCTTAATTAGGTGGGAGAGATTGAGCAACCTTTATCTACATGGTGGACATGTACGCGGGCCCAAAAGATAGTGGCCATGTGTCAAGCTCGCTTGGCCTATTCTTATCGAGGTGAGGATGACCGATCTTCCTGAAGTCAGATCGTAGCCACCTATCGACAGTGCTCTTGTTACATGAAAGCTTCTCTGCTGACCCTGACCATTGGCGCTACCACCTGTTAATTAAATTTTTATTGCACTTAAGCGTTAGAAAGCCGGACGCGTGATTAAGTCCAGAGGTGGGACGTCCCGGTCTTAGCCGCCTCATGCGCTTTTTCGTTACTCTCCTAATCTATGTGTCCAGGTACCCAGACCATTTTCGGAGAAGCACCAGTTCGTTGTACCAGCAAAGAACAACGAGAGTGTCGATGGTGCAAGACTTGATGTAACCCGGCGTACATAAGCTCAAGAGGAGCCGTTTTTAATCTCAAATTTTCAATTCACTCAAATTCGCGATTAACTCGGTTTTGGTCCATCCTCTCAAATCCCTCAACCCCATCCAATTCGAGGTTTAAGGTATTAAGGCAGTACGGTGATCAATGGTGTAGTATGTTTCTCATGTTTGAGGATACCTACGTTTTGATTTACTTGAATCCTTTCAACGTTTCGTTATTAGAAAATGATTTCACCGACTTTCTTCTTGTATTCTTACAACCCCTTCACACGCAATAAACCGTCCGCCCAGGCGGGTGGCCAGCAAGCACAGGTGCCACTCACGTTCTCATCCCCATTGGTTGATTCAACTCAAAAACACTGCTCGGCATTCGTCCTTCACAGCAGTCGCTTAGTTGAGTCAACTGAGTTCACCATGGAAAGCGTTGCAATTGCAAGTTTCAATATTGAGCAGTTCATTGAAGATATTCGTATTAGTCCCGTGATATGGGACATGAGGAGTGAGCAGTATGGTGATAAAATTAAAAGAAGCGAAGCACAACGGTATTTGAGAGAATCCGCCCGTTTCCCAATTTTATTACAATGGGTGTACCCACACATTTCTCTACTGTTTTTCCTCCTTTTTGCTTCTATTTTTGCAGAACACTAGTTGAGAGTCAACCGGGTAACTTGGTTGAATCAACCAAACCGCCTCGTCTGATAAAGGCAGAGCTTCACCTCTCCTATTTAGATTTAAGCAGGACCTCATGTTACCTGAACTCAGACTACCTAAAATTACTGCGGTCGAAGTGATTAATGCCAACTCATCTTGGTTCAAAATTCTCAATTCACCTGTTGATTGTACATTCGTTCCATATAAGTTGAAGGTTGATCCTAAGTTCATCAGTCCACTAGATTCTCTTGTACAAGGATTGGCCATTCAGCAGATTATTTAACTTAATCTATGAACAGCTAATGTTTCAGAGATAATTCTGTTAAACGCTGTTCTTTTTAATTTTCTGGCTGATATCCGGATTATTTTTATGGGTACTAACAGTTTTGAATGTCTTCATCTAAAAACTCAACTCTTTGCCTTGGAATATGTCTAATTAGGCCTGAACGACGCAAAATACATGTATTCTAATAGTAAAATTTGTACACAATTTTTTTTTGTTAAAAATCGAAAAGATAACTCAGCTTATAGGAACAAAAGAAATGTAGGTGAAATCCTTTGTGATGCAAATGAGAAAGTTAAACTTTTTGAAGCTGTTCTTGTAATGATTGTCCTGACAGCCTACCTTGCTCATTTTGGAACCAACCATAATATTCTTTGGAATATATAATATAGTAAGTATGTGTTGATAAAAAAAATATATTTAATAAAAAAAATCATTTAGGTGTAAGATTGTTAGTTGAGGAACAGATCAGACCTAAATTTCATGAGTTTCTTGTACTTCAGGGAGAGGAACTATGTATACTAATTAGTTCGGAATCCCATCCATCACCACTTTGCTTAACCTACGCCAACACAAACACGGGCAAAGTTTAGCTAAGGATTTCTCAACTTAAAAGGATTTTTAGTCTGTTTGATATTTTGGCGACCTGACCGGTTTCTAGCTAATTTTCTCTCTCTCTCTCTCTCTCTCTCTCTCTCTCTCCCACTTTGTAAATAGCTGTGACCTCTTTTAGAAGTGAAAGTGATCCTTTGGCGTTCACGGGACTCTATTTTCTCTAATCTGCCCAATCAGGCCGAAGCTTAAAAGATTTACGGGTTGGGATAAAGATTCGGGAAAACAAACTTTGTTAAAGGGTTAATCCGTTAACTGGTGGGATTTTTTTATACCTCCACGTTGGAAAAGAACTTTATTTGTATTTAAATGCTATTTGTAAATATATGTATAAACATTGAGCAAAATATATATATATAATTTTTTTATTTTTTTTTATTGTCCTCTTAGCGGTTAAACGCATAGACTTAGCACAAATAGAATCGACTAAAACTTGTGTTTGTCATGTTTTAACTTTCGGGCGTAATTTACGTCAAATAAAATTATTCAAACGATTTGAATAGCAAATAAGTTCCTTTCGCTCTTTGATCATGTCTGTTTATTGAATGATCCTTTGACAACGTTTACATAACATTCCTCTTAAAAGTGTACAAGCTTGAAAAAATAACTTAAAAGGTTAAACATAAGAAGCTTTTTACCTCGATATTACGTATGTTTTCCCTTTTATTTTGTCGTAGTCTGAGCGAAGGGAAGGATGTTTTCTTCCGAACTGGTAGTTCACGGATCCATTCACTACCTTTCTCTGGACCTTCGACAAAACTCAATACTTTCTTCTTTCTTCTCGTCTTGATCGTTATTAAACTTTCTAAATACGGGCTTTATTTTTACGGCCGGCGGCTGTTAAAAATATTCAATTTACTTTACTTTCCGCCCTTTCGAGTTGAACGACGTCGACTTTTGCGGTATTATTTTATCCAGGGTGGAAATTTACACTTTTCAATGGATCTCTTGGGGTCTGAACAAAAATTCATAACCATAGGCTAAAACAAACTTTTCTTCGTCACAAAACAAAGGGGGTTCGTTAAACAAGTTTGGACACAACAATCGTGGTTTATTCACAGATTTACGTTTAATGGCGGGGTCTGGTGAATTTTCAATTTGTTTCAATCCCTTGGAAAAACCTTGCTTACAAAATTTACAACAGATTACGAACAATTTGTTCTTAGTTTTTTCTACAGGAGAATTTAATGATGGATTGGATGATTAATTTCAGAATTAACATTTCTCATAGTATTTATAAAAAGGATTATCAGTTCAAGTATATCAACAATTTGATTTTATGAAAAATCATCAAATTTGCTTTTATACCAGTATCATTAACAACAAAGTGGAAGAATTTTTTGTTTGCTCTGTGGCAAAATCGCGAGATTGCAGGGTTACGGCACTGCAGAGGTAGCCTGGGCCTCGCATGCGAATGTCGGATTACTTTGGAAACAAATTGGAAGCCGCGAATGTCACGCACAGGGAACAAAGAAAAAATTCCAAAGGATTTCAATATATTCACCCTTTTTTCCCTAATTTCGGACTGAAATTCTGTTGACAACAGAAAAGCAACGTTTGGCCGCTCAAATGGCAATTGTTCCTAATGATTATTTTAACATACCAGGCCGAAAAATTAACACACGGTATAATAATGCAACGTAATTGTAATTAGATTGGTCGTTTTCGATCATTTTGGTTTGCATGTACTCCCTGTTTTGGCTGGGTAACGAGAAAGCATACAGACGGGCCAGAGGACGATCTGCAAGACTGTACATAACCAAACCTTTACTTGGGAAAACAAAAATAAATATAGAATCCTCCATCGCAGAATGGAATAAAATTAAGAAGTGGATAAAATCTTCCGGCGCTAGACACAGTAAACTCATGATGAAACATCCCTTACCAAGACTGGCAAAATCACTTCTGTAATTGGAGAGTGTTAGACTCAGAGGAGTGGTAGGATTATTAACCGGTCACTAGCATCTGAGAAAACACGTTCAAAACATGGGCATATACAACGATGATCCCATCTGCAGATTATGTAATGAGGGTGGGACAGCCACCCATATCCGTATGTAAGAAAAGGTCATATCATCATGGTGTACATCCAACGCAGTGCTTCCGGTCTGCATCCCCAGTTTTTCCCGCTATTCTTCTGCACAATCAAAGCTCGTATCGCCTTCATGATGGAGCCAATATGTTCCTAAAACGTCAGTGTTTGGCCAGACTCAGAGGAGAGATAGGACTAGTAACCGGTCACTGGCATCTTAAAATTCATCTACACAATATGGGCATATATAACGACGATCCCATCTGCAGATTATGCAATGAGGAGGAGGAAATAGCCACCCATATCATCTTCGAATGTGAAGAACAGCTCAATGGAAATTTAATCTATCATACGAAAAAAAACTTAGGGAATGAAATTGCAGCTGCGACAGTCAATGGCCTGGTACTTGTCAGCACAAGGAGTCTATTGCACTGAACTAAGGAACTAGGAAGGTAAAATTAGCAAGAAGGCTACAGTGCCTGGGGGCACAAACCCCTCTTCCTAATATCCTTATTACCACCATACCCTGCTTTGGCATTTCAGCCAATTTAAGCAGCCATCTTCAGTGTTGAGTTTGGGTGATTTCTTGTTAATAACTTAGCCTCGTTAGCTATGTTAATTGTGAAATTTCCTCTTATGGTTTGTGTACTGTTAATACATAGTTACCTCTTGGTCTGCCTATCCTCGTTTATTTTTGCCAGTTAGACCCGTTTCAGCATTTCGTTCAGGTTGAGTTTGGATGATTTCTTCTTAACAACATAGCCAAGCTAGCTATGTTAAATTGTGAGATTTCTTCCTATGGTCTGCGGGGTGATCTATATAGTTCGATATAACTGCGCTTTTTACTTCTCACTCGGAATAATGCGTTCCGGCTGGCAACAGGGTGTAGTCCAACGGGGTCATTAACTTGATCCATTTGGTAATTTCTCCATTTATATGTCAGCTTCACATTCCCTCTCGGTGGTCCAGAGGTGCTAGACACAACGTATGTTTAAAAAGCACCCTCGCAAAAACTGCCACATTCACAGGGAAGTGATAGGACTTATCACCGGGCGGAATCTGTGAAACCACTTACATAAATGGTTAATTAAATTATGTTATGCAATGGGAAGGAAAAACTGCTACCCATTTGGAATTCAAAGCGACCGCTCAATAGAGAAATAATCAAGGATATCAAAAAGAATCAGGGAAAAGCATTGCAGAAATGACTTGATACTAAAGAGAACGATCGAGGCAACTAAACTAAGAAACTAAAAAAAATACAAAAGCAAAGCCAGAACGGTACAGTGCTTGGTGAATGCAAACGCTTCTTAGCATTCTATCATCCTGATCATCATCATCAATGGCTTTGTCAGCCTGTTTACTACCCTTCTATCTCGAGACAAATTCGAGCATTCGAGGGCAAAGCAGTGTTGCTATCAGGCTAGATTACTGACAGTGGAACTGTTTTTTCCTTTGCAAATAAGAAAAGTATTATTGTGTTATTTCATGTTAAGGTCTGAACTGAGGTTGAACCTACAATTCGTTCATTACCGTTAATCCAGGTCTACGTGGTCTACCTGCTTTGGCGGCCAATTTAAAGAATCTATTTCCGTTCCTTTTTTTATCTGAGCTCCAGACCTCAATTCTATATTATTTATCTCAATAAAGGATATCAAAATACAAATAGATTTTCTGTTCTAAAATAACAAGCAGATAGGTCTGAAAATTTCAATTATTTACAGTTATTTCAATAAATAAATCAAAATTTGTACGAGGCAAGATTGTTTCTTTTTCGAAACGTTGCTTAAACCATTTTTTAAAATTAATTTATTTTGTTACAGCAAAAAACGAAATTGATATTCGTTTTTTGCACCCTATAAAACTCCAGAAAGTAATTTTTTAGAGAAAAAATTTCCATTTTACTGACTTTCTTTTGTAAAATCACAAAAATGGAGTTTATGGTTTTTTTTGTTGATTTTACTCTTTTGGATACAATTATGTCGAGTTATGAACGAAATACTTAGGAAACTAGGCTTCTACATTTTTTGAAAAAGAAACGAAGTTACTAATACTTTTCTGCATCCGAAAAAAAAAACACTGAATACAAATATTTGAGAAAATAAAAATCCATATTTTCGTACAAATAGCTTTTTTCAATACCTTTCATTGTTGGATTTCATTTTTGAAAATGACAAAAATATTGATAACAAAATACTCACTTAAAAGACTCCGTCGTACTTTTTGATCTGTTTCGTAACCGTAGATATAAATTATTGGTTTCAACTTCATTTTTTCACTTATAAGGGCATAAAATCAAAACTTTTTGGCATTGTCTGAAAGAAGGGAATTCAATCTTTTTAATAATTACAATAATTAAGGTTTTTAGTTCAGATAAAAAAGTCAATGGCACGAGCGGGATTCGAACCCACGATCTTCGGCTAGATACGCCGCTGCTCTACCACTTGAGCTACCGTGACCTCGATCCACTCGGACACGTAACTTCCCATCTCAACCCCACCTTTTGAATTTTCCCTCCTTTTTGCCATTTTTCATCTAGCTGAAGATCGCGGGTTCGAATCCCGCTCGTGCCATTGACATTTTTATCTCAACTAAAAACCTTAATTAATTGTAATATATTAATTGGTCAAGCGGATCACGAAATTAATGAATTTAACTTTTTAATAATTGCATTTGGATAGAATTTAGAGGAATTATGAATTTTTTAAATGAAACACTGGAGATCGGAACTCAAAAAAATTCCCCTGGCTAATCTAGAGTAAAAATCATTATATTTATTGTTATAAAATAGTTCATTTTTTTCTTGCAAATTTTTTACTTTTCTATTTCGCTCGGTGACCTGATAAATGCTGCGAACATTTTTTGTCCTACTTTACTGTTTGCCTGTTTTAGTTTTTAAAACAGTTTTTGTGACTAATCTCTTTTAATAAGTCACTGCTTACTATTTTCTCATTCTTGATTTAAAAAAAAATCGAATGATTTTAATAACCTAAAATATATACAGAAGGAAGGCATAAACTAAAAGTATATATGTTTTTATTACACTTATTTGATATTTACAACTACAAATATTGTATTAAGTAAATATGTTCATATATGCTGAACTTGTCATTTGAAAATCCCAATTATTTTTTCTAAGCTCCTACGGCAAGAACGCTCGGACATGCATGTAATATTTTATGAGCTCGTTATCATTAAAAAAAAAATTCATTTAAATCAATGATCCTTCAATGCATTCCTTACAAGTTTCCACGTGTAAAAATAGCGTTTGTTATAGAGGTGAAACTAAATGAAATAACGACGTTCAACAAAATGGGTCGTAAGCGGAACGTTCCAACGGCTAAGTGCAACCATTTTCAACATGTCACTGACAAAATATGAGGCCTTGCTCGTGTCACGAAAGAAAACGACTTAATGCAGGTCAAGTCCTTGAGCTTTACACTTAGTCGATCGACTTTGGAATCGACGGTCATGATTATCTTCCAATCTTACCAGACGCCATCATACCATTACACAATATTATGTGACTATAAATGGATAGGTTCGATATTGCGAGTATTACGAGGAGGGAATTTTATGAGCTTTTTCACTTTTTCCCGATCATTCAAGACAGATAGGTTAAAAGTGTAACTCATCTGTTTGTCATACTTGATTGAAGTTTTGGAACGCCTAATACATCCACATTGAACGAGTGCATAGAAGGCTTTTAATCGATTTTCCACGGCGATAGAAAATACCGTGTAATAGCATTTAATATGTTCCGTGTATCAAGTCCAGCCTGCTTTCCGTTTCTCGTCGGAAAAAAATTAATTATAGAAAGCGGAGAAATCCCTGTTTTTTGATATGTTGACACGTTTCGTACAAAGAAACTTCGATATGCGTGACCATCCTGGAAAATAGTTTCTAGGCCATCGGACACAGACGCGTACTTTCACTCATTCCGTTTACCCGTGGTTTTCCAATTGAACAAAGTATTTATTTAGATCTTTGATCGATTAATTGAAATAAAGGCCAGTGTCACTAGTAACCTACATTCTTTTGGCCGCGATGTCGTCCAGCTACTTTTCGTCTGCAATTAGAAAGTTTCGAGGTCGCTGATTTTATCTGAAAAATAACATTTCTAGAGAAAGTGGAATTGCCTACCCCTAAGAAACTTGTTAAGCAATAAGCAGTTGCTTTAAAAATAATCAATGATCAATTTAAACTTGTTTTTTATTTTCTGCATGCTGCATTCCAAGTGTATTGCACATCCATTATATTTCTAGGTCCGATTGACCAAATAACTTCTTTCAATTAATTAATCTTTATGTATGTATTTTATGTATATTTTATCTTTATGTATGTATTTTATGTATATTTTATCTTTATGTATTGGTTGAGATAAAAATTTAGTGTCACGAGCGGGATTCGAACACACGACCTCCGGCTAAATACGCCGCTGCTGTACCAATTGAGAAGATTAATCAGATTACACGACATTTCAAAATTGGCAAAAAGGAGGGAAAATTCACAAAGGTGGTTGAGATGGGAAGTTAGTGTCCGAGTGGATCGAAGTCATAGCTCAAACGATAGAGCAACGGCGTATTTACCCGAAGGTCGTGGGTTCGAATCCCGCTCGTGACACTGACTTTTTATCTCAACCAATACCTTATATAAAGATTAATTTGAAATAGGTTATTTGGTCAATCGAACCAGGAAAACTAATGGACGGAATAAATGTTGTATTATGATAATACGATGACTTTCATTTCCGACGCACCTTAACTCGGCGGTCGCAACGGTTAAGTCGTTGACATGATCTCTCATCCCTCCGTAAAATCGAATTCACCAAATTCGAACTCGACACGGTTCAGACAAGACAGAATCAGAAATTTTATTAAAAAATAATTCTTATAAAAAAATATATAATTTTTCATCGCTGTCGTAAGTAAGCAAATAAAAGTTGAAATTTTGCTAATTGAAGAATAAATTACTTATGTAATTCACTAGTTTTTGATTGGAAAACATTAGCAATTGTTAATTAATCTTTGGTCTTTGAGAATCTCAGTTTTTTTTTACTATAAGTTTTACAAACACCATCAGCCTGCAAACTAGACACCCTAGATATCACAAGACTTGACTTCAATACTATGTCTATCTTTTCATTTATTTAAACGTTCTGTCTTCATTGAGTTCAATATTTAACGCGATATGTTGTCAAATTGAATCAATTCAGATTACTAATATAACTTTTTGATTTCAGGTGAGTGCATCAATTTATCAATCTAATCTTGCTCTTGGTAAACAACATATTTATCATTTGCGAAAACATCTTCATACGAAAGTAAGTTTTTTAAAATATCTTATCATTGTATATAAAAGAATGGTTAAAGCGAATTTTAAAGATTAAAAAACTATTCTCCCAGTTTTCTGACAAAATTCCCTGATTTTTGTGTAAATTGGAGCCAGATCTACAATGGTACATGCGGCCTCATAAGATATGGCCGATATGAGTTTATGAGACAATGAACACGTTTTACTTTTGCCAGATTGGGTTGAATCTTTGCCAAAAGCTTCAGATTGGAGCGTCATGCCAGCATTGGTTCTATAGCTCCTTTGTACAGTATTCGCAATACCCTGCTAATAAGACAGTGTACTTTTGCTTATAGAAATACAATATTTACAAAAACGTTTTTTTTTACAATACTTTTTAGTAGTACTTTTAGTTTATTTTAGAGACTATTAAGCATAAAAACGACGATAAAATCATAATAATAAGTTCACTAGTTTTCGTGGTCCGCTTGATCAATTAATATCTTTCAATTAATTTAGGTTTTTAGTTGAGATAAAAAGTCAGTGTTACGAGCGGGATTCGAACCCCATGACCTTCGGCTAGATAAGCCGCTACTCCATCATTTGAGCTATCGTGACTTCGATCCACTCAGACACTACCTTCCCATCTCAACCCCCAGGTCGTGGGTTCGAATCCCGCTCGTCACACTGACTTTTTTATCTCAACTAAAAACCTTAATTAATTGAAAGATAATAATAAGATTGATTGAATGAAAGTAGCTAATAAAATCGATATTCAGGACCGAAAAAGGAAAAAGTGTAGTGTAAAATCCATTACCTCTTTTATCCCATGCTCATTCAATATGTATCGCTACATTAAAAGAAATTTATACTTGATTTGTTTGACATTGAGCTTTCTCTCGATAAATTGGGAAAAAGTTTAAGAAGTTGGTCGGAATACGCCAGGTCTTCAGACGAGTGCTGAGTTGGGCAAATCTACTTTCTATTCTTTGAAAGCGGCTTGTAAAGCAGATCCTTTTGTCGCTTTGATCCCTTTTTATGAAATAAAACAAATCTGGAAACAATTGGTTTTGTCTTGGCAAAGCAAGGGTTAAAAAGTTTGCGTTTAGTAATTGTTCAGTATGCATTTTGAGTCGTTTAGAGTTTAAAATTATTTAGATAATTTTTGAAAATTGAATAGTCAGTTTATTGTGTGCAACAGATGCATAAACAACTAAAATTGAATCTTTTCGTGAATTGCAATAAGTAATAAAATTGACATTGCTACTTATCCTTTAATCTTCTTTAAAACCATCCATTATCTGAATCGAACCAGAAGATAACATTTAATTTCCTGTCTAATTTCCTACATCTATTGACGTAAATTCTTTAGCAACACTTTTCCCCCGGGATTTTAGGATAATAGACGAATACCGGGCTGCATGGCAGCCGTGAACAATTTAGGCTTGGAAAAGTCAGTTCATCTCTGTCCAGCCATTACCACAGAACGGTTCCGATTGTCAGTGGAATCCGTTTATCACAAGTCGCAATACGGCCGGTACTGAAAAGGGCTGCATTTATCACGCGGATTTTTTTTTTTTTTTGTTTGCAACTTGATACATTTACTTAGTCAACCAAAGACTTACATTTTCAAATTCTGTTCTTTGTGCTTGTTGAAAAAATTAGTTTTCCATTACACCGTAACAGTCAGACCTTCAACTAAAAATAACTGATCATATCAACAGCATTCAAAACTTACGTAATCTGCAAAGTATTGCTAAAAATAAAGGTTTTCCCCAGCAAATTAACCATTTTTAACTTTAAATGAACCATTTTTAACTAAAAATTAAGCAGTTTTAATTTCACCTTAACTCTCTTTAACTTCAATTTAACTTTTTAATTTAAATTGAACCCATTTTAACTTCATATTAACCCTTTTATTAAAGCAACAAAAAATTTAAGAAATTACATAAAATGTAAGCTTGTAAAATAAAATTCCTGTACATTTGCAATTTTTGTTCAAATTTAAACAATTGGCCTCTTATAAGGCTATATTAAATTAATTGTTAATAAAACTACAAAATAGATCAAATTAAATATAAAAAGAAATGGTTGTTTTATTAATTCGAAAGTTTTTAAAGTATAAAATAATATAATAATGATTTAATGTTTTTCAATATATAGAATTAGTAGAAAATAATTTAAAATAACTTGAAGTTTTATAGTTAATTAATCTTTATGTGAGGTATTGGTTGAGACAAAAAAGCCAGTGTCAGGAGCGGGATTCGAACCCACGACTCTCGGCTAAATAAGCTGCTGCGCTACCACTTGCTCTATCGTGACTTCGATCCACTCGGACACTAACTTCCCATCTCAACCCCACCTTTCGAATTTTCCCTCCTTTTTGCAATTTTGAAAATGAATTTAAGTTTTATGTGTAATCAATTTTCATTTGGAGTTTTATATAGGAACCCGTTTAGATTTTTAAAAATTTCAAAAATTAAGAAAAATTAAAAAAATATTATTTTCTTATTTAATTTTATATAAATTTTAATTATAATGTATTTTTATTGTCTTTTATGAGCCTAATTATTTTATATTTTCAAATAACCCGCAAATATAGTTTTTTTTTCGGTCAAATTAACACTTTTTCACATCAACCAAGCCTTTGTTAATTTATTTTCAAATCAACCTTTTTTCAACTTCAAATTAACCTTTTCTTTACAGCAGTAAAACAACTCATTATAATTGAAAAATAATTCGCAGTCATACAGGAATTTTACGTCACATATGAACATTTCATTACATGCTTTTATTGGTTGAAAGAATTGGTTAATTTGAAATTCAAAAGGGTTAATTTTACGTAAAAGAAGATTACTTATGGAAGGTTAGTTTGAAGTTAAAAAGAGTTAATTTGGCGTGAAAATGCTTTATCTTTGCAGATTTTATTACCATATGAAAATTAATTAAAATTTAAAATTATTATTCAAAAATCGTGAGATGCGGTCTGGTGTGATGTAGGTTTCAGAAAAACATTTTGTTTATCGTGCCAACGTTTCGATCTTTATTGAGATCATCTTCAGGGCCTGGGATTTACAAACATTGTTTATATACACTTTGAGTGAGTAGAAATACTTTGATTGAATATATAAAAAAATATATATTTTGCATTGTATAAATTCACTTTTCCACATCCTAAATGTATTTGTTAAATGTAAACAATGTTTGTAAATCCCAGGCCCTGAAGATGATCTCAATAAAGATCGAAACGTTGGCACGATAAAGAAAATGTTTTTCTGAAACCTACATCACACCAGACCGCATCTCACGATTTATGAATAATTATCGATTAACGGTCACTAATCACGACACATTTAAAATTATAAAAATCCGTTATATTTCGTGGTCCGATTGATCAAATAACTTCTTTCAATTAATTCATCTTTATCTAAGGTGTTGGCTGAAATGAAAACGTTAGTTTCACGAGCTAGAACTAGCCGAAGGTCGTGGGTTCGAATCCCTCTCGTCACACTAACTTTTCCATTTCAACCAACACCTTACATAAAGTTTAATTAATTTAAAATTATTTAACATTAAGTACAAAAAGAAAGGATTTTGATGGCTTTAGAATAATTTTAGTTTTTCATTTATTTGTTATATTTCATACCATCTCTTAAGCTTTTATAATGCTTGAAAGAAATGCTTAATTTGAAATGAAAAGCTTTTTTAATTTTTTGGAGTAGCTATAAAACGGAATTTTCTCAACAACTTTGCCGAACTCCTACACTTTCAAGAATACAATTTTATATATTAGCCAAAAAAATAGGTCATGGTAAAGATATATGAACAAAATAGTCTTATATTATTTTTTTCTTTACGTATGTGCATACGTAAAGAAAAAATTTAGAAAGATGATTTATTTTCAGTTTCAAAATTTAAAGGTTTTAGGGTTATTGTTTCTACAAAAAACTTATCGCACTTGAAGTACTTACAGAATTACTTGATATAAAGTTGCGTTATTTTGCAAGTAATCAATTTCTATCTGATCTCGTAGTAACAGGTTGCGCCTTGATATTCCATCACACCTTGGTGACTCTTTGGGGTCAAATATAGGGGCGTAGGCTTCCGCCCTTTCGAAATGTGCTGAGATGCCGTTCTGTGACTCACCTGTGACATCATGCTGATGACCGTGCCATTAATATGCACTGTGAAAACTGACTTAGTCTGTTTAGTCATTTATAAATAATACAACAAATGTTAACATCTTTATATAGCAAAAACCGCACACCGTTTTGAATAATCCAACATATTTTCTCTTTTAATATTTATGTAGTGGCCCTTTTAGTATTAAAAACAAAAGAAAGATAATGGGAAAAATGCGGTGTTAAGGCAAGGTATATGGATGGCAAGAGGGGTCTTTTATAACAGAAAGGAGAGGAAGACAAATTCTAATTACGAACGTGTCTGTGAACTCGTGCAAACGACGTTAAATATATTACCGAAGGGTAGAAGCGGAAAAAGGAAAACCCAGGGAAGAATTCGGATGTTATTTACAGAAGAAATGTGTGTATCAGAAAAGCGGCGAGGGCAGGATCGTCTGTTTCAAAGAGATTGTTTTCTCGAGATAGTTTGGGGTCCTGACCCTAATAACGGACCCCGCTCCCCAACACATCACTCACCCTAGTGACTTTCCACAAAGAACTCTTTTCCATTTTCATCACTCTTTCGAGATGGATTTCGGCACATTTGACTTCTCCTTTGACCTACTTTGTTAACGGTCTTTTTCTGAAACATGTCTTACTGGGAAAATTAGCCGTATTTCTAGCCAAAGTGTAACAAACCTTTTAGTCAACCTTACATGTACACGCCATCTTTTTCTCATCACCATTACATTATATTGCGCCTACTGTCTCAAAATTGTTTAAAAGATGTATTGTTGTCCTTTGAAAACTTATTTAACAAATGTCTACCACAGTTCACCTCATTTCACAATTGATACAGCCCTCGATATAGTCATGAGTCCATATAGTCAGCATTAAGCAGTGCGACATGAAATAATCCACAAAGCTGTTTGAATTAACCATGAATATATTAAGTTTATATATTATATACTATAAGTTTAATTATAAATTACTTATTTTATTTTTTACGGAACATTGAACTCCTCCTATTTTCACTGATTGTAAGTCTGGGTGACCTTTTCGCTTCGACGGTCTAAATGTCATGGCAGAGGAGAGTAATCATGAAAAGGTTGGGATGCATGTCTAAGCAGATATATAGGTCTGTATATATAAACGTAGATTTTTGTTGATCTCAGAAATGAGTCTGCGGTGTACCATTGACTAGAGTCATGAGCAGTTTGGATCTTTTTAATTTTGGAAGTAGTAGCAAATGCCCTAATACTTAGGCCGAATCAGTTAAAGATATATCACGTTTTTTATACGCTACTGTGTACCATGTTATTAATTCTTTCAATGTATGTTAATGTGATTTTTTTTCTATATTTCTGACAGTACATGACCATTGCATATTAGTCTGTTATCAAATATTGAACGATTATCTTTAAAAGATAATTTTTATACTACTCAAACAGTATAGGCCTAATGTTAACCTACTTACCTCTGTAAGGAAGATGAGCAAGTTGAACTTAACCACATTGCTCCCCAACTTTGTTATGCTAGATCGGTATGGTGTTAGATTAGGTCAATATACTGCTAGTAGAATATATGATTTAACACGCTAACTTGTTATGTAAGGAAATGTTTTGATCTATTTGGCATAATTGCATAGTCAGCAGGATGACATCATTATCGTACCTTTTATTCAGCTTATTCCGGTTTCCTTTTAATCATCCATTTCCTAACCGAGCAACATTTCTAATGGTGTTTTTCAAGGATTTATCTTTGGACCCATTTTGTTTCTTGTGTATTTGCACAAAACGCATCTCCCAAAGAATGTAAAAATCGCTCTATCGTCCTCTTCTCTTCAGTTATTCAGGAAGAGTAGACCGGTTCGAACAGGTTAAAAATAAGTTATAATAAAACGGAGGCAATATTTTTCAACATATATTAAGCGTCCCAAGTCTGTGGCGTACTTCGGATTTATCGTAAATAAGAGAAGCAATTTTTTGTATCTCATGGCTAACTCTTTGATTGTGCAGCTACAATCAAAGAAAAGTGCCGATTCGGTGGAATAATCAGTAAGTTAGTCAGAACAACACCCTGTTGTATTTCATCTCTAATGTCGACTTTCTCTCTCCTGTACCTTTACATTCTGTTGATAATTTTTAGGCCAGTGTCAGCTAATACTTTTAAAATTTCATTTTTCTTTATCTTATCAAGGTTCATCCATCTGAAAACAACCTTATCAATTTCCAAGGAGTTGTTAGTAAATAAAAACATGGCTGAACGGGCAGGCAAGTTTTAAAATTGTTAACAACCCGCTCATCATCTGGGTGCAATTTAATGGAGAAGTTTAATACCTAAAGGAAAGGGCGTCATCTTTCATTCAAATTCATTTTAATCTGAATCGCATCAACAGGAATTAGATCATCTCTTTATAAAATTGACATTGCACGACTCCGCGACGGCAGTTGAATCATGATGTTAGTTTCCTAATGGTATTTACTAAAAAAATGTTTCATTTGCCGTAATTCCTAAATAACTATTTGATTTTTTATTAATAAAAATGGGTTTTTATGAGAACATTTATTGCGTTCATCCTTGCCGAAAGGATACTTCATGACCGATAACCTTGTTTCTAGATTATGCTAAAGCATAACCTAGGTTTTCTATCTACGAGGAAAATAAATTCTGTAATTAAATCTCTGTGACAAGTACAATAGACCTGATGATTGCAGTTATAATATTTTTCACCAAGCTCTACGATCAGAGTCGTGCCCTGCGTACATTCTGGGCCATCATCATTACTTTATTACTGTTACTCCTTTCATTTCGGTGATGCCACTTCATAATTTATAGTTTTATGAATTTATTTTTTGAAACCTGTAATAGTAAAAAATATCAAGAATTCTTCAGCTTGACACAAAGGCACTACACATCGATACTGTAGTGCGGAGCTGTTTGGGATTGCAGGTTCTGTCGGACATGGCAAGGTAATGAGTTCCCAGTCAGCACACTTAGCCGCTCTGAACCATTTGGTCATACCAAAGTCCAGTAACCAGACAGACAATGGGTAAAGAATATTTCCTTGCTTTAATGAGGATATCTTCTAAGTCTGTGGCACGCGTGTCCATTAAAGGACATAGAAGAAATGAACAACATATATATAAAACCTAAAACTAAAATGTTAGTAGACTGGACATGACAGACCCTACAGACCTATTTATGTATCGGAGCAGTCTCAGATAATTTTTTCAGCTACAATTCTGTAGTTTGTTCTTTCGGGATCAATTCCTTCAACCAGCTGCTGTTCGTTTCAATCAGTAGGTTTGTTTTTTATCACTTTCAAGGTACGTCTATCCTCGGTGTTGTGCATCTAAAACATAGTTTGGAACATTCTATGATTTACCACATTGTTTTGTTCTGTCAGTAATTTGTAGGTTTTTATCATATTGGTCTGCACATCCCTTCACAGCACAACTACTGACATTAGAGGGCGTTAGGACCCGGATAGTAAGGCTGCTGGGTAAAAACCCCGGATGTACAGAATCAGAGAAACAAAAACAACCCTGTACAGGTACTTCCACGTACAAGAAGAAAATGTGGAATCCTGTTTGAGTGAAGGCCTATGTAAAAACTGAAACTCCTACCCATGAATAGGAAAACCAAAGATGCTGATGGGAGGTCTTTACTATAGGATCTAGTGAAAACTTTAAAATTAACAAAAGTAGCTGTGTAGCTTTACGCAATGATGTATATTGCGCAATGTATTACAATGCCACCTTACCAAATCTAACCAATTTAAATTACACCTTTTACAATACAGTTAAGAATACAACGATACGTTGGTCCTGATCCATTTCACGTTCATCTTTCATAGCCTAATAAAAATATAATTCATTATTTTATAGCTACCGACGAATGTGTTAAAATGCATTAGCTTAAGTAATCTTCTATCAGGTTGGTGACCTTATCCTGGTATGTCATACCAGAAATCATCTTGGCTTCTCATTCAGGGTAAAATTACTTTGCTGAAGTTAAATATTTGGTTAAAATCTTAAGCATAACACAAAGCTATAAAAAATGATATTGAAAAGTACACCTATATTGTGTAAAATCGTAAAATGTTCGTCTATTGGCTATAGTAGTAGCCTAGTCCATTAGTATCATGGTCTTCTATTTACAATAAAATTATCTTACTTAAATTAAACATAGCTTAAAACCTTAAATTTAACAAAGAGCTCTAGACAATGGTAGATATTGCACAATAGAACAATATTGTGCAAAATCTTGAAAAGTCCGTCTTTCGGTAATAGTAGTACCATAGTCCTCTAGTACCATGGTCTTCTATATACGATAAAATATCTTACTTAAATTAAATATATGTTAAAACCTTAAGTTTAACAAAGAGCTCTAGACCATGGTGGATATTGCACAATAAAACAATATTGTGCAAAATCATGAAAAGTCCGTCTTTCGGTAATAGCAGTAGCATAGTCTCCTGGTATACTTTACGGTAAAATTACCCTGCTGAAATTAAATATCTGTGAGAAATTCAAGAGATCTTATGAAATTAAAACATACCTCTACCTGCAGACATTGTTGCTCATGTCACTGTAATTATTTCGTTGTCTGTCCTGTCATAGCACAACGTAAGTTATGATCCTTATTCCAAAGATGAGAAGGGGAGTGGACCCAGCTTGGTTTGCAGATTAAAGAACGACGACGGGGGTAAAAGTGATTATATTCTCAAGGGGTGAAATTGTTTGAGAAAATCAGGTCCCAAATAGCAAGCCGCTCGAAATAAATTAAAAGCACCAAGGGAATGAAGAAATTCTGTTTATTTTAAAGCGGTTATGACTGGAAGTGGTACCAGAGAAAACTGTTACAAGAGAAAAACAACAGAGGGTTAAATTCAGGTGAGAGTATCTAAATTTTTAGAGAGAATAGTTAGGGGAGTTAAACAAGGATTAATTTTGCTGCGATCTCTGCAATGAAAACTGAATTTTATTCAGTAGACCCAGGTCGACAGTAGCATTCCATCATGACTCCTAAGACTTTTTGAATATTATCTGCCCTGTGGTTATTATAGACAGTATCATATTATTATAACGGCGATTTTATGTTCCCTCTTTAATCAATGTACAGAACGCTACAATTCTGCAATGACGGGTAATAAGGTCGAGTAATTCTTGGTAGAAAGGGCGTATTTGAACACAAGTTATTAATTTAAAACAACCTATTAGTTAAGCTTTGAATCCTTCTAACGGTGAAATAAATTAGCCCGAAGTTTTTCTTTATCTGCTGTGTTTTCATACTTTCTACTTTGAAATTCAAAAGTTGTTCAAAATTCGCATACAGCTGTGGAATGTCACTGCACCCATTGTATGTATAATTAAGCTGGTCGTACCGTTATTCCCGTTCGCTCCTCTGCGTTTAATGCCTTCTTTACATCCTATTACAATTTCAAAAGCGGTAAGTATAAACTTCGAAATGTCAAAGCGGGACTGGGATCGATATAAAAACAAAAAGAGAAAAATTTAGCGCTTCTGAAGAACACGATTTCTTCCACCTGAGATAGGATGGTCTTCAGACTTCATTACTCATCCATAACGACGGTGAATCACCCAACATAGAAATACACACCAATTTAAGATGTGATTCATAAAGACTTGAATCACCAAAGTAATTACTGAGCCTTTCGCTATTTAACGATATCATGCTCACTTAAATCTAGAGCAAGGACGCTTCAGAGGAATTCTTCATGCAATTTGCTTAGGTCCGAAATTAGACATGCTTCAACCTTTTTTAATTATTTTATCTTTGAATTTATTATTTTTGTAGAATTATTGTCTAAAGTAAATTGACTGTCCTAATTAATAAAATATAAACGAACTAAGGCTGATGTATAAACGGAATACCAACCGTTATCCTTGAAATCTTTGTCGAAGAAGGCAAGAAACTTTCTTCGGATGAATTATTCAGTTTCCAAAATTTGCATCGGTAAAAATAAAATGGAGATGATACAAACTTGAAAGTGGTAAGCCGAAGGAATGTACGAGGAAGTTTTCTGTGAGACAAAGGGACCCTTTATAAGGTTTGCCATGCAGACGAGAAGGGCCCGGCTACAGGATCTTCCATGTTGAGAATTCCCCGCTGTTTGAAGTGAAAGACGACGCTTACACTTCAAAAGGTACCTCTAATCTCTGAACCCTTCCATCCTCTAAGGGAAAATCTCCCACAAAGACAACCCTTTTCGGAAGCTGTCACTTCGGAAAAAGTATAAAGCTTTGGGCATTCCGTTGCTTAAAAAAAATTCTACCTAATTAAATTTATTTAGCAAATTTTTTATAACGTTTTTTTTTTATTAACATATATATTTTATATGCATTGAGGAGATGAAATAAACATTATTATTCTCACTTTACTACTTCATAACTTGATTATTAAAAAGAAGGTCGCGTGGATGTTTTCTCTTGAGACTCGTTCACGCCTTTTTTCTATTCGCCATTAATAGAAAAATGTGTGAACTAATTGCTATTAAAAACTAACGAAATTTTCTTATTCTTTTAACTATTCCAGAGAGACAACCAAAAACCCACTTTCCATAAAAAGTAGTTTTTTGTTTTAAAACAAAACCAATAGTGCTGCACACTCCCCCTCTTCAGCTGCTATGACTTAAAAATACAAAAAGTGCATANATATTATGGGTGTGGGTGCGGGGGGGGTGTCTACGCTTATTTTTGCTCAATATTATATTAACTCCCAATAATGGGTAGCATTTCGGTCTACAAAAAGTATGTCTTTGTTGGGGGCGGCCAACGTAAGCCCCGGGACACCATGTGCTACAGCCACGGAAGCTTGGCAGCCTTCACTCCATCGCAATCCAGAATAAGATGATCCACAGACTGAGGAGGCGCCCGACTGCAAGAACAACCTGGGTCGGGGATAATATTAAAGCGAAAGAGATACACCGCCAATTTTTCATGTCCTGTCAGGATTAGAGCAAGCCTATAGTCCTATCGCCGGTGGCTAGAGATAGAGGGTCCTTTGAATATGCAAATGGGAAGTCTTCGTTTTGGGAATCAGCCTTAGCCTTTTGGTCGGCGATCTCATTTCCCGCTGTGCTCACGTGCGCCCTGACCCATGAGAATGAGACTGAGCGGCCCTTCTTAAACCGCTTTAGGTTACTTATTATGTCTTTTATTAGGGGCAGATGTATTTTGGCGTTCAGCAGCGAGTCGAGACAATAGTGATTCTACTGTCAGTAGCTAGTCTTATTTTTTGTACATTTTTAGGCTGACTATTTACCCACTGTAGTGCTTTCACTATAGCTAGTTGCTCACCCTGGTTGTTAGAGCATTAACCACTCAACCTGAATGCCTGTTCAAGAATCTCCTGCGTTCCCGCTCTGTGTGTGTGTGTGTGTGTGTGTGTGTGTGTGTGTGTGTGTGTGTGCGTGCGCGCGCGTGCGCGTGCGTACGTACGTACGTACGTATATCTAAAATGTTACAGTATTATGTACATATCTTATTTTTATCTTTTTGCACATTAACACTTGTATTATTTTCTAAATTTATGTACACATTCTCTAGTCACAGAAATTTTTCGTTGTTACTTTTTTTTCTTCATTATGACTTTCCCTCCCTGCTGGATTTTTGTTGAACCAATGACGTTATCAAAAAAAAGTATTTAATATTTTTTAGTCTAGTTTCAATTTTTTTGCTTTTGTTTTGGGGATGAGAAAAATTATACTGGCACCCCAGATCCAGTTCAACTATAAAATTTCAAATACGACCCTATACATCCTGACACACCATTTTAAATGATTTTTACGCGTAAAACAATAGTGCACTCGAATTTTAATTTGGCCAAAAAATGACAAAGTTATGGCAAAACAAAAACAAACAAAACGCATTTCGTTAGTTTTGTTGTTAATTACAATAATTTTCTTCTTCACTAACGTACACATTAATTGTCTTTTTGTTTTCATTCTGTCGTTTTTGTCAAATTCTCATTATGAGAGAAAATCTTAAGTCCTGGAAGTAATAAATTTTACAGTAGTATAATACTATTCCTTCCATTCAGTATTCCCTTCAAAATGAACCGATGAGCACATCTTTCCGATCAACAACGAGTTGATATGTGCGACTGCTTTATTGGTAGTGGTGTTGCGCATCGTGCAGTCGAGTTGTACTACCAGAAATTTCCTGATTGCCTCAAATTAAGCCACAAAAAGTTTATTAGTGTTGCTCGCAATATGAGGAGATACGGATCAGTTGCTGTGCCAACACCAAGAAGCCGGCAGCGTAATTTAAAGCGTAATTTTTAAAGGAGCTGAATATTTTACTGTATGTTCACAAAAATTCGAATTCCTCTTAACGAAATATTGGAAGGGTTTTAGGTTTTTGAAAAAATTAAAATTAGAGATGTACTCCGGCTTGAAATTTTAAGCCGTTTCGCTCTCATCTTATCCAGGGACTTCGGGACTCTGATTATGCCGCGTCTAACGTTCCTTCCACAAATGTCGATTTGGGAGGATGAAGAAAACGATCTTCGGTACATCGTACGGTCTAATTAATCCAAGTTCATCTCTAAGGGCATAATAAACCATTGGAATTTTCGAACGTGGGCAGAGGAAAATTCGAGAATTTTGTACTCTTGGCAACATCTGGTGGTTCACAGCATCCATGTTTGGTGTGGATCTTTCGGAAATAAATTAATCGAGCCTTATTTCTACGAAAATCATTTAAATGGTGCTCAATTCCTAAATTTTTTGATGGAGGTTTTATCAACACTATTAGATTATCCTCTACAACTACGACAAGAATGATTCTCAAGCTTGATGGATGCCACGCACACGATTCTTTGCAGGTGAGACTTTATTTGCATCGTCACTTCCGGGATAGGTGGATAGGACATCATGGCCCGATCTGTTGGCATCCTCTGTCACCAGATTTAACTCCATTTGACTATTTTCTGTGGGACCATTAAAAAACAGTGTGTACACCATAACCCAGCAACAAGAGTTGAAAAACTATAAAATGCTTGTCAATCCATCTCCCCCGGCTCTATCGCTCTGGGCACTGGTGAAAAGTGGATAACAAGAGCAGATCTTTAGGCAAGGCAGGCAGTTCTAATTAATAGCAAACCACATGACTGGTCGTTTTCCAAATTTTTGCCCTAACTTTGTCGTTCTCTAACCAATTTAAAATCCGATTGCACCATTGTTTTCAGCGTAAAACATCCGTTAAAATGAGATACTATGTATAATTTTTCTTGAAAAAAAGGTTAAAATGTGAAACTAGACTAAATAATATTAAACATTTTTTTATAGCTTCATTGGCTTAAAGGATATTAAGCCAGGCCATTTAAAAAGGACTCCCTGCATATTTTTTAATGTACAGTAATATATTATTTTGACCATTTTTGATTAGATAATTAGAGAAGATAGTATTTTCTTTCAATTTTTTGAACATTGGAAATTGTGTTTTTAACAGCGGCTTAAACAGATAACAGCATATGCGAGGCATGTAAAGGGCAGTACATTTAGGAAAAAATGTATAAAGACGTTTTATTGCGGGAAAATGTAGAAATATAGAGCCTCGTGAATGATATGGCCAATTTTAGATTATGTAGTGGACAGGTATGAAAGTCGTAATATATTCTAATCGGACGAGAAAAACTGAACACCGTTTATTGCCCATCATCACACACGTGGTCATCTATTATTTTAGGAGACAATCATGGTGCTCGGCAGTAATAAATCCATGAGGAAATCGGCTCGTTCTCGTAAATCGAGGCTTCGATATATAGCCGCGTCCTCTTCGGATGTAAATCGAAACTAGGCCATCGTTTTCCTCGTGGCGTTCAAGATCCCCTGCCGAAAATAGACGGGCCGGAGGAACGATCTTGAGAAATGGTCCGCTTGGTCTTGCATCAATCCCCTGGGAACTCCTCTCCCATTGCTCTCACTCTTCGGGTTTAGAGTCGGCGAGATCCGGCAACGTCGGTGCTTCCACTGTAATTTACCTGTAATCGTGGCCACGAAGCCGTGTCATTACTCTTATCGTACTCGCCGTGGCAACAGAAGAATCATAACAAAACCTATTTTGAAATAAACCGGGTGTTATCTTCTTTTTTCAATTTTTGAGCTATCTCACAGGTGATTCCTTTCTTATAACAGTAACTAACCAGCATTTCCCTGCGATTTGAATTAAGCTAGAACAAAAGCCGGCAAGGAACGACAAAACAGCTGAAAGCTTCACATTTTCAAAGAGAACAACAAATTACAATAACAGGGGTTCACAATTTTTACTAGATTTTAACGCTTGTTAGTCTCGCTTATCACCAAGTAGGTTCAATGTTTCGAACTTTGTTAAAAGTTTCAGTTGTGAAGGAAGAGTATACTGTAAGAGATCAAAGGTCAAAAGTTAGACAATATTCTTGCAGCACATAGTTTTCCCTACTTCGTAGATTTAGTTGTAGGATCTGTATAGAAATGAACTTTTTGAGGACAATTGCGTCTATTAGATGAACGGTTATTTTTATTTTGCACTTGATGGGATATCTAATTTTTAGGCAGGAAAGGTCAAATTCTATAAGGAATTAAAAATTATAAGGCATTTGAGAATGAACTATAATTAATTGGTAAACGTCCGCATTATCTACGTTTTTCTCGGTTTATTTCTCAAAAATTACCTTTGAAGCACTGTTTTTTGAGGACGATACTATATTTTGTCATACCTGTAAACAGAATATCACAAAATCTGCTGGAACAACTGAAAAATTTATAGACGTTTGCGAATGAACTAAAACACATTGTTATACGTCCGTATTATGTACGTTCTTTTAAGTTTTTTCTCAAAAATAACTTTTGAAGCCCTGTTTTTTGATGTTGATATTATAGTTTGACATACTTGTAAATATAATATCACAAAATGAACTAAAATTAATTATTAAACGTCCGCATCATCTACGTTCTTCTCGGTTTGTTTCTCAAAAATAACCTTTGAAACCCAGTTTTTTGTTGTTGATATTATAGTTTGAAATATTTGTAAACATAATATCGCAAAATCTGCTGGAATAACTGAAAAACGTATAGTCGTTTGAGAATTAACTAAACTAATTGGTATACGTCCGCGTTATGTACATTTTTTCTCGGTTTATTTCTCAAAAATAATCTTTGAAGCCCTGTTTTTTGATATTCATATTATAGTTTGACATATTTGTAAACAGAATATCACAAAATCTGCTGGAATAACTGAAACATTTACAGACATTTAAGGATGAACTAAAATCACATGCCTGTAGCACCAGTTTTTTCAAAACAGGGATTTGGTGGATTATCTTCCATTTAGGCAGAATGGGTAAAATTCTGCTGGAAGAATTTGGCATTCGAGAATGAACTAAAATTAATAGTTACCCGTCCACTTTTCCGTGGTTCTTTCCCATTTTTTTCGGTATAGATATTATAGATTTTCTTACTTTTAGATAGAATATTCCAAACACTGCTGGAATAACTGAAAAATTTACTCACTTTTGAGAATGAACTAAAATTATTAGTTAATAATTAACTAACTAAAATTAATCATCACATTTCCCTTATTTTAATTTCCTAAAATCAACTCTTACTGGTACTTTTTAACGTTGATTTGGAGGTTTTTATCATTTTGTAAGACGAAATGATCGAAATCATCAGCAAGAAACAATTAATTACCAAGCATTCGAGAATGAACTTAATTTAACCGTCAGACTTCCACATTCCCCCGTTGTAATCGTAATGTATTTCTATTTAGTTTTCAATTAATTAAGGTTTTGGTTGAAATAAAAAAGTCAGCGTCACGAGCGGGATTCGAACCCACGACCTTCGGCTAGATACGCCACTGCTCTAGCACTTGAGCTATCGTGACTTCGATCCACTCGGACACCAACTTCCTCCCAGTTCTAATCGCCTTATCTCCCAAAATCAACACTTCATAATATCTTTTTTAGAGTGTACTAGGTAGAATATCTGTTGTTTAGACAGAAAAATACAAAATATACTGGAAATAATTAAAAATAATTAAGCAATAGAGAATGAACTAAAATTAGTAGTCATAAGTCCACTTCTTCCCAGTTCTAATCGCCTCATCTCCCAAAATCAACACTTCATATCTTCTTCAGAGTTTACTAGGTAAAAGATCTGTTATTTCGGCAGAAAAATACAAAATATCCTGGGAATAAATAAAAACAAATTAGCAATAGGGAATGAACTAAAATTAGTAGTCATAAGTCCACTTCCTCCCAGTTCTAATCGCCTTATCTCCCAAAATCAACACTACAGAATATCTATTTCAGCGTGTACTAAGTGGAATATCTATTATTTAGGCAGAAAAATATAAAATATCTTGGAAATAAATAAAAACAATTAAGCAATAGAGAATGAAGTAAAATTAGTAGTCATAAGTCCACTTCCTCCCAATTCTAATCGCCTGATCTCCGAAAATCAACACTTCATCTATTTCAGTGTGTACTAGGTAGGATATCTGTTATTTAGGCAGAAAAATACAAAACATACTTCAAAAAATTAAAAATGCTTAAGTAATTAAGAATGAACCAAAATTAATAGTCCGATTTATATATTTTTTTTCTCTGCCATAATCCTGTTATCTCAGAAAATCTTCGCACTTCTATTTTTTCTTCCATAAATTTAATTATTCAGGCAGAAAAGCTATAGAAAAAGTGCTTATTGGAACAATAATAGCAAACTAGATATCGCTGTCCATGATCGGTATCGACCAAGTTCCAAGTTTATTTGCCGGCAGACAACACGAAGATATGTAACATAAAATGTTTCTAGTTGTTTGGACTAGGTGAGACTTCATACCGTGATCTTTAATCGACTTGAAATGAACTTTCTTTTTCGCCAATGAATATAAATTTTATAACAACAAAATGTTACTTTCACAGTTAATCGTCTCAGGGTACGGTGAATTTTTTTAAGTCGCACTTACTTTCTAGCGTTTAGTGATACAATGTTAATGTTAATTTAAAAACCTGATGAGATATTAGCACAATCGGATGAACATTTGTAAACAAAGCAGTTTGGAAGATATCAGAACCGTGGGAGTGCAACTATGAGGGCCGGCGAAAGAAATAATAAAGGCTGGGAAAACTCTCCACTGACGGACGCAGTTACAATGGGGTTATTCCAACTCTCTTCTGATTTCCAACGATTTTCTCGTTGTAACGTTAAAAACAAAATCAAATTGTTACATGTTCCCAGGGATGTCAATCTTTTCATTTTCACAATACAAATTGTTTGTCCCCTGTCAAAACGATCCATTACTCAACGATGTTTCCACTTGTTTCGATCATCCGCAGTATTGGATAACCGTTGTTTCATTTTAATTTTAAATAAAATACAAGGTTTAATTTGCTTTCCATGGTGTTTTACCGGTCGGAATAATCGTTGGGAAATTCTTTTCTATGTGGGTGATATCGTTTTGCAGAGAATGAGTTCCTTTTTAATTCGTCTTTTCTTGTATTTCTCTTAATTAAAAACTCCTTTCTTTTGATTTGCTTGAAGAGCACAACTCATAAATATTTATGCTCAGAAATAATTAATTGTGCTCGCTCTTACTTGATTCTGGGGCGAATTATTTTCCAGGTGTCCCGTTACGCATGCTGCCAGTAGAAGTTAAAAAAGTGCGAATATAGATTTTCTTCTTTAATCTCTTGAGTGTTGTATGAGCTATTTAATCATTTATATATTTAGGAGGGAGAGGCCGGTATAGGGCACTGTAGTTTTGGGAAGAGTTAAAGCAAGCCGACTTTTATCCTTGATTTAAGACCTAAAAACGTGAACAGTAAATTCGACAAATTTGCATATAAAACCCACAAATAATCTACGCTTTATTATTTTTTTAAAGTTTTAATATAGACCCTACTATTTTAAATAAGAAAACAAGGAAAGCGTAAAATTCGTTTATATTTATAATTGTCTGATAATAAGAACTGTTTAAATTATATAGCGATATTTAATTGTAATTGAAACAAAATAATCAGAAGGTTATACTAAAAAAGGGAAAATCAATGCATGATAAAATACAATTACATTACAATAATTAATTAAATTACAATTTTTAGTGAGGCATTGATCTTTTATTTAGGCAAAAAGTCCCCAATCCGCTTGTATAAACAAAAATGTTATTCCAGAATGTACTAAAATTAGTTGACAAACGTTCACTTTTTTCACCGTTCGTTTAGCTTATTTTCTCAAAAATAATTGTTGAGGCTACGTTTATTGGTGTGGGATCAGTGGATAGGATTTCTTTTCAACCAAATAGCCAAAATCCGATAGATTAAATAAAAATATTTCAGAATTTTGAGAATGGACTAAAATTAGTACTCTGAGGTCCACTTTTTCCTGCGTGTTCTTCTAGCTTAATCCCCCGAAAAATAATTGTTACAGTTGTAATAACAGTCATTTTGTTGATGAGGGATTGAGTGTGGTTCTTTTGGATCGAATAACCAAAAATCCTCTTGAAGAACTAAAAAATTATGAGAATTTTGAGAATGAAATAAAAATAGTTCCAACTTCGAGTTTTGCCTTGTTGTAGAAATTTTCCTCTAGCTACATATCCCAAAACTAATAGGTGAAAAATAACTTTTTCATATGGGATCAATGGAGTGTGATTTTGTTTTAGACCGAATAGCCAAAATCCGCTTGAAGAATTAATAAATTATGAGAATTTCTTGAATGAACTAAAAATATGTCCGACTTCGACTTTTCCCTTGTTGTAGGACTTTTCCTCTAGCTTCATATCCCAAAACTAATAGTTGAAAAATAACTTTTTCATATGGGATTAATGATATGAGAATTTCGTGAATGTATTAAAAATAGTTCAGATTTCTACTTTTCCCCTGCTGTGGCACCTTTCTTCTAGCTTTGTATCCCCAAAATAACAATTGAAGCACAATTTTTTGATGTGGGATCAATGAAGTCTGTTTATTTTAGACCGAACAGCCAAAATCCGCTTGAAAATTGATAAAATTATGAAAATTTTGTGAAGGAACTAAAAATAGTTCCGACTTCTACTTGTCCTCTGTTGCATATTAGCACTATTCTTCTACCTTATTTTGCAAAAATAATTTTAAAGCAAGTTTTTGATGTGGGATTAATGCAAGAAATTTATTTTTGACTGAATAGCTAAAATCCTCTTGAAAAATGACATTTCCCATGTTGTATAATCTTACTATTTCGCAAAAACATCTCGTCGAACTATCTTTTTCTACTGTGGATTTAGTAAATTATTTAATATTAGGCAATGCTAAAAATGATGGAATAAAAAGATTTTCGTCATTCAAAATTAGTTTGCTCGCTTCCACCTGTCCACTGTAGTTATTAAATTATCTCACAAAACTCTTCTTACTCCCTTTTTTTATCGTGAATTTGATTGATTATCCATTATTTAGGCAGGAAAGGCCAAAATAATGGCGATAAAGAAATAATAAAGAATTATAACTTTAAACATTTATGAATGAACTAAGTTTGATCGTCAGTCTTCTTCCACTTACCTCCTGTTGTAATCAAATTATTTCCGAAAATCACCAGTTTTTTAAGGTTGATTTGGTGGATTATCTGTTATTTAAATAAAACGAAATCTGTGGAAAAAATAAATGTTTTTATTGCCTGATATCCATTTTCCCCATTCTTCTCGTTCTAATTCCCAAAAATAATCGTTCAATCAATATTTTTCATCGTGAACGTAGTATTTAGCCGGAAATGGCCAAAATCTTGAATAAATAAAAAATTTCTGCACTTTCGAGACTGACTTAAAATTAATTATATCACTTTAACTTTTTCCCTTTCCGTCTCGCTTCATTTAATCACAATAATGGTTCAATTTGTTCTACTTCTGTGTTATGTCGATCGATTGCGTTGCTTTTAGTCAAAAATAGCCAACATGCTCTGAAATAATTACAAAATTTCAGACATTGAATGAAATGAAAATTTTGTCTGCATCCACTTTCTCTCTGTTTACTGGAATTAATATTAAAATCAACATTGCTGACTTCTTTTTAGAGTGATTTGATGGATTGATTACCTATTAGTTAGGCAGATAAAGTCGAATCTGCAGGAAAGAATAAAAAAATGTTTTCCACTAGCATCTATTTTGGCATGTAGAAATATTTTGATGTTAAACCCAATTCTAATGAAATTCTGAATTTTAAAATTTGTCTAATTTTCTTTCATATTTTGTGAATAAAAGAGTTTTCTTAATTATTTTTAATTTTTCCAGCGCGTTCGGTGCAGTCTTAATTTCAATTACATTGGTTTTGTTTTCATAAATGAAATTAGAATTTTCGATGTTTTAATTGGAATGTTTCCCAGTACTAAACTTTTGTTTTTTGTTATTTTTAAGGCGGCATCATATTGAACTTTAAAATTTGTGAGCTACACGCAGTAGGGGGATTACAATACAAAAACAACGCGGATTGTTGCCCATTTACGTAGAAATCCCTCTTCATACAATATTCCAATAAATAACATTTAATATGGTCAGTTTAAATTTAATAACATTACAGAAATTCTTTTATAACATTTTACAAAAAAATCTCTTCTTTCTTTATATATTCGGTATAAAATGTTTTTGAACTAAAATTATCCAGCGCCCACTTTTTCCCAGTTCTTCTCGCTTCATTTTCAAAAAATATTAAAAACCCTTTGTTTTGGTGTTTAATCCGCTGGATCATCTTTCTGTTGATCAGAAATGGTCAAAATCTGTTGGAAGAAATGAAAAAGTTTCAGACTTTAGACAATTAACTAAAATTAATCGTAAGGCTTATGAAAATAAATAGTTAGGGATTATTTAGAAATAGTGAGGTGCGGCCTGGTATGACGTAGGTTTTAGAATTTTTTTTTATCATGCCAACGTTTCGATCTTGAGATCATCTTCAGGGCTCAAAGTGTTTGCTTTATGTGTAGATGTGTCATTCTTGTGTGTCTTGTTGAGAGTGCCTCCTCAAACACTTTGAGCCCTGAAGATGATCTCGATAAAGATCGAAACGTTGGTATGATAAAGAAAATGTTTTTCTAAAACCTCCGTCACACCAGATCTCACCTCACGATCTCTAAATAATCATTGGCTAACGGTCACTAAAATAAATAGTTAGAAGGACCATTTTTGTTTTGGACTTCGTTATCTTTTAATTGAGCAGAACAAATCAAAATCTACTAGAAGCATTTAAACATTATTAGGCATTCGAGAATAAACTAAATTAATTTTCTGACGTCTACTTCCCCCCTCATTTTCCGATCATTTCCCAAAAATAGTATTGTTTTCATATTTGTATTTGATCTGTTGTCTTTCTTGTTGACGCACAAGGCCAAAATCTGCTGGAATAAATCACAAATATACATACTTTCGAGAATGAACCAATATTAATAGTCTGGCTTTCAGTTTTGCGCTTAAGTAATACCATTTTATTTCTAAATAAAACTCCTCGGATTGCTTTTTGTATTGTGTATTTGTTAGAGTATCTTTTATTTAGGGAGAAAAAAACCACAATCCGCAGGAAGAAATAATAAATGTTTCAGCATTCGAGAATGAACTAAAATTAATCGTCTGACTTCTACTTGCTCTCTGCGGTAATCGATTTTTGTCGGCTTGGATAAGGTAGAGTATATTTTATTTTAGTTAAAAAGGTAAGAATCTGCTGGTAATTATTTTTTATTTTTGGAATTAGTAAGCTTCGCTACTTATCTGACGTCAACTTTCTCCCTGTTTTTCTCACTTCTTTTCCAAAAAATAATGCTTAAAGCCTTCGTGATCTTTCGATGGATTTTCCTTTTAGATAGAAAAGGCCAAAATCTGCATGGACAATATTTCTAGATAGCTAGAATTAACTAAAATCAATTGTCAGATGTCCAGTTTGTCCTCGCACTTCTCACCTATTTTCCAAAAAATAATTTTTGCGATCTTGCTACCCTATCTGTCTTTGTGACAGAAATGGCCGAAATCTGCTAAAGAAATGATAAATTTGTAGACTTTCGAGAATAAACTTGAATAAGTAGGCAGACTTTTCCTTTTTCCTATAATCTTGTCGCATTATTTTCCAAAATAAACGTTTTGCTCTACCGTTTTGGTGACAAATGGTTTATTGGTATAGCAAAATGTGAAAACCGCTGGAATAAATAAAAAATTTCCAGGTTTTCTACAACAAAATTTATTATCTTCTATCTTTTTCTTTATTGTCGTGTAATAATTTTTAGATTTCTGAGAATAAACTAAAATAAGTTTTCTGATTTACACGTTTTCTCTGATGTAACCGCATTATTTCTTCCAATAAACACTACGCATTACCGTTTATGGTGTGGTTTAGTCGGATAATGGATTATCTTTTACTACAGTTTATGAGAAAGAAAATTTAAACAAAACACGGTTAGAAATTACATAAAATCGTCGCGAAAAGTAGGCTCCAAAAAATTCTCGAAAAAAGTGAGGCCAATTTTTAAATTGAATTTTATATTTTGCGGTTCAGCCCATATGCACCGAAATTCACATTTCCATAAAGCGCAGGGATATCTCTTTACACGTGATCTCCTGTAGTATTTACTAAAACTTATCTTAAACACAAAGTGAAGGATAAGGGAGACCACGATGATCCAAGATGATCAAACTACAGTTGATCTATAGAAGAAATCTCACGAACTCAGATCTGGAGGTGGTCGAATGGAAATAAGCCAATTACTGGAAATTATGTGAACCTTGGGCATTCAGCCACTGTATTTCATGCTGCAACTGTGCCGTTGAAAAAGGTTCTATAGAGATCAAAAGGGTATATTCTCGGACTACCAGCCGATACTAAAGGAAACATTGATTTATCTCTATTTAAACAGAAAAGGTCAAAATTTGCTGGATTCAGGATTGAACTAATACCAATTGCGTGAAGTCCACTTTTACCCGTTCTTCTACCTTCATTTCCCAAAAATAATCCTTGAAGCCTTGTTGTTTTATATGTTGAATTGATAGATTGCTTTTGTTGTAGACACACAAAGCCAGAAATTGCAAAACTTTCATTATCAAGAAATCAAAAATACACAGGGTTTCGAGAATGAGCTAAAAGTAGTGCTCTGCCTTCCACTTTTGTTCTTTTGAAAAAACATTATTTTCTACATAATCTTCTCGCAGTATCTTTTATAGTGTGTATTTGTTAGATAATCTTTATTTTGCCAGAAAAGGCCACAACCTGCTGGAAGAAATAATAAATTTCCAAGCATTCGGCTCAATCGAAAGGAAATTCGATTGAAAAAAGGCAAAAAGGAGGGAAAATTCGAAAGGTGGGTTGTGATGAGGAGTTGGTGTCCGAATGGATCGAAGTCACGAAAGTTAAAATGGTTAGAGCAGCGGCGTTTTAAACCGAAGGTCGTGGGTTCGAATCCCGCTCGTGACATTAGCTTTTTCATTTCAACCAAAACCTTTCATTAAAAAAAGAAAAAAAATTGAAAGAAGTTATTTTGTCAATCAGACCACGAAATATAATGGATTTAGTAATTAGACTTTCCTTTATTCCCTTTTCTAATCGCTTGACTTAAAATCAACTATTCGTAGTGATTTTTCCTGGAGGGATTAGGTGGCGTAACTTATAACTAGGCAGAAAAGACCTAAAACTGCTGGAAATAATTAAAAATTAGTAAACTTTCTTTAATGAACTAAAATTAATTGTCTGACTGCCTTTCTTTCCACTGTTTTCTTGTTTCATCTCCCAAAAATCAACTCTTCGCAGCAAATTTCCCTGCGAGGATTAGGTGGAATAACGTTTAACTAGAGAAAAAAGGTCAAAAAACGCGGGAAATACTTAAAAAATACTAACTAGGCAGAAAAGACCTAAAACTGCTGGAAATAATTAAAAATTAGTAAGCTTTCGTTATTGAACTAAAACTAATCGCCTAACTACCTTTTTTTCACAGTTCTCGTTTCATTTCCTGAAACTCAACTCTTTGTAGTACTTCTGCATGGATTATGTGGTGTAACTTTTAACTAGCCAAAAAAGGCCAATAACTGCTAGAAATAATTAAAAATTGGTAAGCAATCATGAATGAACTAAAATTAGTCGTCAGAAATCCTCTTTTCCACCGTTCTTCTCGCTTCATATGCCAAAAACAATTTATGAATCGTTGTTTTGTTTACGATTATTCGTTTGAATGTTGTTTTTAAACAGAAAAGGTCAAAATCTCCTGGAAGAAATAGATTTTTTCCAGGCTTTTGAAGATGAACTAATCGTCAAACTCCATTCTCCCTGTTGTAATCACCTTATCGACCAAAATCAACTTTTTGTATTACAAATATGTTTAGTGGTCTAATTGACCATATCAATTATTTCAATTAATTGTTTTTTTTATGAAGGTCTTGGTTGGGATGAAAAAGTTAGTGTCACGATTGGGATTCGAACCCACGACCTTCTGCTCAATACGCCGCCGCTCTACCCACTTGGTCGTGGGTTCGAATCCCGCTTGTGACACTAACTTTTTCATCTCTACCAAGACCTTACAGAAAAGAATAATTATTCGAAATTTTGTTTTTAACTTTTTCTGCATGGATTAGATGGGGTGAATGTTGTTAAACAGCAAATGCCAAAATCTGCCGGAAAAAATAAAATTAGTAAGCTGCGCGAATGAACTAAAATTAATCGTGCGATGCTGAAAGGTAAAGGTCTGTTAAACTATATTTCACAGTCAAAAAGAATTGAAACATTGCATACATTGTAAGGGTTTGTCTATTAACGTTGGTTTATTCTATCTGGGTTTTATTAATAACACCTAGATTAATGAGGAAAATCTACTGGGTATAACAGACCAGAGCAGTGCATGGAGGAACAAGGTTTCGGGTTCTCACCCCAGATTCCAAAAAAAAAATCTAACAATTAGCAAAATATTGTCATTTATTTTTTCTTCAGAAATGAGCTGTATAATTAAAAGATTTGGACGACTAATGTTCAACTGCAATTGGCAAGGCCTGTTGACCAGCCACAGAATAAACAAGCCGGCGGTTGGAAATATATTTCTTTTCCACTTCTCCCGAGCAAGGAGTCGATCCCGGATTCGATAAAAGTTTGACAAACTGCCCCTGCCGGGTTTAGGGAACGAAGCACGACTTAATAGAAGTGTAGAGAAGTTGTCGAGTCCGGGAGTTTAGAAGTGATTTGTTGTCGTTGGCGAGGGTCCAACCGGTACTGGGAGAGGGCCCCACCCGCCAGCATTTATGTGTGCCTCCTTAGTAAGGTTCCGCATGCTTTCCATCCAATCCGCGATACCGCCCTTGTTTATGCTCTCAGAAGAGGCAGGGCCACTTACCCGAGGGTCCCAATTTATCCCCGTGACAATCTCCTTGTTATTAGGTACGCCTCAAGTTCTGAGGGATTCGTTTAAAATATTAAATAGCTACTCGGAAGTAAGTCCACTATTGTTAATTTAAATTATTACATTAAAAAAAAGATTCCTTCAAAATAAGCTCCAGTCTCGTCTAAATCCTTTCAACAATTCCAAAGAAGTCAGAATTTTTCTCAATAAAATTTTTATTTTTTAAATTTTACCAAAAAACTAAAAAAAAAAATTAAATTCAGTTGTGGAAACGTCTTGCATGTGATATAGAGGGTGAAAGAATTTTCTACCCTTTGGACATGGAATATTCTTCAGATTTTGATAAAATGTATATGTTTAGCGATCGTATTTGACCAAAAAAATTGCATTTGAAAAAGGGCAAAAAGAGAGACAATTCGTAAGGTTGTATGTTGAGATGGGGAGTTGGTGTCCGAATGGATAAAAGTCACTATAGCTCAAATGATTAGAGCAGTGGCATATTGAGCCGAAGTTCGTGAGTTCGAAACTCGCATGTTACACTACCTTTTTATCTCAATCAATACCTTAGATCAAAAGGATAATTAATTTAAGTACATATATAATTTTTGGAATAACTGCTGTGTTTGTTAAACTGTAAACTGTAAAACTTCCTCTGTGATGAAATAACTTGAATTTTCCTTTCAAAGTGTTCTCTTTACTTTGTCTTCTCGTCTTCATATAGTCAACACCTCATTAAATACTGCAGTTTTCCCAGTCTGATGAGAGCCGTATTCTTCCTGTAGACCAGTCGGGAGACATGAATGATAGTGCCAATTACTGGCCTATTTCTTTTATAGGCTCTATAGCTTCTCCAAATTTCTTGAGATGGTTTGTCACGTGGGGCTGACATCCATTTTGCTAAACTACATGTTACCACTCCAACTTGGAAGAGTATGAGGAACTGCACAACTGATGTTAAATCTCCCACGGACTTTGTACTATTACGGATTCAAGATACAAAATATCGGATGGACCTGTTGTTTGTGATTGTTTGAACTTAGACATTTTATGGAGCAAACTCGAGTGTATCAGAGTAAAAGGATTGGGGCTAGAGTGGATAAGTCATTCGTACCTGTCAGAATCACGGAGTTTCTCCGGGATCAGTTCTTGGTCCCGTATTTTTTAGCATAACGTCAGATGTTCCTATCTTTACTCATGGATGTTGAAACCCATGAGGATCTTTAACGTCCGGACTTATTCCCGAAGAGACTTTTCAAACGCCTAATGTTTTCAAAGAGAACATCAGGAACATTTTACATGCATGGACTTGTCACATTCCTTGGCTAACGAGGTGGTGCAATGCTAACCAAGTTCCGAACTGCTCTGAACTGAGCACATCCATGCATGTACCTTGAAAAAGGCAGTTTTGTGGTTTGTGGCACAGAAGGCACTCTATCTCCGGCTCCGGTTGGCCGGTACCCTCCAGCTAAGGTACAATTTGCTTGCAAACTACGATCACCAGGAGTCCATCCTCAATTAGTAGAGTCGCTTGGATACTCTACTCTCGTAGTTCAGTATTATTTGTAAGGTGGGACTGATCGTCCACCCTGACGATTCAACAGTTGCGTGAGGGGTGCAGGTTCAGTAATCCACGAAGCCTCTGTCAAAGCAAAGTGGGTAAGGAAAGGAACGGGTAGAGAAGGTAAAGGGAAATTTCACCTCAATCATTGGTTACCCCTTGGCTCCGAAGCTGATGGTCGGATTGCCGACGCTCATAGGGAAGGTTACTCTTTAAGATAAATAATTTGCATCGGCCGGGCATAATGTAACGACAGAGACTTGCTCAAAATTTTACTTTCAGAGGATGTTCGACTTGTGGTATATGCGATGATGGTTTCATCTGCAGAGAGAAAACCCCACTGCGGCTAAAGGAAACCACGAACATTCAATGAACGTCGTCTTGAGACTTGTTGGCAAAGAAACTTTGCCTAAATGTTAACAAAAATAAATCTCCTACCACTTTATGGCTCTTTTTCAATTGCTCCGGCTTTAAATGAGCATATGGTTCAAGAGATTGATTGCCACAGTTTTTTTGGACTTTGTTAAGCTTGATTTAAAATGATCATATTTCGTGTAAGAAATTTGCCTCCTTGTGTTACTATTCATACTCCTTGACTACATTTCACTAGATTCCAAGTTCCAATTCTACTACCCTTCTGTATTTCATCACATTAGTTACGGGGTGATTTGCTGGGGAACTGCCGTCCAATGTGGGAGGTTGTTTTTTCTTCACAAGAGAGCCGTATTGACTACATTTATTCTCAAACGTAGGACATCGTGCATACACTCAGATTTCTGGAATTCTCACTTTCCTATGTACATTATTTTTCTTCTTGTACTGTCATGTGTATAACGATTCAGCTATTTATAAAATAAATGTTGATTTTGATGGTTATAACAACAGAGGGAGGAATGAGATGCTGGTACCGTGCATGAAGGCTACAAAGGCTGCAATCTCACCCAATACGTTAGGTGCTAAGTGTTTTAATTGTTTGCCACATAATAAAAAAAGCTAATAAGCACATTTTTTCTAAAGAGATTTAAAAAGTGGTTGATAAAATTTAAATGTTATAAAGATGAATAGTGAATTTAACCAGATATCAAACTGTAATTATAGTTTTGGGTGATGGTTTGGTTTTGTCAAATAGTGTATTCCTATTATCTCTAATTGATGTCCAGATCTATCTGTCTAGTTATTCTACAAAATCTAGTTTTCATTACGAGTGGCCACGATGCTACAAAAAGCTAAGTTCTCTTGCGCAACAGGAACCAAGAGAATGTTTCGAGCTGATTGATCAACTTGGTTAATTCATGATGCACTTGATATCCATTGTAGACCAAGCTTGTCCAATAAGTTTTATTTTATGCCTTAATAATAATAAAAAAATGATATCGAATTTTCCTTATTTCCCATTTGTAACTCGTAGAATAACTTTCTTACTAAGTTTACTTTTGCCCTTCACACCATTAACGTTTCCGGTCAGAACGACGATTTACTTTCTACTCATTCCTTAGAAAGCAGTTGTATTTGATAAAAGTAATCAGATAAAACGTCAAAATAGTTGCTTCATCGCCTTTCTAATACTAGGATCACGTTCTTGCTGGGTACAGGTGAATATAATCCTACGCGTCCAGTGAGTCACGACACACGCTATGTTGCGGAGTTTCAAAATTTAAATAAAGTATTTTGTCTTTTTTAAATTTACTGTTTAAACAATGATTAATTAAAGTGAGAAATGTAGGTGTACAAATCCCTGATGGTTTCCTTCCCAAGTTGTAATTCTATGTTCCAATCCTCCCAGGAAACACATGAACTACATTTATTGAAGTCCACCATTCAAAATCGTCAAAATAGCGGCTTCACCGATTTCAATTAAAATTTTTTAATGATACTAGGTCGAAAACTGGTAGATCACGTGTCCGAGTGTTCTTGACTATAGGCTCTAGGAACTGAGAAAAAATTATTTTATTATGGTTTTCCACCTTGGTTGTGCATGTCAAGGTATTTCATATAACTTAAAAAAACGGGTGTTTTTGGATGTAAAAATGAAATATAAACTTAGTTTCTTCGCAATAAAAAATATTTTAAATTACACGGCATAAAACAAAAATAACCAAGCATAAGAGTGAGCCAATTCGAGCTTCTCCTTCTGTGATAGTTAAAATGACCGAAAGACGGAGCAAAGTAGGTTGATTTTTTTTTAAATCTGGAAAGAAAGTTGATATTTCTAAATTTTTAATTATTTTATAAGCTTCTACTTAATTATATAAATACTCAATTAATTGTACACATTTTTTTCGAAATGAAAAATATGTGTCATTGGCGGGATTCGAACCCACGACTTTCGGCTATTTGATATTTGTTTTTCGTACTTACGAAATCTCGTAAATATTAACTGAATAATTTTTTTTCTTCCAAAGTCTTCTTACTGGCAAATATAATTTGGTCTAGTGAGCAGGCGACTTAGCCAAGTAAGTTAGAACATTTATTTTTAGCCAGAAAAACAAGTTGATATTCATATTTTGCAACCAATAAGACCTCTGAATACTAGTTTTTAGGAAAAACAAAAAATACTTTTTCCTCATTTTGCCGAACCCACAAGCCTCCTAATGTTTTCGAAAATTTACAGAATCTTTCAAACAACTCCAGGTTCTGCAAGAAAGCTACCAGGGTTTAGCACGTACTAAACTAATACTCAATGGCGCAAATATAACCTTTAAAAAATCAAGAAACAGAGATAAAAAAATAAAATGTTTGAAGAATTTTTGTTCATTTCATCCTTATTGTTCTCATTTATGATGGCATAAAATCTAAATATTATTGATATAGTCTGAAAGCATAACTTTTGAACTGTTTCATTAACTTCATTTCATTCAATTCACTAATTTCGTGGTCCGCTTGACCAATTAAATCATTACAATTAATTAAGGATTTTAGTTGAGATGAAAAAAAGTTAATGGCACGAGAGGGATTCGAACCCACGACCTTCGGCTAGATACGCCGCTGCTCTACCACNCACCATAGCTCAGGTGGTAGAGCAGCGACGTATCTAGCCGAAGGTCGTGGGTTCGAATCCCTCTCGTGCCATTAACTTTTTTTCATCTCAACTAAAAACCTTAATTTATTGTAATGTTTCATAAACCTTGAATTAGATAAAATCCAGTTAAGTTAGCAGTATTTTTAAGTGAAACACTGGACTTCGAAGACTCAAAAACCTACCCTCAGTTATTTTAACATAAAAATGTCTTTATTTTCTATCCATATTCGTGTTTGGGGTGCTTAAAATAATTCTTTTTGGCCTAAATTATTCGAAGCGTCTTAATTTTTGTAACATTTTATATATCTCCTCTCATTTAATACAATCTTCCTTATTAGTTTTGAATGTAAAAGAAATTTGCTTGCAAAATTTTCTCGCCACCAAGTAATATAAATGATTAATACATACATAGGTTATGGTGTTTTTAGGGGGATATTCGCATTTTGGCAGTTTATAAATCCACTGAATACCAATTTTTTGGAAAATAAAAAAAATTCTCAAACATTTGGCTTTGAACTCTATTGGTCTACAAGGAACGTTAGGATGGTGTAGAATCTATTCACTCACTTATACTTATACTTAATGGAAGAAATAAATTAGGACCGGAGATAAAAAATAAAATATGTAAGAATTTTTTGTTGGTTTCATCCTTATTTTTGCAATTTAATATGGGATAAAAGATAAATATGGTTGAGAAAAGTGAAATGAGAGCAATCCAGCTTTCGAAAAGTTTTCATCACCTTCAATTTGGATAAAATCTAAATAATTGAGATTTTTTAAGTGAAACGAAAGGTGGAAATCGGAGAAGCAAAACCTGCCGACCTAACTACTCTCCCGACCCAGAAATCTCACTTCTTTAGAGACAAAAATTTGTATTTGGTGATTGTGCATGGTTCTTAAAACGAATCCGAATTGTTTTTTTCACATAAACAAAAGTTTTGGCCTACTTTACACAAAGCCTCTTTCGGTTTTTGCCACTTTTTATACATCTATCTTATTCAATTCAATCTTCAAAAATTTCAAATCTATTGATTCATAATTTTGTTTTTATAAGAATGATTTTTGTAAATAATACCTTTACTTCCAAGGAATTCCGGTATCTGAAGGAGTATTACAGGGCGAAGTTTTGAATTCCTTATGATTTTCCCTATTCTGATCACTCAATGAGACTGACGCTTTTCACAAAATGCATCGGGGGATTATAATAATAGTAAAGATTTGCATTTATTGATATACATTGATGACCTTGTGTTGTTACCATCTTGGATTAATGCCCAAGAAAACACCTTACAGAATTAAAATCATGTGCAAGCATGTGAATACACTAACAACATTAACAGGGTCCTGCTGAAGGTTTTTAACAAAAAATTTACATCTCCCAAACTTGTATTTAATCTCTTTGTCAGGGTAAAACGTAGAACGGTCTGTTTAAAATTTAAGGTTTTAAGAAATTGTTTTTGGCGGATAATGTTATAGTCCTAAGTTGGTTAAATTAATTAAGTATCTGGATGTAATGTCTGAGTGGAACTGTGCAAATTTGTATATTTTTCAGGAAAAAAATCAATTTTGGACTTATTACACCTGGGTCTATAGTTTCTTTTTTTTAGATAGAACTGCGTTAGGGTACAGAATGAAATGCCCGTTGACTTTTTCATCAATCCTTATTATCCGGAGAAGCCCCCCATTCTCACGCATTAGGCTTCGCTTCATGACCGCAGCTGGCCTCCATTTCGGTCTTATGTGTATGATTTTTATTAGTCCCCAGGGTTGATTTTATTGTTGATATGATAGGGGATCGATACAGTTCCCGGGGCAAAAACCAATGTCGGCCAAACAGACCCACCAACAAATAAACATTTATGTATAAACAGTACCGAAAGCACAAAATACACTTCTTGTCTGACGAACAACTAACCTTGCTAAGTTTCCCAATGAATGTAGAATTCTCGTTAAACTAGCATATTAAAAATTTTATCGTTATTTTATAATTGTAACGTGCTTAATGACGTTTATGGAAAGTTTGCAGTAATAATATGTTGGAAGTAAGTTTTGCCTTTCTCTTTAGCTTGAAATTGCATATAGTTAATCTTTATGTAAGGTTTTAGTTAGTTAACCCACGACCTTCGGCTAAATACGCCGTTGCTCATCCACTTGAGGTTGGTTCAGATAAAATTGATTACACGAAATTTGAAAAATGGCAAAAAGGAGGTAAAATTCGAAAGGTTGGGTTGAGATGGGAAGTTAGTGTGCGAGTGGATCGAAGTCACGATAGCTCAAGTGGTAGAGCAGCGGCGTATCGGGCCGAAGATCGTGGGTTCGAATCCCGCTCGTGACAATGACTTTTTTATCTCAACTAAAAACCGTAATTAATTGAAAAATTATTTTCAGAGGTTTACGTGGTAATTGTCAGAAATGGAGTAATCGTGACCTCGATCCACTCGGACACTAACTTCCCATCTCAACCCAACCTTTCGAATTTTCCTTACTTTTTGCCATTTTTCAAATGTTGTGTAAAATCAATTTTATCTGAACCAATACCTTACATAAAGATTAATTAATCGAAAGATGTTATTTGGTCAATCGGACCACGAAATCTAATGGATTTAATAAATTAAATAAAGTATATCTTCATTAAATCTCTTTGTAGCCATTTCATTTATCGTCAAGAATCAAATAGATTACACGACATTTGGAAATGGCAAAAAGGAGGGAAAATTCAAAAGCGGGGTTGAGATGGGAAGTTAGTGTCCGAGTGGGTCGAGGTCACGATCGCTCAAGCGGTAGAGCAGCGGCGTATCTAGCAAGACCTTACATAAAAAGAATAATTAATTCCAATAATTAATATGGTCAATCAGACCGCTAAATATAAATGGATTAATTGATAAGTAAAGAAGTAATCACAGTAAGTAGAAGAAATAATCCCGTGGCCACTTCATCGAATCCTGATTTGAAAAATGCCAAAAAGAGGGAAAATTCGAACAGTTGTAGGTTGAGATGGAGAGTTGGTGTCCGAGTAGATAGAAGTCACGGTAGCTCAAGTGGTAGAGCAGCGGCGTATTTAGCCGAAGTTCGTGGGTTCGAATCCCGCTCGTGACACTGACTTTTTTACCTCAACCAATACCTTACATAAAGATTAATTAATTGAAAGATGTTATTTGATCCAGCGGAATACGAAATCTAATGTATGGTTTCTTCTATGCTTAGACACTTCTATTAGTAGATTGTTCAAACTAGCTTTGGGCAAAAATTGTTTCTAACGGTTTGTGAAAATGTTTGCACAATTTTTTCTGAGCCCATCTTTGATACGCAGCCTCAGGGCTTGGATAAAAAATTCTTTGATCTTGAAACGTTTCCTGCGAAAGATGTGTACGTGAGCATTAATATTTAGCGGACAAAGATCCAAGCTAATTTCCCCGCTATCTATGTCATAGCGCGGTGGCTTCGCCTAATTTCCCTTCGGCCCTTCTATCACGTATTCTATAAGTACTGAGGCGCCTGACCATACCAATGATCCGGTGACAATCCGTCTTTGGAAATTCTGATACACTCCGTACCGTATTTATGCGGCAAAATTCTCAAGACGTGTGGGCGTAAATCACGTTTTCCGATAAATTCATCCCCGTCTCACCGATCGTTACGGAAAGCCCGGGGAAATGTAATACTAAGACTAATATGCATACGGTGGGGTTAGTGTTATGACGTTGATAAACGGAGCCTTCCCCTTAAGACCATACCAATTGTGTACAAGCGTTACAATAATGCAAAGCATAAATAACTTCCTATCTAAATGCTATCTAACGAGTAAGATTAATTTTGAAGTGTGGGTTCGATGGGGTAGGCCTGTGGTAAAAGTATGACATACTGGTAATCACAAGTATGGAAGCATGTAAATAATTAAATTAATTAAAAACAACAACAGTCTTAACGCTTCACTACCTTGCACAACACTTTTTCCAATTTAATCTCAGAAAAAATTCTGAGTAATGCCGGGGTTCGAACCCAGAACCGATAGTATGGCAGATACCCTGATGCCTTAACCTCTCAGCCACCGCTGTCCCCGGTACATAAGGTAGCAACTGAACGAAAAACACGCTTTACATTTAAACAACCTGAGAGTTGTTTATATTGAACAAATTTTTGCCACAGAATGAAACTAGTCCTATGAAATTCCAAGCTTTAGAAGTTATTCAAATAATTATTTTGAAATTGCTAACCAGTAGTTCGGGAGTATATTGCCCTGAGGTACATTCTCGCTAGGGCCTCGTTTGTCTGTAAACTAGACAAAAAATTACTTTCCTTACGCAACATTCTCTTAAAATTCCCTGCTCTAAAAAAATAAAAAAAGTTTGTAAAATATTTTTACATTTTTCAGCTCGATGAGAATTCCGCTTTGGCTAAAATGTGCTTTTCACCTTTTCGGAACGTTTGTTCTTCAAAACTCTCGCATCATATTGAAACATGTTTTTAATTTTGTAGAAAATTTTTAGAGCAATAATGAAAAAAATCACAGAGTGCCAGAGAAATATAGATATTTTAAAAAAAATAAAATAAGCTTTAAAATTTGTTACCAAAAAATAATGGAAGGCTTTTTAAAAAAATCTCTAGCTGAGAGTTCATGACATTTTAAGGGAAATAAAGCGAAAACGATTTGTTAAAATAGATCAAATAGTTTTTTGGTTAATTATACATTACAATGGCAATTTTTGTCCTGCCTTTTAAAAATTAAACGACTTCGTCTTCATTTGCGGGATTGTTGGACTACTCAGACGAGTTTCATCGTTGCGCCAACTTGAGTGAGGAACTGTCTGTCGTATAAGCTCTACGCGGACAAACTGACAGGGAACCTCACTGAAGATGGCGCAATGAAACTGGATGAAATCGACGAGATTTCGAGGTGCCATGTACATTTAGACAATTTTACTCCTACCATAATTCAAATATCTGACGAAGTACCACAACATCAAGGGAAAATTTGATTAATGTAAAGAAAACCTGATAGTTACATTTAATTTTATGAAATAGGAGTACATTAAAAAAAATTATTATAAAAATTGAATTTAACTCAAAAGTCTGAACTTTAAAATCGATTTTTTTTACATATTCAGTCTAGCCCAATGGGTCCTGAATTTAACAAAGTATTCGTGACATAAAATTTTTGAAAGTGATTTCATGCTGTTTTCGGGGTTGGTAGAAGATAAAATATATTAAAAGGGGAAAACTTGGGAAACAACAAATTATACTTGGAAAGCCGCATGGGAAATTTGATAGTCACTCACATGACGCGCCTTTTAACCAATCGGATTATCTGATATTGTGGTCGAAACTTCGGGAAGCCTCCGTCTTTTATGATGGCTCAAAAGAAGGCTTCCAAGTTCAATACGCTGTGCTGTAACGCAAAACGATTTCTTCGAAAGTCTTAATTCCTAAAGAAAAGGACTTAGACCTAGATAATCCTGCTTAAGAGGAGATGGAAGGGCGTATAAACTACCCGAAAAACCGTGATGCTTTTCGTAATTCTATTTTTTGGCCCATTCAGCCTCGCCATGTGTTATTGTTCAGTTAAATGGCCTGTGAGTTTCTACCAAGGCACCCTCCGATCGTACCGCATTAAATTCATTATTAAATAGTGTAAATACTTGCGCACGTGGGGCAGCGATACAAAAGGGGGCCCCCATGTTTTTTTTATTACCATCCCCTTGCTAATGTGTTTGACTTGAGTGAAATGCCCTGCCCTGGTTTTTGTCCTCCTGACTCATATTGCTTTTAGGATTTACAGCCGTCAAAACAAATAGAAAACCGTAACTCGCTTTATTTATGAGTTGGCTGGTTTTGGAGGGTTAGTTCCATTAAAACGGAAAAATAAAATATTTCTTAATCAATCGGCTTGTTTTTTGGTTAACTTCAATTGCAACTACAGCACAACGTTGACCATGTGATAAATCAAGCAAGACCACAATCTTTCCAATAGCACTAATTTTTGTTCAGAACATCTTTAGTAAACCATATATGCATTTAGTCGTAATAATTGACAGTATTAATTATTTAAATTAATTATACTTTTTATATATGGCTTTGGTTGAGATGAAAAAGCTAGTGTCACGAACGGGATTCGATCGATAGCTCAAGCGGTTAGATAGCGGCGTATTGTGCTGAAGGTCCTTCGTCCAAAGTAGTTGCATTTTTGTGTAGGGTTATGAAGGTCCCATAAAGGTCCTTGTAGCTGTCCAAGATCATCTGCTAAGTTGTTTTCTAAGTCTTGTGTGGGGATTCACGTCAGTCTGCTGTTGATGTATTGCATAGGGTGAAAGCTGTTTTTATAAAGCGGGGAACACACGTAACCGATGCAACGCTACCCGATGCAAATCCAAAATCCAATTTACATAAGATTGTATTATCCCCGTGCACATCTGCCCGATGCCCCGCAATTCTACCCTACTCTACGCTATGCGATCCCCACTGTCCAGATTTTCGTCAGGTAGCATCGAGTACAGTCAAAGACAAAAGAACCGGACACTCATATTTTTATTCAAACTGCATTATTATTGTCTTTATTTTAATTACAACATACTTATTTTAATATAAACCAAATTAACTGAGATCAAAAATTCATTAATTTTTATTTAAAAACATTAATTTTAATGGTTTGTTAGAAAATTTATCAAAATCCGGAATACCGTTTTTTGATATAATGAATTTAACTAACAATTTATTTCTCGGTTTTGCTCATAAAATTTAACTAAAATATATTTCATGGTTTTGCTCATACAATTACACCATTTTCGACGAGTAGCGTCACAGCAGGACACTTATTTTATTCAAATTACATGTATTACTGTCGTTATATTAATTACAACATACTTATTTTAATATAAACCAAATTAATGGACATCAAAAATTCATTAGTTTTTATTTAAAAAAAAAAGAATAATAATTTTAATGGTTTGGTAGAAAATTCATCAAAACACCGGAATACCGTTTTTTAATGTAATGAATTTAACTAACAATTTATAACAGGGTTTGGCTCATAAAATTTAACTAAAATTTATTTCATGGTTTTGCTCATAAAATTACATCATTTTCGTCGAGTAGCGTCAGACAGGACACTCATATTTTTTGTAGTTTATTTCAAACTATGTATATGTAATTTTGTAGTTATATTAATACTTATTTTAATGTAAACCAAGTTAAACGAAATCAAAAATTCATGAGTTTTTATAAAAATTATTTATCTATGATGGTTAGGAATTAAATTTATCACAACACCGTAATAACTTTATTTAAAACGTGTGGTGATTAGTGACTGTTAATCGATAATTATTCAGAAATCTTGAGATGCGGTGTGGTATGATGTAGGGTTCAGGGCACTCTCAACACGACACGCAAGAATGGCACAATCACACAGAAGACAAAGACTTTGAGCCCTGAAGATGATTTCAATAAAGATCGAAACGTTGGCACGATAAAGAAAATATTTTTCTGAAACCTGCATCACACCAGACCGCATCTCACGATTTCTGAATAATTTATTTAAAACAATTAAGTTTAACAAACAATTTATTGCATGGTTGTGCTGATAAAATTTAACTAACAATTTATTACATGGTTTTACTCAAAATAATGCATTAAGAACAAAAGAGGCGTTGTGATATATTGATTTGTGATACACGCTGTGTGACTGTACGTGGCGTGCCCTCGACTCGCATAGATGTGCACACCCTACCAAAATGAGACAAGGCGTCGGGTAGCATCGTGTAAATGAGTTCCCCGCTTAATGCATGTGTAAATTTTTCCTCCTTTAGTCTTTATCTCCAGTTTTGAATGTTGGAAATCGCTTCCAGTTGGGATAGAATACAATAAATTATAAAGAACGTGTTCGAACGTATAACAAATTCAACAGTATAAATCGCAAAAAAAGGATAGGATTAAGAAAACACTCTGCGGTACCCCCAGTTTGATTGATGTCACGCTGAAGCAGCGGTCAGTTTAATAGCTTTCACGAATCCCGCGATGGACGTAGGGTAGGAAGCCTCTAAGTTTTTGTTTTATGGTTTGTAATTTCAAATATTGAATAAATTACAAATACTTAGAAATAATAGCAAGATTACTGAAAAAAACACCCCGGAATCCTTACCACTTTTAAAATTTTCATGACTGATTCAGTCTATATCGGGCTTCTTGTTTACACAAATATCAATCAGAACCTTGAGGAATGTTTCGTATACTTTCTTGTTTAAGTGTTATCTTTGTTTTTATGGAGTTGCTTTCGGGTGAATAGGACATAAAGATATTGGAAATCTGTGCATATAGGACCCTAAGTTTGCCATAGCCAATTGCAATTTGTGCTACTGCGATCCGTTTTCGTAAAATGATTTGTCCATCGACTAATTCGACGAGCTTAGCGTACCCCTGTATCTGAAGAGGTTTTCAATATTAATTTGCAGTAGTAATTTGGTGATCTTATTTCTTAGGGCGGAATTAACAGGTTTTCTGTAGCATATCAAAATGTTATGTTTCTATTAACCCTATATAAAGAATAAACGATAATGCGTTCTAATTTTGCAAAGTGTAAAGTACTTATGGAATTATAAGTTAAAATTGTGTTTATGGTTATTAGGTAATTTGAACTAAAGGAAATTTTCCCCTGGAATTTATTTATGTAAACGTCACGTTTAGACTAAACTTCAGCTAATGGAACGGGCAGCATAAACACATTGTTTCGGCCCAAATTGAGGTTCCCGTATGTTTCAAAAGTGCTCTTTCCACATGGGTTCTTTAACGAGAGGTCTGCCTCGTTGCCATATTTGCTCTGGAGGCGGTACTTCATAGGCCCTTGAGATCAACTCGGGCCAAAGGGGAAAAATACATGGGCTTTTAGTTTTTCTCTCGAGATTGTTCAAATTGAAAGAAAAAGTGGGTTTATTATTCGCTCTGGTCATCGCTGAGTCAGACTCAACGGTTTATATACTTGGATAAGGAAATTGAATTTTTGATTAAAACGCGAACTCATCGACTTGAGCTTAATTTTGGTTGTCTTATTTCCGAACAGAACTTTTCGAAGCATAAACGTAATGAAAAGAGGTGATTTTATTCTGATGTCTTATGAAACTCTGTTCATACTATGTTACGCAACACCCTGTATAATTACCCACACTCAAAACTACAAAATAAGAATATGGGTAACAACAGGGCATAATTATTAGCGTTTTTTTTTGGTACTGAGTTTTTTGAGAAAAATTGACGGTATATTTACAACCGTTTAGTCTGCTTTTAATCATATTATATTTAATATATTTTATTAATCGTTTTGATGCCTCAGGGTTGAAGATCCTGTTGTTCGATCTCTCTGATCATCCGGTCTGCCCATTTTCGCCATGCCTTTCAGATATTCTCGGTCTTTTCCATCTATGCAAACACAAAATTATCAGAAACGATCGAAGTACCATCTATACTGTTAATTTCGTTCATGATCAATGGTTGCGCAGTACACATTCACGCTAATAAATACACTCAATATCACAACAACAAAAACTTGTATCCAATAACTATATAATGAGCGCTCCTCTGGTCCTCTATCCATCAGCCTTCTCCCAATACTCAAACAATACAGCTAATGCAATTAAACGTCGATGTGACACAGTAAAAATTCAGGCTAATAAATACACCCAATATCACGATAATAAAAACTGTATTACATTCAGTTCGTCTTCCATCCATCAGCCTTGTCCCAATACTGAAACAATACAGCTAATGCAATTAAACGTCTATGTGATACAGTAAAAATTCACGCTAATAAATACAACCAATATCACAATAACAAAAACTATATTACGTTTAGTTTCTATATCCAGAAAAGCACCGACGATAATCTTCCATAGCCCATTACACAAACTATACAGCTCGTTTAAGGAGGGTCGATGGTACTCAGCAAACATTCTCGCTAATAAATACACTCAATATTACAACAAAAACTTGTATCCAGTAACTATATAATGAGCGCTCCTCTGGTCCTCTATCCATCAGCCTTCTCCCAATACTGAAACAATACAGCTAATGAATTAGACGTTTATGTGATACAGTAAAAATTCACGCTAATAAATACAACCAATATCACGATAACAAAAACTATATCGAATCAACGGTCTTCATGAAGATGCTGGTTCTTTCGTGTAGATTGGAATTACAAACACTATCTCGGATGGATTCAAAAGCACAGACTGAGCTACCACTGTGAAAATCATAAGAGCTTTTCTCCTTCTATTTTTATATAACCTATATACAGATATATCACTGAGCTTTTTAAGAAATCAGTTTCTATTTTAGAAACAAAAACGATAAAATGTTCCGACTCGATTGATTGGGCTTACTGAACTCTACCCATACATATTCACGACAATGAATACATTCTCTCCCAATACACCCAAAAAATACAAAAGGAAATCTAGTTTCCTACGTAGATCGGAACAGAGAAGCCAAAGCTTGACAATTTTGACTCTCCAAACTGCCAATGACCCTTAAAAAAGTTTTAAAAAAGTTGCATGGATTACAAACCAAGCAATAACATATGATCTAAACTTTTATTATGGTGTAATCAACGTATGCCCGATTATAGATGAAATTGTATCGTGTTTTTTATGAAACACGATAAATGGGCGATTTATTGCTCAACCTGCTAAGTTTGCACAATTTGCAACACCCTTGGTTGTGTTTCATTTTCAAATATAATTAATTTAACTTTTTTTAATTTGATCATTATGGCGAATTATGTTATTTTTATAATGTTTAATATTTCAGAGTCCATGTTATTCCAACGATAATTGTTTTGAAAATAGCTTTTGTCCTGTTTCCTCCCATGTCGCTCACTTCAATTTCGTGCGGTGATGTTGAATGTTTTTGATAACCGCCCGGAGGGGCCAGATGTTCAGCAGTGGTACGACGCTTACTCCCGTGGAACCATGTGTGACCACGTTATTAATTAAGTCTGAGAAGGAAAAAAACGATATAATTCGATTAGGAAGTGTGATGGATGGGTGACGTTGAATCAACAAACTAAAATTATTGTTGTTCGTTATCCGTCGAACTTCGCGTATGGAAACTCGTGAAATTATTAATGTATGTTAATGTAAAGTAAATGAAACGGTGATGAACAACATCTAGGAACGAGAGGTCGAAAACCTTTAACATAGTTGATATTTTTGTCGACTTTCACTTGGTATTTTACCAGGTCTCCATTTTAACTACCCAACCATTTCATAGTTAATTTTTTCAATATTTTCTAATATAATCGTGAAAGTCGAAAACATATATAAACAGTTGGGAAAACATGAAAGATGAAATGCAAAAACGTAATCGTGTTAAAACATTACAACCCTGAAATGAGATAATAGACCATCAACACTGGACATGGATTGGTCATTTCAATAAATAAAGAAAAAATATTATTTAATTATTTCCATTATGGGCGTTATTTGGATATATTGTTAGTTGCTTTGCTCCACTCACGACCACTGTATTATTTAACCTGTTCAAAATAACATTTATATATAAACCAACAAAACAAATATATATATGTCCTCAGATCATGTTGATTTACATGACATGAGTGTACTTGTCCCAAATTACAACCCAACGAGTTTGACTGTTATATAAGAAAACAACAAAATAGTTTAAATTAGGCAATCTTTGTCAATAAATCAATCGTTAATGTCCCATGTAAAATAATCAACAGGGAGGAGAAGAGAGTATTCGAGCAGATTGTCTGAATTAATTAAGGTTTATTGTTCGGCAATCGATTGTATCGTGGAAAAGCATTACGACACGAAACAGTTTCGGATGATGACGTATCGGAATCGTTGTACTATTGTCATTTTTGCGATCCATCAAAGAAATCCGTCGGATAACTCAACGAGTCACCTGGCCCTTATTGTCCACGGGTGCGAACGATTTGTTCACGTCCTGTCGGTTAGTCATCGAGTAAACAGATTTGTCACTTTATGATCAGTGTATTCCGCTTGGTTAAAAGGTTAAAACATCATGATTAAACGTCGGTACACGTGAATCATTCGAAACTATTCGATTCGTCTAAATCATACAAACCTTAAAATAAATCTCAACAAATTTAATTAAGTAAGGGACAAAGTGCATATTTCCGGTATAGAAGGACTGGGCACAACTTCATAATTAAATTTTCCTTCTAATAGATGAGTACTACTTAGTATACTTTAGTGTTTGATTAAAAATTTCATAATCGTCAGAGATATTACTAAAACGGGTGTCTTCAGGTCTGAGGGTTAATTTTGTTTTATGTAAGGGCTTGGTTGAGCTGAAAAGTTAGTGTCGCGAGCGAGATTCGAACACACGACCTTCGGCTCAATTCGCCGCTGCTCTAACCACTTGAGCTATCGTGACTTTAGTTTAAACTTTACTTTTCCGGGATGCTTTTTTTTTTTTCAGTTTGATCTTGAGGTCTGAGGGGTGCTGCACGTTGAGTTTGACTTCAGGATTGAGGAGTGTTGAACTGTAGTTTGGTCTTCAGTTCTGTGGGATCATGAACCTGGATTTTGGTCTTCAGTTCTGAGTGGAACTGAGCATTTAGCATAATTATTCCAATTGATTATTCTTTTTATCTAAAGTTTTTGGTTGAAGTTATTAGTGTCACGAGCGGGATTCGAACCCACGACCTTCGGTTATTCTATTACCTACTAGCAGAAGGTCGTTGGTTCTAATACGTCTCGTGACGCTAAGTTTTCATCTCAACCAAAACCCTTAGATAAAAAGAATAATTAGTATGGCCAATTACTAAACAAATATGAATTAATTTAGCATAACCTTAATTTGTGCGGGATGCAGAATCTGATGTTTGATCTGAAGGTCAGAGTGGCGCTGAACCCACAGGTTGATCTAAAGTGTGTGATATACTATCAATTTGGTTTTCAGTTCTGCGGGTGGTGAACCGGTACATCGATCTTTAGGTCAGATGGACACTGAAATTATAGGGTGATTTTAAGGTCTGAGGCGTGCTAACCATCAGTTCGGTATTAAGTTCTTCAGGGCCCTGAACCGATGATCCTTATGTTAATGGGCTGAACCATCAGATTGATTTCAGTTCTGAGGGACTGAACCTGTAATTTGGTTTTCAGGTGTGAAGTATTATGACGTACCTGTTGTTTGCATTTTCAGATCGGCCGGGTGCTGAACTTGTGGTTTGAACCTTAGATTAGATGGGCGTTGAACCTTCAGGTTATTTTCAGTTTTGAATGGAGCTGAAACTGTAGTTTGCATGTGTGAAAAGGATATGTACCAGTTGTTTGCGTCTTCCGATCTGCCCAATCAGAACCTGTTATTTGGGCTTCAGGTTCTACTAGTTGTTGAACTTGTAGTTTGGTCTTCAAGCCTGAAGGGTCTGAATCTATAATTTAGTATTCAGAACTAAGGAATGACGTATCTGTAGTTTCTTGTTTACGTCTGTAAGCTGCTGAACCTGTTGTTTGCGTCTTCAGGTCTGTGGGATTTATCTGTATCTGATTTATCGGTAGTTTGGTAATCAGGTGAGCTGGGCTTGAACCTGTGGTTTTGTCTTCTAGTCATGATGTTGTTGAACCTGTAGTTTGGTCTTCAGATCTGAGGGGTGATTATCTGTACTTTGTCATCAGGTTTGAGGGATGATTTATCTGTAGTTTAGTATTCAGGTCTGCTGGTTGAACCTGTTGTTTGGTCTTCAGATCTGAGGGGTGATTATCTGTACATTGGTCATCAGGTTTGAGGGATTATTTATCTGTAATTTGGTCTTGAGGTCTGAGGGATGATTATCTGTAGTTTGGTTATTAGGTCTGAAGGATTAGTTTGGTATTCTGGTCTGCTGGTTAAACCTGTTGTTTGGTCTTCAAGGGGGTGATGTGCCTGTATTTTAATATTCATTTCTTCTAAAAAGCCCTTTTTGGTGGTCTCTTGGTAAGCAACAGCCTTTCGATTGATTATCATCAGGTTTTACTCTGGAAGTTATTCTAGCCTTTCCACGCTTCCCAATATTCTTACAGTTTGGGTTTGATGCTTTGGTCGATACAGGAGAACTGCAGAGTCGCAACCTTGGTCCGTTATTATACTCAGAATACACTGCTTATGTCCCTTTTAATTCTGTCATTACTCACATGGTAACCCTTATATTATTACCAAATCCTGACGTATTTCTCACCAAATTTTCTATACTTGTGGTTTACACTTTATAATTTAAAAACCAAAAGTTTATACTTTTTTTCCTTCGGCACAACACACTCCTTCTAGCCTTACAATTTTATTGCTCTCCTTTCAGAAACGTCGTTCCATTGGGTTGTATTTAGGACAAGTAACCAGATAGCTTCATAAAGGGTTTTAATTTACACAACAGAACTGATTAATTATACGTCTTCTTGAATAACCTTAACTTCTACATCTAGATAATTTATTAATACAGGTGAAAGGATTATCCTAATGCTAATGATGGCGTGACGGACGTCTAGCCATGCAAAGAATCCAAGACAGGCCTGACATGACCTGTGATGTTCGAACCGTAGAAAGGGTTCTTTTTATTCGACAACCGACCTGGGCCTGCGAGGGAATACCTTAAAATATAAAATACGTTTGCTTGCACATAAACCAGTTGACTTCTGAAAAATGAGGATATAAGCTCTCTTCGTGTTCAAATAAACCCCCATGGTCTGAAAGGCGTGAAAATAAATATTGATATATGCAATCCCCTAGGCGGCTTGGCGAAAAATGATGAACTGACATTAGTCTAGATATCGTAGGGGAGATCACATTTTACGGGGTTGGGGGATTGATTTTCACTCGTTTATTTTTACTCCAAATGAAGCAATCTTTATAGTTTTCTTCTTGGGAGTTGCAAGTTGGAAATTTTTGAGTAAATCGATCGAGAGAGGAGTCATTGTTTTAATAAATTTGCGTTTTAAAAGAAACTTTTTTTCGTGTATTTTGTCGGTTTGGGGTTGAACGCCATGTCGCAAGGCCATCAGAGCGAAGGGATCGCTTAATGTCCCGGAATGACAATTTGTTTTTATATTCAACATCCCTCTCACTCGGCCTCCTTTTCATTTCGTCTCTCCTTCTCTCTCAAGTCTGAATCATGCTACTGCTTCCCCGACATTCAGCCTGGCCTTCCAACAAAACGTTTTCTTCTCGGCCTGTTTTCAGAATAGTCCTCTCACGGCCAAATCAGCAGATTTCCCCAGTTAGTAACAGGAAAAACCGGGGGATATGTTCGATACTCACGCGTTACCTCCCCTTATTAAAATATAATGCTAATTCCTGCCTTAGCAAACCCATTCTTTATTCTGACAAGTTTGAACAATTTATGTTAAAAGCGGAATCCATAGAAGTGCACTTGCGACATAGCTGCTGAACTTGAATTTTTGTATTCAGGTCTGATGAATGATGTATCAGTCGTATGCATCTTGAAGTCTGAGAGATGTTTGTTTGGTATTCAGGGATGCCGGTCGCTGATCCTGAAGTTTTGTCTTCTTGTCAGGGTGGAGCTGAACATGTAGTTTGATCGTCAGGTCTGAGATTCCTGAACCTGAAGTTCTTTTCCCAAGCACGTACTTAGCAGTATGAAGCTGCAGAGCCTGGAGTTTGGTTTTAGGTCCGAATAATGATGTATCTGTTGTTTGCGTCCTCAGCTGTGTGGGATGATTACCTGCAGTTTGGTTATCAGGTCTGAAGGATGATTTATCTGTAGGTTGGTATTGGGCGTAAACCTGTAGTTTTCTTCTAGTCAGGGTGGTCTTGAACCTTCAGTTTGGTCTTCAGTTCTGAGCGATGATTATCTCTATGTTTGTCATCAAGTTTGAGGGATGATTCATCTGTAGTTTGTTTTGTATTCAGGTCCGCCGGGCGCTGAACCTGAAGTTTTGTCTTCTAGTAAGGGCGGAGATGAACTTGTCGTTTGATCTTCAGGCCTGAGAGTGGTGAACCTAAGTTGTTTTTTTCAAAATACGTACTTTGCGCTATGTTGATAGCTTGGAGTTTGGTTTTAGTCCAAAGAATTATGTATCTGTTGTTTGCGTCTTCTGTTGTGTGGGATAATCAACCTGTAGTTTGATTATCAGGTCTGAAGAGTGATTTATCTGTAGTTTCGTATTTAGGTATGCTGGGCGTGAACCTGTAGGTTTGCTTTCTAGTCAAGTGGTGTTGAACTGAAGTTTGGTCATCAGGTCTGAGGGATGACTTACCTGTAGAGTGGTATTCAGGTCTGCTGGCCGATAAACTCTAGTTCTGTATTCTGATTAGGGTGGTGCTGAACCTGTAGTTTGATCTTTAGGTCCAAGAGATGCTGTACCTACGTGTAGTTTAGTCTCCAGGTCTGAAGAATGGTGTATCTGTAGTTAGCGCCTTCAGGTCTGAGAGATTTATCTGTATCTGATTTATCTGTAGTGTTGTATTCAGGTCTGCTGGGAATGAACCTGTTGTTTTGTCTTCTGGTCAGGGTGGTGTTGCACTTGTTGTAGTTTGGTCTTCAGGACTGAGAGGTGCTAAACCTGTAGTTCTTTTTCAAAGTATATTACTTAAATCTCAAAAGAGCCGAAAATCATTTTAGAACTTTCAAACATAGAAGAAAGAACAGTAATTACTCTGAAAAACCGAACTGTATGCTGCACATATGATCATAATTCACTGAAGATTCTCTTCTTTTATTGACTATCGTTTTTCATCATCTCTTTACCTCCGTTACTGTTTCATTTTTTATCATGTTATCGCAGAATACATACATCAGTCACTCATTCGATCTAAATATTCATATTCTTGTGAACGTTATTTTGCTGATGGGTGTTAATATAGGTCATAACATTTATGCTCTATCTGCAGGATTTCGCGAACAATATAGCGGCGTGTATGGATGTATGGCGGTAGTGCTATTGTCCTGTCCTCAGTCCGTTTCCTGATTCCGGTTCAACGGCACCCCTTTCTGTCCTAAAACAACGTTTTAGAATCGTACAATAATTTAAATTTTTTCTTTGTTACAGGTGAGTCAGTCAACCTACACTAAACAATATTTTCTGTATCGTAAGTATTTTTTTACGTTTGTTATTTTGTGAAGTTCAGTGAGTTATCCTGTCTTTATCAAATTCAAACTCTACTGCGGATTTTTCCTATACTTTTTCATCATGTCATCAACATTGTAGTTTCGTTCTTTTTTACGTTTTAATCTATCAAGATGGCGAAAAGCATGAGCGTAGCCAAAACTGTGAGGATAGGAGCGAAGTGATCCGAAAGACTTAACTTTACGTTAATATTTGGAATTTTATCGCACCAGAAAACAGTAAATTTCCTTTTCCATCGAATTGGTTCATTGCCTATAAACTTTTTTATTACTTCCATATCCTGGTTTAATAAATGGCAATAAATTGAATTATCGGTTTTTCTTTAATAGAATATACAGCTGACAACGTAAAACTCAAAACCCCCTACCGACTAATTTACAATCTCAGGTATTGCGGTCGCCTGAACCCGTACATCGAGATGATGCCATACGAAAGTACAAACAAACTCATAGGTAGAATGAAGTAAACCATCACCAAAGAGAATGCCACTATAAAATCCTTAAAAAAGGGTTAAAAATAATTGAGTTGGTTACAACAATATAAGGATAATGTCTATCGGTATACAGACATATCTAATCAGAAGGATTTAGACGTTAAAGGGACAAAATTTGACTTAAGGTAACCACAAGGCACAACACCATCCATTGCCCAACCTGAGATCCATGTAATCCAATCCCTTGGTTACTTAATTACTAAAATAGAATTTCAAAACGTGCACAGATATACATGGTGTCAGACAGCCAAACACACAGAAATTGCTCATTCTTCCATATACAACTCAAAACGATAGCATACTCCAATTCCATGGTAGAGGTAATTGGGTAACTTTGACGTGATAACCTTTGCAGAAGATGGTATATAAAAGTGCAAAAAAGCTGGTAGGACAAAACGAAATCAAGCTTGTCCTAAGAGAAAGTTACCATAGATTCTAAATAAAATAAAAGTTAGTTGGAATAAGAAAACCCCTGCAGATGTTACAGAGGCCTTATATGATGTACAGTTGTATCCAAAGCCAATTGACCAGAGGAGAGCCCAGAACCTACAATATCCAGTATGTATATAACTCAGTTAACTTATGGATAATAAATCCTAAATAAAACTGCAGCTACAGAAGATAAAACTTTAGGAGTAATAAAACTATATACCAGTTAGTGACATACACATTTGACATAGTGAAAACACCTGGACAACATGGATATATTAATCCTCATTTGTAGGTTATTCAATTAGTATGGGATATTCATTCTTCTTTACATTCAAATGTGAAGCGATGTAGACATGACCTCGCATATCAAAAACAGCAGTACAGCCTTCTACTATGCTATATTAACGCGGTATGTGAATAAAGAAGGGTCAATTCTACAGTAGATCTTTTAGGTTGCATGTAAGAAAGAGACGCTATAGACACTAGTGACCCTGGAAAAAGTTTTTGAAATTTTTGACTGTTCCGATAGCCTACTACCGTGTAGTTGTGATTTCGACAATGTTTTGGCTCTTTGCCGTATCTATCTTACATATTTCATTACAAAACTAATGTTATTAATTGAGGAACTAATGACCTGTGGGCTTTATTACGACTTAATTTAGCTTTTGATTAGACCTAAACAGTGTTCTTTAAGTACTTGGAAATCAGTAATAATGACTGTAACTGGGCTGTTTTGATTTAAAGCCAGCCCCTAGAGTTCGCAATAATAGAGCAATAACGATGATTAACTAACGCCTTAATTCGCCGCCCACAGCTTCTCGAGTGCCCATTAAGAGAAAAGTTCGGGGATTATGTCAAGGGCATAATCTAGCCTGATCATTATACAGGAGTCCGTGGGAGATCATGCGATACGGCAAATACTAAAACAGTCCACTCCACGAACAATTGTTACTGTTTTAATTGGCTTTACGATAATTGTAAAGCCGTCTTACGCCAATTAAGAAATAAAAATAATTGTCGAGCGTTGAAAATCCAGTTTTAATAACAGTTCAAACAATTTATCGTTATAAACGGCCGATGCATCCCCCTCGCTGGGACAAAACGTATCCCATTTGATAACTATTGCGTAAATATGTTTTATTATTAAATCCCATTAAATAATACAATGTATGCTCATAACAGTTCCGTAGCGTAATGGTATTTAAAAATGTAGGATTCCTTTTAGTCACCCGGCGTCCAGTTTTGTGTACACCTGTGAAAAGTTGATGCATGGGAAGTAAAGCTTTCAGAGTTATCAGGTGAAAACATTAACAGCTTTAACGAGGAAAACTCAACACATGACAACCTTGTCCATTTAAGATTCCTGTAACTCTGTTAAATTGAGCCCTTTCAAAAAAGACAAAAATAGAAAAATAATAGGTACGTAGGTATACTTAGAAAGTAAATGTTGAATATTTTAAGATTTATGGGGACATTTTTCTTTTTTTACAACCATAGTACACTCTCCTGCACTAGTATTTTTTAAACTTTTTCTCTTTCTTTAAAAAATATTTGAATATCCAAATCGTTATACATTCATGGTCCTTAAAGATATGGCAGCAGGCCAAATGAACACTTTTGCCGGTTACCAAATTTTCAAAATACCTTGGGTACCAAGACCTACAGAGCAGGAGTGCAAATAGAAAGCCAAGGAGGACATTTATCGGCCCCTAACCATTTTTCATGATACAAAATTGTGAAAAACCATTGGGAACCAGGGCATGTAGGTCAGAGGTGCAAGGAGAAAACCAAGGGTAATTCATTCAGGAAACCTATCCTCTCTAACCTCTTTTACGGCATACCAAATTACCAAAATCATTGGGTATCAGGGCATATAGATCAGAGGTGCAAGGAGAACAACAAGGATAATACAATTAGGACATCTATCTGCCCTGAACCTTTTTACGGCATGCCAAATTGTCAAAAACACTGCGTACCAGAACATGTAGGCCAGAGGTGGTTGGAGAAAAGGATAATTCAGTAAGGACAGCTATTTTCACTGAGCCTTTTTAGGTCTTACAAAACAGCCAAAACCATTGGGGCATATAGCTAAAACGTGTTAGGAGAAAATCAAGGATAATTCAGTCAGGACCCCGTTCCGCATTAAACTCTTTTAGGCATACAAAATTGTCAAAAACCATTGGGTACCAGGGCATACAGGTCAGAGGTGCAGGTCGAAAACAAGGATAATTTAGTTAGGACACCTATTTGCTTTTTACGGCATTCAAAATTGCCAAAACCATTGAGTACCGGAGCATGTAGGTCAAAGGTGTGGAAAAGTAAGGATAACTCACTAAACACACCCATCCCCCTGAACCTTTCTACGTCATACAAAAACCATTAGGTACCAGGGCATATAGGTCAGAGGTGCTAAGAGAAAACCAAGGATAATTCTGTCAGGACACCTATCCTCCCTGACCTGTTTTACGGTATAGCAAATTCCCAAAAACATTGGGTGCTTGGGTGCCATGGTTCTTACATGGCGTTGGGGTGAGCCCGTGTAGTGTTACCAATAAGAAGTGCGGTGTTTTCCTTAAGCCAGGGATAAGAAGACATAGGAGAATATGTTCTTTGTTGATACGAAGGCCTATGCTGGCTGAGATTCTTGTGAGAACTAACGCCGAGGCCTGAAGGATAATCATGTGACTGTGAAGTTTATGACTTAAATGATTATAGGACTGCAATCAAGGACATTGCAATATCCATATTAATAAATTTGTAGAATATATCTATATACCATATGAGCCTCAGGACCCAAACCCCAACATATGATCGCAACCCTTGATAATGCCCTTGAGCTAAGTTTTGTTGATGTTGCTGCTTCTACGTATGCTCCTCATGTCGCCTATGGGTCGAACATTCCTTCCACAATAGCGAAATTCCTTTACCTGAAGAAAGCAGATATATTTTTCTTATTATATATGTAGGTTCACGCTTTAAATTTTGTCTGTTAAGCTCTATCTCCTCTCTCTCTTCTATGGTGACCCCATTTATAGGTTATGCAATGAGGAGGAGGAAAAAGTCACCCTTATCATCTTCTAATGCAAATTAGTCGCTCAATTGGTATACGAAGAAAGCCCAAGGTAAGGAATTGTAACAACGACACTCGGTAGAAGAAGGATCGATTCGATTGCACTGAACTAAGGAACTAGCAGTGTACAATAAACCAGAGGGTAGCAGTACTTGAAGACCAAAAACTCCGACTTCCTACCTTCCGTAATTATCGTCATCATCTGTATTTCAATAGAATCGGATGCCAATCCTATGAACAGAATCAAAATCATAAAATCGATCTTTTCGTCATCTCCACCTCGATTGAAATTTGTCCTTTTAAAATTCACCGAGTCGAATCGCGATCATGACTGGTCAACAGGGCCGTTGCAACCGGTCGGCTGATCGATCGGCACAAAGTCATTAACCGCAGGCAACCCAATTGGTTAAGGGTGATTTAAGAATTTCCACGCAGTGGGTTCGAGAATTCCCATGAAGAAAGAACAAAAGGAAAAGTGCTAATCTCTTTCTCTTCCTTTAACCATTGGACGAGGCCTGTAAAGAAGATAACTTGTTGAGCCGACTTCTAAAACATCTGGCGACCGAAGATTAACGAGCTGTTTTCCGCACTGTAAAAAGTTAGAAAGCATTTATGCTAAGACATAAACAATTTCATTACTTTTCTAAGGTGTATATGCATATATTTTATGTGTGAAATGAGCACTTGTTGAATACATATTTGTAGCCTAGGGTTTCTGTTTTGCTTAAATTTCTTGTCAAGGGAAGAAGAATGTGCTAATTTGCTCCTCTTGTAGAAACCTGCAAGCAAATCAATCTCCTTGTACAAATGCTGACCAGTAAAAAATGAAAACGTGCGCTCAATTTCCAATAGTAAACAGTGAAAACTCACTCCTATAAATTAAAAATCTAAATAGACGAGATTGACCTCATTAATCTTGCGATGATCTCACACTGATCTTCAAATCATTAAAAATACATTGTCAATTCGTGTTCTGCATGATTTATGCATCTAGGTTTATATTCCCCCCCCCCATTAGTCCATGGGAGTTTTATTTTGTACTTTTACGACGGTGTAGAGAAACAAGGAACGAAGTTAGGATGGGTAGGAGTAAATAATTAACCATCATGTTCCTTCCGCCACTAAAGGAATACTTAGTAAACTTGTCCAGAAGTATTTCATTACGGTGAACATGTTTCCCGGGCACAACCCACCCCTTGGACGTGTGTGTAAAGGGGTTATTTTGTGTTTTCTATGAGGCAATTCACGTCGCGCTCATGAAAAAGTCGACGGCCGAGCCGTGTGAAAGAGGGTCTGACAGGTGGCGCATGCCTAACGACGTCCTTTTGTCACTTTTGTGGATAGTGGACGGCCCGTCGCCATAGGAATTCTAATGGAACACGCGTTTAGAATCGGCCGAATCGATTTTGCCCTATCACGGAGACCTGTGGGATTTTTACGAAGAAAGTCGGCCTGTTGCAAAATGGTGGGGAAAGGATTGAAGAGTCGGCGGAAGTACGACTCCGCCGAGTAGGAAATGCAGCGGTCCATGATGCCGTAACATCGACGAACCGAAACCGACTTTTAATGAACCCGGTGGGAACAACCGTTTCATGAAACGACGCATACATACAACCTCCATAAACACGAAACCGAAGCGTTTTTTCTCCTGCTGACCTAATTAATTTCCGCACTAAAACTTTTATTTCAACCTTACTACCTTACAGTCTCACTTTGATCCAAATCACGCTGTTCTGATAAAATATTTGCATGAAACATGTTTACATTTCGACCGTCATTTGATGGACATCGATCTAAATATACACCCAGACCAGGCATAACAATAATTATGATAGTATGAAGTGTTTTCGACATAACCATACCTAACAGTAATACAATTTTACTTTATATTGAATGAAACTTGGTAACAACCTGTGTTGGACATCTGTTGAACATCGACAATGACAGATGGTCGTTTTTATAGCCAAACATTAAAAATAAACCAACATTGGCACATCATCCTTTACAGACATGCCATAATATTGGTAATGATGAAATATCAATAGTGACGGTACTGACTGTTTTTAGTCGTTAAATCTGAATCGTCGTCTTTGGATGAGTAAAATTATACATGTTCAATGTAATATTATAGAACATGTCAATGGCAGAAATTAAAAAGAAAAAACGTAATTTCCTTACCCTAACGCTACATTGAAATGAAAAGAAGTCCGTATGGTTATCCCTAGCGGTTGTTGGACTTATAGATAAATGGTTTTGTGGAAGACTTTACACCTGAGGACCAGAACCAAGGTGCCTTGTCATTACTGAGGGATTGGATGATCACCATTGCTACCCTACAAGTCCTCAATCTACCATCATTACTGTAGCCTATATTATAAACGAGTAATTAAAGATTATGCAGACAAGGTTCTGGGCCAGTTGATGCTGGTTATCAGATTTGATAAGAAATTTCAAATTGATATACCCGATAGATGGTACTTTGAGAAAGTGATCCCAGTTGCTGACTATATTTGGTATATATATGCCTCTAAGGCCTAGTATATAATATACCTTGGGCAGTGTGCCCCTGTATTTCAGAGCGACTTTGGCAAATGAAAACTGTGACGGGGAGGTCAAAAGTCTGGGTATTACCAACAACAGAATTTGCTTTTACTTGACGGTATTAATGGCTAGTTGTCGGTAGAAAAAGTACAGAGCCGTTTGGACATCGAGGCTATGACACACTGGGGGCAACAAAATTACCTTTGTTTAGGAACTAGGGTGTTCATGATAAAGGAGCAACTAGGCAAATAAATTGGATAATGGAAGTTCGATCAGGAAATCATTCGGCACTGAAACTTGTTGCGGCATAATAAATTGCCAATAACTTAGATCCACCAGTCAATAAGCTAACAATATGTCCTCTGTACAATGGGATTGTATACCAGAACAGAGCCATGAGAAAATCCTCAGATCCATCGCAAACAACAACTAAGCATAGGACCTGTTAGAGCTGTTAGGATAGTAGGATTGTTGGAAAATCAGACTCTAGGGACTCTCTGAGGTCAGAAGCAAGCTTGTGCGGTACTGCAGAAAGAAAACGAAATGCGGAGCATATCCTCTCTGGTTACGAAGGCATATAAAGACTATTATTCCAATACCCCTTGGATAGAAAAAGTTTTGGCAGGATCGGGAGCCTTTAACAAAGCTTCGGGATCTGAAAGGCTTCAGCTTTGTCATGGTGTTCATTGTCTCCATTCAACCTTACCCGTGCCGCTAGTCGTCCAAATCAGTCGCTTAGTCTCTAGACGTACGGTCGATCTATTACTACTACATCTAACAGTCATAAAAACGTAATGGTTCTTCAGGAAAATAAGTGGGAAAATCTTGCAATGAATATTTATCACACATTTATTAAGATTAAGCACTAAGTATGATGTGACAGCAATCTTCGCAAATGTCCTTAACCATTTAGGCATTTGGTACTTGGCTGGTTTTCAAGTAACTAGGCGCCAAGCAATCTCCCCCATTGTGGAGTCAAGTTTAGACAGGCTTTAAAACATATAAAATTAATTATATTGAGGAATAACATTTATTTATGTATTTGTTTTATTTCTGGCTGAACTCACCAGTGTTATTGGCGGTACGAAGTCATACCTGTTTTCTCCTTCCTACCTACTGAAATTGTTTTTATTATAATGCAAATTATAATTTTTTTATGTTTTATACAAATATAAATTTTAAAATTTAGTCTTGAATGTATTGCCAATAGCTTTGATTTATTAAATTCACTAGTTTCGTGGTCCGACATTTGAAAAATGACAAAAAGGAGGGAAAATTAAAAGGTGTGGTTGAGATGGGAGGTTGGTGTCCGAGTGGATCGAGGTCACGATAGCTCAAGTGGTCGAGCAGCGGCGTATCGAGCCAAAGATCGTGGGTTCGAATCCCACTCGTGCTATTGACTTTTTTTTTATCTCAACTGGAAACCTTAATTGCTTTGAATATACCAAATCGAGTAAGAAGGCTCCCATGCCAATTTATGCTTGGTGTTCCTACAGTGCTCACCTTTATAATAATGCATATTATTCTATCGTCATTATACTTTTGCGACCAAACTAGTTTCCAAGATGTTCACTATACTCATCTTGATGTGGGTCACCCCGCCCTGGAATCATTTGTCACATATTCGGTCGATAGACGACAGGTGCTTTGTCTATGATCAGAGCGATAACACTTCTCTCATCTTTTGCCCTTATGATTGTACGCCCTGGAACGTTACTCCGTGCAGTTAAATATTGAGAGTAGTATTGCAATATTATATATTACATTTGAAAAAAAGACTTTCCTAAGCAGCACGAACATAAGAATACGAAAGTTATTAATGAGGTAAATTGTCAACCACGTCATTTCTTAACATCTCTATGGTTGTTTATCGTTTAAGACGAAAATATAAATTACAGTTACTTTTAGAGATATCGTGTAAGGAAAAATTACACACGGGTTTCTCCCTATGTTCCTGACCTATAGTTTGACCTGAAAGTTCATAAGCTACGACCTTTTTAATAAAGAGAAAGCAAACATCAATCCAACGGAGGTTCTTTTTAACATAACACAATTAGGAAGATAAATAAATAGATTTTACACTTTTTTTTACTAATTACAAATTAACTGCAATATTTATGATTATTTAAAACAAGATTTTTCTTGAACAATGTATTCCTTTTTAATCCTCTTTAAGAATTTGTTTGATCTTTCCCCAATGTTGCCTCAGAGTAACACCAAAGCTCATACAAACTCCAAAACAAAAATGGATGGCACTAAACATTTCCGGTATATGGTTAAAGTAAATTATACAGGTTATGAAATGAGGAAGCAGAAGGCCATGTTATTCTTGAATGCGCAGCAACCGTTTAATGGAGATATAACCCAAGATACCAAGAAGACCTGGCCACAAAGAAACTCGGGTAATGAACATATAAACTAGGCCAGACGAATGAAGATTAGAGAAGAAGCTACCATATGGAGACATAACCTAGGGTATCAAGAAGACCCGGTAGACATAAACGTAGACAATGACCTTCTTAAAGAACGACTAAGAATTTAGGAAAGCTATGCTGCAGTGCTTAGGGTATAGCAAACCACTGCATGCTCGTATCCTTATCGCCATCATTATGACGTACGTCTTCACGTTTTAAACATTCTATTAATGACTAATGACGGTTGAATTCAAGGGGTTTTGTGTGGTGTTTAGTGACCGTTAGTTATGATTATTTGGAGATCGTGAGGTGCGGTCTGTTGTGACGAAGGTTTTAGAAAAACATTTTATTTATCATACCAACGTTTCGATGTTTAAATTCACTAATTTCGTGGTCCGCTTGACCAATTAATACAATACAATTAATTAAGGTTTTTAGTTGAGATGAAAAAAAGTTAATGGCACGAGCGGGATTCGAACCCACGATCTTCGGCTAGATACGCCGCTGCTCTACCACTTGAGCTATCGTGACCTCGATCCACTAGGACATCAACTTCCTATCTCAACCCCACCTTATGAGTTTTCCCTCCTTTTTGCCATGGCCAACCAAATAGATTACACGACATTTGAAAAACGGCAAAAAAGAGGGAAATCTCATAAGGTGGAGTTGAGATAGAAAATTGATGTCCGAGTGGATCGAGGTCACGATAGCTCAAGTGGTAGAGCAGCGGCGTATCTAGCCGAAGATCGTGGGTTCGAATCCCGCTCTTGCCATTAACTTTTTTTCATCTCAACTAAAAACCTTAATTAATTGTCTCGATGTTTATTGAGATCATCTTCAGGGCTTAAAGTGTTTGTTTTCTGTGTAGATATGTCATTATTTGGTGTCGTTTGAGAGTGCTCTGTCGTCAATTGTGGCATTTTTGAAGTTTAAGTTTTTTATGATATAAGTAGGAAATTCTTGTGTTATCTGCATTTCAACAAAAAAGTTCTCTGATTGATAGCCGATGCAAGTTTCTTTTCTTTGTTGGCGATGTTCTTCAGAACACTCTTTGCTTGGTGTCCATATGTAGTTGAAATCTATTCATTGAATCCCATGTTCTTCGTTCTTCTCGTGTAGAAATGTGCGGTGTTTAGTGACCTTAGGTTAATGGTTATTTGGAGATCAGAATATGCGGTCTGATGTGACGTAGGTTTTAGAAAAAAAATTTCTTTGTCGTGCCAACGTTTCGATTTTTATTGAGCCCTGAAGATGATCTCAATAAAGTTCGAAACGTTGGCACGGTTAAGAAAATGTTTTTCTAAAACCTACGACACACCAGACCGCATCTCACGATCTCCAAATAAACAAGGAGTTTTGGTGAAGTTTCCTGTAGGGTACGATTCCTAGCAAGAATTTGCAAACTTTTCTCATTTATGTTTTTCTGCATATCAGAATACGGTTAAAAAATTGCGAAAAATTGTAATCCTGACCGAAAATTATCGATAACACCTAAATTACAAGTTCACCACCCAAATTGTAACATTCTTCTAAAAAGCAATTACTGTTTAAACTTTAATTGTTCATATTTGATTTTTAAGTGCTCTGATTAGGACTTGAGAGGGGCACTTTGTCCCTTTCTCCAGTGCTCTGACAATAATAGAAAAGGGACCCCGGAGTGCCAATCATTGAATCCTTACATGGTAATTTCCTTCCCTAGAGAACATCTGCCGCCGGCGGCTATTCTTTGGAGCACTTGAATTCCTTTATATTACCATTCACAACTGAATCACTAAATGGCTTTCCAATAAGCCAACTACCACAGATCTAATAATTCTATCCTAGAAAGTCCTTAATGGTCGATTTTCAACACGCTAGCTTCCCCTCCATTATGAAATTGCTTAAACTTTTATAAGTAAAGCTTATTCTCTTTTTCTTGTATGATGACAGAGAATAAAGTAATATTTATTGCTGAAATTTGGTTGTTTTAATTATTCATACACCATTAAGATGAAGGCTATCCAACTTTCCACTGCAAATATGGTTAATAGTTATGTTTCATCTGAGAATTTCAGCGTGTAATTAAAAGCTAAATTAAAAAAAATAATAATATAAAAGTATTAGCGAGTCTTTTCTTATCAATGTATTCTGTTTCTCAATTCTTCTTTTAGTATGTAAAACGAAGTTTTTTCAAAGAACGGATTTTCCTATAATTTTGCGTCAAATCCGGTACGTGATCCTTAGGGTAGATTTTAAAAGGGATTGCCTCGAAGATGATGTTGACAGTGAAGAAGCCATAGCACTCTGGTGATATTTGCATAATCTAATGCATGCGTCTGTGTTTGCCGGGGGATATCTTTGTCATTATGCTGGCGCCGGCGTGCATCCCATTTCTACATCAGCACTACCGACTACCGTCTCGTGATGTAAATTTCCGATGGAAGTTGGAAAATTCTTGAGATGGAAAGACCGTATCTGTGAAATTGTTATCTTTTCCTGGTCGATTTCCCACACTTATTTAAAAAACACTATTAAAAATGAAAACAAAACAAAAACAATTAGGCGGACAATGATGATGGATGAGGATCAAATTTTCATAACAATCATCGCACAATACTCAGTACAATGTTAAACTATTTTTTGTCCTACTCTCTATGAAAATTTAGCTAGTTTAAATTCCAAAAGGCTAAGAAACCAAAGATGCAAAAAATATTTTAATTTCGCAAAAGTAAGATTTCCTCCTTTGATTGGCAGGGTGATGAAAAGTTATTTTCTTTCGGCATTTCGCCATCATCAGTGTGTTAGAGATAATTCGGCCAAACTGTAATTGTACTGCACTACACATTGAACATCTGACGGACTGTTAAATGATCAAATCAATAATAGTCACTCCTGTGTATTGGCGTTAATTACACCGTCACTTAGGATGTTGCGAAGCCAGTGACTTCAATATTCGAGGAGGATTATCTGGAAAGGTTTCTGTCGTTGGTGTGGCAGGAAATCGTAAAAAATAAAAACTTGGGTGAACTGAACAGTAAAAAGCGATTAATTGATTTCTTTTTCAAATGATTTCAATGCAGTTAAAAAACACAGCTGAGTAGAACTATTGTTTATACTCACTCCATCCATTTTTATTAGAAAACATGAAACCACAATCATATTTGTACAAAATATGTATGTATATAAAATATCAATAAGTTATATGAATACAGAAACTATATTTAGGTTGGTAGGTTTTAGAGGTAGGTTTAGAGATTTTTAGGTTGGTTTAGGTTGGTTTGGTACAAAATACATTGAGCAAATAGTATAGTTATAAACAAATCTGAGAGACCTGTCAGACCAGGAGGCATTGGGGAGAGAAACCAGTGCTGGAACTTTCATTTATTTAATTGGTTAGGTTAGATAGAAGGTCACGAGGCCATCGTCGTTATCAACGGCTCGGAGGATTGTAAGGGTGAGACGTTGAGGAAAGAGTTAGGGCTAGAGAGTTAGGGTGGAGGGATAGTTTAGAGTGGAAAGAGAAGAAGTCTGTTCGGATAAGATCTTTCACGAAAGGGATTTTAAGATTTTTATGGATCGTTTGATTGGTGACATAGAAGGGAGCATTGAGGATACGGAGGAGAACTTTAGATTGAAAAGGTTGAATTCGTTGGATATTAGATGATTTGACCGAGCCCCATAGATCGACTCTGTAGGTTCAAATAGGATGAGTGTTTGGTAACCGGTTAGTTCGTTATGTATGCTTAGTGTTGATTTTGGTCCGAGTAGATGTCTGAGTAGTCCATAACTGTTGTTAAGTTCTTGCCGTTTTAATCTAGTGTGTGAGTTCAATGTAGTCTACTATCTAAGTAAAGCCCAATGTAGCGGTATCATCTTGTTTTATATATGCATTGGTGAGCCGGTTTCATATTTGAGCGCAAACATAACTTGCTGGCATTTTTGTTCGTTTAACCTGATCCGCCAAAGTTTGCACCAACATTGAGGTACAGGTGTTGTTGGATTGCTTCTGTTGCTAAAATAGGATTGGAGTGTTTTGATAAGATTGCATGTCGTCCGCGGAGGTTGTGTGTTGGATGTGTGGGTATGTCAGAAGTGTAGATTGTGTAGAGGATTGCGTCTAGGATACTTCCTTTTGGAACGCCAGCTTTGATTGGCGTGATAGGTGAAAAATCGGTTCCGATTTTCACTTTAAACCATCGATCCGAGAAGAAGGATTTCGGGATAAGATAGTAGGAATGAGGGAGGATACGTTTTAACTTATAAAGGAGGCCGGGGTGCCATACTCAGTGAAATGCTTTCGTAACGTCCAGAAATACGGCTGAGCAGTATTGTTTGTTTTCTAGAGCTGAGGATATCGTGTCAACTACTCTGAAGCACTGCTGAACCATGGAATGGAGAGGTCGAAACCCAAATTGATGGTTAGGAATTAAGCTTTCATAGTCGAATATGGGAATTAGTCTTTTAAGGAGGAGATGTAAAGAGGCTTATTGGTCTATAAGAGGATAGAGCTCTGAGGGATTTGTGACGTTTTGGTATTGGGGTTATGAAAGATAGTTTCCACTGGATGGGGAAGTAGGTTATGCGAAATATTACATTGGAAATGGTTGTAATGTACACTATTGCCTTTTTGGGTAGATTTGGGAGGATTTTAGGGTAATAAGGTCATGGCCCGGGGATTTTGTTTCGGAAAGGCGGTGAATCTGATGCATGACGTCTGCGGGGATGATGGGCTTGGGGGTAGAGGGAGAGGGAGAGGAGAGTCAAGAAATTCATTGATCTGAATGTGAAGAACTTTTGTGTTTGGTAACCTTCCTAGTAGCTAGCCAAAGGGGGTTGTCTTGTGTGTATAAGGAATCAAGGTATGACTGGAAGTGGGATGATGGTAATAGTAATTTTACGGTAATTTTTAGCCGAATCGGATTGAGACGAAAGTGAATCGGGAGTGTTTGGCTTTCCCCCTTTTAAATCCGCTATTTCCATTCGACCTGCTTCCGTATAAATTGCTCCTGGTGTTTAGGGAGATAAAGAAGAAAAAAAGATGATAACACCCTCATCAATTTGCAGCCGTTGGGCCCCCTATATCTAATCCCCATACCCATGCTCTTCCCCTTACAATGCTTTTAGTAAGCGGTTCATGATTGATGAAAACCCTGGCCGAAGGAGGCGTCACTGAGGAACAATGTTTAAAGCAATCGAGTTAAGCTTAACGTCGTCCTTTCCACTAAATATAGGTGCTATTATTGTAATTTAATCACTGTACGGTGCCCCTCTTTGATTTAATTTTATTCCAGGCATGATGCATTATCTTTCACGCTCGAACAATAAGGGGGGCTTAAACTGACAATTAAGCCGTGAACTATGTTCAAAAAGCTATGGAGAACTTTGGCTATGACAGATTAGAAGCTCTTGAAATTATTAAATATAAAAATGTTTTTACAGCATATATCATTTTTACGACATCCTACGGAGTAAAAACAATGATGAACTTTTGTTCTAAGCATTTATCATTTTTATTCCTTTTTAAACATATTTTAATCCCCATACTCACTCACAATAGGACAATATGTGCATATTGTCTTCACCCGGAAAGGATTACCGATGGCTAAATATAAAAATCTATACATGAACACTCTGGAAGGTGTGGTCATAATAAAAAGCAAATTCAGTCGTTACTGCCAAGGTTTCGACATATTTAAGGTCATCATCAGGGCACATTTTTAATGTCTACATATTGACAGATTTAAGTTTTTTTACAAACGATCTTAAATCGAAGACCGACTCAGTCCATCCCATCTAAGGATAAAATTTACACCCAACAGTTTTTCAACCATGGAGATCATGGTTTAAACAATTTTTTTGTTTATACAGAAAACACTGTAGTTTAAATCGTGACCAGGGCCGTTTATTATGTTATTTTGTTTATGTTCTTTACGCGCAGTCTGGAGTTTACTGTTTACATTCATTGGATTCTTCACAGCCAGCAGGGTTCTGTGATCTAATCCGACCTTTTGAGAACTGATAGCCGATACAAAACAGATTTTCCCCGCCAGTATTTTTTTTATATGTAAATTCCTTTTTCTCATTTAACTAGAAATCAAAGTAAAGTTTGTGTACTGAAGTAAGAAATAATTCAGCAGACCAAAACTTTACAAAACCGTGGAAATATTTTGAGAAGAAATTAAATTTTTGAGCTAATGGATAAAACTAACGGCTTAGAAATTTAAGAATCGATAGGATGGAAAGTTCATGGATAGTTTTACTTGATCTAAGGGGTCATATTGAAATGTTAAGGCCGAGTGATCACCGTTCCTCCGTCTTGAAGATTTCCTTTCATAATAACTTTTAACTCTTTGCGAGTTGAAATATGTTTTAGAAAATAGTAGAGACAAAAAAATTCAGCGATAGAATTTCATGTAAATTTTATAAACATGCGCCAGGCGACTTTCTGAGGGTGTTCTAGGATTTTTTCAACAAATGTTGAATGAATATTATCCCTAAGACGTATAGAGAATCAATTATTTTATATACAAAAAGCAATAAAAATAATTTCAATTAATTGGTTGAGATGAAAAAGCCAGTGTCACGACCGGGATTCGAACCCACAAGTTTCGGCTAAGGACGCCACTGCTCTAACAACATGAGCTATCGTGACTTCGATCCGTTCGGACACCAACTCCTCATCTCAACCTACAACCTTTTAAATTTTCCTTCTTTTTGCCATTTTTTTAAAAATCCGTGTTGATCGAGGTCACTATAGCTCTAATAGCGTATTGAGCCGAAGGTCGTGGGTTCGAATTCCGCTCGTGCACTAGCTTTTTCATCTCAAATAAGACCTTAGAAAAAGAATGATTAATTCAAATACTTAATAGGTCAATTATGACAGCTTTGCATATATGGATTAATAGAAATAATTCACTAGTTTTCGAGGTCCGCTTGACTAATTAATATGTTTCAATTATTAAGGTTTTTAGTTGAGATAAAAATGTCAGTGTCACGGGCGGGATTCGAACCCACGACCTTCGGCAAGATACGCTGCTGCTCTACTACTTGAGCTATCGTGACCTCGATCTCCGTGGCCATTTCATTTGTCGCCGAGAATCAAATAGGTTACACGACATTTGAAAAATGGCAAAAAGGAGGTTGTCCGGGGTTGAAATGGGAAGTTAGTGTCCGAGTGGATCGAGGTCACGATAGCTCAAGTGGTAGAGCAGCGGCGTATCTAGCCGAAGGTCGTGGGTTCGAATCCCGCCCGTGACACTGACATTTTTATCTCAACTAAAAACCTTAATTAATAGAAGTAATGTTGAAAGTTATAGAGATATATGTTTTAATAATACTAATAGTAAGCTCTTTGAAGGCTTATTAGATGGACAGAATTTGCAAATGGGCCAGTAAAGGCCCTCAATAATTTTCAGTCACGTTTTACGCGTGTATATAAGTTGTCGAGGCACTCTCAACACGACACGCACGAATGGCAATTACCCAGAAGGCAAACACTTTGAGCCCTGAAGATGATCTCAATAAAGATCGAAACGTTGGCACGATAAAGAAAATGTTTTTCTGAAATTTACATCACACCAGACCGCATCTCACGATTTCTGAATAATTGTTGTCGATAATATATATTCAATAACAAGCATTTTTGATTTAAAACTCTCAAAAAAAGTCAGAAGGTTTTTTTTTATTGACCTTTCATCAGCTTCCGATGTTGTAGATATGTTGTTAACTTCATAGTATGACTCTTTCTACAAAAATTGTCAACGCAATTAAAGATTTGATGTACCGTTCGAGGTTTTCGGCTTAAAAAGCGCAAAACTGAAGAATTGGAAATGAGTATGGGAGTCAAACAGGGGGCGCTTCTCAGACCGTCATTATTCCCATTATTTTTAAACGACTTAAAGATGAGATAGATAGAGCGGGTATACAAATTGGGAAATTCGGAATTAAATCGCTGGCGTATGCCAATGAATGGAAGATACAACTAATTTGGAAAAAGTAAAAAAAAAATTAATTTTTCAAAATGGTGGCAGGATAATAAAGAAAGAAAAGTGGTGCATTAGTGTAAAATAATTGATACTGTGAATGAATATTTACAGCCTGAGATTGTACTTACATCCAAACTGTCTCTAAAGAAGCACTTCAAAAAATAAAGTGTTATTTGCGAAGCAAAGCATCAATACGATGTTGTTTTTATTTAGAAAATAATGACATCTCGTTAGAATCAAAATAGTGGTCGTTAGGTCTTCAATACAAGCACTGGCGCGATTCAATTTCGGTTGGAAACAACTATCAAAAAACTAAGTAGATTTTTAGATTTTTCTTGAGAAAAAAATGTTCAGATTACAACTGCGGGTAAGTGCTGTTTTATTTTTCGAGACAAGAAGCAAACGAATTTGCATACAATCAAACTTGTAAATGTATAGTAAAATTTTAAGTATGAGATGGATTACCATTATTGCATGTGAATTTATCAAATTAAAGGTGGGTTGGTTTAAAGTTGGAAGTAACTAATTTTATTATTCATGCTTTTTTTTTGGTAAGCTAAATACATAATGAATGTAATGACAGAAATCTTACGGATGATGCGACGATGCGTATTTAAAATGTGAAAAGTTCTTGTTGTAAATATATATAATTTAAATAATGGTTAATAATAACAATCAATTTAGTATTAAAATATCTTATTTATCATTTATTTCACCGGCAAACATGGATGTGAAAATAAGAGTAAAGGGGTAATAAGTGCAACTTCTTTTTGAAAACTTCCTCGTCGCTTTTTTATTATTTAAAGGACCTGTTTAGGTAAAAACCAAACTTTAACATCACCGCTTTGAACTCCTGTGAAATCAATACTTTGGTTTTGTTTGAACAGTGCTGACTTCTGCAAGACTAATTTTACCTTTGATTTTATAATTGGTAAAGACCCAAAAAGCGTACGGATAATTTATTCTTTTGACCTCAATTTTTCGTGTAAAAGGTGAAACAATGGCTCGCTAAAAAGGTTTTCGTATTGTATGAATTGGCTTCTTTGTATTTCACTTTTACATATAAGACGTGCTATTTTTGTTCTCTTTTTGTGCTTTTAAAACGTCCTTTCTTTACTTTCTATTGCCTCAAATGATCAAACAAGAATCATTCAACAACTAGTGCCTGCCCTAAGGTTTTAAAGTTCAGTGCCCGATTGAGGTTTGGCAGAAAGTTAGCGAAAACCGCAACTTCAAAGGATTTTCGTACAGCGAAATGATTTATCACTTTTTATTTATTAATAAACACTATATTCTTGCAATTAGAGGGGATCGCTCTCTGGCTCGAACATAGCACATGATAATAGATAATATTTTAACATTTGACATCTCCAATTTAACTTATATACGTTTTTTGTGTTGCAGGTAAAGTGCTGGTTTTATATAGAAGTACCTTAATTCTTTATGTAAGTAGATCACAATTGACAATAAGTCACATTAAAAACTTAGCAATAAAAGAGGGCCTTTTAGCTGTTTGGTTAGGGCGTCCGACCCGTTTTCGCCACGCTAGAGGTTCTGGGTTCGAATTCCTGCATAAACCATGGAATTTCAATTGAGAATAATATGATAAAAGCATTATACCTGATTCTGACCTCTCAACCATATCACACCCAATGAAAAGATAGTCGTCAAGTCCTGATCGAAATTAGTTTACACTTTTAGGAAGGGTTTTGGCCGTCCGACTCGTATTTGCCACGCCAGCGGTTCGAATCCTGGGCACTAAGGTAAGAAGGAGGCTTTTGAGCAATCGAAGTTTTCAGAAGGATTGCTGTATCGTCAGCGGGTCATCAGCTAGGATTTAAGTGTACCACGGTGTTTAGGGAAATCTGCCGAGTAAATGCTGAAAAGTAACGAACCTAGGAGGCTCCCTTGAGGAACACCAAATTACAGATGTTGATGTTGGTAAGTAACGTGGAAGAAACCATAGGATAGGTATGAATTTAGAATGAGATGGAACTTAGTGGAAAGGAAGGATATGAGTTTTCAAATACCCTGGTTTCAGACGAGATCGAACGCCTGAGAAAAGTCTAGATTGACCCCAGAGAAGGACTGCTTACGTTCTAAGTATGTTGCGATGACGTTTGCAACACTCTTAACTTGAAGTAGAGTTAGATAGACAAATAGGATTTCTGGGATAATGTTGGTTGTGGATTTCTGGGCATCCAAGGGCATACCCTCTCGTATGACAGGATTTTCTTTAATTTACATTAGTCAGCAGGTCCACACTATGCGTTTCTTTAAGGAAGAAAACAAAACGGCAAGAACGCCATAATTGGCAGACTTTAATAATTCAAAATTAAAAAAAACTAGCAACAAACACAGATACTATGAATGTAAAGAGTATTGTAAAGTTATATGACCCCTTGCAGTAACACCCACGACCTTAGAATTATCGTCCAGTATGACTGTGCCATTCGTCCAGCAGTCCACACACTGATATACATGTCCATTTTAGGCAAGCTATCCAGTTAACGTAATGATCCCATTGTATATCATCCAAACGTAAAGTTAACATTAAGTTTTGCAAGGATTGATAAGTCCATTGTTCAATTCGAACCGTTAGAAATAATACAGGTAAAAATTGAAAAGGTTTACTCGGTGAAGTACATGTCTGGTCGTTTTAGATTATCATGGAGACACCAGGTATATCTTAAAACGTTATTCCTAGTAGGTACTGAAAAGGAGGCTGCTGAACCATCGCTCATGCCAATCGGTAGTCTGGTTTTTCTAGTGCTTCAGAGGCGTCTGATGATTCTTGATGGTTGAGGTTTGTTTTGAAATTACAACAGTAGTGTGCACAAGGCCAAAATGTTGATTTGCGAACAGGGGAGCAGCAGAGAGTAGACGAGGAGTTTAGATGTAATGCGAACTAACTTTGTGCGAAATTTGAAGTTTTACAGTAGAAACGTCGATCGGTGAGTTGAAGGAATAATCAGCAATCACGATGATATTAATATGAAAATAAAGTTTGTTAAAACCTGCCTCCAACTTTTAAACATTCCCATAATAAAAATAAAAAAATGAAAGATTAGGAGAGACAGGGGTGAACACATGCGAGATTGTGTTTGTGTGTCACCAGAATGTAATATACCGCTCCCTTCCACTCGGAAATACGTTTAGCATGAAAATCATCCTACTGTTATGTCAGGACAGATGTTTGCATATGGTAAAATTTTAAACTTGCAGACCAATTTGAAACGGAGGTTTTTTCATATCTATGACAAACAAGTGACATTGGCGTATTTGGACATATACAATCAATGACGATCAATCGCCAGGAACATAAACATAACTTATGTAATGTGACGCGCAGGGATCGATTTCTGTTTGATTCCGAACGTGTTCGCCAACGTTGCCATGACCGACCTACTTTTCATATCAAATAATCGGTGAAAGGAGATGCTCGTGACTTTTATCGGTGGCCGTTATTTCTAGATGCAAACACCTTTACAATGGCATTATGGTTTATTTTACAATTGAAGTAGTAGAGAAATGTCAGCCACACTTATTATACTCATTAACATGCCTTCAAGTCCTACTGACTGCATTGTATGTGTTATAAAGCAGTTCCAAACCTTACACTCAACCAGGAGTACTTCAAGGCAGTATACTAAGGCTACTTATATACAATTTTACTGTCAATATTCTAACAAATATGAAAACTAAGAACTATATAAAACTAATGAATAAGTGAATATAGGTTACTATATTAGTAAATGGTACAAAATTAAGGGTTGAACACTCAACGAAGCTTAACGTCGAATAGTCCCATATGCTGCCCTGTAAGTTTTAGCCGTCTATAGAGACAGTGCAATTATAAACCGTGAATCAAACGCTTTGAAACATCTCAAAACCATACAGCTATATCAAACAGTCGTAAGTCAATTTAATTTGTAATAATCCGGCCAAGGTTGTCCCATCTATTCTATGTACATACAGTAATAATTCAAGATATATGCCAGGTTATTGTGGCCCACCCTAACCCATTACTGGCACAAATTGCCTTCTACACCCTCTAAGATCTAAAGACCTAGGTCGCAAAACATCCCACAAAATTTTTCCATTCTAGGAAATGTTGTCAACCTTTTAACACTGCAAGAGACTTAATCGTGTGACTACGTGCATTCACTTCAAAGGTCAGCGTCCATATATTGGACTGTGCAATTTTCTTATTTTTGTTTTTATCAAATTTGATATATAAATAATGAATTTAAACTTTGAATCAATAACTACGCCCAGGCAGTAAGTATTAAAGTTGGTGCTCCGCGCGGGAACGGATCGTAATAGTTAACTGGTAGAACGATGAAGAAAGAGTATGTCTAATTATAATTATCTAGGAATTCCAGTGAGTTACAGTTTTTATGAATGCTGAGTATTAGCTTACTAAGCTTCGCGCACGATACTTTTTATTATTTGTCTTCTTGGTTTACAAGGGAGAAAAAATATTGAACCCTTTAAGTTTTCTTGCGTGTCGAGAACATGGACCCATAGATGGCCCTGAGAACCTAAGCTAGAAACGATGAATCGTCCTTAACCGATTAAGAATAGGTCATATGCGGTTGCCACACTGGTGGCCCCTTACGGACAGAAGGGTTACTCGATGTGTCCCACAAAACATAAGCTGTCATGCTTAGTTACGTACAGAGAACGTGTAGGCATGCCGCCAGATTTAAGAACGATTCTCGTGGTCAGTACCGAGTTTCTGAGTCCCATTTTCCATTTTATACACGTCATGGATTTTTTTATTGTGTGTAAATCTGTTTTGTCTAAGTGCGTGTATGTATTAGTGTGAGTGGTAAGGATTGATGGTGAAATATAGCGTCGCCATCAATCCTCCAGCACTGTGCGCCTAAAAGCTCGATAGAGGAATATTTACGAAAATAATCTCTCGACCCTAATTTAGATAAGCTTAGTACTATTGTGTATAGGTCGCTGGAAGAATTTGGAGTTGTCCACTGAGTAATCAGAATGAGTGTAATGTACGTGGTATGGTAAAAAAGGATACTAGGAAGCGGGATTTGCGCTCCCCAGGCACTGCAGCCTTCTGGCTTATTGTACCTTCCTAGTTCCTTAGTTCAGTGCAATAGACTCAATCCTTCTCACAGGACAGTCGCTGCTGCAATTTGATTCCCAAAGTTTTTTCGGTACGTTAAGTTAAATCTCCATTGAGCTGTTCCTTCTCATTCGAAGATGATATGAGTGGCTGTTTCTTCCTCCTCATTACATAATCTGCAAATGGGGTCATCGCTGTATATACCCATGTTGTGTAGTTGTTTTCTCAGATACCAGTGACCGGTTAGTAGTCCTATCACTCCTCTGAGTTTATCCCTCTCCAGTTGCAACAGTGGTTTTGCCAGTCTTGGTGAGGGTTGTTTCATCATAAGTGTCTAGCACCGCTAGAGTTTATCCACTTCTCCTTTTGCTTTGTTTGGATCCATTCTGCGATGGAAGATTCTATATTTGTTTTTGTTACCCCAAGTATAGGTTCAGGGCCTATGTATTGTCTTGCAGATTCTCCTCTGGCGAGAACTATCTGCTTTCTCATTACCCAAAATTCACTTGTGCCCTGGCACCCAAGATATCATCAGGTTGTTGTGTTTTCCCAAATTTTGGAGATTTTGGATACATTCACTGACCAATTTTGATGGGATTCTTTTACACGCTAATGCTTTAATGGCTGCTTGGCTTTTAGATCTTATGAGGATTTTTTTGCCAGTGTAACCTCTTTTAAGATTTTCCAGAGTACAAACATTAATGGCATGTATTTCTGCTTGAAAGACCGAAGTGTACTTCCTAATGAGTTTGATTGCTCATGTTTTGGGCTTGTACAGAAAACGCCGGTTCCTTCGTTTGTTTTGGATCCATCTGTATACCATACCATTGCATCTTATGCTCTCCTGTGTTCTTCCTCTCCTTTGTAGTCGGTTAAGACTTTATAGGAAGTTGTGAAGAATGTTTCCGGGATCATATAATCAGTCCCCATTTCTAATAATGGGTGTGAATGTATTTATTTGTGCGATTGTATTATACATGTTATTTTTAAGGTAGATTATATTTTGCGCTGGGTGCTGAAATTATCTAGGAGTCGAGCATCTGCCTTAAGCGTCCCAGCCGTACAATGGTAGGTGAGAACTCCCTGTGTTATAGACCCTAAGGTTAGCACATTTGTGAGTGTCATCGGAGTTCTTGTAAGTTTTTTGTTATTTGTATTTTTTGTGACGGTTGATAATTTGAGGTTGAGTCAATATTGTTACACTAATTCTTCGGGGATTCGACTTACGAACGTGTCACAGTGAACGATGTCGAAAATTAAACGTCTAAAAGGTCGAGCCAGCATATTATAATATTTCGAAAAAATCAGCTTTTGCTCAGAACCTGAGGATCTTGGAAAGATGTGAGATCTAAACAGGGACTTTAACATTTCTATTAAAATGCGCATTAAAACATTTGAAGCTTACCCGCAGAGAAAATTAAGCAGTTCTGCAGAACATCAATAATATTGAATAAGTACCATAGTATGGATTTAATAATGAATTAATATTGCCCAATTAAGCCTTTAAGTATGAAATACTGTACGATTTAATTACTGGTTAATTCGAGTGGAAATTGGAAGCGGAAGGTTTGACCCACGTGCCTAAGTAAAATGAATTTACGACCCTTTTATGCTCGGCCGTTTTCGGTGCTCAACCCTCTCGGCGCCCTCACCCTCTCGTACTAACAATCATTTTTTCCGCCTCGTCCTCCACACGGTCTCGCCCTTCCATCCAAAAAACCCCAAGATAACCACTCGGCGCTTCTTTTGTGCGGCTTTAATCGCCGTAATGAAGCCGGTTAAAACGAGGCGTAATGAAGGTGGAAGCCGTTTCGAAAAAGGAAAGCCGCCCCTGTCAGCCGCATTTGCTGGCCCCCTTTTGCGATATTGGACACCTCTTTTAATTCGGTTTTAAACATTTGGGAAAAAACTGACCTCTCTGTTTCTGACTAACAACACACATGAGAACTGATTTCATATCAATTATTCATTAAACGGTTCAATCGATCGTTTATTCCTTCAATAATTAGCAGTTTTATAAAACAAATAACTGTATAGTGTACAAGAGATAGCCCAACTATTAGTACAGTACTAAATGTAACTGTAGATTGGAATATAAAAAAGATATAATAACCAATATTACAACTTATTGGCATACCCTGATAAAAAAAAAAACAGCCCCGTTATGGACAGGTAGCAAAGTATCCCTGGTCTCGATTGAGGACTGCCAAAACCACTCGCTTCTTGTTGATGAAATCTGGTAATTGGATTTCCACGTAGATAATACCGACGGTTGGTCGATAAACATTAAGTGGATAAAAGCTTACGGTGGATTCACTGGAAGCGAAGCAGCTGACACATTAGCCAAGGAGGCAGCCAAGTAGGCAGCCAACAGCAAGGACGAAATTAGCTTTTACTGTGTGCCGATGAGCTATGTACACTCCAAGACGAGGCAAGAAAGCATGGATGAGAAATTCAACAGTCACATCATCAAAAGGGCTTCACATCAGAATGTTCTTCCCAACGATAACTGCCCGAGTAAACTCAACATATAATCATCACTATAAGTTGACCCAAGTACTTACTGGGCACGGGAAAACCGAGCATACCTTCATCGGTTCAAATTATAGAGGACTCAAAATTCCATTATAGTAATCCTTAGGAACATTGCTTCCCGTCTACTCGGCGTCTTAAAAAGGACTATGAGGATCTTTAACGTCCGCACCTAGCCTATTCGGCCTTATCGGACATTTTGATTCTCAAGATGAGAGCTGACGCACCTCCGCATACTACAGAAGGGTGTTACTGCCGCAGCGTTGGTGTAGAGGCAGCTCCGAGGGGCCAAGACATCCTCGCTCTCCGCTTGCCCATTCCTAGTGGTCGGGTCCGCATTAAGCATCGAACCGTATGCCGCGCGCGAAGGGCTACCTAAGCCAAAATACATCGGACAGGTCTCCTGCGCACTTCCTAGATAGAGAAGGCCACTCTACCTCCCAGAGTAGTTGGGCTTCCCTAGCGTAGAAACTACCGGATCCGCTCCGGCCGCGGTTTTGTTTAAAGTAGAATTGCGAACCACCCCCTAGAGGAGAACGCCTACGGTAAAAGCCTCCAATCGAGCTCAGCCTACACCTACGTGCAAACCATACTCGAGTAGGAGCAACCGATTCACTACCCGTTCCCATCCGCCGCTACTCACACATTCGAGGAACTTTTCAGCATAATCATAGCGTCCTCAACGCTTATACGCTGCCGTTCGTTCCGCCGAATCCCGTGAGGACGGGTGTATAACGATGGTGCGTGCGAATTTCGTGCGAAGGTCACAGATAAAAGACAGCCTCTTCTTTAAGTACCCGCCAGGGGTCTCACTATGGCCAACTACGAGTTCATTCCCATTGTAACAGGGGCTGAACCTTGGAACATTTCAGTTACCCCATTGTGCAGATGGTTATGCACCCACCCATATGCAGACAGGATCTGGTGCCCTAACCCTCGTGTGCCTCTGATAAGGAACCCGCCGCTCCATGCCTACCCGAGGCCGAGACGAGTACAGCTTGTGCTTTAGAGAGGTTGTCCCGCCCTCAGGGCTGCACCTTTATTTTTCGCCCTGACACCCCCTTTGTAACCAAGGGTTGGGAGGGGTCACAGGATAGAATAAAGGAACCTGGATTGAGAAAGGGACGTTGATGAGGACACGAGGTACACCTTTCTTGGGCCCCGAGCTTTAATCACATAGTACCACCGTCATCGTCCTTGTTCCATATTAAGTGGGCCACGACTCCCTGGGTGGAAGTCCTGAGGAACAAACATGGGATCACAAACTGTTCTACTGTACTTTATTTTAAAAGCCCAGATCAGAGTTCGGGCGGTACGTGATGACAACGTGATATACAACCTGGCCACCGACGTGGAATACGCTTACGAACGTTATATGTATATTATAACGTGATATACTGGGGGGGCTAAGTTAAGACAAAATTATAACACCATTAAATTCATTGCAATCTGCAAGAAGCACCATATGTTATAAATAAAAATGTAATTATTTGATATATTACAAGCACACTTGTTATAAGCGTGTAATACAAAAAGGGAGCGTGCAATAAATTTAAAAAAAACTTATTGAGGCAATATGACTGCTATTTAAGCATTGAAGTCATTTTGATGTGATTGGTAGGAAAGTTGTACTTGAAATGGAGTGAGATTGGAGATTACTTTAGAATTTTTTGCTAGATCTAGCTAGATCTTTCAGCATCAAGTGCACATTTAAGTAGTTGTAGATGGCCTGATTGCACGTTCACCGGATACTGGCAGATACACAGGGCAGGAGTCCCAGGATGTAAAGGAGACCGCAGAACACATTTAATCTCTATGTCTATGAGGGTGTACATTCTTGCAAACAGGCAAGCAAGATACTACATTAAGGCACCTTTGGCAAGGTTATGGAGGTTGATGAACAACCTGAACCAGTGAGTTATAAAATTATAGGATACAACTCTACGCCTTGTCGTCACCTATGTCATCTCTATCCATATCCCTATGGTTACACTAAATTTGGTAAGCGCGAGCGTTGAGCCATGAAAAAGAGCCAATTCATTTCACCGAGTTTGATCCGATCCTTAAAAAGAGCGGTTTTTCCTATAGCTGCGAAATACCACAATAGGCAGACTAGGGTAATCGGTAACCAAATTATATAATTATAGTTCATTCAATCGTAACCAAAGATGCGATGCGAGAAAAATATCAAAACGTTTTTGTAAGGAAGCAACCGTGATTACACAAACGTATTTTTCCCCCCACACAACTGATTGAAAGCACTTGCAGCATATAGTGCAGTACAATCGATGATGTCGGACCTTCAAACCTTGCGCAGTAATTTTTTACAGTTGTACATGTATTTTTATTTTTTATGTTTGTTGTACCTCACAAAACGTACTCATTTGTTGGTTTTGTATTAGATTTCACTTGTTGGTATTTTGTTTAAATGATTACATTATATTTTCCGACCCTTCAGCTCCGTTGTAGCTTTCTTTATAGAAACAAATTCTTCTGTTTTGCACAGTAAAATGGTGTCACTTCATCAGTAGTGATGACAAGAGGAATCAACGTATGGTATCTTAGGTTTTTAAGAACGTTGTTGACTCTTGCTCATTTGGATAACCACGTTCGCCTATATTATACCATTATTTTTCTTTTACAAAATACTTTTTTTCAAGTAATGGTGGTTAGTACATTCAACGCACTTTCTGTCAAACATCATAATTGCTGATTAGGTACCTGTTCTGACATACTAATGTGTCTGAAAAGACGTGCATTGTGTTTCAAAACATGACCAATCGAGAAGAAAAAATTTACCGTTTTTCAAGGATGTTATAGTCAACATTCCACGCTGTTTATAATAATTACTCTCTTCCGAAACCAGTAAATATTATCTCTGGTATGTTTGGTCGATCAAAGGACTTAATATTAAAAGTAGTTGAAGGAAAGCCTGTATTGTCCATTGGTATAAATATAAAATTTTATACTTAACCAGATGTGTACACAATCTCACTATTACACACATCCTAGAGCCAAAAAATCCTGTGTTATTTGAATTGTTTCTACTTACACTTTCGGCTACGTTTCGGCTTTGCGCCATCTTCAGTGAGGAGCTAGATAAACGGAAGAATTACGACGAAAGTGACCCAGTGCCGGTTCTGTGCCTAAAATTACTGCCTTGAGAGAAAACAACCAAAATTCTTGAAATATATTTGGAGATAGTAATAGGCAAAAAAATTTTGTTTGCTATTGTAGTAATCAGATTCATTAAAAAATTTAAATACAGTTACGAAAGTAAAATATTTCGAAAAAAATTTATTATTGGTTTTTAAAATGTACATATGATAATATCCTCGTAAAAGACAGGATTAATAAATAATTTTGAACATTTATTGAATGTACAATTTCTAATAGGAAATATTTCGGACAGCATTTTATTCAAATATGACCGATTATTATATATATATATATATATATATAATTTTTAGATCAGTGAGGGACGAATCTGTATTTTGGCTGATAACGACCATTTTCGGCTGTCCCAATCCTATCTTTGTCGGTCGGTCATNTTTCAGTTAGGTATATGTGATTTATGAAAGGCAATTGCCTTTAAAAAGGTCCTGAAAGGTGGAATGATTGATTTTTAGATCAGCGGGGTAAGAATCTTTATTTTGACCGTTACCGACCACTTTTGGTCTGTCCTCATCCTAGCTTTGATGGTCGGTCATACGTGTTTTAGCAGTTCACCATCTACATTTAGGTCTGTGTGATTTATATGACATTAAATCACTTCTGTTATATTTTTATCTAAATTGACCATCAACTGATGTGTTCCACGATGCAATTCAGTGCCTGTATATCTGGCCCCTTTTCTTTCTCATGATTGTTACCCATTACGAGGTGCAAATCCATGGGTAGATTATTTTTAGACAATTTTGGTTTATAGTCAAGACTTTGGTTACTACTTGAATCATACTTAAGTGGTAACCATGATTATTGCCGATATGTGTTCTACCCATCTCCATTTCATGTGTACTCGGGTAACATCACATTTGAAGCCCTTTAGATGTGTAGATCCATCCTTATTCTCAGGTCGATAAGTTGTAACTTTAGACTTTTTCCTTAAAATGGAGGTACGATAAGGCGTTCCTGGATGAAAAATATAATATTTTATAAGCATTTGAATCCTTTTTAACGACGAGATTTGAATACATACCCTGATTTTTTATTTACATACATAGTAGGAGAACTATGGAGGAACTAGTTGACTGAATGTCAATTCAAATATAATATTTCAACTGTATAATATTTTGTTCTTAAATGAAGATCCTTAAAATCTAGAAGGACCAGAAATTATTCGCAGGAATTTTTCCAGGTCATGTGAGATACTAGCAGAGGTCATTGTTGAACTCCCCTTAATTATTAAAGCCTGTTCATTGACCCTCATCGAGGACTGAAACCCCTGCTTGCTTCGAATTATTGTTCTCATGCCTCGTCTCTATCGCCTTTAATGCAGCCTGGCTGTCAGAATAGATAACATTTTGCTTGCATGTCAGCCAAAGATTTGTTATTTATCTAATTAGTAATTCAATATTGCAATAGTCTCGAAATTAAAATGATTGCCTGTTAGTACAAAATTATTGGCTCTCTCTATTAGACATTCTCACCTAAACGCTTTATGATTTTCGGAAAAATATTTATAATTTTAGACAAAATCATGTACTTACCACTGGAGGATTACTTTGAACCCTTACGCTTAAGAATCCATTCTTCAGATACCCTTTCAAGAAGGATCGCGTATCGAATTTGCGTGTTTTTTTTCGATGTAACCGGGTTTAGTGGGTCGCATTACAAGAGAAATATTCCTTGGGGGCTGAGATTGTCTAAGGATTGGCCGAGGCACGGCTTCGGCACGACCCGTAAATCACCTGCCTCTTTATCACGTTCCTCTCGCCTATTCTTATCATTCCACGTCGGCCCAGTGTCTCCGTTACGCGTCAGCGATAACAGTTTTAGCATTTTGTTATCAATATTTAAAACTTGAGTGAAAATTATGGCGTTATTATGTCTTCAGTCTATGAACTAACAGTTGCAAACCACGAACCATCTATCATCAAAAGAACACCAGATTTTACAACCTAACGTGTTTTTATCCCCAGAAAAATTGTAATTTAGATTTTTAGGTTTCGTGGTCCGCTTGATCAAATAAATTCTTTTCGATTAATTAATCTTTAATTAAGGTTTTGGTTGAGAAAAAAGTCAGTGTCACAAGCGGGATTCGAACCCACGACCTTGGGCTAAATACGCCGCTGTTCTGTCACTTGAGCTATCCTGACTTCGATCCACTCGAGGAAAAATTCAAAAGGTGGGGTTGAGATGGGAAGTTAGTGTCCGAGTAGATCGAGGTCACGATAGCTCAAGTGGTAGAGCAGCGGCGTATCTAGCCCAAGGTCGTGGGTTCGAATCCCGCTCGTGACGCTGACTTTTTAATCTCAACCAAGACCTTACATAGAAAGAAGAATTAATGGAAAATATACTTTAGGCAAATTCCCTCTTGAACCTAAAACACTCACCGATTATTGATTTACCGTCCTAAACACCTACGAAGAAAAGAAATTATTGCCAAGCAATCTTTCGAGTGGTTTCAGGCTTTGGATCCCACTATTTTTTCAGAAAATCAAATCCTGTATCTCAGATAATCATTACAAATACCTCAGGGACTAAAGGCTTCATCGAAACACCCACCATTTCCATTTTTTTACGGGGGATTGCAACAGCAGAGGTCGTCTCAACCCTCAGGGGGCCGGTGTTTTCGAAAAATAGGCCATTTGTAAGCATGTCGGGTTCGGTTGCAGGGTCGCTGGATTCGAACCCGGGACCTTTACATTACAGTGTTGAGCGCCGTGTCAACGCCTAAACCGTTGCGACCACCGACGCTCCTACCATCTGCAATTCTTGCCTTTTTTACCTGGAGTATCAAAAGGCTGCTTGCTAAGACCTTTTCTTTTCAATCTACAAATGAATGTGGATAAAAATTGGAAAGAAAGAAGCTAAAAATAAACTCTGCCTTAAAGCTCTAAAGATAATTTCACAAGACTCACTAGATAACTAACCTAAAATAAGAAGCATTCTGTTAAATGTTTTACATCTTTTTGTACATGTTTGCTCGAGTTGTTTAATTTTGTTGTGCTAAAATGTATCGATTCAACTAAAGCATGATGATAATATAATTTTCGTATAAAGGAGCAATCTGGCACAGCTATAAAATATGTCCAATACAAATGTGATAAACGCCATATGTATATTTCCATATATTCATAGATGAAGCAATAAAACCTTCTCATTAATGTGTGGCTGTTTAATTATTGGAAACCGTTGATAGCTAATATTTTTGACCATTTTTTATTACTAGACTTGCGTGCTTCTTAAATTCCAAGTTTGACATTGTTATTTAGAATTTACGTATTTCTCCTTAAAAAATAATAATAGACCACGATTATTTCCATTATTTACAAATTGAAAGTCCGTTGAGAGAGATGAACATTTCCTCATCGTTGAAATGTTAAACCCTTTTTGCCGTTAATGCTAGTGGAGATATTTTGGACGTGGGTCCGTATAACTTATGTTGTTGACATGCCATTTCTCGCTTGTCTGCGTGCCATTCAGGATCTTCCGGTGTGGTAAACCGATTTGCCTAAACCCCAGGGCGCACTGCAAGTAAACAAGTTCTTACGGTAAGAAAAGAAAAAAAAATTGTTCGATTGTTTTCGAGCATAAAGGTCGTCGGTGGATCGTAAACGTCAAACTTTGACTCACCGTTCCTACTGTTCATTCCTTTTTATTAGTATGAATTGTATTTTATGACCTTAGCCGAGATAATGGCCATCGGTGAGTCATAAAAGAACAGAGGCGGGGAACAACAGGGAGTCACGCATAGTTCTTCCAGTTTATACGTAAAAGTAATGCTTAGAATGGACAATATCCTCATTATTTTATAATCCGTTTTTATTATGGTTTAAATTTGGTTAAAAATAGGCAAGAATGATGAAGGCAAACGCATTCTGGGTACGTTATAACCGACATGCTATTAAACGTAGATCATTTTGTTGTTTTGCACTATATAAAGTCATATGAAGACACTACGGATAAGCTGATTTGTTTCTGTCACAACACATCATTTATATCCCAGCCAATAAACCAAAGCGTAATATCCTGAAAAGAAAATTTCCCCAAGGGTTTGACGCACCAGAAAAGTAGTGTAATCAGACTTTTCTAACTTTCCCCTCATACAATTTTATCTGGCTTACAATTTGAAGTGAAGCGCACCAAAAAGGCTTATGGGTAATGAAGAAACAAATACATAGAAAATTGTGTGACAAGACTTAGCTTAGAAGAGAGGAAAGGAATCAGTTTCGTTCGTTGATGTTGACGCAGATCTGACTTAAAGATGTCTGCTTCCAGATTTCGCTTTCCGAAGGAATACCACAAAAGCCTGAATATGGGGAGAGAAACTGAAAATTCGTTGTGAAAACATGGAAATTTGTCCAAGAATTAATGAGCCATAAGGCGAAGAAAACATAAACACGATTTCGCTAACTAAGGAACTACCACAGAAGCAGAAAAATATGTGACATTCTACAGAAAAGATAAGCGATGTAAGTGTATTGGTCTGGAGGACTAGCTTGATGAAAACATAAAGTACTCTACTTCTATCAGATTATATATTTTTTATGAAGTACAAAATCAAGAAAACCACGGACAAAAGAGAGAAACTGAAGGAAATTTCTCCAAGAATATGATGAGCCATAGACAACACCCTTCTAAACTTAGTCACACCATTAGTTGTTTTCGAATTTGGATGAAGCGTATGTAAAACCTTTTGTCAAGTAAAGAAACAACTACATAAGCGGAAAGAAACAAAGTGCCTCACTTTGTAGCACCTTCTTCCCGTCCTTTGAGGGAGCATTGTGTTGATAAGTGTTTCCTTAATCATAACTCCATTTTGCAAACCCTCCCGATAACTCGGTGGATGATATTAAGCGAGAAGCAGTATGATGATGACTTCTGTGCTTGTAAGTAGTAGTTAGAGTAGCGACCTTGTGGTTGAAGTTATCGTCGGAAGGAGCAACTTACCTACAGGGATAGGCTTCCTTCCAGGCAGTGTAAGACATAGTGGTCAGTGGTTCAGCGTGCAAGAACTGCTTAACATGAATCTAAAAACTCTGCCCAAAGAAAGTTACTCCCAGTACTGTAAGAAGTCAGTTTAGGGAGTCGCTCATGCCAAAGTATATATGTTCTTGGACTATGACAGTGCCTTACTTGTATGTTGCGTGCTTGAACCGGGGACCGATCAGTTTCACAATTGTTCCATTGAATGCGCTTGGGAAGGTGGCAGCCTTTTGCAAAAAACTAAAAAAAATATGAGGGGTATTCACGATGTTTGTAAGTTGTTAATTCTTGTAAACTCGAATATAGAAAAGTCCAGTACGATCGTGAAGCCCCCTTTCTTTTCTTAGGATGTTAAATGTTAATTTTTCCGCAATGCTGCGCGTGGCAATTGGTAGAACCAAGAATAAAGCTAAGATATAACAGTCTTTGAAGGCTTGTTTGTTTAGGTTTTGTTTTGTGTTAAATTGTAAGATAACAGAAGTTAATAAAAAAGGAAAATTAATCATCTCTTTCATTCAAAATCTATCTATGCACTCGAAAAGTACTAACAAATGACACGCTTTAATTCGTGCCGACATACCTAACTTGTATCCTAACCTCTAACAGCCTACAACATTATAGGATAGGGGATGAATCTATCATGACTGAGAGTACAAGGACAGGTCCGAAATCAACAAAAGAAACGTATTGTTCTGATTTAATTAATGCGTATTTAAGAATAAAAATACATGTAAACAAAAAACAGCTGTTCAATTCATGGCTGCCATGTTGGTTACCTACGCCCTAACGGGTAGCAATGTGACTACATCTTTGACTTAACATCTAACATTGGACCTAACCTGTTAGATCGAGCAATGTTAACGAGCCGATTCTTACAAGTCTACATCATCATTTTTCTCGATCTACCAGGATCTAACAGAGTTAACAGGGTTAACATAAAGATTGTGTCACGAGCAGGATTCGAGGGTTGGGATTATAGTTACGGACGTTAATTTTGGTTAATAATTGTGCATGATTTCATGTTAAATCCATCTATGCGCTCGAAAATTACTAACAAATGACATGCTTCAATTCGTGCCCCCATACCTAACTTGTATCCTAACTTCTAACAGCGTAAAACTTTATAGGATATGGGATGTATCTATTATGAATGAGAGCGTAAGGACAGGTCAGAAATTAACAAAAAAAAATGTTTAGTCTGAACTAACTAATGCGTATGTAAGAATAAAAATACGTGTTAACAAAATACAGCTGTTAAATTCATGGCTGCGATGTTGGTTACCTACGCCCTAACGGATAGCAATCTGACTACATTTTCGAACTAACATCAGACATTGGCCCTGGCCTGTTTGATCGAGCAATGTTAACTAGCCAACAAGTCTACGTCATCATTTTTCTCGTTCTAACAGGACATAACAGACTTACCAGGTTCACACAAAGATCGAGAATACCCCTATGGCCTTTGGGCTAGGTCCATCCTTTTTAAGAACCCATCTGCTTTTATGCAGTTTTCCCTATCAACAGGCTGTGCAGAAGTTGAATTTGTTATCAATCGGACTTTAATTATAACTGATTATTTAGCCTTTGCCTAGTCCGTTTTAAAGACGTAATATTGCATAATTATCCTCTTTCTTCCAACAAGTCCAATCAAAGTTGTGTTTAAAAAATAATAATAACGATTTATAATTAGGGAACAACGAACAACCGAGAGCAGGTGTTCCGTGGTAGGAACTAACGGCTTGATGTAAATTGGTTTTCAGAGGTAGAAGTTTGACAGTTTTAGGAACAGAAAGCAAGCCGTTACTTGAATATTAGAAGAAGGCCCAGTCTACCTGGAGAACGATGGGTGTGCCTCTGCTCGTCCTAGCCGGCACAAGGACCCAACTTTGCCAATATTACACGGTTGACGGACGGAAGTGATGTATGGGCTCTGGCACGATGTCGAGACACTCAAGTTTCCCCTCGACGAAGCAGTTAGCCGGAAATGTGGGTATCGATTGAATTTTAAACAGATGCTAGTTTCGTCAGTTTAACCCGATGCTGAATTCCGTCTCATGTATTATTAAATGATCATTAAATGATTCGGGCAAGTTCAAACCGATGAGAACGACCAGTTCGGGGCAAGAAAACACAAATATCTACCATGTTTTGATAATTCAAACGCTATACATTGTTTTTGCTGAAGTCAGACCGAAATTTAATGTCTTCAACCTTTCATAAGGCTCTCTTAAAGGGAAAATTGTTCCTACGCAAAGAAAAAAACCTGCCGATGACCAAATATTTTGCGAAATTTCAAAGTATATAAAAAATATGAGGTTATTTGCAGACTGGTCAAATATAAAACTGGGCAGGGTGAACATTAGTTCTGATGATTGATTGTTGTGAAAGAATCACTTCGCTATTGCGATCACAGGCCCGATAACGTGAGCCTTAACCTATAATCACTTATATTAAGGGTTGTAATTTTATTTCACCCTAGGTATTGACCCAAGACTAGATTGGGTTATTTCACATGAAATGTCCGACTTTATACTTTCAGAAATTTATAGAGGAAATAGCGGTTTTCTGTTGTTTACTTCCATTTGTTTACATATTATAATTATTAATCCTACAATTTTGTTTATAATGATGAGCTCCCAAAATCCATTACATACTTTTTAGTATACCTCCAAAGATGACCATGCAAACACGTGATTTTCGTGTTATATTCCTTTGCCAATTTAAAATCGGTCATTCGGCTGCAAGAAACATCAGGAAGGCGTTTGGGGAAGGGAGTGTAAATGAACCATTGGTTTGCTACGTTTTCGGAACGGAATACAGAATTTGAAAACGACCCCTGAGGAAGACCTCCTACTTTTATTAGAAACGATGTCCTTAAGCTTCAGTTGGAAGAAAACCACTATCACACAGTCAGAGAACTCGCAGCACAACTAAACGCAAGTGGAGCTACCGTTTCAAGACATTTAAGGAACATAAAAAAATCAAAAAGCTTGATCTATGGGTCCCTCATGAGCTCACTGAGCGACAGCAGTTAAAACGTCAAGAAACATGCCTTTTCTTGATCACCAGGCAAAATACCGAGCCTTTTCTTGAAAGATTAATCACTTGCGACGAAAAGGGGATTGCGTATGACAGTCAGCGTCGGTCAGACCAGTGGTTATATATGGACGTATGATACAAACCAAAACCAAATTTACACCCAACAAATTGATGGTGACCTATGGTAGTCCGTGGCTGGAATTATTCACTACTCCTTTTTGCCTAGAGGTTAGACCTTTACCTCTACATGTACTGCAAGGAAAATGACGAAATGCGCAAAAAACTACTCAAAAGTTGGTAAATAGTAGTTGGTTGGCAAAACTACAAACCTGCGTTGGTAAATCAGAAAAGTCCTATCTCCTCCACGACAACTGTTTCAAAACATACTGTAAACAAATTGAAACAGCTTGGCTTCGAAATTTTTCAGCATCTACCTTATCCTCCAGACTTGTCTCCGACAGATTTTCACCTGTTTAGGAATTTAGACAACTTCGCCAAAGGACAAATTTATGAAAATGATTATTTGGAAATCGTGAGATGCGGTCTGGTGTGACGTAGGTTTAGAAAAACATTTTCTTTATCGTGCCAACGTCCTGAAGATGATCTCAATAAAGATCCGAAACGTTGGCACGATAAAGTAAATGTTTTGCTAAAGAACACCAGACCGCATCTCACAATCTCCAAATAATCATTAACTAACGGTCACTAAACACTACACATTTTTGAAAATGTTCAAGTCCGAAAAGCGTTTTCAGATTTTGTTTCATTTCAAAGAATTTTTCAGTTCCGGCATAAAAAAATTGGTCGCGCGTTGGGAAAAAATGTGTAGAAATGTGTATATCATTAATTTAGGAAATATATCTGCATATTTTAAAGGGGTTGTTAAGTTTGTATTTCCTGCTTCAATGTTAGGTTTGTCTTGAGGTTTGCGGGGTGATGAACCGATAACCGTAAGTTTCCGTGATTTTGCCTATCAGAAGCATCTCGACTTCAAAAACACAGCACTGATTAAAGGAAGAACTGCATAAAAGTGTACGTTAAGGGTTCTTAAACAGTACCTCATATCCCTAAGGTCCTATCAGTCTATCCATGCTTATAGTGATTTGTGGCATCGGTGGCCGCAACGGTTTAAGTCTTGACACGGTGGTCATCACTGTCAGATAAAAGTCTCGTTTGTTCCTTTACGATAGTTTCGGTCTTTCTATCGTCGCTAGTAATAAGCTGAAATTCATCTTTCGAGATGAAAACGAGGATGTAGAATAGGCCGTAGTACATAAAGAAATAGGTTCGTGGATTTGTAAATTTATCCCATAACAATTAGTTGAGATAAAAAGTCAATGGCACGAGCGGGATTCGAACCCACGATCTCTCGGCTACATACGCCGCTGCTCTACCACTTGAGCTATCGTGACCTCGAACCACTCGGACATTAACTTCCCATCTCAATCCCACCTTTTGAATTTTCCCTCCTTTTTGCCATTTTTCAAGATCGTGGGTTCGAATCCCGCTCGTGCCATTGACTTTTATCTCAACTAAAAACCTTATTAATTGTAATATATTAATTGGTCAAGCGGAGAAATTGGGGAATTATCCCATAACGTTCATGTTTTTGATGGGAAGTATTTAGAACAAGTCAATTGACTTTGTCTAGCAGTGTGTGTAGATGTTTGTTTGCTGTAACCTTTTCAGTCTTGTGTGGTTATCAAGTCGGTATTTTTTGTGTTTTGGACACCCCTAAAAGGATTTGCTGGAATTCATGTATAACCCGGAGTTTTGATTAGTTTTGTACGAGCCCAACTTGATTTTAGGATTTCTGTTCGAGTTCGGCAACTCGATTATCCGGAATGAATAGAACCGAAGTTCCATATTCTCTCTTCATTTATTAAATGGCATTTTATATTTTCAACTCACTACAAAATTAAGCTGACTTTTTGAAAGTAAAACCTTTTTTTCTCTCTCTCTATCGTTGAATAATTTTTTGGCGGAGAAAGTTCTGAAAGAATGTAATTTGGGGGCTCTTGAGTGAAGTGATACGGAAAGAGGTCGGTCAATAAATCCTCGGCCGGACAGTACTTTGGAGAGCCGAGCGGCCCACACTCATTATCACATATAATTAATAGTCCGAAGAATTCCAGCCATGGCGGAACTCGTTTACTCTTATAAAAGCGAAGGTCGAATCCATTTTCCCTATTTTTCCCATTCCCTTAACAACTCGTGACGTCTCGGTTTAGTGATGTCATAGATAACGTTGTTATTAGCTCCATTGCTCCTCAAACGAGGCCTTCCTTCAAAGAACTTGTCCGGTTCAAAGACAAATCTGCTAAACTGTAATTGGCTATGGTTATAGGCTCATCGTCATCGGCCATTTCACCTTCTATCGTTTAAACGACATCAAGAATCGAAATCGAATTATCCCATGGGAATAGCAGTCTGTGACACCATCGAAAACAATAAGAGTGAATGTTCAATCTGTTTAGAACATTTAAAAAACGAATTTAAATAAAAAAATTTCATCACTGAAATCTTTGGCCATCCTGATCTTTGTTCGTTATATGTTTTTTTCCAAAAAATCTATCTACCGCATGATAGAATAGATAGATATTGAATCTTCTCTATAATAATTCAATTATCCGAATCAGAAAGTATACAATTACGATTTAGTAATGGTGTGAGTTATAGCAAATGGATTATATAGGTTAGGGGTATTCACGATGTTTGTTAGATGTTAGTTAACTCGTGTTAACTCGAATAGAGAAAAGTCCAGGAAGATCGTGAAGGCCCCCCTTCTTTTCTTAACATGTTAAACGTTAATTTTTCCGCAATGCTGCGCGTGGCGGCTACTAGAACCAAAAATAAAGCTATAACATTCCTTGAAAGCTTGTTGTTTGTTATGGTTTTGTGTTAAATTGTAAGATGCCAGAAGTTAATGAAAAAGGAAAATTAATCAACTCATTCATTCAAAATGTTATCTATGCACTCGAAAAGTACTAACAAATGACACGCTTCAATTCGTGCCGACATACCTAACTTGTATCCTAACCTCTAACAGCGTACAAGTTTGTAACATAGGGGATTTATCTATTATAAATGAGAGTATAATAACAGGTCAGAAATTAATAAAATCAATGTATTAGTCTGAACTAAGTAATGCGTATTTAAGAGTAAAAATATGTGTTAACAAAAAGCAGCTGTTGAATTCATGGCTGCCATGTTGGTTACCTACGCCCTAACGGCTAGCAATGTGACTACAATTTTGACTTAACATCTAACATTGTCCCTAACCTGTTAGATCAAGCAATGTGACCTAGCCGATTCTTACAAGTCTACGTTATAATTTTTCTCGATCTAACAGGACCTAACAGAGTTAACCGGGTTAACACAAAGATCTTGTCACGATCGGGATTCGAACCGACGAATTTGGCTCAATACGCCGCTGCTTTAACCACTTGAACTATCGTGACTTCGATCCACTTGGACACCAACTCCTCATCTCACTTACAACCTTTCGAATTTTCCCTCTTTTTGGCATTTTTCAAATCAGGATTCGATGAAATGGCCACGGGATTAATTCTTCTACTTAATAGTGATTACTTCTTTACTTATTAATTAATCCATTTATATTTAGCGGTCTGATCGACCATATTAATTATTTGAATAAATTATTATTTTTATGTAAGGTTTTGGTTGAGATGAAATCCGAACATGAAATATGATTAATAAATAGCAAATCAAATGACTGTTTTTTTCAAACTTTTTGCCACACCTTTGTCATTTTTTCAGCAGTTTAAAATACGATTGCACCATTGGTTTTAGCGTTAAAAATGCTTTAAAAAAATGTGTCAGGATGTATGGGGTCGTATTTGAAATTTTGAAGGACAACTGGGCCTGAGGTACCCTGTATAATTTTTCTCCAAAAAAAGTAAAAATTTGAAACCAGACTAAAAAATATTAAAAACGTATATTTTTGTTTCTTTGATAGCACCATTGGTTGAACAGAAATTCAGCCGGGGCATCTAAAAAAGCCTCCATGTATTGTTCTTTTGGTCAATGACTGTCTCATAAACTTAGAGGTCAACTTAAACACAAGAAACACAACAACAGCTCAAAAAAATGTCGAAAACTATAAATTTAAGGCGAGATATAACAAAAGAAAAAGCGAAGATAAAAATGTCACTTGCGACTTTATAAAATTTATTCTCCACTTAGACTTAAATATATTGGACTTGAGATGAAGATAAAATTGTTCTTTACACTTTCATTACCTAAAGTTTACACCTCGGTAAACTATTCCTACCGTAATGTTTAACTTCCTGCTTGTACCACTTTGCTTGCCTCTGTAGGTGTTTACTTAATCGAACATGTGTTACTAAGTTAAACTAGGTTTTAAATTAATTATTGTTGGTGTTTTTTTTAAATTCGTGATTTTCAAACGACAAGCTTTAAGCGGTTAGCTTGGTCATGTTATTATTAAAGTTTAAAATCAGCTTGGAACGCGCTGAACAAATTGTGATTTGATCACGTCGTCGAACAAGAAGATTGGGAACGATCAAACCGCAATCATGCAAAAATCTACCCCTCAATGCAACCGTCCGTGATTAATTTTAAAAAAAAACTAAGACGCGAGGAGATCGTCACCCGATAAAATCGGGATTATTCAAACCGCCGTCTAAATGAGCCCATCATATGCGTAACCAGAAATCCATTACCAGGCCCAACTCCCAGATGTGGATCTCAAAAGACTTATTGATCTGGAAATTCCATTACGACACCAGTATAATGTTAAATTTCATGTTAATGTTTACTTAGGCCGAGTATGATTTATTCATACACTGTATAAACGAGAACGAGATGACACTACGTTGAATTAACTGTGTGGTGCAAACAAGGCGTGTTTATACACACCTTTCATCAGAATTTAATTTCTTGATATCAAATAAACTATTAAAGTGATTCTAAATATAATAAAATGTTTATATATAATTAAGCTTTATGTAAGGTACTGTTTGAATTGAAAAAGCCAATGTCTCAGAAAATTCGAAAGGTAGGTTGAGACGGGAGGTTGGTGTCCGATTGGATCGATGTCACGATAGCTCAAGTGGTAGAGCTGCGGCGAATTTAGCCGATCGTCGTGGGTTCGAACCCCGCTCGTGACACTGGGTTTTTCATTTCAACCAATACTTTATATAAAGATTAATTAATTGAAAGTATTTAGACAACCGGACTACGAAATATAATGGGTTTATATTTAAATAAACCATGATCCAACTTCTATTTACCACACTAGCTATTCTGGGTCAGGCTTAACCATGAGTTTTTAATAAAGGACTGTTAAAATTTGACATCTGCGATTTAATTTATATAAGTATGCTTTGTTTCAGGTAAATTGATGGTTTCATACGATTTCCCTCTATCATTTATGTAAGTAACACATCGCAATTAAAAATAGTTACATTAAAACCATATCTTACCACATTAAAGCACTTAGCAATAAACTTTTGAGCGAAAAGAGTGCTGATCCTATTCCTACTTGTACAGCAATTCTTTGGTCGGGTGTCACTGGTGGCTGGACGGGAAGCTAAAGCGGGGAACACTTACACGATGCAACGCTACCCGACGCAAATCCAAACTCCGATTTTCCATAAGGTTGCATTACCCCCGTGCGCATCTACCCGATGCTATGCCACGCTAACCTACCCGACGCTCTGCGATCCCCACTGCCTAGATTTTCGTCGGGTCGCATCGAGTACAGTCGAAGACAAAAAAAAACCGGACACTCATATTTTTATTCAAACTACATGTATTACTGTCGTTGTATTAATTATTTTAATATTAACCAAATTAATCTAGATCAAAAATTCATTAGTTTTTATTTTAAAAAAACTAATTTTAATGGTTTGGTAGAAAGGTGATCAAAACACAGGAATCCCATTTTTTGATGTAATGATTTTAACTAACAATTTATTTCATGGTTTTGCTCATAAAATTACACCATTTTCGTGGAGTAGCTTCAGAACAGGACACTCATATTTTTGTAGCTTATTTCAAACTACAAAAAATATGTAATTTTGTCGTTATATTAATTACCACATTTCTATTTTAACGTAAACCAAATTAAACGAGAGCAAAAATTCATAAGATTTTATTAAAATTATTTAATAATGATGGTTAGGAAAAAAAATGTACAAAACACCGGAAAAACTTTATTTAAAATAATTAAGTTTGACAAACAATTTATTAGGTGGTTATGCCCATAAAATTTAACTAACAATTTATTACATGGTTTTGCTCATAAAATTTAACTAAAATTTATTTCATGGTTTTGCTTATAAAAATTCACCATTTTTGTCGATTAGCGTCAGAACAGAACACTCATATTTTTTGTAGTTTATTTCCATCTATGAATATGTAATTTTGTCGTTATGTTAATTACAACATTCCTATTTTAATTTAAACCAAATTAAACGGGTTGAAAAATTCATAAGTTTTTATAAAAATTATTTAATAATTATTGTTAGGAAGAAAATTTATCAAAACACCGGAATAACTTTATTTAAAACAATTAAGTTTGACAAACAATTTATTAGGTGGTTGTGTTCATAAAATTTAGCTAACAATTTATTTCATGGTTTTGCTCATAAAATTACACCATTTTCGTCGAGTAGCTTCAGAACAGGACACTCATATTTTTGTAGTTTATTTCAAACTACAAAAAATTTGTAATTTTGACGTTATATTAATTACAACATTCCTATTTTAACGTAAACCAAATTAAACGAGAGCAAAAATTCATAAGATTTTATCAAAATTTTTTAATAATGATGGTTTGGAAGAAAATTTATCAAAAAACCGGAATACCATTTTTGATATAATGAATTTAACTAACAATTTATAACTCGGTTTTGCTCATAAATTTTAACGTCAGAACAGGACACTTATTTTATTCAAACTACACGTATTACTGTCGTTATATTAATTACAACATACTTATTTTAAAATAAACCATATTAACCGAGATCAAAAATTCATTAGTTGTTATTTTAAAAAAAAATTAATGGTATGGTAGAAAATTCGTCAAAACACCGGAATACCATTTTTTGATATAATGAATTTAACTAACGGTTAAGCATTTAATGGTTTTGCTCATAAAATTTAACTAAAATGTATTTCATTGTTTTGCTCATAAAATTACATAATTTTCGACGAGTAGCGTCTGAACAGAACATTCATATTTTTTGTAGTTTATTTCAATCTATGAATATGTAACTTTGTCGTTATATTATTTACAACATTCCTATTTTAATATAAACCAAATTAAACGAGTTCAAAAATTCATGTTTTTATAAAAATTATTTAATAATTATTGTTAGGAAGAAAATTTATCAAAACACCGGAATAATTTTATTTAAAACAATTAAATTTGACAAACAATTTATTATGTGGTTTTGCTCATGAAATTTAACTAACAATTTATTACAAGGTTTTTCTCAAAATATTGCATTTAGAACAAAAGAGGCGTTGCGATTGTGATAGTGATTTGTGATACACACTGTGCGACTTTACGTGGCGCGCGCTTGGCGTCGCATAGATGTGCACACCCTACCAAAACGTGACAAGGCGTCGGGTAGCATCGCATATCGTTGCTTCGGGTTAAGCTACAACCAACTAGTGTATAGGTGGACATTAAGACCCCATTCTTCCATCATTACAGGAATTACTTTCCATTCGGTTTTTGATGTAAGTACAAAAGAACTTTCCGCAAAAATGGAAAATTGCTTACTCTAGACAAACGATTAAAATAGTAGAGGCTTACACGGTTGATTTAGCTCGTCATGACACGCTTGCTGAAGACGGGATCAGAGAGCGAGTCGAAAAAGCGAGATCGATGTTACAAAAACTCTTTTCTCCGGATGAGCTATAAAAATCTGCTGTGTCAATTTTTTAACAATCTGAATCACAAATGTGCACCACCAATTGGGTTTCCGTCGAGAAACTGAATTTTGTTTGTCTACCTGAATAATGTATCGCCTTTCCAGATATTGTCGTAAGTAATACGTACATATTTGCTCCGTGTTTCTCTAAGTGAGGTAACACCAAGGACACAAAAAGTTCGATAGTCGATTGTACTTGAGCACAGACTTAAATCTGAAAAGTTCTCAGATGTCATAATCGTAGCGATTAAAGTGAAACTTCCCCGGCCGATTTGACTGTTAACATTAACATCTTTCCAAACAGATCAGAGATCAAATTTAATCCCAGATGGCTTAAATAATCCGCGATTAAATTACAAACGAGCAGCCTCTTTTAGCACACCAGGGAACATTTGTTCGACAATTTCTTATATTTCTGTCGATAATGTTTATCAATACCAAGAAATTAATTTTATAATAAAAAATCATTTGATGTCATTAATATACTGAGACTAATTCAATCTTATGTCGCTTTAAGGATGTAATCGCATCGCAGAATGCTTCATGGATCTCTGATTGATTCTGATTCACCATCCCGATGATGATATCAAATTTTATTATCATCGATTTATCAAGCCGTAATTTTACAAATCAGGCTAGGGAATGACAGGAGACTGACGAATTTCCGAAAAAGTTCGAGGCATATTATACGAAAAGTGAAAGCTCACCCGTCACCACAAGTGCTTGGCAATTAATCAACGAGGTGGAATTGACTGCGTAAAGTGTAAATGAGTCAACAGTTAAATGATTCAATACTGATTTTCAATTCATGAATCTAAAGAAAGGACCGAAATCAACAGAAATAAAAGATCTGTAAAAATTCTTAGCCGGCCAATTTTGGCAAAGCGTCTTTTTAGCAACAAAAGCAGATATAACATTGAGATTCCCTCCTGTAATTTGATCAACGTTCATTTTGGCTGCCTATTTTCCCTGATGGTCAGACTTGCCATCTTCAGCAGTTCATATTTGCCTATGGCAATAACCTTTACTGAACTCTGACTTAATATTGAAACAACCGGTGACAGCTTAGCTGCCGTCACTAGTGATATTGGTCACACAATCATTGGTTCGATGGATAAGTCGATTTTTTTTTCGACCAATTGATGCAAAGTTGGGCATGTTCATAATTGTGAGGGGAAGGATTTTGTAATGCTTTTTAATGGAATTCACCAACCGAGCAATGTTGAGATCAGTGTTAAAACAAAGTTGCACAGAAATCAAAAAGCTCCTGTTATCCTAGAACTTAAGCATGATTAGGTATCGTTAACAGATAAAAGCAGCTGTGTTTTTTCCACCTATTTCTTCAATACGTAAGTTCAAAATGTCCAAACATTTGCTGTACGACATGATTAATAATTTTAAGTGGTCTTTCACCTTGCTGTGGTAAGTATGATCTGTCGGCTACCTGTATAAATCCTGTATAAAAGATTCAGGTTTTTAGATCCTTTTTTATTCAGACTTTTCTTGAATTTCCTTTTAAGACTAAATCTAGAAACAGGAGTCATCTTTGTCCCCTTCAAGTTAGAATTCACCACCATCCAACAAATTGATGCCGCTATTCTGATTTTTTTTACGGGTCTGAGTCTTCAGTTTCACAACTTTCTCTTTGTATAGTAGTTCATTCTCCAAAAGGTATTGGTTGAAATGAAAAAGCTTGTGTCACGCGCGAGATTCGAACTCACAACTTTCGGCTCAATACGCCGCTGCTCTAACCGCTTGACGTGACTGATCCACTCGGACACTAACTTCCCATCTCAACCTACCTTTCCAATTTTCCCTCCTTTTTTGCCATTTTTCAAATGTCGTGTAATCAGGATTCGATTCTCGGAGACTTATGAAGTGGCCACGGGGAGCTATTAGTGAAGTTACTTCGTTTTACTTACTAAATCCATTATATTTCGTGGTCTGATTGACCAAATAACTTCTTTCAATTAATGAATCTTTTTATGTAAGGTATTGATTGAAATGAAAAGCAAGTGTCACGAGCGGGATTCGAATTAATTGAAAGAAGTCATCGGAATAAGAAGTGTCCGAGTGGATCGAAGACAGGATAGCACGATTCAAGTGGTTAGAGCAGCGGCATATTGAGCCGAAGGTCGTGGGTTCGCATCCCGCTCGTGACACTAGCTTTTGCATTTCAAATAACACTTTACATAAAAAGGTTAATTAATTGAAAGAAGTTATTTCGTTTTAGACCACGATATATGAAGAATGTGCTGGACTAACAAGAGTTAGTAACAACTTAATAAAAGAAGAAGCTATCAAATTCCGTTTTTCAAGCTTGTCTATTTTTTCTTTAAACAAAATGATTATTCGTAAATCGTGAGATGCGGTCTGGTGGGATGTAGGTTTCATAAAAACATTTTCTTATCGCGCCAACGTTTCGATCTTTATTGAGATCATCTTCAGGGCTCAAAGTGTTTGTTTTCTGCGTAATTGTGCCATTCTTGCGTGTCGAGTTGAGAGTGCCCACGATTTCCGAATAATCATCGACTAACGGCTACTAACCAGCACACATTTAAAGAAAATCTTGTCTCTCTGTCTGCTTCAAGTCAGATCTGAATACCTCTCAACGAAACACATCCCTTTCTGCAGAGAACGTAAGTATGTCTTCAAGAAACAAGCACATTCGGCTGTTTTGCTGCCGAACTTTCGAACTATTTTAAGGTCATCATCAGAACAAAATAATCTTAACTATGTCTACAGATTGTCCTGATTTCCAATCTTCAGGACCATGTCGGTCTTAAGGAAATTTGAGATCGCTTGTAAAAAACTTCAGTATGTCAAACCATAGACATGTTTAAGATTGTTTGGCCCTGATGGTGATATTAAACAGGCCGAAAGCTAGTAAGCATACTTTTAATACTGAAAACGAGAACGAAACTCTTTGACAATTTTCCGGTTCTGTAGTTGTTTCTTCATTATCCATAAGTTTTACAAGCCTGCCAAATTCGAAAACAGCTATGTTGTATGTCTTGATTGTAAAGTGACCCTTTCCGGTTTCGTACTTTTTATTAGGCGCTGTCAATCTCTTGGAGCAATTTTTTCCGATTTCCTTCTTTAATCAGGTTTTTCTGAAGTTTCCTTCTTTAGAGAAAATGTAGAAGTGAGGTCCTCTATGCATTTAACCAGACCTGCTCATCACCTAAGCTGATTTCTCTTATCCTTTCTGTTGGAAATCATCTTCCCTTTATGATAACGACGCAAATCTGTGGGCAACCAAATCTAGTAAAATGGTCAATTATTATAGACAGTAAATTTTACGACGTGGTGGCAACATTGTGTCTGTCGAACATTTTTTCTGAGCTGATTGACAATACATTTACGATATTTACGAGCCACGTGTTGGATTCTTGACCAAAAATCCATGTAACACCACAGCTCAACAGCGGCCGTCCGATCCTATTTTGAATTAGTCATAAATAATAAAACTTGATTAAAATACATTTCATCAAGTCAGAAATCTGATCATAGATTGTGCATGTCTGCCTTTTTTTCACTTTCTGGAAATTGAATTTGATAGAATTGGTAGAAAGAATTTTCAAAATAATTTATCATAATCTAAGTAAAAGGAGTAAAATGAAAAACCAAGTCAATTAAGTAATATCACTCTTTGGCTCAGCCTTGTCCCAATGGCTTCGCATTTATTTAAGTACGGAATAGCCGCTAAGCCAAACACTAATTAAAAACGTCAGTCCAAAAAGTCTTTTTAAAAAATTACAGGCTTAAAGTCGCATTTTAAAAGGAGGTACGAGGTATCTCCCTCAAGCGACACTTATTAAAAAGGGTTTGTAACTTGCAGGTCGTCGGCAATGACGAAGTTCATTTCGCATAGCTTTTATGCTCATATTGGACTGGAATCCTTATCTAATGACTTGGACCCGGGGCAAGGCTGAATAAATCCCGGAGATTAAGAGAAGTTTTCAGTCTCGGGGAGAGAAGTTGATGAAGGGGAGAAAATGAAATCTCAGACCATCACCGGGGCATTTATTTTACAAGTTGCAAGGCGTAAAACACGCCGCCTACTAAGTACTTTAGGCGTTTAAGTGACTTGCACAACCTGTGAAAAGTGTGCCGGCTTCATGCTAATGGGGCTTTCCATTCATGAATTTCCTCCTTTGAAGACAGGAAGGAAAAGAAAACGTGCGATCCTCCACGATCACTGGCCCTTTAAAATACCTATATAACACCTCCTTTTTTTTTTTTTTAGTTTTGTATTCAATTTGCGTGTAAATTTTATTTACTACCTAACTTTTATGAAAAAACACTTTCATTATTTAAGTATGGAACTAATTTAAAACACGTTCATTAATTTGTATGGAAGGCAATTTTAACCTTATTGTTTCATATCTTAAAAATCCACCTTCTAAAAACGATTGTATTCGCTTAATACAATACAAAAAGGAACAACAGCTAAGCTTTATATAACAACCCGTAGAAATCTATAATCCGACGTAATAGGGCCTTATCGAAAGGCTTCGCCTGCAGATTTATTATCAACAAGCCAAAAAATAATCGATGAGTGAGTGTAGACGTCTGTCGCAATAACATTTAAGTTCAGGCACTAGATAAATTAAAAATAAACAGCTTTTCAATGCTATACAGCTTTTGAGCGAAATATGCTCATCCTGGAGATTAAAATAATCCAGAAAATTATTCCATGAATACATAATATAATAATTTAATATGTACTTTTTGCTTTCTAACTACCGAAGGGGGAACCCTTGTATTAATGCGGGAAGTCGAAAAAAAATGTTGACCTCCAAAATCAAAATTTCCAATCGTATTTTGTGTTTCAGGCTTTTCTGAATAAATTTAGTTCCCCCTTGTAACCGACAAAGCTCCTAAACCATAAAACCAATTTCTCTGAAATTAATTGTCAGCGATTGTGCGGGGGGATTCTAGATAATACCCTATGAATTTTATATCAATCGGATAAACATAAGCATATACATAAACGTGATAAGTATACTTCTCACCCAATTTTTTATAGACGAGGATTTTTCAGTGTGCCAAAATATGAAGAATCCTTCTTACTTACTACATCGCGGTTTTTCAAACAGAAATGTTATCAGTTCTTGTGTGGTTGTACCATAGAACATCTCCAAGAGGTTACTTTGTCAAAAATCCTCGTACGATTAGTGATCATTTTGGGTGCCTCGTTTTACGTGAATGTATCCAAAATTCAAAATGCAATCCTAGTAAGTAAAATATGAAAATCTGACAATACCTTTGGTGCCAGGGCCAAAGGAATTCTGGATAATGAGCAAGCTGACAAACCGACCAGGATATGTGAGACATCTTTAGACCCAAAATCATTTGGATAACAACATGAAAAATAAATTCTTCCATCTGAAAATGGGCCCACACATAACAAAAGAAAAATGATCTCATACGAACTTGCCCTGACTAAAAATCCTCAAACATTCAATCCGCCCTAAAAGCATTAATATGTAAAAATTTCACATACAAAATAGTCGGTGAATTCATCCTTAACCTCTAAAACTAAGGTAATCATCAACCAAACAATATTCTGGGTGTCATGGTAGAAAGGATTGTAGTTATTGACCAATCTACAGAAACTATATGATAGCAAGAACAAACATAGACTCCTTCAGAATGGGCCATCAAAAAACAAAAGTAGGAGTAGAAGAACTCTAGAGGTTCCAGACACAGACAAACCTTACAAAAATGGCAAGCTAATTGCTACAGTTAGAAATGTACAACTCGACACAAAATGGAACATTCAACTTCAGTACGCATTGTCAAGGAAGAAACTGCCACCTTTTTTAATCTTCGAATTTGGAGTAATGTGCTTAATAGAGATGTAACCTATGGTACATTGAAGACATAGATATAAAGAAACACTGGGTAATGAACAAACATGCAAACTAAGCCAAGGAAGATATTCTGCAGACAATCTTCAGGCCTAGAATTTGGATAACTATAAGAAACAGAGACTCTTATATCTCAGAATGGGTTCACATAAAACATAAAGTGAAACGATCTTAAAAGTGGTTACACATGACATGCAAATCTCGAAGGATGAGACTGCCAAACAGCATGCAACCAAGCGCATCCATTAACCTGGGAAAACCTATAACCTAATAATATCTTCGGTGTCAAGGCACAACAGAATTTTAGGTAATGAAGATGCAGACTGGTCAATATATAAGCAGGATATCAAGATCAGTCATAGACTTCTCCATCTCAAAATATTTTCTCAAAAAACAAGGAGAATGAGAATGAGGTTAAAAAATGTTACAACGTTTGTACAATACTGGAACCCCGGGTCGTATTATCCTTTTCATCATCATCACCCTATTTCCATAGGTCAATTTAATTGACTCGATCCTACAAGTAGGAAATAATAGGTCACTGTCTATCATCGTTGTACTTCTTTGTCCTGGTGTTCCTTGCTTACTAGGTTATGTCTAAATTGGTCACGCTCGAAGATATAGATTTCATTCTACTCATTCATCATCGGCCATCGTAACCGTGTTGTGTAGGTATGTTTTAAGACTGGTGTTGTTAGGAAAGCACGCTGAGGAGGTAGACCACAACTGGTTCGAGTCTTGAGGGGGTGTGCAAGGCGACCAACCATCTGCGCATAGGAGGTCCCAAACTGGATCGGCAGTTAGTGCGGGCTTGCGTTTGTGGTTAGAGATGATATGAGGTATGGTGAATCTTGCAGTTGCTTCCGTCGTTCCACTTCCTGATATAACTCGCAACTCTTATGCTTTACAGGTATAGGCTGAGCTCGATAGGAGATTTTACCGTAGGCGGTGCTCATCTAGGGTGTGGTTAGAATTCCACTTTAAACTAAACCGCTGTCGGGGCGTTCCCGGAAGTTTCTACGCTGGGGAAGCCCCTATACTCAGGGAGATAGAGTGGCCTTCTCTATCTAGGGAGTACGCGGAGGGGGGGACAGGGTGATGTATTTTGGCTTGTTAGCCCTTCGCGTGCGGCACCGATGCACAATGCTGGCCCGACCATTCGGAGTGGACAAGCGGAGAGCGAGGTTGTCCCGGCCCTTAGGCGCTGGGGCGCCTCTACACCAATGCTACGGCGGTAACACCATTCCGTCGTATGTGGAGGTGCGTCAGCTCTCATCTTGAGAATCAAAACGTCCGATAAGGCCAAAAGGCCAGGTGCGGACGCTGAAGATCTCTTGTCTTGTTGACGATGAGTACTCGGGAACACAACTCTTATACTTTACCGGTTGATTCGCTCTTTCTGCACTCTTCTCTGAAGGTGTTGACACTACGTATTGCAGTCAGTGACAAGGGAGTCATGGTCGAATAAAATGGTATGTTCGTATTTTCTCAGATTCCCGTAATCGATATACTCCTCTAATTTTTACCCTGTTTAACAGTAGCAATGTGTTTACCAATTTGAGCCATTGTTCTTTAACCATGAGTTTACTTTATCTGGCATCTGTGGTGTTCATTTACCTTTTGTTTTTGTGAATCCATTCCGTGATGGAGGGGTATGTTTAATGTTATCCCGATTATAATCTCCGGGGATATATATGGCTATACTGTTAGTACCTAAGGTTTATATCTTGGTAAACGGTTGCTACATAACCTGCAGTTGGTGGTCATCTTTGCATGAGCACATGTTGGGTCGTTTTACCCTGTCTAACTGTGGCACGTTGCCTGTTTTGGTGAGAGTTATAATCATGAATTTTTTATGTTTGGCACCTCTGGAGTCCACTTTTCCTTTTATTTTATTGCGAACCAGTTCTGCGATGGAGGAGTATGCTTGATGTTATCCCGATTATAAAGGGCATATAGATTCTCCTCTGGCCGGTTTGTCTACTTTTCATTACACGGTAAGCACATTTTCTTTTTTAAATCAGGGATGACTGAAATTAGCTAAATTCCATTTGCCTTTTAGCTCTCCTCGTTGTAACAGGAGTTGTAACAATAAACGTTATTAGAATGCTTCCATGTTTTATTGTCTTGTTACGGACAGGTTGACGAGAACGGCTGAATTATTTTCCGCTTCCCCGCTCAAAATAAGGACCGAGAAAATGTCTTATACACGTCCATCTGTTTCTGCATTTGACAGGCCGGTTTTTCTTTATGTTTACGCCCGTATAAAATATGAATGGCAAGAATTTGGCCGAAGGGTTAAAAAGGGCTTAAATTCAAAACATAAGTATTAATTTACCGTATAGATTGTCGAATGCCAATCAGTCTATATTGCCACTAATGAGCAATTAATAAAAAATTAAATTTTTATTCCCCTACTAAACACGTTATGTAATCATTTCATATAAATTTACAAATATAATCACTTTAATTTCTCATTGATGAATTTTTGATTGTGTAATTAATTAATATCTTATATCGACCTAGAAGCAAAAGTCAAACGAACCTGTAGCTGAAGGTATAATGGACCTTGTTTTTGATTATTTAAATTGATACTGTTGTTGACTTAATTTTCTCATTTGTCGCATTTAATCATAAAAATATCATACATTACGTTTCATTTCCTTATGGCAAAACTTTCCCTTTACCTCTTTGTTTTATATTTTGTAATAAGGTCGTAAAAATGTCAGCAAATCCTAACGGACATTTTCTACTATTTCAGTTAATTAATGTTTCTATGAAAGGCCTTGGTTGAGATAAAAAAGTCAGTGTCACGAGCGGGATTCGAACCCACGACCTTCGGCTAAATACGCCTCTGCTCTAACCATTTGAGCTGTCTTGGCTTCGATCCTCTCGGACACCAATCTCCATCTCAACCTACAACCGTTCGAATTTCCGCTCTTTTTGCCATTTTCAAATTCGTCGCTGAGAATCTAATCTTGATTACTAGACATTTGAAAATGGCAAAAAGAAGGGAAATTGGAACAGTTGAAGGTTCTGATTGAGAGTTAGTTCCGAGAGGATCGAAGTCATGGTAGTTCAAGTGGTAGAGCAGAGGCGTATTTAGCCGAAGGTCGTGGGTTCGAATCCCGCTCGTGACACTGACATTTTTATCTCAACCAAGACCTTACATAGAAAGAATAATTAATTGAAAGAACTAACTTGGTCAATTGACTACTAAAACGTAAATCGATTTTCTACTATATTTAACGGGTGATATTAGCTTACACTTCGAACTAGGTCGGTTTTACAATTGGAGATTAATATCTACTGACCTTGGCCGAGATTTTACGTTTATTTATTCTGCTGTGTACATAGTAGGAAGTATTATACTATACGAGAATACTTTTCGCTGTTATTATTTATTGCATCGTCCAAGTGAAATAATGCCCTTGAAAAATAAATAAAAACCGTGACTTGATGTTGAACAAGTTCTCACAATTGTCTGGGAGTTGTGTCTGAAAGAAGCGGCCGACGCCGTGGCAACAAATCAGCTCAAAATCACCTTGAGGTAAAGCAGGATGGTTCTTCGAGATAAAGGACCGTTATAAGGTGGGAGCAGAACCTAACGGCAAACAACCACCCACCAAAATTATGTACTCTCTGAGTAACTCGGAGTCACGCACTACCTTTACTTTAACAGCGTCAATGAATTTCAAAGATACCCCGACCCATTTTATAACCGGAGTGAATTTTTTTCCCCTCTCGGGTTTCCCTATTGGTTATCGTTAATAAAATAATAAGATTATAGGTACTGGAATAGAGATGGGGCCGTCGGGAAATAGGCGGAATCGATTGTCAAGTCCTCGGGGGCTGTGAAATGGATTTGAACGGAACAAACGTTCTCTTCTGAATTCTTTTCCTCGATCCCAGGGGCTTCTAGAAAACTGTGGTATTGTTTTACTAATGCACCTTGAAAACTCGGGGAATTTACAACAAACAGATTCGGAGGGATTTTTCGATAATTTGAATTTTTTTCGTCTATAGAAGCAAAGATAACCGTTCGTAAAATTGCAATTCTATAGAATTTTATCAGATGAGTTGTGTTAAAAGGGAATAGAATTTCCTGAATGCTGATGTGGAATAAACACCTAAATATCGAGTTTGCATAAACCCACATTTCCCTCAAATCGAATGTGACTTCTTTACGGATTGCCTCCTTAATCCAAAACAAGTTCGTAATTTTGTGTAACCCAGTCAGTCTGAAATTGCAGATATAACTCCATCGAGGATAAGGGCATCGTAACATTAGTTTAAAAATCGTCTAGTATTAAAGCCGTTGGAACGCTCTTTCCTAAAGCAAATGAAAAAGTCTTTTTATCCTTTTCTGGTACGATTTTAGATGTTTTCACTGAAATGAAAATTGACGTAGAGTGTTATTCTTTGGTATGTTATCGCGTTTGAGACCAATCAATAGTCTTTCCATATCATTGGAGAGCAAGGACCTAGGCTTAGTGACAATAATGCGTTTAGGGGCGTCGGTGGCCGCAACGGTTTAGGCGTAGACAATAGCGTTGATTACTGTAAGGTAAAGGTCCCGGGTTCGAATCCAGCGGCCCTGCATTCGAACCCAACATATATACAATTTTTTTTTGTTTTTTTCAAAAACACCGACACCCTGAGGGTTGATATGACCTCTGCTGTTTCGAACTCTCGTTAAAAAAAAAAAAGTAATAATAATAATAATAATGCGTTAAGTTGTAGATATTTTTAATTTCCATGTGATTCAGAAATACTTAATTCTTTTTAGGTTTAGCAATTATAGTTTAAGTAGAAAAATGCCCATTTCGGCAGCGCATTTAGTGAAATTCAAAACAACATAGGACGTAGAATCGAGCCTTGTGGGATGCCTGTTTTTAATGTTTAAAAAGGAGAATTGTAAAGGGCAATGTGCGTACGGAGAGAGCGCATGGATCTGGTTAGGACGGGTTTAGGTTTGGTTACTGTTCGTTAAAAAAATCAAGATGGAGGTTGAACTTATTCGCGATGGCTAAATGATCTTGTAAGTTCTTTGTATCTGTCTTTCATTTTTTATCAGGTCTGACTTATATATCCGATTTCACATGTTCTTGTTTACATGCCATTATAACATGGGTATGAAACGAGCTTCCTATACAAATTTTTGCAAGACCGGTATCGTATTAGTAGAGCGTGCGTGTGGGTTGGGTAAGGTTAAGTAGGGTTTAAGGTTGGTTAAGGTTCGAGGCGAATTTGGTTAAAATTCACCCTTGAGTTCAGGTTTTTCATGGTGGATATGTTTTTGAGCTTGATACACATTTTTTTTGTATTTTGGCATATCCAGAGAGATGCGTATGGGTTAGGTTAGATTAGGGCAGTTAGGGTTAGGACTTATAGTTACGGACGGGGTTCGTTTTTGTTGGTTAATAATTCTGCATGATACCATGTTAAATCTATCTATGCACTCGAAAAATCCTAACAAATGCCACGTTTCAATTCGTGCCGACATACCTAACTTGTATCCTCTAACAGCCTACAACTTTGTAGGATATGGGATGTATCTATTATGAATGACAGTATAAGGGCAGGTCAGAAATTAACAAAAGAAATGTATTGGTCGATTTAATTAATGCGTATTTAAGCATAAAAATACATGTAAACAAAAACAGCTGTTTAATCCATGACTGACATGTTGGTTACCTATGCCCTAACGGATAGCAATGTAACTACATTTTCGCCCTAACACCTGACATGGCCCATGGCCTGTTAGATCGAGCAATATTAACTGGCCGATTCGTACAAGTTTACGTCATCGTTTTTCTCGCTCTAATACGACCTAACAGAGTTAACAGGGTTAACACAAAGATCGTGAATACCCCTAATATTTGTGAGCAGAGTGTTCGTTTAATATGTTGCTGCTTGCTATTGGAGTCATTACATGAATAGTTAAGTTGAAATGTACTTAACACGACGGGTCGGTCAAATGAGTTTCAATGAAACTTTATCGTTCGACTCACTGTCCCTCAAAGGTCCGACGAGTTTGTAATTAGGAATTGCACGTAAAACACTATCTAATTCAATTAAGCAGGTGATAAACGTCGACCGTTTCAACGAACCCAACTTAAACGTCATTATCTGTTGTTTTCTGAGGTCAAAAGCCTTCAGCAGTCCTAATAATTAATCAAATATGACGGATTGTCCCTGATTAACCCGAGCTTTTGTAACAATTTTTTAAAGTATTTCTTATCAAGTGAATGGGGTCTGCTGACAAGATTATCTTTCTGTACTTTATTGTCCGTTTTTATTCATTTTTAATTGAATGAATATTTATGAAATTTGGTAGGCTTCCTCGTATAGTTCAATATTCTCCAAACCAAATTGTACATGTATTTTTCTTTTACAAAAGATTTTTTATTTTGTAATGGAAGATGTTGTGTAATCTGCTTTAAATAAATGAAGTTTATTACTTTAATCAATTAAGAATTTCTGAGAATTTCCCTTTATTGGAAAAATCTGAATTTTATGAGTGTAAACAATGTACTTCAACTTGTTTTTGCTGAATTTTCAACGGGATGATTTTTCCTAATAAGATAGCGTTTTCCCCTTGGAAATTTCTTTCCTGTCATCGCTTCTTTTCACCATCGGATTCTGTCGTGATTTAAAAAAATTCTGACCCAACTTCCGTCCCCTGGAAGCTCCAACTTGATCAACTGATTTTTACGTCAGTAGGAAAGTTGGAAATTCTACTTTTAGCAGCCGAGTTGTGACATATGTAATCGTCTTTCTTCCTGGGAATAATTTTATTTCTTTTGATTCTAGATCGATTTATCATTTGTAATGTTTTTCGAGGGGTGGGACTTTGGCTTTGTCTTAACGAGCTTCGCTTTCTTATATCAAAGAGGAAAAGCAATGTCGACTTGCCATGACAACGACATAATTAAAAGAAGCCACGTAGCTAAAATCAGTCTTAGAATTAAACAGATATCAGCGATCATTGATCATGTAATGAAAAGTTAGAGAGATTTTTTCCAAAGCTTTATGTTAAAAATAAGAGAGAAGGCCAATTATAAAGAAATGAAACACATTCAGTACCTTCGTTTCGAGGGTTATTCCCTTGCATGGGTGATGGTGATATAGATGAGGATACTAGGAAGTGTGGTTTCTGCTCAGGCACTGTAACCTTCTGGCTTATTGTACCTTCCTAGTTCCCTAGTTCAGTGCAACTGCTTTGCATTCGAAGATGATATGGGTGGCTGTTTTCTCCTCCTAATTGCATAATTGCAGACGGGTCATCGTTATCTATGCCCATGTTGTGAAGATTTTCACAGATGCAAGTGACCGCTATCCTATCATCCATCTTACTTTAGCCCTCTCTAAGCAGCACTTCGTTTGCCAGTCTTGGTAAGGGTTGTTTCACCGTAAGTTTACTATCTCTAGCACTCCTAGAGTTTATCCACTTCTCCTTTTGTTTTGTTTGGATCCATTCTGCGATTGAGGATTCCATATTTGTTTTTGTTATCCCAAGTGGCCCATGTATAGTATTGCCAGTGACCAGTTTATAGTTCTATCACTGAGTCTAGCTCTCTCCAATTGCACAGTGAGTTTGCCAGTCTTGGTATGGATTGTTTTAGTTTTCATAAGTGTACAGAGTCTAGCGCCGCTAGAGTTTATTTTCTACTAGACTATTTAGAGTTTCTTTCTATTTTTGTCTTAGTTGGATCCATTAGGCGATGGAGGATTCTGTATTTGTTTTTGTTATCCCAAGTATACGTTCGGGGCCTATGTATGGTCTTGCAGATTCTCCTCTGTCCACTGCGTCTGCTTTTTTTTTACCCAAAATATCTTTGTGCCCTGGCACCCAATATATCAACAGGTTGTTGTGTTTTTTGGAGTTTTTGGATGCATTCATTGACCAATTTCCCTGTGATTTTTTTACCCGCTAATGCTTTAATAGCTGCTTGTATATCAGATCTTATGAGGATGTTTTTGCCAGTGTAACATCTTTTAAGATTTTCTAGAGGACAACCAATGATGGCTTGTATTTCTGCTTGTACAAAAAATATCCGATCCGCTTCCTCCGTATGTTTGGAGCCATCTGTATACCATATCATTGTGTCTGATGCTCTCCTGCGTTCTTCCTCTCTTTTATAGTCCGTTGAGACTTTACATGATGTAAAGAATGTTTCCGGGATCGTATAGTCCAACCCCATTTCTACGAATAGATGTCTGATTTTATTAATTATGGTTATGTGCCCGAAATGTTTAGTTCCTACCCAATTTGATCGTTTTGGAACCTAAATGAGCTTTTCCTAGCCTCTCCTTGTATAAATGTTTCCAGTGGAGGTTTAGCAGAGTTTCTAGTACAGTTGTAAGGGTTGTTCTCATTGCCACATACATAGGTTTGCTAATCTTTGTACTCTTGAATGGGAAACACCTTATGATATACAGAAAATGGCCCTTGTCTACATCATGAAATAAAAGTTAAACTCAGTCAACTCAATTTACATAAAATCCTTCATATTCTATTCCTACAGTGCTTGCATGATTGGAATTATAAAAGAAATGTTTGTTTTTTTAACGCAAGTTCTTAAAATTTAACTAATGTTACCAGAAAATGTATTTTAAGGTATCTCCTATCGATTAATTAATGGACAAAATAGGAGGCACAATTGGCCGTTCATGAATACACAAATCGTTAATGAATATTCCATCGTTCTTCAAGGTATGGTAAGATGGAATAGTGAAATTAATACCGTTATTACTGTATTAAAATAATTACAGATACTTGTAGCCAATCACTTACAGTTAGAATAAATATTAATAAATTAACCTAAAGAGGATTTGTTGATAAGAAATTGATTTTTACTTTTTTAAGCCTAGGATCTTTGTTAACTTGTAATTTGTTTCTGCGTGATAAATATTGGTTAAAAAAGAGCCGGAAGTACAATAGATTTATGTGTAGGACCCACCCTGAAATGATCAATTCCCCGAGGGTCTCTAAATTAACAATCCTCCAGTGTTATGGATAACCACATCCAGTATCAAAGCATTTAAAGAGGGGCTTTATCAAAGCAATCAACCTCGAAGAAACGAGTCGAGCTGCATACCACATTTCCTAGATAAGTGCCATTAGTCATCGACATTTACAGCCCATTGTGATCTGAAGACGGTTGGCAGTTATCGCTCACCCCTTCCCTAAAGAAAAAACCAAAACTGCAAATCAAATATAAAATATTTTCAAAGAGTAATTTATTATTGTAATTAGTTTATGAAATTCACCGAACGAAAGTGATATTTTGTTATACATTTTAATCATACTAACATTTATGAGAAATAAAATACCTAGCCTTAAATTTGTAGAACTTATTTACACGCGTAAGCTAAAATAATTTTGATTGATCTACCTTTCCACACTTTTTGTTTGAATTAAGTAGGACGGACAATTAGACTGGCATTGGCACACTAAGTGCAATAGTGCTTCCTGCTTCACCATTGAAAAATAAACGTTGTCATACAGGAAAAACGACTGGTCATTATCTCGGCCGTTGTCCTTGAATATTACAGTTGACCAAAATGCAACCATCATTTGATGGGAATGACTCAGAAAACGACCTCGTGTTTGAGGGGAAATATTAGGGGTATTTACGATGTTTGTAAGATGTTAACTCGAGTAGAGAAATTTCTTGTAAAATCGTGAATGCCACCTTCTTTTCTTAGCATGTTAAATGTTAATTTTTCCGTGCGTGGTCATTGGTAGAACAAAAAATAACTATAACAGTCCTTGAAGGGTGGTTGTTGTTTGTTTTGATTTGTTTTTTGTTAAATTATAAGATGCCAGTAGTTAATAAAAAACGTAAATTAATCAGCAAAAAGTAATAACAAAGGACACGGTTCAATATCCGATTTCACATGTTCTTGTTTACATGCCATTTTAACATGGGTATGAAACGAGTTTCATATACAACTTTTTGCAAGACCATTTTCGTGTTAGTAGGGAGTGCGTGTGGGTAGGGTAAGGTTAGGTAGTGTTTAAGGTTGGTTAAGGTTAGAGACGGATTTGGTAAAAAAAAAATTCACCCTTGACGTTCAGGTTTTTCGTGGTGGATATGTTTTTGAGCTTGATACACATTTTTTTGTATTTTGGCATATCCAGGAAGGTGCGTATGGGTTAGGGCAGTTAGGGCTAGGGATTATAATTACGGACGGGGTTCGTTAATGTTGGTTATTAATTGTGCATGATTCCATGTTAAATCTATTTATGCACTCGAAAATTACTAACAAATGACACGACATACCTAACTTCTATCCTATCCTCTAACAGCCTACAATTTTGAAGGATAGGGGGATGTATCTATTTTGAATGAGAGTATAAGGACAGGTCAGAAATTAACAAAAGAAATGTATTGGTCTGATTTAATTAATGCTTATTTAAGAACAAAACCACATGTAAACAAAAAAACAGCTGTTCAATTCATGGCTGCCATGTTGGTTACCTACGCCCTAACGGCTAGCAATGTAACTACATCTTCCAATTAACATCTAACAGGACCGTTAGGCGACTTAACAGGGTCAACACAAAGATCGTGAAGACCCCTACCGTATGTAATTTAAGTACTTACTTTTCGTTTATACAAGCATCTTTTCATGTAGTAAGGATGTTGTAGTATGTAAGGATCTAAATACGGCTGTACAACTTAATGGGGTTAAGATGAACTTGGCGAACACCTTGTTTTTTAGCTAACAGATTAGTACTGAACCTGGACAAGACGCAATATTGAGTCTTTTCTCTTCGTGACCTTTCCTTTTGAGATGATTACCATTTACCTGCCAAATATTTTGGTTTTACTTTGCAACCTATCTTGGTAGATAAAAATGCACTAAATCATGCTTTACATGCTCTAAAATTATTTTTCTGTTAAGAAGGTTAAAGAGATTTGTGTCTCCATAGGTTCTTTGCACTGCCTACTTCGGCTATTTTCATTGCCATCTCCTTTATAGCCAATAACTTTGGGGACTCCCAATCCGTTTCCAACTTCAAAATCCAAAAGATGACTTTAAGGGTATAAGCTGGTATTTCTCCTAGGGATTCTTGTAGAACCTAGTTTCCTAAACTGCAAATCTTGCCCGTCCCTTGTCTATACATGTCAAGCTTACTAAAATTTATTAAATATAACGAAGCATCCTAGCTCGATCCACTTTGTCTGATTACAATACTCGTGGTGCGAACAATCTTATTGTAAACTGAAAAAAATTAGACAGTCTTTTTATTCCATTGATGTGTCCTTAAATATTAAATTTTAGTTCTGTTATACATTATTTATGTTTTTTCTGTTGTTGTTTTAACTTGCAACCAACATTTCTGCCAGCTGATATCTCATTTAAATAAGATTTTTATTATGTATATGTATATGCTTGACAGATTACTTATGTATCATTGGTTAATTGTTTATATTTGCCTGTAATTTCATATTTTATAAAAACATCCACTTCTTGACTTGGTCACTCAAAATCATCTAACGACTATTAATATTTGGAAATTATCTTAGGCAATGAACGTTTTGAATTTTTACGCCTTGTAGTTCAATCCGAGTTATACTGCTGGAGAATCTATGTCGTCTAGCCTAGAGGTTCTAGAGGTTTGGTTAAATATACCATGATCGAGGTTGAGATTGTTTGTGGTGTCTAAATGATCTTGTAAATTCCTTGTATCTGTCTTTCATTTTTATCAGATCTGAATGCTGCATTTTTCTCCGCTTTTATATTTTCTCGTATACAATTTGAAAATGGATGTGTTTAGAGATTAATATACAAATTTTTCTGGTGACCATTTTTGCGTTACCGGGAAGTGAGCAAGGTTGGTTAGGTTAGGTCAGACCAGGTACGGTTAGGATGAGGTTAAGGTCAGGGGGGGATTCTGTTAAATTTCATGGTTGAGGTTGGCCTTGTTCGTGTTGGCTAAATGGCTTTCTAAAAGACTTTATGGTGATTAGGATAAACTGTCTGCGAAATCATAGTGGCCTGTGACGTAAAGTGGTATATGTCTAAGATCTTCATTTTTATTGTCTCCATTCGGAAAGAGTCTGTGCGTGTGTCTTCCTTCCCCACTAAAACTACTACAGAGCGAGTGCCCAGTCAGCCGCCTCCCGGGCGGAGCTTAATGAAATGTTTGGCTTACCTGAAATAAATCACATTTTGGTTGAAGCTCTATCGACAAGTGCCCAGCGACCGCCATCAGTGTGTCAGTGCACACTTTGATGGGCCATAGTGGTCGCCAGGAGTCTCAGACGCTGAGCCCGCTCGAGGAGCTTTCAGTCTGCGGATCTGTCATCATCATCTGCCAGTCTCAGAGCGCAAGCGTCTGAACCAAATCACATTACCTGCCTTTTTTTCGTTTCGATCGTTTTCTTAGCTATCCTCTCAACGATCTCAGGATGTGTCGCGGCATAATAGCTACAACATCCGTATATACCGGGTATTCTATCGGCTGGTTGTATATAGTACATCCTGATTTACCAGACAGATCTCACTCTTCCGCATATTTTTAAATAATATCAGACAAAATCAATTCATCAAACCATGAACCATACTAGACAATATTGGAAATTTAAGAAACCCTTTTTGGACTTCTTATCCTTTAAAGTTCTTTAGTTAGTAAACAGCAGATTTATTCAGTTGGAGAAGAGGATGATGAACAATCGTTTTTATTCCCTCAGAAGAACAATTGTTCGAAATTACTCATTCATTGGACACAATGGGAGGCGACAGGCGATAAAACGCCACTGTTTTGTCTTTGGATCCGGCTGTAGCAGATTTTGACTTATTCTGGCCCCATCGAACCCTCTTGCTATAATTACGCTGGAAATTGAATGGAACCGCGAGTCGCGCCTTGTTTTGTCGCTGAGGGATGGAAAACCGTCCGTTTTCTCCTAGCTCTTGTACAGAAATTGGCAATCTACCAAACCCGAACTGGGCCAATGGGGCAATCAACTGTACATTTCCTGCCGAGATCTTGTCAACGATTCCAACAATTCGAAGAAAATAGGAAGATTCACCGCAAAAGAAAATCAAATCCGGCCATTATGAACGGCTAATTTATTGATCTTTCCTTATTTATACACTGAGAGGCAAAAAAATTGGCCACCATTAATATTTTTAATTATCTCTTAGACAGTCCTCGATTGATAAATCTTACAATATTTGGTCCGTTTTAAAGGAGTAGGTATAAACCATAAATGGTTTGAGCCATCTTCAGTGAGGAACTGTCTTTGAATAGTAGGTTACTCAAGAAAGCATGATCAGTTCGCCATCGTGTCACCTCTCAGAAGGTACTTCGTAATCGACCTTGTACCTCCGTTGAGATCAAGCAACGACTTGAGCAAGTTAGAAATGTTACTCTCAGTTTACGCACTGTTAGTCGAAGACATTCATAAGCTGGAATATGAGTGGTCCACAATCTCTGACAAGTCACAGAACAGCTCGGTTAAGTTTCGCAAGAAATCGCATCACTTGATCTAAGCAAGATTGCACTAAAATCTTGTTCTCGGATGACTCAAGGTTTTGTATATTGTCCTGCTCCTCATCACGTGCGACAAGTAGCTTAAGACTGCTGGTTTTGCTTCATAGAAGGTATCTACACTTTAGAATAATATGCGATGTTGGTTTGTGAATTATTCTGACTGCCAAGAGAGGGTTGGGGGAAGAACAGGTTAACGGTATATCCCCGGAACTCTCTCACTCCGGAGAAGACAGGAGGTGATGAATGTTATGGTTTGGGTAGGCATTTTTATGGAAGGTCTCACAAACTTGATCTTCAACGAGGGTTCCCTAAAAGCTGCGCGATACATTGGAGATGTGTTGTCAGAAGTTGTTCCTTATACGCCACTAATTGGCGACGGTTTTATTTTTATGCTTGACAATGCAAGATTGGGATCGGTGGTGACTACTTGGAACGAGCTTCAATGTTTAGAGTGGCCAGTATGTAGTCCAGACTTAAACTTTATCGAACACCTTTTGGGATGAGTTGTCAAAGAGAGCAAAATGACATCCATTGATGACAGAGAATTTGCAGTAATTAAGAATGGTGCTGTTGGAGGAGTTTGAAAATATTCCACACCATTAAGCAGAAGAAGAAAAATAACTTTATTCTGGGACTGGTGTCCCCTAAGAATAATTGACATGAAATAAATAAAGCAAGTTCCTTCAATGAAGTTAAAAGTAAAAAAAGATAGAAATCTTGGCACAATGTATACCGTAAGGCAGGCCAGAAGAGAAAATTACGAGAATTTTAAACAAAAATAACAAATGTTAACGTGAGGTCTCTGCTTGGAGGAAGAGGAGGTGATTATACAGGTGGGATTTAAAGGAGGAAAAGGAGGAAGCGTGACGAATAGAAAGGAGAAGGGAGTTCGAGAATTTAGGGGCTCGTATCAGAAAGGAACTTTCGAAGGTGTGGGTTGTATGTTGCGGAAGGATAAGGTCGATTGGGGATGAGCGGGTCTTACGAGTGAGATGTGAGGAGTTGAATTGGAGGGATTGGATGATGTAAGGAGGACGACGAGTTTTGATGGACTGGAAAAGAAAGCAACCTAGGAAATACTGTGTACGGAAGGAGGGGAATAGCCAGGAAAGTTGGGAATACAACCCCGACACCCGGGATCGGGATCCCCATGGGGTGCCGTACACAAATCTTACGCAACAATTCAAAATACGCTTCAATCGCGCGTTCTCCCCTCCGAGAGACCACCGTATGCCAAACAGCTATAATCGAAGAAGGGAAGTATAAGGGAAGATACAAGGAGTTTGCGGGTGAAGAAAGGTAAGAGTAGCCAGGACCGACGAAACAGGCTGAGAGAGGCAATGGAATGGCGGGAAATTTGGGAAATGTGAGAATGCCAGGAAAGGTTTTGCTCAGAAACTAATCCTAGGTTTTTAACCGAAGAACAGAAGGGGATGGGATGGGTATTTAGCATGAGAGGTGGGATGCTGGGGAGGGAATTGAGGAGTTTCCTGGACCCGATAATTATGGCGGTGGATTTGGACGGATTGAGGACTAGAGAATTTTTACGGGCCCATTCGTTGATGGAGTTTAGGCTTTTTGGATCTTCAGAATGGCCGAGTGAAGATCGGAAGGGTGGAAGGATATGTATATTTGGGAGTCATTACATTTAAAATCTTATAAAATCCACTGCTGATCAACGCATGAGGAGTAAATACACCGTACAGAATGGGAAAGTTCTTCATTGTTTTCATAGCAACTATTTTTGGTAAAATTGTTTTAGACTGTTTAATTTTTTATTTAGCCATATCTTGTATTTTTCTTTAAAAATATCCAATAAACTTACAATAAAAATTATAACGATTTCGTGCATTTACTAAAAAAAACAAAGGTGGCCATTTTTGGTTGTCCTCTCCGTGTAGTATTATTCCCAATGGGTTGGCAAGAAAACCATGAGGTGTTTTTATATGTGTACGAATATGTATATATGTTTACTTTTTATACCTAGCATCTTTTTAACTATTCGGAAAAGTAGAGTGCATGTCGATTCTCATCGCATAAAAATCTCCATATTTTGAGTCCAGGAAGTTTTGAATAGTTCTTCGAACACTTTCAAAACTTTCATAGTTCATAGGCATTTCTGTTTGCTATTGCAGGCCGTTTTTGGTTTTTATTTAAAGGTCTAAACGGTTTTCAGTAAAGTTCACTATTAACTCCCTTGTGGTAAAAGCTCAAAACGAATGGGGACCTGGACCACCACATATACAGCGTTTTTTTCGTGCATTTGTTGTTTTGGAACAACTGGGGGCCGTTGTCCGGGTTAGCAATAAGCTTTTTTGAGACTATATTTTTGTATATGAAACATTTGTCATCATCTCTTACCACTCTAAGCGGAATTGGGTCGTGGTAAGTCGATGATAGGGGTTTGAAGAGCAAATTTGAGATGCTATCCCCCAAATTTCTTTCGCCGAGTTCATGCTGGATCCGAACTTTCGCACAGAACCAAATCTTTAGATGTGGTTTACAATGGTTATATTACAAACATTTAACACCTCTGATAGTTCTTGAATAAAAAAGGGGTCTTTTTTTCTAGCCTATGCTTCAATTTATCGTCGTCACTTTCAGAAGGACATCCACTGCTGGCATCATCTTCATGAACAAAATTTCTTTCTATTAATGGAACAAATCACTGTTGGATTTTATGAACATTTACAGCATTAGTACCAAACACTGCAACCAAATTTTCCATTTCAATTTTCAATTCCCTGCAAGGATTGCATTGTTTTTTTGTTTTGTTTTTTAATTCATAAAGTAAACAATGCCTTAAATATGTCCATCCAAAGACATGGCACAATTAAATCTTCTACGCTTTTAGAAAAATTCAGGTTAGTTATGTAATAAAAATTTAAATTAAATAAGTCTTACGTAATGGAATTTTTGTGCTCTGATGGAAAGGAAAATTTCATGAAGTCTGGTTTTTCTACCTTCACATTCACGGTGTGAGGTATTATAGAGCTTTTAGGATCCGAAAAGAGTCCAGGGCAAAGGAATGATTAAGGCGCTTCGTATATTATTTAAAAACCATACGGGCTCTTCATCTTTTTCGGGCGCTTCACCCCCCAAGACTTTTATCCGTACAGTTTCCATTTTTTCATCAAGGAAAACATTATCGACTTTTATTTATTAGCTTTGCTAACGACTTCCCCTATGCAAATCAATCTCCCTGTAGGCGTCATTCTCTTCCCGGAAGACATCCCCCATCCGCCATCCACGAAACCCTCTTCAGACAACAAATATTTGGACGCTTTCACTACATTGTAGACAGACATTTCAATTTTTCCCACTGCCAGTTTGCATACTACAACCCTCGAAACAAAATTACTTTTCAAAAAAATATTCCACCTTCCTGCCTGTTTATTAAGACCGGATGGTTGCCAAACTTTATTACTTCCGTTTGGTTTAGAATGGAGTGAAATTGAGATGTGTAAATCAATTTCCGACCCGGAGAATCACATTTAATCATCGAATATTCTCATCGTGTTAACCCTAGCCGAGAATCACCGATGGACCTTCATCGAAACTATGATTTATTTTGTCACTCTCAAGAAAATGTGTATCATTAATGATGTGTAAATACTAGAAGGTGTTTATATTATTATATCGTAACTTTTGTACTATGATTATTCAGAAATCGTGAGATGCGGTCTGGTGTGATGTAGATTTTCTACTATTTACTTACTACTATGCTATTTACTATGCTACAAGAACTAGAGCCACTTTTTGCCTTTATGAATTTTATATTATAACACTATCCCTTTCCGTCTGGGAAGAAATTGCGGCGCCACTTTAAGCATTTTGGATAATTGTGGGAAGGTTTCAAGATGAAAACGTAAGACTAGGGGGTTGTGATGAGGGTTCATAGTTTTATAGAGGCCTCTCTATCGATTTATAACGGCTTCGAGAACAAAAAGGATATAGTAAGATACACTAGAATAGAAAGCTTGGACGTGGGCTCGATAGATTTTGGACTAAAGTGACTAAATTCTATGCCACGTTTGGTTGAACTTTGGTTCAATTCCATACGTGTCGTCTGTTTAATTCTGTTCGTTTTAGAAGTGTGTGAGGTTTCCAAGTGAGTTTTTGCCGATGTAAAGACCCAAGCAGTGTTCCGAATTGGTTGCTGTAAGAGGAACGGAGTTGTAAATTGAAGGAGAAATGATAGACTCGGTGCTTTCCTTCGGCTCAAGAATACGATTCGTGCCATATGTGGTACTGTCTAATAGTAGGTGGAATGTCATTGTAGCCTTTATAGTTGGGATATAAGTGTTTTAGGACGAGTTAGGGTTTTATCCAATAGTGGCAGCAGACAGATTGAGCGATAAGCTGAGGTTTTTGACATTTATGTATCGTAATTTGCATTCGATTGTGTAGTGCGAAGGACTATTTTCCTGGGAAGTAACAGATAATGAATTAGACATTAGATGGGGTGAAAGGTTTAAAGGGAAAAGTGGTAACGGACAGTCTAGGTCCTGCTGGATGTGTTAGGGTTAGGGATAAAAGAGGCTGCCACAAGCCCTTCTCCACCTCGACCTGAAAAGATCTACAGTGCTCCCATTAGGGTTAGGGATAAAAGAGGCTGCCACAAGGCCTTCTCCACCTCGACCTGAAAAGATCTCCCACGTTTTGCATAACTTAGTGGCCAGGTTCAGGTTGTTAATCAGCCTCCATAGCTTTTCTAGTGCTGTTTAGTGTTGGATCTTGCTTACGGTTTTTCTTGTCTACTTGCAAGAACCTGCACCTACATCGACCTTCACAGAAACATAGAATGTGTCCTGGGATCTCCTCCTCTTCCTTGCAGTATCTGCACAGTGTTTCTTCTGTCTGTACTCCTATCCGGTGCTTGTTCTTTCTTAATTGGCAATGTTTAGTCAGGAGTCCAACCAGAATCGGTTGCCTTCCAGTAAAATTCTTTTGTAATATTTACGGATGGTCGTTCCATGATTCCTTCGCGTACCTCATACCTTTGGTATTGTTCCACCTAGTTTTCGACTTACTTAACTTGGAAAACGATCCATTTTAAGATGTAGCCTCTTTTGTGGAAGGATGCTAAGCCACAGTAGTTTTCAAGACTCAGAGAGTCCATGATGGCACCATGACAACCTTTTCGCTGCTTCTATGCCCCACGTGCCCAGGGACCCTGGCAGGGTCAGGCCATTTATGTCACTGACTTCCGTCACAGCCCCCATGCAGTTCTAAACACTCACCTCGCATGAGGCCACGGCACTTAGTGCTGCCTGACGTTCAGAGAAGATGGCTATCTTCTGGCAATATATTCCTCACATTTTTATTTCTCTGGCGCAGTGTTCTGTTAGGAACGTAAAATTGATTTCACCTGTCATTTCCATACTACTAAAATGTTTTTCGTTCTGTTAGATGATTTATAATACCTAACATTATTTATTTCATGATTTTTGGTTTAAAAAACAGGAAAAGTAAACAAGGTTTGCATAACTACCTTGGTGGAACACAACTGGGCAAACTAAGAAAAGAAACCAGAAGAGCGTTTAATAAAGCCAAGAATAGCAAGTAGCTGTGGAGCTTAATTTATACTACCACGCTATCCGCAGAGCGATGAGAGGAAACCTTCGCAAATTCTGCGGAGAAATCTCCTCAGTATTAACAGCAGCCAGATTACATAAGGCACTAGGAAAGGACAGAGTAGACATAAACACTACCTACGGAGCGTAGAGAGCAGATATACAGAAGATGCAAAACAAATAGCAGTGCCCCTTCTAAGTATACATTTTCCAGGCAGCACTTATGGCATCGGGAGGGGGGGAACATGAAAGCAGATTACACCAAAAAAGAAAATTGGAAGAAAGCAGCTGAAATAGTCACAGAGAAAAAGATCCTCTGGGTGATTAGCATTTCAGCCCATATGAAGCACCAGGAAACGGATGGGATTATTCCCATCCTGCTACAAAAAGGAACGGATATAATTATTCCAATACTAGTGCGAACACATAGAAGCAGCCTAGCACCAGGTTACCACAGGCATGGCGTAGAGGAAAGGTGTTCATACCGAAAATAGGGAAAAGAGACCCTACAATACTCAAATCATGCAGACCAATCAGCTTAATATCCTTTCTACTGAAAGCCCTTGAATAGCTGATAGACAACCATATAAGAACGACAGCGCCGATAGACAAACCACTGCATCACTGTCATCATACATACACAGCAGGAAGATCAACAGAAACTGCTCCAGCTGTACCGGTTAACTAGTGATCTAAGAGAGAGACACTAGAAACAAGGGAAACAGCTACCTGCGGGTTCCTCGGCATTGAAGGAACCTTCGACAATGCATCCACGTATCTATGAAGGTCTCCCTAGAGAAAAAAACACGTAGACCAGACCACATCTAGATGGATTGGAGAAATGCTAAGAACTAGGATAGCTGAAACAAATGTAGTATCAGACACTATACAAGTCAGCACAACCAAAGGTTAACCTCAAGGAGGGGTACTGTCACCTCTTCTATGGAGCCCAACAGTTGATGAACTGCTCGAAACTCTAGACCGTAAAAAGATAAGATGTCAGGGCTATGAGGCTATGTCAGTTTTGCAGATCTAAGTATTTGTTTTAGGTTTTTTTAGTGGACGGTTTAGAGTCATCGAAAGAACCTCTTTCAGTCCACGTAGTCAGTTGTCAGTAATAGTCTGAGAGGTTTGAAAAAATCTCGGAAAAGGACAAGTACAAGGAGAACACTAGTCTATGGGTTCTTCATCTACATTTTATATTTGTTGGGTGTTAGGAAAAGTCTAGAAGGGAAGTTATGCTGGTAGGTAGTTTCATATGTGAGCTATAAATTTGCGTAGAGACGGCATGAAGGTGAGTGGGTCCGTGAGGTTTCGTTATGCTTAGTATTGTCACCACCGGTAGATAAGATAATACAATATATTTTGTTTTATTTTCCTGTATATTTGGTCATTGGTTTGGAAGCCTCCTTGTAAACACGACCTTTTTTAATCTTCAGATTAAACTGTATTTCTTTAATTTATTAAAACGTTAGAAGTTAAATTTTTAAAAAATGAATCAGAAGTAAAGTGCGCACGAGATTTCTTTTTGGTATTATTTTATTATGCACTATACCTGATTTATTTAGCATAAATATTATATCCATATTTATTATAAACCCTTTTTTTCGGACGTTTCATTCGTGTAAATTTACATTCGGTCTAAATTCTTTACATAGAGTGCTGGTGTGTTATTACGAAAAAGGTAAACAAAAAGGTTCTGTGCGTAAACAGAAACGGAATTAAGGAGAAATCTCATGAATAAACAAAGCTGGACTGAGAAGTTAATCCGAACTCTGGCGAAAAAATGTTTGCGTTGCTTCTCCATAAAATCAATTGTTGGAATTTTTTCGGAAGTTTTCTCTTTTATTTTCAATTGCTCTATTACGGTAAATACTTTCTCTTTTTCAGGAAGAATTTGATGTGAATAGAAAAACTTCGATAAATGGTGAACGATTTGTCAAAGGCATATCGTTTCTCTAGATTTCAAATCTTTTCCGGCTTACCGCTAATCTATTCATATTTTGCAAATCTTAATATTGTCATTTATCATCGAAACCATTTTTATTCCACAGGTTATGTTTTTGATAGAATTGGAAAACAATCGAATTTATAATTTGTTTGATCTGTCTGCAAGCATAGGCAGACCGAAATGAGCAATGGCGACCAAAATACAGGTCCTTCACCCCGAAGACAACTCTGGTAATCTCACAATGATTAATTTAATAGATAAATCACTATGATTATTTAATCCAAACATCCCTATAACTGAGGGTCATTAGTCATGAGTCCCAGTACCAATGTGAGATTATGTTAAGAAGTTGGGATTTTGTGGATATAATATTGGGATTTTGTGCCAAATGGATTTACTGATTAATAATGCACAAAATATAGGCTTTTGTTGATTATCGAATATTCTCTTTATGGTTTTACACATGACATTGACCACCACGGCAGACAACATAAAGACCATGGAGGTCATTTGCTGCTTCAGACCTCGACAATATTACCGTTATTCGTATCTTGTGTGTCTGTATATATGAGTATACTGTATGTGTTACCGTGATATAGTATGGGACTTGTACGGATCATACACTTTGTTTTGGGTCAGTATGACTATGAAACTACACAAAATTAATTTATTCCTCGTTCACACTCCTTCGTCTTTATTTTTATATTGAGGTTATGAAAATCCTATTGAGTAATAATTATTGTTATATTTTTAATTAATTAATCTTTATGTAAGGTATTGGTTGATATGAAAAAATTAGTGTCACGAGCGGGATTCGAACCCCGCTCGTGACAATAACTTTTTCATTTCAACCAATACCGTACATAAAGATTAATTCATTGAAAGAAGTTATTTGGTCAATCGGGCCACGAAATCTAATGAATTTATTTGTTGTATAATTATAAAAAATATTCCTTAATATCTTCACTACAATTACACAGTATTGTTATGTTAACAGTATAGAAAAAAAATCATAGCATAAAAAAACCACGACTTAAGCCAGGAACACACCCGATGCTACGCCATGCGACGCCACCCGATGCTACCCGACGCCTTGCCACGTTTTGGTGGGGTGTGCACATCTATCCGACGCAAGCACACGTCGCGTACAGTCCACAGCGTTTATCACAATAATCACTATCACAATCGCAACGCATCTTTTGTTCTTAATGCACTATTTTGAGCAAAACCTTGTAATAAATTGTTAGTTAAATTTTATGAGCACAACCATCTAATAAATTGTTTGTTAAACTTAATTGTTTTAAATAAAGTTACTCCTAACAATCATAATTAAACCATGTTTATAAAAACTTACGCACTTTTTATCTCATTTAATTTGGTTTACATTAAAATAACATGTTGTAATTAATATAACTACAAAATTACATGTACTTAGTTTGAAATAAACTACAAAAAATATGAATGTCTTGTTCTGATGCTACCCGACATTACAAAATGGTGTAATTTTACAAACAAAACTATGAAATAAATTGTTAATTAAATTTTATGAGCAAAACAGTGTAATAAATTGTTCCAATTTTAGTACATGTACCGCCGAAGCGAGTACAATAAATTGTTAGTTAAATTCATTATATCAAAAAATCCTATTTCGGTGTTTTGATTAATTTTCTACCAAACCATTAAAATTAATTGTTTATTGTTTAAATAAAAACTAATTAATTTTTAATCACAGTTAATTTGGTTTATATTAAAATAAGTCTGTTGTAATTAATATAACGACAATAATACATAAAAATATGAGTGTCCGGTTCTTTTGTCTTCGGCTGTACTCGATGCGACCCGACGAAAATCTGGACAGTCGCGATCGCAGAGGTAGTCGGGTAGGTTAGCGTGGCATAGCATCGGGTAGATGTGCACGGGGGTAATGCAACCTTATGGAAAATCGGAGTTTGGATTTGCGTCGGGTAGCATCGGGTAGATGTGCACGGGGGTAATGCAACCTTATGGAAAATCGGAGTTTGGATTTGCGTCGGGTAGCATCGGGTAGCGTCGCATGGCGTAGCATCGGGTAGCGTCGCATGGCGTAGCATCGGGTGTGTTTCTGGCTTTAATCTATGAATTCAAACTAAAATTACTGGCAAAAGAAATAAAAACCAAAAACGTTAGTAAAAATCATGGTTATATAAGAAATCGATAGAGTATATGAATTGTGAAGCGCATTTGATTTATTAGCGTGAATGGCAGAGTCTATACCTAATTACCCTACGGATGTCCTTTTTTTTTTTGATCCTGTGGTTGAGTCCTTTGAGCTTTCCGGGGCTTTTACATTAGATGGTCCCATAATTACCTCGAGAAATATGGCGTACTCTGAGGTGAATGGACGTGTGCATGTAATTCAATAGAAATGAAGCGGATTTTCCCGAATTACCTCGAGGAATATCGAGTATTCTGAAGTAGCGTGAAGGAAGCCTGGTGTGAATGTAATTAGTAGCGTGAATATAGGTGCTTTTCCCCAAACACGCCGAAGAATATCGACGATTTATTTATTTTGTTTTGTGTATGTGTTTGTTGTTTGTAATATTTTATCCACAATTGACGAGGGCTTAAGGTACAGAGAAGTTATCAATGAGATAAAGAAAAGCTATCACGTAAAATTTACTGATTTGACCATATATAACTTATATATTTTTTAAATATTGGATAATGTGAGAAATGTTCCTAGATTGTCCCATAAATTCTCTAATAATGTCAACAGTTCTTTCAGGCTTAATTCATAATCCAAAGATTTTTCATTAACTGACAAAAATTAAGATATTGATGGAAAGACACAAATAGACAAACATTTAGCCTGGGAATCCGAAATCACAAAATTAAATCTAGGGGAAATGGTAAAAGTTAAATATCTCCTTTTTCCAAAAAAGGAATAAGAATGTTCAAACTACATGGAGGCAGTTGACAAAAAAAAAAAAAGGCAACGAATGAAGAAAAACCAATGAAATGGTTCGATACTTACCAACAGTTCTGGGTTCGAATTCCGTCATAGCCCTTATAATTTCATTTGAAATTGATTTGAAAAAAATATTGTAAAATGGTTCTGCACCTCCTCCGCGAAACACAACGGTCGGACCTTAAACTCTTGTGTATGATAGGAATTACTTTAGTTTTACAGATACAAAGTATAATAAGTTACTTTATTACTTAAGAGAATGAGAAGGGAAAGAAAGACAATAAGATATACATTTAAGTTATATTGAAAAGAATTTTTCATTTTGTGTTAAGAAGAATAACAGCAAATAAATAGAAAGTCCGGCAATTGTCAAGTGTAAAATAGTCCCATATAGAAAATGAACGCGTAATGGTAAAAACGTAAAGGGAAAACAGTTTTCATACCGGCTCGTTTCCGGATTTTCTCTGCCTCTGGCCATGTGCTCGAGGAAAGCTACTTTGGAGAAAACAGGATTACTTCCGCTTCATAAGCGATTTCCTCCCTGGAACTCCTTCTCCATCCACTTCCTGTTTACCCAATTCAAGCATCCCTAGTGATACGATAGAGACCACACGCGAACGACAAATCTAATAACGCGCCGGGTGGATAATATAGGGGGAAAAAACGCGCCCTTTACATTTCACGCCCTAATGCCCGTTTCCATTTTTCTCCGGGCTGGAACAACATTTGGAATATCTCGGGGAAAAGACCCAAGGCGGATGGCTATTTTAAGAACACGAATCGGTGGACCTGTGGGGAATAAAATAATAGGAAGGTAGAATCGAGTCCTTATTGACTTTTGGACGGGGTTTTTCTTTTCGCCGCGAATCTAAAAAACACCAGAGGGTAAACGTTAAATCGTGAATAAACGGATTTGTCATGAAGAAAAGTTCCTCCACAAGTTAGAATTCACATCTTGTTCTTGTTTATAGTGATATGTTTGTTCAAACCGGCAAGGGCGGCTAAAATCTACATTTATAGGCTTTACAGACTCAGAATTTATAGGCTTCTGTTTGTCAAATGTATGTGGATAATCCTGTTTGCCATTTGGAAAGATTTGCTAATTGCCCTCATCCTCGTTGAAAAATGGACATACCTTAATCTAATGACGTCTCTTCAGCAGCATTGTAATTTTTGTACTTCCTATTAATCAAAAAGCAAACCCAAAATTGATTATTTGCACATGAATGCTTAAATATATTTTAAATTTTAACGCTATCTCGTAAATTCATAATCACCTTTTAGCTGGATAATACCCGAAGTTTTAGATTTCACTGTCTCTTCTAGTTCTTTCTTGGTTTTTCTACTTAAACTGATATTCGTTGTTTTGACTTTAACTTAATTTTTTCTCGTCTTTTCTTTCCTTCTGCGTAGTTGCTATGTTTTGTTTTCTTTCTTGTATTTCTTTGTTATTCTACGGTGTTATTGTTCATGTGGGATATTCTTTGGTCATAATGTCAGTAATTTTTGTGGGTTTTTCCTCTGGTTCGTTGTTTTGTGCTTCTTTTCAAGTAATGTCCATGATTTTCACGTTTTCCTTTTCTCTGGTTGGTTGTTTAGACTTCTACATAATTTGTTCCATGTCTTTTCTTTCCTCCTGTTTAGTTTGTATGTTTTTGTTCTCTTGTTTGTATTTCTTTGTTGTTATTCTATGTTACATTTAATTGGATGAATTTTTATCCACAATTTCGGTGATTTTCATGTTTTCTTTTTTCTGGTTCGTTTTTTTATTTTCTTTTTTCTTTTTTGAGCTTTACTTCATTTGCAACTGATTTTCATGTTTTCTTTTTCTCTGGTTGGTTGTTTAAACTTCTATATAATTTATTCCATGTCTTTTCTTTTCTCTGTTTAGTTGGTATGTTTTTGTTCTCTTATTTGTATTTCTTTGTTGTTATTCTGTGCTACATTTAATTGGATGAAGTTTTGTCTCAATGTCGGTGATTTTCGTGTTTTCTTTTTCTCTGGTTCGTTTTTTATTTTTTGAGCTTTACTTCATTTGCAAGTGATTTTGATGTTTTATTTTTCTCTGGTTGATTGTTTTGACTTCTATATAATTTGTTCCGTGGCTTTTCTGTCCTCTTGTGTAATTGCTATGTTTTGTTTTGTTATTTATACTCATATATTCTTCTACGATGTTACTGTTCATATGATGTATTCTTTTTTCATAATGTCAGTGATTTTTGTGTTTTCGTGTTCTCTGGTTCGTTGTATTGAGCTTTACTTAATTTGTTCCGTGTTTTTGCCTCCTATGCTACATTTAATTGGATGAATTTTTGTCTCAATGTCAGTGATTTTCGTGTTTTCTTTTTCTTTGTCTCGTTTTTTTATTTAATTTTTTTTTTAATCTTTACTTAATTTTTTCCTTGTTTTTTCCTATGTAGTTGTTATGTTTCTGTTTTCTTGTATGTATTTCTTTGTTGTCATTCTATGCTACATTTAATTGGATAAATTTTTATCCACAATTTCGGTGATTTTCGTGTTTTCTTTTTCTCTGGTTCGTTTTTTTTAGCTTTACTTAAGTTGTTCCGTGTTTTTTCCTCCTATGTAGTTGCTATGTTTTTGTTTTCTTGTTAGCATTTTTCTGTTGTTCTCTTTTTCACTGTTAATTCGTTGTATTTTTGTCATGTCAATGATTTTCGTGTTTTCTTTTTACTTATCTAGTTGCTATGGTATTGTTTTCTTCTTTGAATTTCTCTGTTGTTCTTCACTTTTTTGTTCATACAGAGAGTTGTAAAATTATGTCAGTGATTTTCTTGTTTTCCTTTTTTGTGGTAGGTTTTTTTTTTTCTTATTAAACTAGACTATTTAATAATGGTTGGTGTCTTATTAGATTTCGATGATATCTTAACATCGTTTGTTCAAATTACCGGAAATTACGTACAAAAAATGATGATTGATATCAATCCTTTGCTATAAAAAAATGAGAAAAAAATACCCCGACCTGACACTTATGATCCGGAAAACATCAATTTTGATCGAGTGGGCCAAAGTAGCCGAAGGGGGCGGGTCTGATGGTGAAGAATATCTCAAGTTACCCGAGGGGCGAGATTCACCGGAGCGATCAGTCAAAAGGGCGATGAGGTGATTACAAAGTCAAATTTAATTGTGAAAAGGGAAAAGTGGAGCCATGCCGCGTTAAAAGTAAAATCTCGTTATGAGGAAGATTCCCAGCAAGGGTGGCCGGGGGTGACTTCATTTCGGCCCCGTACCTTTTAAAGGCGTTCCGATTCGCATCCTTCCAACTTTCAAGTTCTTTACGTTACCGTCAGATTCTCCTCATTATCCCCTTTGCTGATCTGGTTAATCTTGGTTCATTATCACAACTAGATCAATGTCCTCCAGTACAACATGAGATATTGTTGAAGACCATGTAGTGTATGCAAGTAAGATTACTAAACTAAGATCATTATGAGGTCGACGCTAAGTATCAAGAAAAACTTTGTTCTTTCTTCTACTATAATAGAGCAGACTGGGGTAAATGTATGGGTAAAGCGGCGACAAATCTCATGGTATGGGTACTCGTCAGCTGACCTGTTTAAACAACAGTATCGAAAGTCAAGAAGCAACGGGAATTGCCTTCAAGGGAGGAGAAACAATAAAAAATTACAAAATATATATAAATTTCCATTATACTGTTTTTTTCATAGACCAAAAATATACCATCTTAGCAACTAAACCGTTAAATAATAAGATTACAATCTATAAAACCCTATCATACCAAATTTTTCTATCCCTTCTCTGCCTGAAAGTTTATTTTTTATTTTTTCGCATTGGAAAAAATTTATGCTCTTGTACATTAAACATTGAGGAGTGAAAGAAGTAAAGATGTCCATCTCAAATTTCGTTCTAGATTCTTGGTCCTCCTAAATCAGGTTCAATTTTCCTCGGAATAAACCTTCCTAAAATGAAAATGGACGAAATTCAGTATAGAACTTTTTTTTAATGGTCGACCCGAACAGATAGCCATAAAATCAGACTTACTGTTAGTCGAATATTTATCATTTATTACGGACTAATTTATTTCATGGTATGTTTGTAAACGAATACCAACTGACATTTAGATCAAATTGGACGAGTGTAATATGATGGAGGTTAATTTTTTTTAATTATTTTATTTGTACCCTACACATATTAGTAAATATTACAAATGTGGCCACAAAACTTTTTTCACACGGTCACAGGACTAACAATAACGACAGCGATTCACCCGGAGGACACATACCACGAGAAACCAGACGATGCTGGCACTCATTGTGATAGCTGAAACAAATATAGGAATAAACACTATAGAAGTTAGAACAACAAAAGGATGTCCTCAAGGAGGGATATTATCACCTCTCTTATGGAGCCTAATAGTTGATGAACTGCTCGAAACCCTGAACCGTTCAGGAATAAAATGTCAGGGATATGCAGATGACATAGTCCTGACAGCCAGGGGAAAATTCGAGGAAATCCTCTGTGATATAATCCAAGAGGGACTGAAAATCACAGAAGAATGGTGTAAAAGTGCAGGCTTGGGAATCAACCCNACACTTACTAACAAACTGCGGAGCTACACTAGCCCGCAGGAGGAAGTGTTTTGGGATGTACAATGTGACCATAAAAGAACTACAACCACTGAAACCGGGCCTATTAATCAAGTTTCTTGATGAAATAGGACTCACCGATGTGCTTTAAGCAGAGCACAGGGGATACAATAGCTCTTAAAGGGCGCAGTATACCATACCCTGAATTATTACATCTATCTATCATCTATCTCATTGTGATGGATTAAGGGTCAATGGCATCTAGGACATCGCCTCTTAACCCTTCCTTGCCAAAAGTTTCTTCGGGGAAATGCCAACATTAGCAATTTTGTTTATAGATTAGCCGGAAACCCCGTGACTTTATTGATAGAGAGTTTAGATTGGCGCCAAATAAATCAGTGTTGCCAATACACGGTCCGAAACCGTGCAGGAACAACCCAACACCCGCCTGAACTCATGGGATTTTCATCTTGCCATAAACACCATTGTTAGCATTGCTCCGAAACAACTTTGGGCGGTTTATGGGGGTTCTCGGGTGAGAATGTGTAGAAAGGGCTCGAGCTTGGTGCGAGATTTTTGGAATCAGGAACGGATCAGATCGTTGACAAAAGAAATGTTGAAGTTGTGGATAATGAGATTAATGACATACCAAGGAGCTTTAACGACTTGTCTGAAAAGTTTTTCTTGAAGAATTGTATGTGTTGGATATTGGATAGCTTAGTAGAATTCCACATTTCCACTTCGCATGACCAAAGTGGTCGCAGTAAAATCTTGTTTGAGGTTAGTTTAGTCCGACGGTCAAGATGGTCAACCACTTGTGCATTTCGATAAGCTCGTCTTGGTTCAGGTGTACTTTGATAACTTAGATTTGAGTTAGAGAATGTGGTGTATAGATGAAATAAAGATGGGACCAAGAATGCTCCCTTGTGGGACGTCTGTTTATGTCTCTGACTTCCGAGAACTCATTGCCGCACTTCACTCTGAAGTAACGTTCTCTTAGACTGAATTTCAAGATAAAATAATAAGGAGTGGAACCGTTTAAGTTTATAAAGTCTACCCGGGTGCCAGATTAAAATTTAAAAAGCAGGGCAACAAGCAAGGCAACGCAGAAATGTCTAAGATAATGTATTGAAATTTAACTTTAAAAGTTTTTCCTTCTTTTAGAACCACTATTTATTATTTAATTTGTTTTAGAATCCAAGTGACACGTACACGTTTAGGACTTCTGGAAATTTTCTTTGTTTTCGTTAATCAACTTTGGAAGTAATTAGAAATGAGTTAGCCAATTCACCTCGTCTCTTTCAACTTGCAAAGAAACTTTCATCCAGTTTCGAGAGTTTATGAAATGATAACCCTACCGACAATAAGGCGACGCATTGCTCGAAAACTTTCTTTAATCTTCTTATATAGATAAACAACAATTAAGCGTGCGGATGTGTATGGAAATGTCGGAAGTTGGTGAAGTGAAACAGTAAAACTCTGCCATAATCAATATCATGTGTCTATATTATCTTTATTTCGTCGGAAAAGCACAGAAAAAAAGTTGCTTACAATAGTATCAATAATATTATATAGTTAAATTCACTAATTTCGTGGTCCGCTTGACCAATTAATATATTACAATTAATTAAGGTTTTTAGTTGAGATAAAAAAGTCAATGGCACGAGCGGGATTCGAACCCACGATCTTCGGCTTGATACGCCGCTGCTCTACGTGGCCATTTCATTTGTCGCCGAGAATCAAATAGGTATTTGAAAAATGGCAAAAAGGAGGGAAAATTCAAAAGGCGCGGTTGAGATGGGAAGTTGGTGTCCGAGTGGATCGAGGTCACCATAGCTCAAGTGGTAGAGCAGCGGCGTATCAAGCCGAAGATCGTGGGTTCGGATCCCGCTCGTGCCATTCATTTTTTTATCTCAACTAAAAACCTTAATTAATTGTAAAATATTATATAGGTTATATTAAATTAAATTGAATAATACAAAATTTCTAAAATACTTCCTGGTGGAAAAGTGGTAAACTTAACAAATCTTATATACATATTGTTTTACATTACAAACTGTTATATTGGTAATTTTGACATCTGTGGAGGAAGGTTACAGGTGAGTTCAAATTGTACCTGTATAATGATAAGTGCCTATATAGAAACTTTTTTTTTCATAGTCATTTCATTCATCCGAGGATTGTTGGCATAAAATGCCCCCTTATCTCAAAACTAACCCCAGGAATAACACCATTTTTCACAAAAGAACTGTCATTAGTGGACGGATTTTTCTCAGAGGAAGCGCATATACGCTTGTCGATTCGTGATGATGCTTGAGAAGCTGCATGCTGGCCATTAACGCATCACTAAAACGGGACCACGCGCGCAAAGTAGTCAGTCGTGGCGTGGGCATCAGACAGCGAATGGAAGATAAAATCCTGTCACCATGCAAAACCCAACAAACCATGATGAACCATTGCCGGCATCAAAATTTCCTGACTACTCTTGGCAAGTTGCTTCATTGAATTTCTTCAAATTGGACGACAAATGTTTACTTTAATAACCACCTGTATTCAGGTTCACCAAGCTGGAAAAATGGTAGCAAAATTAAAATCAATCAAAATCTGAAAAACTACGTTCGGAAGATATGGACTCGAACAACTCAGACAGGAGGACACAATTCCACAGTAAAGAGACAGCCGAATTTCAGACCTTTTATAAAGACTGGAGATTTTCTACATCCACAATTAGACCGTAATTCCAGCAAATGAATGGGGCATCGAAGAAAGCCGTTAACTTTGCGAAAACAATGATAAATATAAGGAATCGTAAACATACCTTAATACCTCACTAGGGAACGTTTTTAGCCCAGTCGAAATGCTGTACGGCTGGAAATTAGGAAACTCCAGAGATGTTAACCAAAGTTTAAGAAAGGTACAAACAGACTATGACAAAGGACATGGAGCGAGGGACTTTAGTACCATGGTAGGAAATGAGGAAATGTTATGAAAGGCATTGTTTGGCGAGTGGAGAAGGAACCCGTTTGTACCCAATTACTCGAGGTGTCTCTAAACAACTTTTACGTATTTATGATAAGCCAATGATACTGCAATATAGTGAATTTGTCTGGGTCATAGATCTGAAACGCCACGGGAAGACCAACAGTCCTATTTTGTGCAGACACCAACGAGCAAAGAAAAAATCACTTTAATCTAATTGGAGCGTCATGTCCTGTCCAAATCCAAGACAGACTCACCCAGCCTGAAGCAGGTCAACAGTAGAGAGCCAAAACGAAATCATCTACCCATTGACTGAATTCATCTGAACAGCACTCGATCAGATAGCAAAAAAACAATACATCCGCTAATCCTCACCTACACGGTCAAGACGTATACCGTCAACCGGGGATTCGAAGGACAAACGATATTCTGGGAGTACCATAACCAAACCTCTGCGATACCAATAGGATTTGAGGTGTTAAAACTTGGATGCAGCTTGGAGGAGGATGTGGTAACTTTGGCATCCGTAGAGGAAGGTTACAGGTTAAGTTTCAAATTGCACTTTGTAACCTAAGATTTTATATTAGGAGTATTAGTTTAATTTATCCCACGATAAAACACAAACAAAGGTTTCATTAAATCTGAGCATATCTCCAAACGCCAAACTTGCACTCTTCACGAAATTATTTAAAGTAATTCAGGCGATATGAATTTAATTTTCTTTCTTCCCAACTGGCCGGGGATTTTTTCTTATTTTAAAAACATTATTGATAATCCATTATATTTCGGGGTCTGATTGGCCAAATAACTTCTTTCAATTAATTGATCTTTTTATGTAAGGTATTGGTTGAAATGAAAAAGTGAGTGTCACGAGCGGGATTCGAACCCACGACCTTCGGCTCAATACGCAGCTGCTCTAACCACTTGAGCTATCCATTCGGACACGAACACCTCATCCTCGTGACGTTAACTTTTTCATTTTAACCAATACTTTACATTAAAAAATTAATTAATTGAAAGAAATTATTTGATCAATCATACCACAAAAAATAATGGATTTAATAATTAAAACGAAGTATATCGTCACTAACAGCTTTCCATGGTCAGTTATGTCGCCGAGAATCGAATCTTGATTACACACGTTTGAAAAATGGCAAAAAGGAGGGAAAATTCGGAAAGGTTCTAGGTTGAGGAGTATTGGCGTCCGAGTCGATCAGTCTCGATAGCTCAAGCGGTAGAGCACCGGCGTATTTAGCCGAAGGTCGTGGGTTCGAATCCCGCTCGTGACAATAACTTTTTTTCATTTCAACCAATACCGTACATAAAAAGATGAATTAATGATAATTTGAAAAATTTTAATGTCCATTTTATACATGGTAAACGCAGCATATAAAGAGCAGATAAAAGTCTTTGTTATTGGTTTGTTGTTATGAAAACGTTATTTTCAAATAGGAATTTATTAATTAAAAAAGAACGTTTTGGTCAGATTGATGAAATGAAATGTTATCAGGAATGTAAAATAAAAGTTAATTGAAATAGGGATGAAAATTAAGTAACGTTTCATCATGGAAGGGGGGGAGGCTTTTTATTACAAAACCTAAATAAATCATTAAACTTTTAACAATATGTTACATTTTAATTTCATGGTAGTTAGAGATTAGTTTAAATTCTCGTTGGTTAATTGGTTAATCATGTGATTTATTCGACGTTGATGTTGTACATATCTAGAAGGCATAATCAATAGAGGACAGTGCAGCTTGTATGACCGTTGCCGAATTGAAAATAAAAAATACGACCATCTGATATTACAACTGTCACGGAACGTGAGTCATGCACTTTTTGTTGTAGATACCACGATTCCTTTTATTTATTTAACGGGAAATGACCTGATGTTTTAATGAGCTCGACGTCAACGTGACTGAGGGAAATTTCCTGTAGGCCACCCCATCTAGCTCTTCGGCCGAAGGTGTTTCCTTCTGGAAATGGATGGACTCCAAAGTTCAACCAAACCATCATCTTTTCAACGCTTTTTCTCAATGTCCTTATTTATATTAGCATTCCACGTCAAAATAGAATATTTATAAGTTAATTTCTAATTCATTTTATAATAAAGAACAGTAATAATTAAAATAATGATCCGGAAAGAACAACTATAGATCCTCTTTTATTAATCCTTCTTAAGTCCCACTTGGAACATCCTGTTTCCTGCAGGGGGCTATGTTGCCGAATTTCTTGTCAGGGAAATAAGATCTCCTTAGTTTTAATTCTGTTTTCCATACTTGATCTGTACATTTTTAAGCCTAATTTATACAATATTGATCCTCGAACTTTTATAGTATGAAATCTCGCGTGAGTCATAAAACGTGATTTTTCGTAATGTGGACAAGAAGTAACTTCAAAGTGCCCAACCATGAATATTAAAATTAAAATAATTTAACAAAATTCTCAAACGCACAATTGATTACATCTGATATTATTGCAAGACAGAATATTGTACAACTGGACTAGGCATGGAAAAATCAAATTTCTCAACAACAAACCATTTATCGATTCCTGGTTTATTATTGGCTCTTTCCGTATCTCCGGAATTGGGGCCCAATGCCTTCTAACAGATACACCCCGTTCGATTCCACCCAAAGAACATCTCATCATATCATCTCTGCAAATGTGTGTTTGCAGGTAGAAACTGTAGTAAAAAGTACTAAAAATGATTTTGTTTTGTTTCAGGTAATGCTACAACTTCAGTCAGCTTATAAAATAAATTGAGGTAACAAAAGAACAATTCCTCCAGATCATTTAGGATTATTGCAATATGTAAAACCTAAATAAAATCTAAGGAAAAAATAAAAATAAAAATTTACATTTAAGGTACGATAAAAGTTTAGAAAAACTTCAGCCAACTGAAGACTATTTTTCAAAATGATTCAGTTCCCACTAGGCTCTGTTAAGCCTAATGAATCAATTTCTTTATATTAAGAAGTAAAACCTATTTTAGTTTTTAGGGAACTTTTTGGGTTATACTTGATTGAAAATGTCACAAATCTGTCCGAAAGCAGTTATCTTAGGGGCGGAAAAATTAAGTAATTTAAGTACTTGTTTAATTTAGTTTTCTACTTCTGTTACTCATTCAAAATTAGTTTTATATCAATTAATTAATCTTTAATTAAAGTTTTGGTTGAGATAAAAAGTTAGCGTTACAAGCGGAATTCGAACCCACGACCTTCGGCTAAATACGCCACTGCTCTACCACTTGAGCTATCGTGACTTCGATCCACTCGGACACTAACTTCCCATCTCAAACCCACTTTTTGAATTTTCCCTCCTTTTTACCAGTGTAGATATTAAGGATTATTTTTTATTAAATTAAGGAATATATTTTATACAACAAATAAATTCATTATATTTCGTGGTCCGATTAGCCAAATAACTTCTTTCAATTTATTAATCTTTATATAAGGTATTGGTTGAAATAATTGAGGAGTAGAGCAGCGGCGTATTTAGGCGAAGGCCGTAGGTTCGAATCCCACACGTGACACTAACTTTTTCGTCTCAACCAATACCTTACATAAAGGTTAATTATTAGAAAGAAGTTATTTGGTCAAGCCGACCACGAAACCTAATAAAAATAAATTATTGTTATATAAGTCGATTTTTTATATGTATTTTTATATGTATTAAATGAGATTCTACACTAAAAAAAAATTATCTAGTTTTGCTTTTAATTACCTGGATTACTTCTCTGGAGGTCCTTAAATCTCCTAGGCCTTGAGTATATAAGCGATTGGATTTCATCCTTTGAAACAGAATCCTCTTTAGCAAAAGTTCAAAGGTTGATGGAGTCTGTTAATGATGTCCATCTATAATGTGTCATAAGTGTTCCATGGGATACATGTCTTAACACTGTCCCCTGTGAGACTCCTCAGTTTACGTATTCTGTTTCGCAATAAGCACTATTTACTTTTACTGCTGTCTGTTAGGTATTCACTAGTTTTCGTGGTCGGCTTGACCAATTAATATCTTTCAATTAATTAAGGATTTTAGTTGAGATAGAAAAGTTAATGTCACGAGCGGGATTCGAACCCACGACCTTCGGCTAGATACGCCGCTGCTCTACTACCTGAGCTATCGTGACTTCGAACCAATCGGACACTAACTTCGCATCTCAACCCCACCTTTTGAATTTTCCCTCCTTTTTGCCATTTTTCAATCCCGCTCGTGATATTGACTTTTTTTATCTCAACTTAACCTTAAAAATTAAAACCTTAATCTTTTAGGTATGTTTCAAAAACTTAAGGGGTCTCCCACGGATGCCATAGTTGTCAAGTTTGTTTAATAACAATTCATGAATGATAGAGTCAAATGATTTTTGGGTGTTCAAAAAAGCCCCATGTCGCATTTCTAGTTATCTAAGTTTTCGCACTTAGACATATCATAAAATACATGAGATGTAGAGCGGTCTATTTTAAAGCAATATTGATGTTTAGATCATACATGATTTTTGTCTACGATGAGTACGATTTATATGTATTTATTTAATACCATAAGGATAAATTATTGAAAAACATTTCCTGCTTCGTTGTGGTCGGATCGGATCAAGCTGTCTAAAAAAAAAAAATCGGGTGGAAGAATAAATGATTACGGTCAAAGGACAGTCCGTAATAATTTGACCTTTGACATGTCATATGTCCAACTGTCGCAACAATTTAATAAACCTTTTCATTTTTATAACAATTTCTCCGCTCGATCGTGACTCAATAATAACACGACACATCATTAGGAATTGCATACAGGCCTTAACCGTTATCGTTCATCATTAGGACAAAGCGTGTGAAGAGAGCGCCGGTATATGGATGTCACGCGGCATCGGGGTTCGGTAGAACTGGGGGAATGACCTGTCAAACGCAGCCACTCAACCTATCCCACGACCTGGCATCAACACTGTTCCGTTCACGTCAATGTCACCAATAAAACAAGAGATTCTACAACCTCCCGTGTCGGTACGCGGCCCCTTTAGAGAAATTCACGTCTTTATTCGTTTTCAACACTCTTAAAAACAACTATTATCGTGTGGGCGTATTGATCCGAGATTGTAACTTCTGATCCCAAGATCCGGCCTTGATATAAATACGATGTGGGGAAAAAATCAGAATAAACCGACCCACAACAACAATCCCACACCACTACTGGCATTTTCAACCTTCCTTTATTATTGTACAATAGATAATTTAATTAGTATACTCTTACAATTTAAATTAAAACTCCAACATTCATATTAAAAAAAAAAAAAAATAGAGAAATCAATCGGAATTCATGATGTTAATCAACCTGGTCCTTTCATTTTCACCTAATGTCTTTTTAAACATGGTACAATGTTGTCTTAGAATAAGATGAACATTAGCAATTTGGTTAAAACGTAAGCGGGAAATCCCGTAAGTTTAGTCTGGCGCTGAAAAAAATCAAGAAAATAATATATACTTATTACGAACTGTATATGAAAATTTTTATGTTTTGCAAATATCGATACAAGAGCGGGGTGGGGGAGAAGAGCCATGCTGAAGATAGAAGATTCCAACATGGAGATCTAGATTGGCGCCAAAATAATCAGTGTTGGCAATACACGGGCAGAAACAGAGCATAAACAACACTGCGCCCGCCCTAAACACACGGGCTTCTCTACTAACATTTAACAAAATTGTTAAAGTTGGCATTGCACCGAAACATCTCTGAGCAAGAAAGGGTTAAATTGATCTGAACATTTTTATATGTTCACTAATTTCGTGGTCCGCTTGACCAATTAAATTCACTATTTTTATATGTGGCAAATATAGCAATCGATACAAGATGCATTGGTGGGACGAAGGGCCAAGTTGGAGATAGAAAGATTCCAAAATGAAGATTTTAGATTGGCGCCAAAATAATCAGTGTTGCCAATACACGGGCAGAAACAGAGCAAAAACAATACTGCGCTGCCCTAAACTCACGGGATAACATGCAAAAAAATTACTAAGTTAGCATTGTTCTGAAGAAACTTTGGGCAAGAAAAGGTATTACGAACCGGATATGTAAAAGTGAATGAATGAAAATAATTACAAGATGCAGCCTTGGGGTGAAGAGCCAAGTTGGAGATAAAAGATTCCAAGATGGAAATTTTAAATTAGCGCTGAAATAATCAGTGTTGCCAATACACGGGTTGAAACAGAGGAGGAACAGCGCTGCACCCAACCTAACCTGACGGGTTTTCCTCCAACCTGAATTAAAATGGCTAAGTTGGTATTGTTCTGAAGCAACTTTGGTCAAGAAAAAGTATTATTTACCGGATATGAAAAAGTTTATGCTTGGCAAATAAAATAATTACAAGATGCATTGTTCAGGTGAAGATCCAGGTTGGAGATAGAATATTCCAAGATGGAAATTTTAAATTGGCGCTAAAATAATCAATGTTGCCAATACATCGTCAGAAATAGAACAGGAACAACGTTGTACGAGTTCTAAAGTCACAGGATTTCCTGCAAATGAGAAACAAAATTGCTAATTTGCCATTGCTCTGATGCAACTTAGGGCAAGAAAGGATATTATGAGCTGAATATGGAAAATTTTATGTTCGGCAAATATAGCAATCGGTACCTAATACAGGGGTGGCGTAAAGAACCATGTTGGAAATAGAAGATTGCATATCTTCGCTAAGAAAAACAATACGGTCACAAAATTTTATAAAATTGGCAATTGAATTAACGAAGAAAGGTAACATGAAGTGAAATAAGTTGAACTAAATCACATAATACAAAGTATGAAAAAATAGAAATAATAGTAGCAATAATAAGAATTTTGGGAAAAGTCGTAATTATCTGTCTTGTTCGAACATAATCAGAAACTGGAAACCTAAACTTGAAAGAATCTCGATCCTCTTACATCCCATTAAAATTTGGAGTGCCCCAAGCCTCTTTCACACGAAACATTCAATCTAATAAATACGTTCACTCTCAACACAGGATAGTGACACAACACACTACTATACACAATAAAACAACTCTGTTTCCTCCAAGAATCGGACAGGGGACCCAGATTCTTGCTGCCGTACAAGCCGATTCTCATATCATGCCATTCCTACACGTTCTCTATATGAAGTCAAAGAATCGCACCCTTCAATTAGATAGGACAAATAAGGGGGCTTTGACCTAAAAGTAACGAGTCCATATGCCAACCTGGCATGGCCTAATCTTAATCGTGTAAAGACGACCTTTCTTCTACGCGTCAGATCCTCCGAGGTGCTCTTGTTAGAACTTCTTCGCCGATCCGGGTCTGCTAACATTTCATTTCGAACAAAGTTGCAATTGAAGTACAAAGACTCGATTTCAAATTAAGCTTCTACATGATATAAATTAAGTAACTTTATCTAAATATAGTATCCAATTCGATAAAAAAAATATGCGTAAATGAAAACAGCATTACTGAATAGAAATAAGGTCGGTTTCCGGTGTGACAAAGCCTCATATTTTGTTCTTTCTTAGGAAAAATACATATTAAAATGGCAAAACTTTTGAGTTTATGGGAGCAGTAAGTTCTGAATCACTATGAAACTTTTCCGACCAAAAGTATAAACGCTTTAAGAGAGATTTCAAATTTGATGGGATTTCTGATCATTTCAAAATATTTCTCCGACTATAACGTGAACTTTCTTACAATGACAGAAAACAGGAATATTTTTCTCTAGTTGAAAATGTGTTTAGCCGAGTAAATGGAAGGAAATATAAAAAATCGAGGAGCGTGTCGACCGAAGAGTATTAAGATTGGGATAAGTATTGTTCCGCTCCTCACCGCGCCCAGGGGAAAAATTCGGGTCAGTAAATCTTTTCATCTAGAGGTCCGGCTCTCTTACGCCTCGTTCACTGGACGATGACAACTCAGAATTTGGTCGCCTTTCCTCAGCCCATTGCTCCGCTTTCGACACGAGTTGTCCAAGGTGGCCAAGGAAATGTAAAGGAAAACTCGAAAATGGAATGCCCTTTGGACGTTTCTATTAGCTAAAAATATTAATAGTTCTAGGCTGTTCCTTATTTCGCCATCTTCACAGGTAGATTTCTCCGTTATTCTACCAAATCAAATTTTATTTTAAAATACTAATAATTATAAATTAACTTTATTGATAACTTATTAAATTCACTAGGTTCGTGGTCCGCTTGACCAATTAATATCTTTCAATTAATTAAGGTTTTTAGTTGAGATAAAAAAAGCAGAGTCACTAGCGGGATTCGAACCCACGATCTTCGGCAAGGTGCGCCGCTGCTCTACCACTTGAGCCATCGTGACTTCGATCCACTTGGACACTAACTTCCCATCTCTTGAAAAATTGCAAATAAAAGGGAAAATTCAAAAGGTGGTTGGAAGTTAGTGTCGGAGTGGATCGAAGTCATGATAGCTCAAGTGGTAGAGGAGCGCGTATTTAGGCGTAAAATAGTGGGTTCGAATCCCGCTCGTGACACTGACTTTTTTATCTCAACTAAAAACCTTAAATTTATGATGAAATTTATTGATAACTATACGTTTTACAATTTATTGTAGTAATTACAGACAATACTCTTCATATCCTCATATGGGGTAGTACCAGAATAAAGTATTTTCTTTCTTTAAACTATCTTATTTTTTCTTTGTATCTGTCTCTTTCTTTTTTGCCTTGCCTGTCCAATATATTTGTCTCCCATTATCATATTGTAATGTATATGACTCAATTTTCGGATTTTGTCCGGCGTCATCAGTGCTTACTTATTTACCTCTAAGAAATTTACTGGGAAAAATATAAACAATTCCATTATGAAATTCAATAAAAAAATAATATAGTATTTTTTTAATAGAATTCTTTGTGTATAAGCGAAAAGTGGAACTATATAGAATTTCGCATTTTATCATTTATCATGCGACTTTTCAACAGTCTTGCTTTTTCCTTAAGCCATGACTAAGTAGGGTAATGATTAAATTTGCACTAAGTGACACAATACTTTTCCTACGGGCCAGATGTGGATCAATTCTGTTGAATAATTGAATGCAAGGCCTGGCCGGGGGCGTGAAGAAGAGGTTTCCACGTTTTGATACCCTGGAGCAAACAAGGCCGAGAATAAAACTCTGGAATTATACATCGTTTAGGATGTAGGGGGCTTTTGTGGAGGTTTAACGTCCGGCGGAAATTGTCGAAAATGTCCAAACCCTATGTCAGTCGGTGTCATTTTCAATATCGAAGCTTAGCGGGCTTTACACGATTAGAAAATGCATGGTATTGACGATTGTCAAATTCAATTTTTAATAATAATTTCGTCCTAAATCATACAAAATTACAATTAATTCCTGTCTGAACACGCAGAATGTAATTTTTGTTAAATATTTATGAACCTTTGATCACTTTGACCGACTTTCGGCTAAATACGCCAAAAAGGAGGTAAAATACAAAAAGGTGGGGTTGAGATGGGAAGTTCGTGTCCGAGTGGATCGGAGTCACGAGAGCTCAAGTAGTAGAGCAGCGGCGTATCTAGCCGAAGGTCGTGGGTTCGAATCCCGCTTGTGTCACTGACTTTTTTGAATTTCAACCAAAACTTTTTTTTTTATTGGCCTTGTGATCTTTGCATATTAGCCATGCCGAATTCTTATATATGTTGTTCAAATTGGGGGTTATCGGGAAAAAAGGGCCAGAGGCGACGGTGGGAATCGAACCCACGACCGCGGCGTGCTAACCACTCGGCTACCGCGGTCCCCCAAAACCAAAACTTTAATTAATTGAAAAGAATTTATTTGGTCAAACGGACCACGAAACCTAATAAAATTGTAAAAAGTTATGAAATTAGCAAATGAGAAAAAGCCCAATCTATCGTTTTGCCCCATTTTGCCATTTTCCAAAGATATCTACCTTATATTCATATTATAAGCATGTCATAAGTTCAGTTAGAGTAGACTAGGCTGAATAAACAATTTATACTATAAGAAACGGTTAACAATTGTAAAAAGTTATGAAATTAGAAAATGAGAAAAAAGCCAAATCTCTCGTTTTGCTCCATTTTCCAAGATATCTATCTTTTATAAGCATATAATAAGTTCTGTTAAAGTAGACTAGGTTGAATAAACAGTTTGTACTATAAGAAACGGTTAACCATTGTAAAACGTCATGAAATTATAAAATGAGAAAAAGCCAAATCTGAGTACTTTTATAAATAATCCGTCATCAGCTCTACACACACACACACACACACACACACACACAGCTGGGGGGGGGGGCGATGTGACAATCATCATTCACTAGGTACACTATTAAATACACACACCTAAATAAATCACATAATCACAAAACACATGGAATTTAACTATATATCTAATAAAAAAACTACGACCAACAAAAAGAGGAACAGTGGACTCAGAAACTCCGTACCGTGGTCAAGAACTATTCTTAAATATGGCGGCATGCCTACACGCTCTCTCTAAGGAGCCAAGGCATGGCAGGCTTCTGTTATGTGGGACACATCCAACAACCTTTTTCTGCATAACGGGCACCTTCGCGGGCTTTGGCCCTTTATTCTGAGCGATCATTAATTCTACTATTATTAAACAAAAATTAGTTGGTTTTTTCGGTATGTATCCGATAATTTTGTATATTTTAAGTCGTATATTCATTTTAAGAGAAAATGTGTTTTTCTCGGCCATCTTGATCATGGAGACGATTTGGAAAAATGAAAAAAACGCGGACAAAGCAAAATCTTACTTATTTCTTCCTCTTGTGAAGAAAGCGGCAGTGGAAAAAAAAGAGTTTTCCTCCCCGGAGAAAGTATTTTGCCATCGCTGATCTCATGCATATTCAATAAGATAGACTGCGAAAGGCTGTGATTGGCGAAAGAAGTTGAAAAAACAACTCCCCCCAGCGTTTTTCTCTATATTTGTGCCTTGTTTTGTAAATATTTCCGGACGAGTTAGCGTCCTCTCAACGGGCATTATTCACGACCGTACGGATTTCCCGGAGTTGATTTTCACAGATGGTTTAAAGTACGGCAAAGGGAATGACAGATGAGTGATAAACCAACCCGCTGCGCCGGACTTTTGTCTTTCTTCGCCTATCAACAGATTCGGACTAATTTAAAAAATGGACTTCCATCCTCTCACCGGCGGCCCAATTTTGTACAGTTCGTTCTAAACAATGGCTGGAAAATTACTTGGAAGAATTCATTTGTAAATTACTTTCCTGTGGGAAACGTTAAATGTTGGAACCCCCTCCGAGATAAATCCGCCTGCTTCAACCGAGCCTCACGTACCAATTTATTTAGTATACACTGGATGTTAATAAATATGTAAATTGAATTTCGTATTTTATGATATGTTTTTGCCCTATTTTAACGGCTTATATTTATATACGAGAAATTATTTCTGTTAAGTGGAAAACTCGTGTAATTTTGCAAACGTAAATTATGTAAAAAAGGAACTAGAACGAGAAATAAAAAGGGATAAAATTTAGAATAAGGGAAGATAAAAAGAGAGAGAAAGATAAAGAAAGAGATAAAAAGATCGAATGTGAGAAAAAGAAAGAGAGAGAGTTTGAGTGTAAGCTACTTTCAATGAATCAAGCACAAAATGAAAGTAATAAAAATGGAAGATAGAAAATGTGTGTTAAAAAAGAGTGTTATATGGAATGAATGTTTTGGAAGATGGGGAAATAGAAAGGGAGGGAGTAGGTGAAATAAAGTCAAAGATGGATAAATATTTAGTGAGATATAAAGATAAATACATGGGTAAGATGTGTAGTGAGCTACCTTTCCATAGAAGTAGGAGAAAATAAAATTTTAAAAACATATAAGTAGAACAGAAAAAAAAGAGATTGAGTGTCAGTGAAACAAGTGAGGTGAGGATAATGGGATATAGAAAGTGAGTAAAATTAAGACTGAGAGAAAACACAGACAGAAAAGGAAAGACAAATGTATGGATAATGTAGATAGAAATATAAAGACTTAGAAAGCGAGGAAGAGGGAGAGTGAAAAATAGAGAAGGAGCAAATCAAATATAGGAAGAAATGTGTAGTGATTAGTGACCGTTAATCGATAATTATTCAGAAATCGTGAGATGCGGTCTGGTGTGATGTAGGTTTCAGAAAAACATTTTCTTTATCGTGCCNGATCTCAATAAAGATCGAAACGTTGGCACGATAAAGAAAATGTTTTTGTGAAACCTACATCACACTAGACCGCATCTCACGATTTCTGAATAATTATCGATTAACGGTCACTAATCACTACACATTTCTTCCTATATTTGATTTGCTCCTTCTCTCTCACTCTCCATTAGTGAGAGTTAAGACCTCCTCGACGAGTCTGAAATCCGGTTTAGTCCCTTTTTATCACAGAGCTGCCGCAAGCTCATAGACAGAAGCATGGAAGACGACGCCATAGCTGAAGAATTTATTACACATGTGGATTTGTTAATTACAGGAGGTTACCACAGTTTTATGATTACTGCCTACTTCTTACAGTTCTACTTGACATAATGGAAAGAATAAACTGATATTTCTTCTCTCTAACTTTGCCAATTGTCAAATCGTAATCAGTAATGACCTCAATGAGTATAATAAATAGTTTCCTTTAAAAAACAACATGATTAAGTACTCTGACGACTTGAAGCATTACATTGAACAAAACATGATTCTGCAGTAAAAAATATATATTGTTGATTATATAATTACAAATTAGTTGATAAAAGGCGGAAGAGGGAGGGGGGGAGGGAGGGAGAGAGAGAGAGAGAGAGAGAGAGAGAGAGAGAGAGTGATGGAGGGAGGGAGAAAGAAAGATTGCGTGAGGTACTCATTTCAATTGAAAAAAAAAAAAAAAAGATCGATTGGAGAAAAAAGACGCAGTGTTAATGAAAGAAGGGAGAATAATTGGAATATTATGGATAAAAAAGAGTAAAACTAAAGTGAAAGCGAAAGGCAAACCGAGATAGATTAGATAAAGGTTTAGAGAGAGGGAGAGAGAGATGGAGGGAGGGAGAAAGAAAGAGTGAATGAGCTACTCATATCAATCGAAAAAAAATAAATAGAGATCGATGGGAGAAAAAATGAGTGCCAGAGGCGCAGTGTTAATGAAAGAAAGGAGAATAATTGGAATATTGATGTCAAAGAAGAATAAGGCTGAAAGTGATAGCGAAAGGCAAACAGAGATATACTAATATACTAGATAGAGGCGAGAGAGAGAGAGAGAGAGAGAGAGAGAGAGAGAGAGAGAGAGAGATTAATATTTTATTTATAGTCGAAGTGATTTGGTCAAAATTGACCACTGTAACATCCAACGACATTTTACAATAATAATTACAATTATTATATTGTATATTAAAAGCCTTTAAAAAATTGAAGCAATAAGTATTAGTGTAATAAACAAATTAAGTAATATTGTGCTTATGTTTTTTAAATATTTTTATTTTATATTAATTGTTTTTATATTGTTATTAAAAGTGATAGAGAGAAAAAAAGAGATATTGAATAACCTGCATTGAATGAAAACGGAGAAAAAAAAGTAATGCTGGAAAAGAGTGAGAGATACTTAAATAAAAATATTCAACAAAAGGGAAAGTATAGTGACGGAGAAAGACACGCAGAAATGTATATATGGATAGATAGATAGGTAGATGGAGAGTAGGTGGAGCCTTAAAGAGAAAAAGAAAGAGGGAGCGGGTGAGAGAGGGAGAAATGAGGAGATACGTAAGGACAACAAGAGGCTGAGTGAATGGGTAAGATGTTTTGATTGAAGGAAGGAGAAAATATAACGAACAGAGAGCGAGTTCTTCTAAAAAACTTACTAAGGAATTACTGGAAGGGAGCCGGAACCGAATCAGGATTCTGGTTGGAGTTCTGACAGAGCACTGCCGCCTAGATGGAGATGTAGATGTAATAGTCGGGGTGTAGTATGCTGCGCCCTTTAAGAACTATTGTATCCCCCGTTCTCTGCCTTAAGCACACCGGTGAGTCCTATTTCATCAGAAAATTTGATTAATAGGCCCGGTTTCAGTGGTTAAATCTCTTCTGTTGCCACATTGTACATCCTAAAACACTTCCTCCAGCGGGCAAGTGTAGCACCGCATTTTGCTAGTAGATGTGAATCTGCATGTGCTGTCTTGAATTATTCCAATCTTCTTTAAGTTTACATTTAGCTTGCAGTGTCCTGTTAAGAATCCTATTAGGATTCGCAGTTTATTCCTGCGCCCTTTGTTAGGAAAATCTTAGATTTGCCGGGTCCAATTAGTGAATTCCATTGTTCCTTCATTTTCTTTCTGTCCTTCTGTCTGAGATACTCATTAATAGTGAGGGCTCCTATCCCACAGAAGGGCTCGGGTCCTATCAGCGGTGTAGAACCTCTTTTCCTTGCAAAGGTATACGCTTTCTCGTTGCCTGCTATTCCCATATGTCCTGGGACCCACCAGAGGTTGACTTTGCTCTGCATGCCTAATATGTTTAATTTGGTTTTGCAGTTCAGCACATATTTGAACTAATGATATTTGAGCTTAGTACTTTGATGGCTGCTAGGCTATCTGACAAGGCTATGTTCTTGGTTTTGTACCCTTTAGTCAAATTGAGTTGAGTACATCTCTCCATTGTGTAAATGTCAGCTTGGAAGATACTGATTGCATTTTCCCATGGGTTCTGAGTATTTGTTTCCAGGACCGAATACTCCTGCCCCTGTACCTTCTTGTGTTCTAGATCCATTTGTGTACCAAAAGATGGTGCCATTCATAAAGGAGGTGCTTCCCGTACTGCCACCTAAGAAGGCATGCCATCAGGTAGGGGTACAGAGAGAAGAAACAATGTACAGATACTGCCAAGAAAAAGAGAAGAACACATTTTATGCTTCATGAAGGTCTGTGCAGGTGTAGATTTTTGCAAATAGGAGAGGAAAAGCCACAAAAGGATTCTGCACTAGGAGCCGCTGGCAAGGTTTTGAAGGTTGATCAATAACCAGAAGCTGCCCAGTGAATAGTAAAAACTAGAGGAGCACAATCGACCTACTCAAGTCGAGGTGCGAAAACCTTGGGGTCGCCTCTTTCATCCCTATCCTACGTGAAATACATAATAAATATAAATTTTCTGATTTATATACTTTGCAAAGGATGACCGAACAACTTGAAATGGCCAAACCTTAATAAATCTGGTTGATCAAGTACGGTCAAAAGAAAATAATTTTTTTTTTACTAAGTGCATTTTTATATGACCTATAAATACGGTACTTAGAGGTTGGACTTGATAGTTGATGGATATTGTGCTTATATTTTTTCTGAAAGAATTTCTTAGAAATGAAAAATAACGATTGAACGGTAAAAGTCCATAACTTGGCGTCACCGGCTTTTGCGTTTTTCCTCAAGCCCGTTTGCATCACGAGAGAGCACATGGCCTCGCGTGCACGCTATCTGATCCGACGCAGGGCACGCTACTTCTTTTCGGGCCGGCCCGTAATTCACGTTTGTTATCACTAAAATTAAAAAGGTAAAAAAACTGGAAAAAGGGAATTGGTAGAATGTTACTCGGTCACGCATGAAGCCCAAAAAATAGCCTAGTGTGTAGGGTCAGGATTTGAATCCATGGTAATGTTTGTGTTTTCCACAACAAAGAACTCGCTGACCTATTTTTCCCAGTTAGGATCGAGTAAGATAAGAAAGTATATTTTTTTACTTTGGACTGGAGAAGTTGCTTAAAGTGAGAATGTAAACAAGTTTGAATTGGATTCGTATGTTTTATTATGCTTTCTCGTCGTCTTCAATCTCTTAAACTAAGTCAGTAATCAATAGTTGACCTTTATTTAAAATTTTTTGTCGACTATAAACGTCTAAGTTACATTTTGATCCAGTTTCAAATAAAACAAATTATCGAAAGGTTGCGTATTGCTTGAATTAATGTCATCAACTAATGTTTTATTGAAACCATTTACAATAACAATTAATAAAATATTCTAAATATTTTTGATAGTTTTATATTATACTATTCTTTCTTACTTTTTTTTTTGTTGTTGGTTTTCACATTTTTCGCTTGTTAGGAATGTATTATTTGATTTGGAAAACACCAACCTTTCCATCTTCAGTCTAACTACTTGAAACGTAAATTTAAGTAGGTTTAGGCCTTGCGCATCGAGATTAAATTGATTTTATTTTTATTGAATTCTTTTTGTCTATTTTGGGATCTTGTATCGTGCTGTATTTTTTTTCTTTTTTTTCCTCCATATTTTGGGGAGGGCTCGCAACACAAATGTGAACTTGAGCCCCCGTTGTACTGGTGTTCTTCCAACGAAGAAACTCATTTTTGAAGGGGGTTGGGACCAAATTCAGGGTCGCTGAGATCCGATCCCGCCCCTTCCATTGATGAGTGCCGTGTCAATTTTTTTCAATTGCGGCCACCTGTCCCCTTAAGCGTCAGAAAAAGTCCAGAGGCGACGGTGGGGATCGAACCCACGGCCGCGGGATCTACTAGCCGAGAGTCTGACACCTTAACCACTCGGCTACCGCGGCCCCGTATGGTCACATTTAAGCAGGATTGGGAAGACAGCATACCGAGGTTTAGGTTTCGTCATGAGAAGTATTTACGCTTACTAAGGTTGATGGTAAAGGCGTCAGCTTCTTTACGAACTTGACTTAGATCAATATTGATCTATTGTGCAACTTCCATTATTCTCTGTTAAGACAAAGGTTTTAATCAGATCAACAATTGTAAAAGTGTATTATTTAGGCATTGGTTTTTCCTTTTCAAAGCGTAGGAATATCAGTCTGCATAGGCCATCGCAACAACATAGGACAAGTTCTTATGTTTCTTTTTCTTTCTGGCAATATCTGTACAGATTTATGTTGACCTGAGTCTATACTAGGGTTGTCCAGTATAAACCCGAAAAAACTTGGGTTATAGTACATCCTAAATAGAATAAAATGTAACCAGACGAACTGTTCTATCTCAATCACGTCGAAAGTTATGAATTATTACATGTTTTTTCCCCGAAAAATCCCGACCTTAAGCCATAAATTGGCATTTTTCAAGATCTAGAGCATCTGTTACAATTGTTAACCACATTTTTGATTTATGCATTAAATTTCCCATAAGAAGGAGTTATTTTTAATCTTATCAAACGCCTATGTATTATTAGTTCAACCAAAATGAAGAATTGTAAAAATAGAAACTTTTGGTAAATTTCCAAAAATAATTGTTTTTCAACAAATTTACCTTTATGTAAAGGGGTGAACTGTGCGATTTCGAAAATTCTAAACAGCATTTTCGATTATGCAAGATTTAAAAAAAGGGATGAATTATGAAGATTAAGTCAAATCTTTTTATTATGAAATAAAATACAGGGGAAAAGAGACCCTTTAAAATTTTTGCAATCGAACAGTTCACTCTTTTTCTGCGTTAAATTTACACATTTGAACAACTTAGTTTAACATTCCAGAAGGGTTTTAGAACTTAGTTTTTATGATGTTTGGTACCCCAATAAATAAGTTTGTTGAAAAACAGTTATTTTTGGAAATGTATCAAAAGTTCTTTTCTCTCTTTTTTAAAATTCTTCATTTTTGGTTGAATTAATAAACTTTCATCGGCGTTTGGCAAGATTAAAAATAGTTCCTTCTTACAGGAAATTTAATTCGGAATTCAAAAATGTGGTTAAAAATTTGAACAGATGCTTTAGATGTTGAAAAAATGTCAATCTATGGCTTAAGGTCGGGATTTTTCGAAAAAACTTGTAAAAATTCATAATTTCCGACAGGATTGAAATACTGTTGGGAGTTTAAAAATCAGCGCAGGTGAAAATCTGCGGTAGTTAGATGTTGTCCACAATGTCCGGCTGATCCTTAATGCAATCCAAAAAGGCTCTGGACATTGCTACCGATTAGGTTGTTGCCTTTAGTGCACTATTGTGCAATTTCCATCACTTTCAAGAGCTCTTTGTTTAAATTATGGCGTTTTATCAGGTCGCGAAACTTTGTCAAAGGCTCTCTTGGGTTGGGCCTCCAGGCTTTGATTTCTCGTCTCCAATGAGTAGGATTCATTGTACCCATCATTGACTAAGCCCAAAAGGGATGATATATTCTTCTTCTTTCTAGCAATATCTGCACAGGCTTATGTCCGCCGCGCTGAGTTGATACAAAAGCTTCCGAATTCTGCAGTGTCGAGTCATCAATCAAACTATGATTTTAGTCCTCATGACTAGTAGGTTTGATGTATCTACGTTTGGGCAATTTGTTTTGGCACAAAAGGTTGCGATAGGTATATACACTTGAACTTGGCCAAACTTGCATATTCGTCCAATATCTTCACTGTCCAGACATGCAGTCGTTTTATAATTTTAGTACTAACACGTCCTAGGTTTTCGTAATTCTGCCGTTTTTGTGATGGTCTTTTAATGAACCACTGTCTCATCCATACACTCCCTTTGAACCAATGCTTTTTTTCTTTACTTTCCTGACTATTTACTGATGGTTATACATTTTTGGCAATTTTGTATACCAAAAAGGTATCATAGTAGATCCTGGACGTACATCCTTTGGCTATATTATCCTGATCTGTGTCCCCTGGTACTTTAAACAAGTGTAGTTTTGTTGTTTTCCCTGATGCAATCAACGGCTTCGGTCTTTACTACGAAAAAAGTAGATAGTTTTAGTGCCGTCTGGCTGTCCAAATAGATATTTTGTGTTATGATCATCCGTTTGATCTCCCAGGTAGGTTCAAGGCACAGTCTCCCCTGAAAGGCAGTGGCATATTGCCCAAAGCTTATGAAATATTACTAGTTCGTTTATATTCATACCAGCTCCAAACCCTCGGTCTTAAAACCATCTCATACCAGCTATAGTCAGTATTAACTGGGATCCCTTTCCCCATCGTCGTTATACGTTTTCGAGGGTCCTACCATAGAAGGCCCGGTTCTGGACGCTCTGGGATAACAGAACCACAGGATGACCGTTTTTTGACATTGAGAATTTAGGGAAACTAGCAACTTACAAGTGATTCATCAGCCCCAGGAAGTTAAAGGTGTCCAAATTTCTGAAGGCACTGCTCGAAGAAGATTAAATCAGTATGGTCTGTTAGCATTCGCCCCGTTTGAGGACCAGCATTGGCCAGAAAACACAGAGTTGCACGAACACAGCCATTGGTGTCTGGGACGATTCGTCTGCTCTACTTTTTACAGATATTGTAGATTTGCTTTAAGATGTTCAGATGGGCGTGAAATAGTGTGGAGAAGTCGAAATGAAAGGTACCAAACCTGTAATTTTTCCCAGAGTCAACATTTTTAACGTAGGTCAGGATGTTGTAGGCTGGAATTTCTATGGAGAGTCGCACAGAGTGGGTTTTTCTTCATGGAGGGTCTTTGACGGCTGCGCGCTATGTGGATGAAATCATGGGTGGCCTTTCCTCGATGAAATCAGCGACAATCCTATTCTAATACACGATAATGTCCTCATGTCGCTCGCATAGTTCTGACACACCTTCAACAGCATAACATCAGGGTCTTAGCTTGGCCTCATCGAACATTTATGAAATAACCTCAAAAGACTAATGAAAGCTCGTCCATCATCTCTTGGTACACTCCATGATTTTGAAAGGACTCTTCGTGAAGAATGGGCTAACCCCCAGCAAAGAGATGTTTCCAGACTGGTAGAAAGTATGCCCAGACGTCTTCGAGATGCCCAAATTAAAACAAATTTTATCTGTCCGTCTTTTTTTTTAATTTTCCTGTGCAATTTACTTTTTTTTACTTTACGTTTAAATTAAACGTTAAAAAACGTGAAACTTTGATTATTATATAAAAATATATACAAATGAAGTTATATTACAAATGGGCGGAATTTTTTGCCTGTTAGTGTACTACGTACGTTATCTCAATTGTGCCAATTTATATTTTGTGTAAATATGACAATGTTTAAATAAATGCTTGGCCTATGAGCAGACGAAGTAAAATGTTTCATTTTACCGTTTAAAAAATGTATACATATATATAAGGGTCGAAAACCCTACTTGATTTTTAAACCGTGTTTAAACACACGAAAAGCTAAGCCTTTAAAAAACGTTTAACAAGGGCTAAAAAAACTTCACGTAGAAAAAGATTGTGGGAAATCGTCAGGTCTTTCAACTCTTCCTCGTCGTTTCTCATGTTTTTATCCTCGTCAACCGCCCCATTCCGTCGGTCGGTTTTATGCGAGCGTGGGCGAAGTCTTGTTAACTTGTAAATCTCTTTCTTCCCCGCATAAATCCGTAATAGAACTCGTGTGTTTCGCGATGATGAAGGTGAGTTTTTTGTTACTTTTTGGCGTTTCGTCGTGTTTGAATGTTGTTGGGCAAAGGGAAGTACGATTCGGCAAAACCTTTCTGCTTTTCTTGCCGGCTTTTCGTCCCTTTCGTCGACACGATTTCTAGAGGGGGTAAGTTTCAAAGTTATCACCCCTTGGCCGGCAAGGGATCGCGACCAGAAGACCTCTTTTAAACACTAGCTTGGAAAGTGAGAAAATATTTGGTGCACTTATTGAAATTGATTGCTAAAACTCTTAATCCGCTCAGCTTCACTCGGAAAGTTTGGAACCGACGGTTCAACACATCTAACCAAAAAAGAAAAAAAGAACTTTTATTATTTTAAAACATACACCGCTAAAACAAAATAAAAATAGTTCACGAGTTTTTCTATCTGGTGGCATTTATAAATTTCCTCACCCATTGCTTTCTTTTTTCTTTATCCATGAACCGAATAAAGTCAGAACAACTACCCAGAAGAATAATTCAGAAGAACATCAGTTACAAATTGTATTGTTTACAGAAGGTTCCAAAACAAATGAAGGAACCGGATCAGGCTTTTTTTGTGAGCAAACAAACCCCATTAGGGAAATACACCTCTATTTTTCAAGTTGAAATACATGTCATTATGCCCCTAGAAAATCTTAAAAAGGGTTTCACTGGCAAAATAAAATAATACGAGTGTTAGCCAAGAAGTAAAAAATCCTTAGCGTGTTAAAAATCAGGTCAAAACTATTCAGCATCCAAAATCTACAAAATCAGGGGGAAAAACAATAACTTGATACCTTGGGTACCAGGACACAAAAAAGTTTGGGTAACGGAAAAGCAGACCCACTGGTCAAAGGAGGATCTGCAAGACCATGTATAGACTCTGAACCTATTCTTGGATACAAAAACAAACAAAGAATCCATCACAGAATGGATTTAAAAAAAAGAAGTAGATAAACTCTAGGTCCGCTAGACTCAGACAATTTATGCTAAAAAAAAAAAAACGCTCACCAAGACGGCAAACTAACTGCTTCTTAGAGAGGGCTGTAACGATTATTTCACTGGACGAAAATATAGAAGGCATTGGCTTCTCTTCGTCAATCTCGCCGGTGCGTGGCCAGCTGGATGGGACATGGGCTTCTGACTCTTAATTAGTTGAGTGAGTATCATATTTTTGTTCTTTCGTCTTTTGCGTTCGTTCCATCTTTAGATAAGAATCCAAGGTTCATTTTATTTTTATTTTAATTGAGTTTGTATTAATTATATTATTAAAGATTAATAAATTTAGTTTTGTGAAGCAAGTACCCTTTTGAAATTTTTATTACGTCTTTATTCCTTCCTTTATATTTTTGCAGGTTCAAACTGAAGCACTCTGCTAAGTGCTGACTTCTAAATAAGTCCAATAGTTGAGCTTGGAGTCCTGGAACGCCTTTATCTGTTAAATTAAGATTCCAGGCCATAGGATAGCACTTGCAATTGAAAAAATCTACACAACATGGGCATATTCAATGATGATCCCATTTGTACATTATGCTATGAGGAAGAAGAAACAGCCACGCATTTCACATACGAATGTGACCGCTCAATGAAGACTGGGACTCAAGAAAAACCCAGGGAACGAAATTACAACAACGAAAATCAATAAACTAATAATTGTTAGGAGGATCGAGTCTATTGCTAGGAACTAAGGAACTAGCAATGTACAATAAGCTGTGCTGCATTTCTTGGTGAACAACCCCCATATTGTAGTACCCTTCATCATCATTCCTGAACCTGAAAATATAGGAAAAGTTATAATAAAATTAACACAAACTTCATTAATATTTTCTTTAATCTGACGTTATCATTATCACTAAGCTTATTTTTAATTTTGATCAAACTGCAACTTTTTTTAAATTATACTTTTTACTTTTCAAAGTTTTTCATATAATATCTCGTGGCTATTTTCCCCTGTGGAATGTTTAATAAACCATTCTTCCGTTGATTACACGTTAACTTCATGGGGTGGGTAAAAAAAAATATACGAATTGCTTCAAAGGTACTTGCGGAAAAGTTGTTATTGAAAAACTGGTTAAATTCTTCCCTTTCAGTCGTTCTCCCCCCTCTCTCTCATACTCTCTCTCTCTCTCTCTCTCTCTCTCTCTCTCTCTCTCTCTCTCTCTCTCTCTCTCTTTGTTTAATTACTGATAATTTCCTTTGGCTCGCAAATCGTTATTAAAATATAAATTATTCTGCTTCGAACTTGGCCGAAAATAATATTACCACCGACTTTGTTCAAGTATTTCCGATATCCCGTAATAAAGCATATGTCCAGATTACTTAACAGTTGTAAGCAATTTACAATGTAAATATAGTTTTCTGTATTTGTTGTGCATTTAAAGGCTTTTTTCCGGTTTCCAACGCAAGGCCGCTGGATTCGAACCCTGGACCTTTACCTTACAATGATGGGCGCCGTTTCAACGCCTACCGTTCGGCCACCGACGCCCTCTTTAAAAGCTCGTTTTGTTTTTCCACTAGGATAAGAAAATTGTCACAGGATTGTCACAAAAGTAGATTTATGAAAAGTAAGAAAAACCAAAAGAAAAATTATGTATTTCATTATCAACGATACAATTTTGCAATAATGACTGAGCTTTTTTTTTTTTTTTTTTTTTTTTTTGGCAAGAAACAAAGTTAATATTCGTTTATTTTGCACCCTCAAAACCCCGATATGCAAATTTTTAGAAAAATCAAAAAACATTTTTCCTTTAAAATTTTTTTTTTTCTTATGAAAAGTAAGAAAAACCAAAAGACGCTTAGGTAAAAAAAAATGATGGGTCAAAAATTATGTATTTCAGTATCAACGATATAATTTTGCAATAATGACCGAGAGACTTTTTTTTTGGCAAGAAACAAAGTTAATATTCGTTTTTTCTGCACCCTCGAAAACGCGATATGCAAATTTTTAGAAAAATCAAAAAATATTTTTCCTTTAATTTTTTTTGTTTTTCTTATGAAAAGTAAGAAAACCAAGACTCTTAGGTTAAAAAAAATGATGGGTCAAAAATTATGTATATCAGTATCAACGATACAATTTTGCAATAATGACCGAGAGACGTTATTTTTTTAAATATTTTTTTTGGCAAGAAACAAAGTTAATATTCGTTTTTTGCACCCTCGAAAACCGGATATGCAAATTTTTAGAAAAATCAAAAAATATTTTTCCTTTAAATTTTTTTGTTTTTCTTATGAAAAGTAATAAAAACCAAAAGCCGCTTAGGTAAAAAAAAATGATGGGTAAAAAATTATGTATTTCAGTATCAACGATACAATTTTGCAATAATGACCGAGAGACATAATTTTTTTAATATATTTTTTTGGCAAGAAACGAAGTTAATATTCGTTTTTTTGCACCCTAGAAACCCCGATATGAAAATTTTTAGAAAAATCAAAAAATATTTTTTCTTTAAAATTTTTATCTTCCATATTTTTACACTCTCCTCTAATTTTTTTTTCGAAAAGTACAAAAACAGTGAGAACTTTGAAACGACTTCATTGATCTACTGGTGAATTTAACAATTGCAAACTACACGTAATTGCATAACTAACTGTAGCCTCCGTAAATAAATTGAATACCGGAAAAATTAAATAAAACGTTTGAACAGTTTTAGTTGACTTTATATCTTTCACTTGTTTCAACATAAAATCTAAACATAGTTGACAAAGATTGAAAGCAGAACAATCCAACTTTCCAAAAGTTGTAACCTTGAAGTTGGATAAAATCCTGAAAAGTTATGAAATTTTATTGTAACTATAACAATTGACATCGGAAAAGAAAAATTGCCCCTTGCAAACCAAGCCCAAGAATGTGGATTTTTAGTTTCCTTTCAAAATGTCTACTTTAGGGCTTTAAAGTCCTGGGTGCCGTTGTTTTTGAAAAAAAAGACCATTTGTAAGTATATCGGATTCGAATGCAGGGCCGCTGGATTCGAACCCGGGACCTTTACCTTACAGTGATGAGCGCCGTGTCAACGCCTAAACCGCGGCCACCGAAGCCCCCTGCGTATTTGTTTATTTTATGTGTCTGTGTGTGCGTTTGTTATTGAGTGCTTGCAAAAAGAATCTGTTTTAAAAACTGCTAAAAATTCAAAATTAACAAGTTTTTATTTTGTTTCAGGTAATTCGACAACTTCAGTCTCTTCAAAAATAAAAAAATTAAAATTCATAAAGGTAATATAAGAAATTTCTTCTGACCTTCAGAGCATTGGTAATCAATGTGACATGCATAACGAGTTATTCATTCAAAAATTGTATATTACAAATATATTACTATCGTAATGATAAGTGCTTTGGCCTAGATTTGCAGTTTTTATCTATTTATTCAAAAAATTATTATTAGGTGAGGTAGAATTGGTTGAGATATAGATGGAATGCCGGTCTAAAAGGCGTTGGTGAAAAATAATTTAAAAAGTTATAATCGTTAATTTAAGGCTAAACTTTAATTGAATAAAAAGTACTAAACAGATTGTATGGTCCATTTTTTACATTAACAATTAATATTCAAACCTGCATTAAAATGTACATTGTTGCTTGCCATTATTAGCTTAGATAATCATAATTAATTTACTGCTAATTATATAATATAATTATATTATTATAGCTAATTAGCAATATAATCGTTGATATAACATTGAAAGATTAGTTCATTTTAAATTTGGATTGCCCGTTTTGTAAATTGCCGAATAGATTAACCGGGCTTTTTCTGTCGATATTCAACCGAGGTGTTAAGCCCGACTGGCAAAGGGCTTGATTCCACATGGGTAGTCCGAGCACTTAGGCGGTATGTAATCTTCCTCTTGTCGTCGTTTGCCCATTACTAGAAGAGAAAGAGTTATAAAGAGTTTTACAGTTTAGAGGGGTAGGGAAATGGTAATTATTTTCCGTATTGTTAATTCTGACAAAATCGGTTTCGGGAAGAAAGGGAAAGCTTTCGTTAAGCTTCGGCTTTGAAGCAGCGCAGCGAAAAGCGAGACGGAACGACGCAGACCAGTGGACAATGTTTAACTCGGTTAACACGCTTCACCTCCTCCTTCATGACCCTAACTTTTCCACAAAGAAACTATTAAAAATGTAGAGTGTGAGTAAGAGTATAATCATTTTTGTTTATCATCTAACCTCAAATAACATAAAACCATCTAGATTTCATAATTAAGAAATGCCAGTGAAGACATGTATTAAAAAAAAAAGCCAGGGATGAGGCCAATTTAAAAGAAAACCTATGTTCACAATTTTCAAACCTATAGTTTCATGTACAAAGAAATTAGGAATTAAAGGTACTATTTAACCAAAATATCTGGCGACGAGAAAGAATCATAGAAAGAAAGAGAGACAAAGAGAGTAAGTGGGCTTCTTTGGAGGAATGAAGGAAAAATAAGAATCGGAGAAAATAGAAACTAAGTAAGGAAAGAATAGAGAGAGAGAGAGTGCGTGAGTGAGTGAGAAAGTGATATGTAGTGAGTGAGCTACTTTCAATATAAAAGGGATAAACCAAAAAAGGTTAGAGATGTGAGAGAAAAAAAAAGTGATAAAGACTGATTGTTTGTCAATGAAGAAAGAAAATTAGAATAGGAGAAGGTAAAAAAATGAGTGAGTGAGAGAAAGAGTAAGACAGAAAGGTAGATAGATAAGTGGAGAAATAAATGGCTATGTAGATAGACAAGTACAAACAACAGAGAGAGAGAGAGAGAGAGAGAGAGAGAGAGAGAGAGAGAGAGAGAGACAGAGAAAGAGAGAGAGAAAGAGAGAGAGAAAGTCAGAGAAAGAGACAGAAAGAGAGAGACAGACAGACAGACAGATATTGAGTGGCCTACTTTCAATGGATGAAGGAGAAACTAAAAGAATCAGAAATGGGAGAGTAACAAAAGAGTGAGAACGTCATAGTGTTAGTGAATGAAGAAAGAAAATTTGAATAGGGAAAGCGAGAAAATGAGTGAATGAGAGAAAGACTGACACAGAAAGGTAGATAGATAGGTGGACAGTTAAATGGATATGGAGATAGGCAAATAAAAGAGTAGTAGATACGTATATTTATAAAAAGATAGATAGACAGGCAGGCAAATAGACAGTCGGACAAGGACACACACACACACACACACACTCAGAGTGAGAGAGTGAGAGAGGGAGAGAGAGAGAGAGAGAGAGAGAGAGCATTGAACTGAACATTTTATTTATAAAAGCTCGCAAAATTAGGTCTCATGATCATGGACCTTTCTTCCATTTAATGAGCATTCGTACATTCAAATAAAGTTTAAATAATACAAATATATTTTTTACTGCCGACAGAGGGAGAGAGAGAGAGAGAGAGAGAGTAGTGGATGAGCGATTTTCAATGGAAGAAGGAGGAAATTTTTAAAAAAATGGAGATAGGAGAGTGAAAAGTGTGATACTGAGTGTTAATGAATTAAGAAAGAAAGTAAAAATTGGTTATGACGGATAGATTTAGTCTTACTAAAAATAAGATTGAGACGTATTGTACGGGGTTTTTAATATAACTGTAATAAAATAAATAAAAACACAAACAAGTATAATTAAAACAAAAAAATTGTATTTATTGAATACACCCCACAAACATATTGGCAGAACTTTGATAACCAAAAAATGCAATATTTTGAAGAGAATAATTCCACCAACCTTACTCTATGGAACACCGGTTAACACTGAGCAAATCTGCCGAATCTCCAGCTGATGTTCCAGAGTCAACTTAATTATTCTCGATAAATATTAACAAATCCTAACATGGGGAAGGTAGAAAATGAACGAATGAATGAAAGACTGACACTGGATAGAAAAGTGGACAGTTAAATGGCTATGCAGACAGAAAATAGATAGATAGATTGATAGAAAGAGAGAGAGAGAGAGAGAGAGAGAGAGAGAGAGAGAGAGAGAGAGAGAGAAAGAAAGAGAGAGAGAGAGAGAGAGAGTGACCGAAAGCAAGAGAATGGGGATATATATGTTTTAGAGAGAGAGAGAGAGAGAAGAGTTAAGGAGAGAGAAAGACAGGCGGATAGAGTGAGGGAGACAGGTATAGTGAGTGAAATACTTTAAATGGAAGATGAACAAAATAAAAGCAGTAGAGAGGAAGGTGAAAAAAAAGTGTAAATGAGATTGATTGTTAATAAATGTAGAAAGAAAAATATAAAAGGAAAGAAAAGATAGTGATAGATAAATATATAGAAGGATATTAGGCTTTGATAGAGAAAGAGAGAGAGAGAGAGTAGTGGATGAGCGACTTTCAATGGACGAAGGAGGAATTTAAAAAAATTGGAGATGGGAGAGTGAAAAAAGTGTGATACTGAGAGTTACTGAATTACGGAAGAAAGTAAGAATTGGGGAAGATAAAAAATGAATGAGTGAGTGAAAGTCTGACACAAGAAAGAAAGATGGTCAGTTAAATGGCTATGTAGATAAACAAACAGATAGATAGTGATAGATAAATGGAAAGAGAGTGAGAGAGAGAGAGAGAGAAGAGAGAGAAAAGGAGAGAGAAAGACAGGCGGGTAGAATGAAGGCGACAGAGATAATGAGTGATATACTTTAAATGGAAGATACACAAAATAAAAGCAATGAAGAAGAAATTGAGATAAAAGTGTGAGAGTGAGATTGAGTGTTAGTGAATACACACGAAAAGTATAAAAGAAAAAAGATAGAAAGTTAGTGATAGATAAATAGATAGAAGGATATTAAGCTATGATAGATGGGGAAGGAGAGAGAGAGAGAGAGCGCAGACAATAGTGGTAGAATGGGCAAATAGATACAGCAGCATTAAAGTATAAAAAGGTTCAACACAATTGGATACCACACTAAATGACACACACACACACGCAAAAAGGATATGTGTGTGTGTATATCATTATTTTTTTTTAATCCTGTCCATAGTAACCGTATGAACAGGGATTTTATTTTCAACCTGCTCCCATGCTGATTACAATTTTCTGTGTCAAATAACGTGCAGATGTATATAATGTGCATCCAGGTCAGAGGTCCCAAACCACATGGACACCTTCGGTCGTAGACGATGTTGAAGCGCGCTAGATAGGATCTGTTTTTCCCATGGTTTGCAAGAGCCATTGTAGTCTTATGGGTGTGGTCAATGATGATATCCATTCGAGATTCGGCTGTCGAGAAGTAACTCCTGCATTGTCGCATGCATGCTGCATTCGTCGTCTCTGTCCATTCCTTCTCCCAGATCATCCTGCTATGAATCCTAGTACTTCTCATGACATGGCTTTTTGATACTTTTATATAAGTGACTCCGACTCATCAAGGATTGCTTCTTTTTCCCTTGCATTCCTACAGATCCCGCCATGAGCTTTAATCCAATGGAGTCTAATTTTCCATTGAAGGTCGTATCGCATTTTTCTAAGCGTACTTCTTATTTTTTCCGCTAGTTGGTCATGGTTTCAATGGTCTTAGATTTAAATAATGCAACCTCACCGTCAGTTTTTAGCACAGCCGTTATTTCTTATACTCCATAAATATTTTTTTTTAACCAATGCAGTGCTTCGAAAATTGCTACTAATTCAGCCTGGTTATTTGAGCACCAATCCGCTAATTTAAGTTTCTTCTAATTTTACCTTCCGTTCAATCTATAAAAGCACAGCTTATTACCTCAATCTATTACCTATTTTACTACCATCCGTGAAGATTTCATGATCAGCATTTTCTATGTTGGCAGTGTCCGACGAAGGTAAAACCAGTCAAAGGGCGTGCGTGCGTGCGTGCGTGTGTGTGTGTGTGTGTGTGTGTGTGTGTGTGTGTGTGTGTGTGTGTGTGTGTGTGTGTGTGTGTGTGTGTGTGTACATGTAAGAGCGAGGAGGGATATGTATATTTATCAAAAAGACATCATTCTTTTGTCGGACATGTTGTTGTCAACATTTCGTACGTTTCTTCAGAAGGCAGAATGAAATAAGAAAAATTATGTAAAAATAGGTCAGTGCACAAAACCTTGTTTGTTGATGGCCCTCTTAGATAAAAATCAAAAAATGTTCATCATCATAAGTAAATAAAATGTCATTCAAGCCAAATATTGAATTGTCTTACAGGCAAACCAATTGAACAATTCGCGAAATCTGAATATCGTTGTACTTTAAATACGCTGGAGTAACAGGGTTCCGTTTCAAAGCGTTGAGCTCTGCTAGAGTTCCTTTCATCCACATTTACATCCATTGAAAGATTTTTGGAAGTAATTAACGTGCCACCCCGTCGAGCCTAAATCCATTTACGCCAAAATGAAATTTTATAGAACCCGCCATATTAATTGGAAACGTTCTCTGGTCGAACCGAAACGCATTTTTTCTGGTCTCAATCAAAATGAAACAGGATAAAATTAATTTTACTATTTTTTCAATTTATTTAATTCCGTTACAAAAATATTTTCTCAATATTGAGAGAGTTTTACTATTTAATGTTGAAGATAATTCACGTCATTGTCATAATTGTACTTGTGTGGTAGCTGAACATTTCAATCTATAGTTTCGAACATGTTAGCGGCCACATACATAATTTTACATAATAAAATGAGGTCACATGTTACATATGATGGAAATTGAAATAGGAAAATGGATGGCATGAAGGTTTAACTTTGACAGGAATGATTGATTGATTTGTCGTGCTCTGCAGCATAACCTTCGATATCCCTGATTTTCTTTACCTGAGATTATTAAATTCCTCTACGTCTTTTAACGTTATATCGAGTTGTAGAAAGGTATTGATTAAATGAGTTTGAAAATTTGTATTTTTTTTATTTTTTTTTACCTTGTGTTTCCAGATTAGCCATAGGATTGAAAATTTGTATTTTATTCCTTCTTTTCTGGTTTCTTTGTGAGTGGTATCGAGATGGTACATCAGTACTCTCACTACTTTATGAAATGCTACCTTTTTCTTTACTTGAGAGTTTAATCCCTGTCATACCACCAAACATGTAAAACGGTCATATCTAAAAGGATTAGCGAATACATCCAAAATGTCCAAAACCTATGAAAACACAACATGACCATACTTTGGTGCCTGGACAAGCCCAGAACCTATACTTTGGGTATAAATACCGAAAAAGGTAGGAGAAGTGGACGAAGTCCACCGGTTCCAGACACATTGAATTATAAAATGAACCATCACCAAAACTGCTAGTTATGGCGATAGATACCAGTGAATAATCAATGATGACCCTATTTGGAGATTATGCAATGAGGAAGACATTGCCATCCATACCTTTGAATGCTTTGCAACCTCCCAATGGAGTCAACCTAAGTTACCGAGAAATCTAGGCCCAAAGGAATTCTGGGTAAAGGATGATCACACTGGCTGGCCAAAAGATCTGCAATACCATCTTAACTCCCAGAAAATATAATTGGAATAACATGATCAAACAAAACTCCTCCATCTCTGGTTAGGGCCACACCAAACAAGAGAAGAGTCGTAGGTTATAGGGCTAGCCTTTCTTTAGCTAGTCGGTCAGTATTTCATTTTCTTCTATGCTGTGTTTCCTAGACCTAGAACTAGGCAATCCCAGACAAGTTTGGAAAAACGCAGATTTAGTGCCTTTATAGCTGTCTGACGGTCCGAAAGTAAATCATGGCACCTTCTATATTTTTCTTTATCAACTCCTGTGCACCGCGCTTCCATTAACTCAGCTTGGAAAATGGGGGTTTGATAGGGTATAATTCGGCCCTTTTACCCCTACACGTATTCCCTTTTCCATTCTTGGATCCATAAATGTACCACATTTCCCTTTATGAAGATTGAGGTTGCCTTTCTTCCAATGATCTTCGCTAACTATGACCACTTGGAAGTTCAAAGTTGTTAGAAATGATAAATGATGGAGTGAGTGTGGTGTTCAATACTTTTTAAAAGGATAGTTCGTACTCACAGTAAGTTGTTTTGCAACGATCCGGATTTCGAGCCTTTTAGCTCATCATCAGGTTGAAGGATTTCTACAACCACGTCTCTCGACATGAATTGCAAAAGAGAACCCGCTGATACCCCCGCCAACGCGACGTTCCAATGAGAAGCTGGTTTTTTAATGACGCTCAATTTGAACGTTCGAAAAGCGGGAATTATAACACAAATAATAATATAATAGTAAATACTGTAAGAAATTAATTATAAATTAGTGTTTAAAGATATGAGATAAAAAATAGAATGATGCCTTAATATTATTAAATGATTATAAAAATAATAATTAAAATAATTAATTTAATTATTTGGCCGTTTAATATTATTTATGTACATATTTAAAATGGGAGGTAGATCAAAATCTGTTATATTATTAATGCATTTATCACCATGTTCAATTTTACATTTTTTAATTTCAAATTTTTTAATTTCAAATTTCTCAAACCAATCTAGTTCTCTCCCTTTGTTGAAACTAAGTAACACTGTTGTATTTAAATTAATTAAGGTTTTTAGTTGAGATAAAAAAGTCAGTGTCACGAGCGGGATTCGAACCCACGATCTTTGGGTAGATACGCCGCTGCTCTACCACTTGAGCTATCGTGACCTCGATCCACTCGGACACTAACTTTTCATCTCAACCCAACCTTTTGAATTTTCCCTCCTTTTTGCCATTTTTCAAATGTCTCAACTAAAAACCTTAATTAATTGAAATATATTAATTGGTCAAGCTGATCACTAAAACTAGTTAATGGTATTTAAATTTGAATTGAAATTATGTTTTGTTTCTTTTAATGGTCCTTAAATTCCGAAAATTTGCTCGATTTAGGCAAGTGTTCTTTTACTCTCGTTTTTATTTCTCTACCGCTTTGTCCTATATATTTAATATCACAATCATTACAATTGAGTTGGTAAACCCCACTTTTTCCAAAGAAACTTTAAAGACAAAGTAGACAACTTGGCAAAAAGTCAAAATCAGCTGATAATTGGAACGTCGCGTTGGCGGAGTATCAGCGGTTTCACTTTGGCAATTCATGTCGAGAGACGTGGTTGTAGAAGTCCTTCAACCTGATGATGAGCTAAAAGGCTCGAAATCCGGATCGTTGCAAAACAACTTACTGTGAGTAGAAACTATCCTTTTAAAAAGGATTGTTCAAAGTTGTGTTTTCTTTTAATTTTGCCGAGTACCTTTATAGTCACCTCATTCATTTTACTTTTATTTAGAATTGTATAATGGCTCCTTAGATCTGGGTATCTTCTGTCAAGTATGGCACTCTCGAAAGCCACCTGTTTTACAGAAATTGTACCAGAGGGAGTGTGAATCAAGTGCGGTTTGACTAGCTGTTGTGGTGCATGTGTACGTTACCCCTTTTATATTAAGAGACAGTACTCTTTGTAACCTTTTGCTTATCCTTGTTCATTGTTCATTGTTTTCGGCCGTCATGCTAACGCTGCATACATGACCCGGGTTCTATCCGTTGAGATATAAAACCAACCGTCATAATGCATAATCTCTTGCCAATGGTTACTAGTGCCTTGGCCTTATGTAGTATGCTGCTTATGTTTTTATTATTTTGAGACTTTATGGTTATAACTAGCTACTTTGATTCTTTACAGGAAGTTACGGCAAGTGGGCGCTTTTAGGTTAATCTTTCTTCATTTTGTAAAAGATATGAGAGATCTCTCTACAATATTTAGAGCGTTTTGCATCTGATTTAATAGATTTTCTCTGTATGATTTTTAACCCTAAGCTGTTAAGCTCTTTGATCATCTAGTACTACTAATCATAGACGTGTCGATAGCATCCCTTTTTTGTGTCCTTGAGTAGGTGCTATTGCTAGTCGGAAGGTTTATACATTTTCTTTGCTATGCTATTTCAATGGCTTTATAAAATGGCTGCCCATTAAGCACAAGCTCTGTTTTTTTATTATTCAATGATTTGTCTATATTATCTACAAATTTATTTAGAGCAGACTGTATATTTTCCCTTTTTGCTATATTTTACTTGATGATTAGCCTTAATTTCTCGACCTACAATTGTCACCATTGTCCTTTGGACAAATGAAGTTAGCTTGCGGGTCAGAGTCTGTCGTCCCAACGGCTACAGGCCATATGCTTTATTGTTGACATTGGTTAGGGGAAGAAGCCTGCAATACTCCATTCCCGGACAGACAATGGCGATTTTTCTTGTAATGAATCGGCCGGAAAGGTAATTAGAGTTTTCGGTTTTGTCCGGAAGTGGTACTCACTGAAGCGGAAACACCGGCTTTTCACCCGGCTAACGAGAGCAGGTGGTAGAATGTGTTTCACTCACTCGTTAACCCTTTGGCGGTTTCACACGGTTCAAATTAGTTTTTTACCGCGAGAAAGGGACCAGAAATCAAAGGACGAAAAGCGATGGACAATAAATGACATGAGAATAGGCGAAATAATTCAATTCGTTCTGCATATTGATTTTCCCAACGGTTGAACTTGGCCCAGCATTACGGTCGAGTATCTCCATCTTGCTAACCATGTAAGAAATGGTGAAAGTGAAATGTGACCTTGGTAAAAATATCGTTCAAAACCAGTTTACCGGCTCCCGGGCTGCTATATCCCATCCCGCGAGCGTTGCTATGGATTTAATTGAAGGGATGAGGTAAAAACCGATTTCTCAAAGAATTGATTTACTTCCTTTCAGCAAGGAATCGGCAGAAATTTAATAAACCTGAACAATCGAATTGGCTTTGCTTCGACTCCAGGTTAAATAACAGCCATTTCACTTTACAGAGACGACTTAGGAGGTGAAAAAATTTGAATAGTTGAGGTATAATTTAAAAAGATAAATTTATGTAAAACAAACTTAAAATTCATATTCAAAGATTTCCGCCGAACCGACCAAATTCGTTATCCAAATGACGAAGTCTGTTAGAACGGGTTTAATGGAGGTTCATTTGGCTTTCCCCTTGATGAAGTTTTGTTACATAGAATCCAGTTTTCATCCCTCATCACTATCTCTTAAGAATGAATAAATAACAAAGAGAAATGAGCTCTCTTAACTTTCTAGCGGTGGTCGGGTGTGGGGTTTTATGCTGGCCGTTCTGCTGACCTTTCACGTCTGTTGTCATCCGGAGATAAGCCCCTCGGGTTGATCTCCTAATGCCACATCTATAATTGTTTTTTCCCGAAATTTAAAGGAACCTCTTCGAAACAAAAAAAATTATAAATTAAATATATAGTTTTACGGAAATAATTTAATTTATAATAATAACTCGTGAACCGCTTGACCAGATAAATTCTTTCCAACTAATTAAGGTTTTGGTTGAGATAAAAAGTCAGTGTCACAAGCGGGATTCGAACGCACGACCTTCGGCTAAATACGCCGCTGCTCTACCACTTGAGCCATCGTGACTTCAATCCACTCGGACACTAACCTCCCATATCAACCCCACCTTTTGAATTTTGAAAAATGGCAAAAAGGAGGGAAAATTCGAAAGGTTGTAGGTTGAGATAGAGAGTTGGTGTCCGAGTGGATCGAATTCAATTGGTAGAACAGCGGCGTATTTAGCCGAAGGTCGTGGGTTCAAATCCCGCTCGTGGCACTGACTTTTTTATCTCAACCAAAACCTCATTTAATTGAATATAATAATAACGTAGCACTTCACCATATCCCAAAGATCTTTCACTAAACATGACAGACATGATCTTTCACATAGATGACAGACTGTCACATATTGCTCTAAAGATGTGAATAATTTTTTATTCAAATTGAATCAGGCATGTAGAGAAAGGTTGATCGATGTGACTCACCTAATTTTAAGGATGTCATTACTTGGATTTGTATAGAGAACGAGTAAAAATATCACTCGATATGGTGCTTGAGCTCGCCAGCGTATCTTTAGGTCATCTGACTTTTAGTAACACCCGTTGTTCGAAGATCAGGGGACTGACCACTTCTCCCCCTGAATACAACCATGTGGAGAAGGGTATCTGAGAATGAACAGTTTTTAATCCGGGATGTTAGTCGGAATTATCCCTCGAGCTGGGGTGGTCGGAACGGCGTTCGACTTGTTCGGCGCTTGAACGAACATTCTCATTGATCAATCAACAACGATCATCTCTTTCATCCACCCAGAATAACCGTACTTCAATACTTTGGGGATGGACACCCGTTACCCATAGGGAAGAGACTGACCCCCCCCCCCTGAATTCACCCATGTGGAGAAGGGTATCTGAGAATGAACAGCTTTAATCCGAGGTGTGTACCGGGCGCGGTCATTCGTCCCTCGTGATTACTGGCCGGGATGGCGGTCGACTCGTTCGGCGCTTCGCATCTGATCTCTTCTACCTACCCAGGTGAGCCATAGCTTACTTCATGGAACTACGGTGACAATGGGTCCTACAGTGTGGCCGAGCTTCCTTTTCTCAATCCAGGTGACACGGCATATTTCCATAAGAGCTTTCCTAACCTTGGATGCATGAGGGGGGTTCCAGGCCCAAAATAATAGTGTAGCTTTTAGAGCGTAGCGAACTCTCAAAAGCACAAGCTGTATTAGTGTAGGCGGACGTCGTGTGATCAATCTGCAGCCCAGGTGGGTTAGGGTATCAGATCCTGCCTGCAAAGACGAGGGAGGAGGGTGCACATCCAACTGAACTACGGGGTATCATAACGTTCCAAGTTCCAAGCCCAGTAGCCTGTTACATGGGCAAGGTTTCGTAGTGGCTTAGAGATAAGACTCCTGGCGGGTACTTAGAGTAGAGCCAACAGTTGCAGCTGCTATCGAATCTCTTTGTTCCCTGGCACCCAAGATTGTCAGGTTATTATGATTTCCCCGGTTTTGTAGATTTTGGAAAAAATATTAAGTATTACATTAATATTATTGCCATAAAAACCATTGAACTTGTTCCGTCCTGTTGCCATATCTTTCTAGGGGTAGTTCGGAAAACGAGCACTACTTGACATTAAACCCTTCAATTTTAGATGACAAGACTATTATTGGGAACCAGCTTTTTCAGCCTATCTGACATCAATCGGTACGGCCGATTTCTAACCCTCCTTATCATGTCCCCTACATATTTAACACTATAGGATATATGTCAGGAGGATTCATTGCGATAATCCCACATCCTCCAAGTAATAGGTGACAACTCGACCTATATGCACCCATGCATTAACTCGAGTCATCCCCAATAAATGGAGCACATGGGACCATTGCTTCAAGAATAAATTACTGAATGTACTGTGTAGTCAGAGACCATTCGGTTCGTTCATTCCACCGGATACCATAGACGTCTTTGAAAAGGATGTAACTAACGTATGGCACAAGAAGCAAAACGTTCTCCATGTCTTCTCCATTCACGGTCCCGGTCTGATTGCCACAGTACGCATCTGTGAAGAGAACAGCCCCACCACTGTTCAAGTGTCCGTGGATTTGCGAATAGTCGCCTTTCTATGAGATACCTCTCTAGCAATAGAAAACCTGATACGGAACGTCTAAACTAAGCTATTCTAAGCCTTCTGAGGACTGTTTTAATACCCATACTTGAGTCGACCATCAAGGAATCTGTTAAACGTCGGTTCCGTGGTATAAAACGACCAACTATAGCCGTCGTACATCGCAGTAGACTACTACCTTCTAGTAGATCGATCCTGTGGCCCTAAATCGCTGTAGGCCTTCGTGGATGTAAAAGCTCTGCACACCCAAGACTCCCTAAGTCCGTCTTTGGCCAAAACATCTGCCCGGGTGATTTGTACTCGCTGTTTTTACCTAGTTATTATGGAAAATAAATAAATACACCGGTTTTTGTCTTTGATTGTAAATTCTGTTTGTATATCGATTCGAAATTTTCGTTCTTTGTAAAATACCTATCCACTGGATCGGAAAATTCCGTCGCATATGGGAACGACTGAAGAAAGGAAATTAATTAAACTACCAACTTCGTTTATATGAGCATATAAGCGAAAGTACACAAAAGGTAATTGAAAACGTGGGCGTGTGTGTTCATATATGACAAATTTCATTCAAATAGGTACAGTGGATAGTTCATTAGAGATGTAAATGAATTTGAACACGCTATTAAATTTGTCTTTCGGTTTCGCGATTCGAATATTCTCATCCAGGATGAAAAATAATAGCCAGCCTTCTTATGATTATTTAACCCTACCGGCACTTCAAAAAAAAATAATCAAAATGCACTTCAGAAGTAATAGAAACAATTGAAAAAATACCGCCCTCGTAAACTAGAAACCCGGTATATTATGAACTAAACCCACCGCCTGCTTTCTTATTACAATTCTGCCATTCAAAGAAATGGCGTAATTTATTTGAATATTTTTTATCATAAATTATAATCAGTCTTGACTGTAAATTAAAACTTTTTATTAAAGAAAAGCGAACTTTTCAAGTTTCAAGGACTGTTTAAATAAAATTTTATTAATAATCTACATGGGATTGTATTGATTGAATAAAACTGTATGAGACTTGAACTTAATGAGCTTAACTGATAAGTCTTATTTAATTGTAATTTAATGATTGCTTCCATAATAAGAATCCACCTTCACGCTCCTCCTTGATTCGATACTTGATTGACCCCGTTATGGCCCATGCATAACTGTAACAAGCGATGATAGACGAACCGAAGTTCGATCATTACTGACACAATGCTGCTTTGGCAAGAAAAAACCCAACCTGATTTTAAAAAAATTAATCAAAATTTTTTTCATAGAAATATAATTTTTTAGATGCATAGGATTTGGATTTTGGATTTATATATGCTCAAATCCACACATATATACAATCATGTGCCGAGTTAGGCCTATTTGCTTCTCGTAGTCCACCGGCTATTCTAGCTTTTGCTATTTGCAGTAAATTACCGGTAAGCTCGAGAATCACCCACCCAGAGTGTTGGCAGTCCGGGGACAGACCTCAGTCTTATCCGTCCAGCCACCGAGGCTATCGACAGCTAGGACAATTCAGCACCCAACGCATGCAGTTCCAAACCCACTCATACCCACGTTCATTCTTAAATATATTCACTCTTATTTACATATCATTCATTCAATTAGGGGTACTCGGTATTCCGCCATCGACCTTCCCACATCACACGTTCACGCTAATAAATACATTCACCCTCAACAGTAGTATACACAATAATTATTCCTATAGTTTCCTCCAAGAATGGGAACAGGGGACCCAAATACTCGCTGCTGTTGCTCAAGCACAATTCTCAAATCGGGTGGCATTCCTGCGCGCTCTCTGTATGGAGCCAAGGAACTAAGGGTAGTGGAGTAGTCAATACAGTCTGGGAATGCCTAACCTATCACCAACTCCAGGGAATATGCAACCACGTAACTTTGATGTGGGTATCGGAACCCGATTGAAGGCATTGAAGGGAAGGGAATCGTACCTAACCTAACCTAACCCGTCCTAACCCTAACCTTAAGTGCTACCCATCAGCACCTTCCTAAAACGGAAAATCACAACAAAAATTGTGTATCCAGACCAACAAGCATATCCTAAAAGTGCTCCTTTATAGAATCTTCTCTTTTCTTCTGAGCTCTCATCTTCTGACGCCCTACGTAAAATTTACCATTATCCTGTTACAACCATTATGTTTAGGGGCCTAATTGACCAAATTAGTTCTTTCAATTAATTGTTCTTTTTATGTAAGGTTTTGGTTGAAATGAAAAAGTTAGCGATTACGAGCGGGATTCGAACTCACGACTTTCGGCTGTTAGAACGTTTCTGTATCCAGTTACGGTCGAGACATGGACAGCAGAAATGGTTAACAATTTTCAATTTTTCATTTTACCTCAGTTTAACATGCGTAGCAGCAAATCACTCTAAATTAGATAGAATAACTTCATAAGCTAACCTAACCCTAACTCTAACCAACCATGCGCACCTCCCTCCATAACTTGAAACCGGTAGCGCGAAAATGGTCACGTAAAAAATGTATATCCAAAATTTGTTCCTTTGAGTATCTTTATCTACTGAATCCTTAGACGAATATTTGGTCAACAACCCCAGTTGAAAAGATTAAACAATATTAACAAATAAGTAGATACACCTCTAGTTTAACGTGAGTAGCTGCCAATTGATCTAACAAAACAACATAACCTAACTCACCCGCTCCTTAAACCTTACCCAAACACTGCCTAGCCTTGCCCTAACCTAATCTAACTTAGTCCAACTACTAAAAAACCAAATCTAGGCCGTCCCAAACCTGAACCCTGTCACTACTAACTATCCTACTAACGAAGCAAATATACTTTACCTTAACCCTAAGCTAAGTCCAATCCATGCGCAATCTCCGGTAACGCGAAATCGGTCATGCCAAAAATGTGTATCAGCCAAAAACATATCTATGTTAAAATGTTTCTAGAGTAATTAGGGATAAGTTAGTGCTTAGATAACATAGAACAAGGTTTGTCATTTTCCTATTAATAAAATTAATATGGCCAACTGTAACTGAAAACTTCGTTGTCGTTATCAAAGACCTTTATTGTTGCATATTAATAAGGATAATTAAATATTAATTTTAATCATCGCCCACTAATGAAGAAGTGATCGTTATCTTGAAATGTGGTCTGGAAGTTGGGTCGCTTAGTGTCTGTTGAGCTCAAGTACACAGACGTGTAATACACTAATGTTCTGCTCTGTAAACTTGCGTGTGGTAAAGAGCATTTCCGCTATTTCTCCATGCTTGGATTATGCTGGATTATTGGATTAATGTTCCACCAAATTTAACTCTTCTTCCAACAGATTGAGAAAAATACCTAGTGGTAATTGTTATTTAAAAGGTAAAATTACAGAGTACTTGATTGAATTTGTAGTCTTTCAGCCAACGGAAGTTAATATCCGTCCAATTGGCCGTAAAACGATTCTAGAAAGGGACGTTTTAAAAATTTTTTAAACTCTGGTAGGGAAAAAGCCTGTTTTCGGTCTGGAAGCGTCCCCAAATTATTCCATTAAGGCAACGTCGGGGTCTCGGCTATGAATTTGATATGAAAATGAAAATTTTATGGTCTCGGTTGAGCGCTTCCGCTTTTTTCAGCTGCTCCCCGTTTTTCCTTTCATGTAAGATAATACTGTCGTAATAATGTTCTTTTATCTCCTTCCTGGAATTTTAATAAGGGTTCTTAATTTTTTTCAGATGTGCAAGCGTTTAAGGTAAGCGTTGTGACTGGCAAGGAAATGGTGGTCCAGGCAGGTCAAGAATTGGTGATTTTATGCCAGGTATGCTTTTTTTTCAATATTATTTTCATTAATCCGAACATGTATTTAGTCGTAATAATAGGCCGTATTAACTAATTTAGTTAATTATACTTTTTATCTAAGGTCTTGGTTGAAATGAAAAAGAAAAAAAAGAGAGTTCCCGATGCACACAGTGCAAAAAAAATTATTCCCATCAATAAATATTTACTTTCCTGTAATACATAAGAATGAGTGTATTTATTAATGATACGATCAAGGAACGAATGTATTTATTAGCGTGAATGGAGCCATCCCCAATTACCCCGAAGAATATAGGATACTCTGGGGTAGTGAGAATGAATGTTTGAATGTAATTTATTAGCTTTCAATTAATTAAGGTTTTTAGTTGAGATAAAAAAGTCAGTATCGTCATCACAACCCCACCTTTTGAATTTTCCCTCCTTTTTGCCAATTTTCAAGAGATGGGAAGTTAGTGTCCGAGTGGATCGAAGTCACGATAGCTCAAGTGGAAGAGCAGGGCGTATCTAGCCGAAGGTCGTGGGTTCGAACCCCGCTCATGGCACTGACTTTTTTATCTCAACTAAAAACCTTAATTAATTTAAATATATTAACTGGTCAAGTGGACCACGAAAACCAGTGAATTTAATAAGTTAAAATGAAGTATATCTTCACTAAAGCTCTCCGTGGCCATTTCATTTGTCGCCGAGAATCAAATAGGTTACACGACATTTGAAAAATGGCAAAAAGGAGGGAAAATTCAAAAGGTGGGGTTGAGATGGGAAGTTAGTTTCCAAGTGGACCAAAGTAACGATAGCTCAGGTGGTAGAGTAGCGGCGTATCTAGCCGAAGATCATGGGTTCGAATCCCGCTCGTGCCATTGACTTTTTTATCTCAACTAAAAACCTTAATTAATTGAAAAGAATTTACTTTGTCAAGCGGACCATGAAAACTAGTGAATGTAATTTATTAGCGTGAATGGCATTGTTTATCCCTAATTCTCTCAAGGAATAGATAGATATAGAATACTCTGTGGGTTAGTGCAAATGAATGTGCGAATGTAATTTATTAGCGTGAATGGAAGGGGTTCATCCTCAATTACCCCGAGGAATATAGAATCCTCTGGGGAAGTCTAATGAAAGTGTGAATGTAATTTATTGGTGTGAATGGCAAGATTTATCTCCAATTACCCCGAGGAATATTGAATTCTCTGGGGTAGTGTGAATAAAATTTATTATGGTGAATAGAGGGGGCTTATTCTCTATTACCCCAAGGAATATCGAGTACTCTGGGGTAGTGTGAACGAATGTTGGAATGTAATTTATTAGCGTGAATGGCAGGGTTTTTCCCTAATTATCTCGAGGAATATAGAATACTCTGTGCGTTAGTGCAAATGAATGTGCAAATGTAATTTATTTGCGTGAATGGAAGGGTTTATCCCCAATTACCCTGAGGAATATTTAATACTCTGTAAAACAATTTATGTATGAGTGAATGTGGATTAATAAAATAAGAAAGTATGTGGATAAGGGGAGATTTAGAAGAGTAGAAGATGAAAAAGTATAGCAATAAAGGGTTTTTATGAGAGAGTAATCTGCTTTTACCAATATAACCAGATTAAATCAATTTTTTGCACTGGCTCAAATGGGTAATATTTTACAGGCTGGCGTCAGCTTGGGCAATTGTCAGTTTGAAGTGCCTGGCGATGGTTCCTTGACCTTGAACATGAACCAGAAGCCATACAAGAACATCGTCTACTATGGAGAAGGATATAACAAAGGACAGTGCGGTCTCAATCTGAGGCATGTACAAGATTACCACAACGGACTGTTCAAATGCAGCCTGACCGAGGAAGGGAATGTCCCTAATTTTAGTGAGGACATCAACGTTGTCGTGGCTCGTAAGCAGCTCATACTTTTTAGGCAATTGTGCTACTATTGACATATTTAATGCTTGTATTTGTTTTTATAGAGAAACCTTTAGTGCCAAGTTTAAGCATTAAAGGAAACAGGGAGAAAGATTCCTTTTCAGAAAATGAAGAGATGTATGCAACCTGTAAAGTTGAAAATGGAAGACCAGCAGCTAATATCTCCTGGTACATAGGTAAGTGATTGTTGTACTTGTAGGTAATTATATATCAATTTAAATTTTTAATTCCACTTTTTTTTAGGGGATGAAAAAATTACAACCGGCTTATCCCAGTTGAATACAGTCGATGTTAACAACAAACATCTTTACACAGTAACTCAGAACATGACACGAACGGTACTTGCAAGTGACAATGGAAAGGCGTTAAAGTGCGTAGCCGGCCACCCACTTCTACAGAACGGACCGAACACCACTATGCAACAAATCAGAGTCAGATGTAAGTAGATGTGTTTATAAAAGACCAGTCGTAAGAAAGGCTAATTGGAAAATTCCAGTCGGACCTAAACCGAGGACTGAACCCATCGAGCATTTCGGCCTCGTCGAAGGTGAAGAGGGAAAAATTTCAGCAGTTATCATGGCCAACCCGAAACCTACATTTTATTGGATTATTGATGACGAGAAGATTCACGAGGGTGACATGGACTCGACTCAGAGGTTCCATCTTACACCAGCGACTGAAAAAGTCGATAAGGTAAATTCTAAAAAATCTATTCTATCAAAATTTTTTCTGAATGCCTCTAAATGTTCAAATTACAGGGTATGGGCTATTGGGAATCTGTAATGGTTGTTACAAATCTCGAGAAGGAGGATGTCATGAGAAGTTACAAGGTGGTTGCGCTCAACAAATACGGTGAACAGACTTACACTGTTAAAATATCAACAAATCCTGAACCAAAAAGTAAGTTGTTATACATCTGTACATGTTTTGGTTAAAGAATGAAAAAAATTAACAATGCGATTTTTTGTTTTTTTTGTTTTAGTGCTGGAACTTGGAGTCGCAACAATATTTGGTATCGTAATTGCAATCCTTGTGATTCTGACACTTACAGCTATTCTCGTGTTTGCTCGCGCCAAAGGCAGGTGGTGTTTTGCAGGTAAGGCAGTTTATCTCTAAATTATTTCCTTCTGACTTTGCCTCTTAATACAAATTAAGTATTGTAAATATAAATGTGTAAAAACCCGCTTGAGAAATTTTAAAATTAACCAATCAACAATGAATTGAGTACCAGATGAGCCATCGTGCCAAGAACAAAAGGAAGACGTTTTTCTAAACGTAAATGCTTTTGATTATTTTCAATTTTATTTGTCTGCTTGCATGCTAATGGTGTATGTGGTTCAAAAATATGGTCGGTGTAAGATGGTTGAACAATATTTTAGACAATAGCTTCTTACTATTTTTACATATTGTAGAAGTTTAATTGTATTATTTTAATATTTTTAAAAAAGTGTTATGTCAAAAATATATTACAAGTGTCTTCTTTGGAGATGTAAATTATAATCATAAACTGCAATCAATTTTCCTTTTCTAAATCTCAAGAAAAGAACAAAACAATCACAAATGTTCTCTTGTCTCTTTTTTCTTATTCATTTCTCTTTCGCATATTCTCCATGGAGAAGGGAACAAAACGAGTGCCACAACTCAGATGGACTGAAGGCAAGTTTAGCGCATGGTCTTAGCGGATCGCTTCTTGTTAGATAAAGCATGTGGTGGACGTTTTGTTTGCATCCCCGTCCCCCTTATTTCCCTCCCATCTGTAGGTTATTATTCAAATTGACACTTACAACAGACAATTTTCTAAATATTCTTAAGTGTCAGTTTGAAGCAATACACAAATTAGAAAAAAATAATTTATACCTGTTAAACAGGGTGGGCCCAAACGAAACAAAGGTACTTTGAGGATTTATGGGAAATTTCATGCTGAACAAAAATGTCCCTATAAACAAAGGTCCTCAAATGAAGTCTTCTTTTTGAAAAACGCCAAAACCTCTAAAAACAGCGGGGGTTTTTTTCTTGTCTTGCGTCACAAAAATGATCCATTTTTCAATCAAATCATCACAAATCATGCGATGAGAAATCAATTCTGTACAATAACAGGAAATGTATTGATCAGTGGTTGGACAAGGATGAAGTGCCTTCCCAAAACAAAATTTGCACCCAGAAAAGGTTACGGTGACTGTTTGGTCATGTACTGTTGGGTTGTTCACTATAATTTCCTGAATTATAGTGAAACCATTAAAGCTGAGAAATACTGCCAAGAAATTGACTAAATGCATGGGAAACTGTAACATCTTTTTCCAGCATTGGTAAACTGTTAGGGGCAGATTCTTCTTCAGGATAACACCATGTCAACCCTGCAGAAATTTAAGGAACACTCTGCATCAAGGTATGGTCTTGAAGAAGAAAGCAAATTCAGTTGTTTCTATCAAGCATTCGACCTATTTTAAGGTCATCATCAGGGGACCGCGGTAGCCGAGTGGTTAGCATGAGAGACTCTCACGCCGCGGTCGTGGGTTCGATTCCCACCGTTGCCCCTGGCCCTTTTTTCCCAATAACCCCCCAAATTTGAACACACATATACGAATTTGTCACATGGCTAATATGCATAGTTCATAACGCCAAAAAAAAAAAAAAAAAAAAAAAAAAAGGTCATCATCAGGCAAAACAATCACAAATATGTCTACATTATGTAGCATGTAGCATTAAATATATAGTACATGTTGTTGTCAATGTTGGGACTGAGTCGTTCTTCAAGGAAATTTGAAATTAAAATCTTAAATATGTCAATCTGTTGACATATTTATGATTGATTTGCCCTGATGATCACCTTAAAAGTTTGGCAATAGCAATTAAATTTGCTTTCTTTTTTAGGACCATACCATGATCCAGAGTGTTTGTAAAATTAATAAACATTAAGTAATAATAATTAGTCTAAACCAACACCATGGTCTCATTTTACAGAATAATTTTCCTATAACATTTGAATTGTTAATGCTGAAAATCTTTCTTATTTTTTTTTTTTTTTAAGTGGTTATTATATTAAACAAATTATATCTCGGCAAAGATTTCAGATAAAAATATATGGTTGGTCTCATCCTACTCAAAATTTAATGCTCGAAGAGTTTTTTCTAAACGTATTTTGAGATATGATGCTATTTGGGAATAATTCTTATTAAAAAAATAAATAAATAAAATTAAAAAAAAAAGTACCTTTGTTTTCTTTGGGCCCACCCTGCATATAGAAAATAATAGTGTCACAATCATTTTGTTAATATAACATATTTCAAATAGTGGTCAAAGAATCAATGTGTGAATGGAACTTAATTAACTTAAACGCTGTTTTCAATTAGAGAATAATTTAATATAACAATTATTTAGTAATTTTAGTATTAATTTAGATTTTTAATTGATGAAGGACATTAATCAAAATGGGAGACAGTTCAAAAGTTGCTGTTTTGTAACTTTTGAAAGTTACTCCCTCTTGTATTATCTCCTCTTCTAAACAGCACGACTCCCTTCTTGTTGACTTTAATGAAGTTCTAACTGTTTTGAAAAGAACAAGTGTCATTCAAAAATCTTCCTTTTTTCGTTTAATATAGGTTTTGAGACGACTTGAGTTATCCATACGCGGCACACACAGTTAGAAACAGGCTGTAGATAGATGTAGTTAGTTTTGAAAATAATTTTATAAAACCTGTTATTACCGATATGACTAACTGTAATGTTTCTTCTAGCGTACAATAGGTGCAATACGAAGTACACACTTGCAGAAGGTACCGTCATTTTAAAATTTTCTGTGTTATCAGAATGGGATTTTTTTGCACTTTTTTATTTTTGATAGTTTTGACATTTTTACATAATCATGGGCTGTTTAAGTTTTTTTTGCACATAGAAACGTTGGCATTTTTTCTTAAGTGTATTATGATTCAATATGTGCAAGGCTTTGATCAGTGTTTTTTCTTTTTTTTTACTATTTTTATGCTTTTCATAAATTATTATTTATAATGTTATTATTATTTGTATGCACAATAAATTAAAATGATTTATTTTATTTTATTATTATTACGGTTCAAAATTTTCAGCATTATTTTTTCTGCCTGTGGCTTTTAGATTTTAATTTACACTTTAGGTTTTAAGCAGTGCACTTTACAATCATAACTTTATTATTTGATCATTATAAAAAATATAGGTGATTTATTTTGCAGTATTATTGCATTTTTATATGAATTTGGTAAGGTGCTTTTCAGACTGCAGATGGAGCCAGACAATTTCAGTGCAAACCATTCTGCAACGGAGTTTGAACTGAAAAAATTCTGTGCGGGCTGAGCGAGATGAATCAAACATGTTTGTTTTGAAATTATCTTGTTATTTTGTGTACTGGTACAAAAGGCGATAGTAAAGTGCAGAGGTGCTTGGGTGAGGGCAAGGGGGAGGTCGATAAATTAGGCAGAGAAATTTCAACAAGGACACCTATTGGCCCTGGACCCTTTAGCAGCATACTGAATTGCCATAAACTTAATAAAATAAAGTATAAGTCTTCGGTTCAATGAGATTATATTCCAGGATATACAGCTGCACAAAGTTCATTAAAAGACCATTGCAGAAACTAACAACAAAACTAATAAGAACAGCTCTAAAGGCACTTTATCGGTAGTTAACTCCAGAGCAGTTTGCAACTGGGGGGCCGCAGTAGCCGAGTGGTTAAAGGTGTCAGACTCTCAGCTAGTAGATCCCGCGGTCATAGGTTCAATCCCCACCGTCTCCTCTGGACTTTTTTCTGATGCCTAAGGAGACCGGTGGCCGCGATTGAAAGAAATTGACATGGCGTTCATCAATGGAAGGGGTGGGATCAGATCTCAGTAACCCTGAATTTGGTCCCAATTCACTTCAAACATGAGTTTCTTCGATGGAAGAACATCAGCACACAGGGGGATCAAATTCACACTCGTGTTGCGAGCCCCCCAAAAATGGAGCCAGGGATAAAGTACAATAAGCTGAACAGCTGCAGTGCTCGGGGGAAACTCTTCCAGTTCCTGGTATCCGTTGTTAAAAAAAAAACACCCTGTCAGACAAGGCTGATAACAGCCAAATTACGCTTGTTTGGGCTCCAGGACAATGAGGAGGTCAATTAATTAGACAGGGAAAGTTTGTTGAGGAGGCCTAATGGCCCTGAACTCTTTTTTCGCCATACCAATTTGCCATTTAGGGCATCCCTTCAGACACAGGGTTAAGGATATGTCGCAGGTTCATGGGAGTTTATTCTAGGAATGAAGAAAGTTCATTAAATGACTATTCCAGAATCAGCATTTTTTGACATGTAAGGACTAGAATCATAGTAGGACTGCTGACTGGACGCTTCAGATTCTGGAGGTGCATGCACTCAGTGCATTACAAATCTGTGCAGATATTGCCAAGGAAGTTCTGCTTGTTTGTGCTTTTCTGAGTCTGTACATATGCCTATAGAGTATGCAGTGCCACAGTAGCTGGACTACTAACTTTCTAGTCCTAATACGTCCAAGGTTTATATAGTTTTGCCATTTATGAGAGATCCTTTAATGAACTTTTGTCTCTGTCCTGTGCCTACATTCTTATTCAAAGGGCTTATTTTTAATCAGTTTTCTTTACAGGGTTTTTTACAGTTTTTGTTGCCACAAAAAATGTTCCTTGGCCGGTCCTAATCCTGCAATGTAATGTATATTAATTGAAATAGATCTTAATGTTTAAAGGATCTCATAATTTTTTCCATTGTTTGCCTCCAACTCCACCTCAGCCAAACTTAGGTAAACGTCAGATTGGTATTATATCTTCAGCATTACCAGGCAATTAATTGTTTTGGCAGAAAGTTTGCCAACATTTATTTTGCAGTCGGTTCTTTGTTTTTTTGTTAAATGATGAAATTCACCTGACCATTCTTGCTGGGGATTTTCTATATGTATGTCTTTGGCATTTCACACTGTGAAGTTTCAATTAGAAGTAAAATATTTAGTTCTGATACAGCCATCATGAAAGTTAGGAAATAAAATAACAAACTGAGCATCCGATTACAATTTTGTCTGGTCTTCGGCTTGATTCAGCCTGCAACGTGGAATGCACTTAAGAAATGACACTATAAACAAAAATATATATCAACAAAATATAATAAGTTTTGAATTACCTAGGTACTAAACAAAAGCACAATAAACACAGTAATTTACCTGAGAAAATAATTCTATACTAGTCTAAAAGAAAATTTTTAATACCAACCAGAAAAATACTTTTTAAGCTGTTGTTCTAAGGTGGATTTTTAACCTTTTGATGGAGGAAGAATGTTTCAATTTGCTTCTTTTTCATTGCCATATAAATAAAGAAAATAATTTATTTATAAACTTACGTTTTAGCGAATCTACAGTTTTCTTTCTGATGGTAAATCTTGAATTTCTATTACCTTTAACTTCTTTGTAGATAGACAGGATTTGGACGCTATTGTTTATAGAATTTTCCTTTTTGATATTTCCTTTTTTTCACCTTCCTTTTTCCAACTTGAAGAAAGTTTCCGCTAGGCCCAAAACACGCCAGGTTAATTCAGTCCTACGACTGCCAATGACACTACAATCAAAAATGTTTTAGTCATTTGTGAACTTAGTGAAGTCTCATTTTTCGTGTACAGGTTATGTCTTGAGATGAAAAAATGGAATATTGTGTTCATGTTTTATTCCAGTGGCTAATACTGCACTCTAAATTGAAATTGTCAGTAGCCATTTTGAGTACACATGTACAGTAGAGGTGTCAGTAGCCAGAATGGTATAGGCGTTGACATGGCACTCATCACTGTAAGGTAAATGTGTTGGGTTCAAATCCAGCAGACCTGAATTTGAACCAACATACCAAAGTTGTTGTCTTTTTTTTTTTTCTTTTTAACCCAACACCCTAGGGGTTGATATCTCTTCTGTTGCGAACCCCAATAAAAATATAATAAAAAAAAGTAACTTTTAAGGGGAATAAAGCAGTATCTCCACAAATAAATCCGAAAGAAATTTGTCTACATATCTGTGCGTCCATCTCCTGTGAAATTTTATATACAAATTTGTCAGTTATGACTTATCGCTTCTAATCTTTCATTTTAAATTTGTTAAATTTTTTGTAAAAACACAGAGCAATGATTGATTGTGACTGGAGCAGACTGAAATTAAAAGTTTGACTTGGCCAGTGTGGTTTTTCCTCACTTGAACCTTTACTCAAACTGTCTTTGCTTCAACCAAATTGACCAATCAGTTGTGTTTTGAGCAAAACAAATTTGTTTATCAATTTTATTTAACAACATTGTTTGGGTATTTTTACGTTAAATTTCCCGTTTGAAATGAATGTGAACTACAAATTATACAAGCACTCAATTATTTTTATAGTGAGCACAGTATTTTGTATCTGGAATGTAGATTGTTTATGTATTTGTAGTATTTTTCATACTAATTTTCTTGGCTACAGTAAAAAATGTAAATTAGTGTTATAATAAAAAATAATTAAACTTTTTCCTCTTTATGATGCTACTTGTTAAAATAAATAGTTCTCAACGCTTTAGTTATTTTTTATTTATGTATTTTTCAATTGTTTCATCCAACATTCGTCATAAGCCTACTTTTTATATTTTTACTTTTTGTCGTTATTTTGTGGGTAAGTAGGTGTTTATTCAGGTAGCATAGAATGTTTTCATTGTTATGTTTTATATATATTTGTTGTATTTTTATTCTATTTGATTCAATTTGATTTAATTCTATTTAGTATGCTGAAGTTTTGGGGTTGTCGTTTCAGGAGGTGCCACTAGGGGGGTCGACACAAACGAACCTGAGAAAGTACCCGAAGGAAATGTAAACCCAGTTGCCCAACACAACAGTTCCGAATTCATCAACAGCAGTCCTGAGCTCAAAAAACCAAAAGAAGACACTCCAGTATGAGCCACGGGGCAGTCGAACAATTTAGTCCAAAACAAAATATAAAAAATGACACAAAAAAAATGAAAACTTGAAACCTCCGAATTTTTGTTTTGTACCTATGTATTAAAACTCTTCGTAAAATTAGAAAAAAAAGGGGATCAATTTTATTTTATTATTCCATTAATGACTGTCAATTGTTTCAAATTCAAATAGTGTACAATGGAAATTTCGAAAAAAAATGTTTCAATAACATGAAGAGTTTTAATTCATATTTTTTATATGTTTGTATGTTGTATCATACATCCCAAAGAAGACATTTTGATTTTTTTACGTTGTCTCTTTCTCTTTAAGTTAATTGTAGTGAAATGCAGTTTTATGTTTTAAATTATTACAGAATTTATGTTTTCATGTTCATTTTGTTTTAGTCTTTAGTTTTTGTTATGTTTCTTTACATTCATTCCGATATTTTGAACCACATCCATCATGTTCACATTCCTTAAATACGGCTTTGAACCAAATTATAATTTGTATTATAATGTGATTTGTAGTACTTCGCTATTTTTTTTCTTCTGTAAATTTTAATGTTTTACTATATTTTAGATCTAAGGTGTATAAGTCTTTTTTGGCTGTTTGTCTGTGTGAAAGTTAAATGTAAAGATGCTCGTAAAGATTCTAGAGTGAGAAACTCGTGATAAATTTACATAGATTTGTTATATAATTGGTATAAATAAAAAAAATAAAGTTCTTAACAAATTAATAGTATTACAATTACATGTTTAAATGGAAAAATTGCAAATAATAATGAAATTCATTGTTGATCAAAAAAAAATCATTCATTTAGTTCCTCATTCGAGACGTTCTGAATTTTACACTGCCGAACTTGTTTAAAAATTTCTAACATTCGCTTCCGATCTTTTGATAAGCTAGTTTAAATGTGTACTTAAAAAAGAAACTGAATTTTATGTATTTTTTAATATAATAAATTAGTTAATTATAAACTTAGACGATGGATGAACATTTTTACTATTTTTTTAATAATATTCAATGCTTTTCCCCTACAAAAAAAAAAAAAAAAAAAAAAATCCATAACAATGCAATATTGATTTTGGGTGTAATTTTTCTAAATGTCCATAACTATTGCACAGTGTAAATAATTAATCACTTAGTTTTTTTTAAATAATATTTTTGAGATTATTTATTTTAATTCTTAGTTTTTTTCTGGAGAATCTCATTGTAATAAATTAGACTGAGACACTAGTTTTGGATTTGTCTAATTTCAAAAGTTACAGCACAATCTCAGCTACTTATAAGTTTCGTTTCTTCTTAAAAGTTTGAATAAATAAAAATATATACATTTATTTATATTTTCTTTCAGCTTCATTGATTTATCATAAATATAGATATAAGTGTAACAGGTTGAAGCAGTCATGTCAAAGTTTTTACTGCTGCTGGGCATTCCAGTGTGAAAAGAAATGTGAAAGTACTGTTCTTGATATCATTGCTTTAACAAAGTAAAGTATATTGAATAAAGTATAATAGATGTATATATTGAGTTGTGTTTTGGAAATTCTAATAGGAAATATTTAAAAATGAAGAGTCGTATAACATCACTTTTAAGGGATTAAGAAGTTATCAAGAACCGTGTAAACTATACGTATATAACTGTAAAAAGAAATTAGACAATATATTGATTTTTATAATATATAATACACTATATAAATAAAAAAAGACAATGTTGTGATAAAAAAAAACTTTGGTGTACCTATCTTTTTTTAAAAGACATTCCAAAAGAATCGAGATTTTTTACAAATCATAAACCATTGTCTTGACCTTCATCAGCAATTTGTGTTGAATTTCCTTTGAATTTTAAAGCATTCTTTGTATACTCACGCTTCAATTTTATGGTAGCGATACCAAAATAATCTAATTAAAAAGTTAAGTGCTGGTGTATACCAAGTTGTTGTAAGCTTTAATTTGGACAATTGTTTATATAGTAAAAGTAAAAAAAAGCAAAGAAATGAAATGTACGGATTAAAGTAACTAAATAAATTATTGCTGATTTTAAATGCATAAGTTATTAAAGAATACCTTTTTTCTGACTTTTTTGTTTTTTATTTTCCTTCTAGAAAGAAGCGGACCACATTTAGCGGGAGAATCGTAAGTTTTACTTCAATATTTTGAATATTTTACTCTTTTATTAAATTACTTACACATTGATAAATAAAACTATTGGTACCACAACTCTTTAGCAATTCTAAGTATAAAACATTTCCACCTAGCCTATCCCAGCCCTAATCATGAAAAACCTTAACCTCACTTAACGTTACTCTAAGCCTATCCTAACCTAACCTAACCCAACCCAGCCATAAAACAACCAAAACTTACCTAACTCCTCCTCTCATAACCTTATGTAATAAATTCACTGCAGAACATAGTTTTTTGTCTGAGAAATTTAACCTTACCCTGACACTACCTAACACTACCTAAACTTACCTAACCCATTCCCAACCTTCCTAACCTATTCCTGACATGAATACTACCTAAACTTACCTAACTTTCCTAACCTATTCCACACACTAACACTACCTAAAAATACCTAACTCATCCCAAACCCTACTTACCACCTTCAGTACAAAATCTATTTAGTTTGACTTGTTTACCTGGCGAATATTTTCTAAGACAATTGAAACAGCTGAGGGCCTGGTGAAACAACTGACTCATAACACCAGCTTGGTGTCATTGGCAGTGAATGTAAAACTAAGCTAACCCTAACTTTACCTAACCTTAACCCTAAAGGCCTGACCGGAAAGGATAAGTCATGATGGGAAGCAATCCTACTGGCTGTGTAGCTGTCACAGAATATGATACCTTTCTTTCCTCCTAGATAGCATGTAGCCATTTTGAATTTGAGTTTGTTGTAAGAACCACTCCTTTTGCTATAATGTTGCGAAATTAAAAAAAAATATATATATATTAAGAAGAGAGAAAATATATAGAAATACCACCACTTAATTATTTAAATATTTAATTACTACAATATTTTTGTTTCATTATACATTTTAACTTGGAACAAACTCAATCTGTGCGTTAAAAATCCTACTTTGTATGAACGGAATCAAGCTATAGATCACATTTAGTAAGACAAGGATGGCGCCAATTGCGTACTCGAACCAGATTGATATCATTAGATGTTTCTTTTCTTTACTTAACCTACTTAACCTTACTTAACCTAACAATATCCGTTTCCATGATATCCCTCCAGAGGTACATCTGTGAGACATATACAGGATATTTCATAACAACTTTTTGTGCACTTCAATTTTGATTCTGCGCTAGCCAGATACCTATGTAGAATTAGACGTAGTATTTCCAGGTCACCGAGACATGTTCCTCATACATCTGCTTCCCATTTCATGTTAGTTTGTAATTCCTTGAAAGTTGGGCACCTGACACATTCAAAGTATGTGTACACAGGCGCTCCTGTGACCCAGGAAAAACCTGTTTTCATAATTTACCTTGCGAATCTTCTTGAATAAGGAAATTTTGATCTTTCAATATTGTTCTCAAACTCATCTGAAAAGTATTTGTGAAATATTTTTAAAAGAATCGATTAATTGTTTACAGCAGTGATACAGAATCAGCTGAACACCATGCACACAAGAAGCCTAAAATGACATTCACGGCAGTTTTCAAGAAGAAAAATGACAAAGTTGCTTCTGAGCCAGACCCTGATAGCAAAGATGTAACAGTCAAGGGTGAAGTATGTAAAAAATTATCCTATAACAATGCAGTTATCATTACTCCAAAATTACCTTATGTAGCAGAAAAATGGCCAGGAAGAGCAAGGCAGATTGAACCCAGAAATCAGGAATATCCCTAGTGACGAAGGTGTAGTCTACGCCGAACTCGACCTCCAACAGAATGCTCAGGGAAGGGCACTCCTTGTCCGACCGGAAGACGAGAAAACCGAATATGCAGAGATCATTCACACTAAAGAGAACAAAGTGTAGATTGAAATTACGACTGATACAATTCTAGACTAGGAGGGCAAATAGCTCGTGAATCTCTTAGCGATTCAGTCACTGAGAAAAAGTTATAAATGAAATAACTTTACTTTTTTATTTTTATTTACATGCAGTTGTTGTTTTATACCACTGTGTATTTCAATTTATATTTTTTCTTTATAATTACCTATAAACTTGCAAGGAAGTTGTTTTAATTTATCAAAAGAAAAGACTTGATAGATTTATAATTTAAATTTAATTTTTTCTAAACATTTTTTCTTCTCTTTTTAAATGTTACCATTTGGTAGAAGTATAAAAACTTTAGACAATGCAATTTTTCAATTTACCATTGCACCCCTAAATTCACTAGATTGAACATTTTCTTTTAATATGATATATACCAAGTGCAGCTTATTATGGAACACAACATATCATAAAAAAAATTTCATATATTTATAAATGATAATTAACTATAATGTATAATGTCAAAATTGTAATTTCTAGGCAAAAATTTAAAATTTTATTTTCAATTTGTTTGATTTGAACATTGTGCCAATCAATTTATAATATCTTTTGAATTGACAATTTAATAAAATAATATTTTGTGCAATTTTAGTCTTATGTAATTTTTTTGTTTATTAAAATTAGAAGAGATAGAACATCTTTATCAGGGAAAAGTATTTTTTGGCATTTTTATTTTTACAAAGTATTTATCATAGATAATTTCTTAATAATAATAAGTGTTTGTATATGTAAATGATTATTTTGTAACTATGTAAGCACTTAATTTTTTTCTTATTAATACATTATTTAAGATGTTTATAATATTTGTTATTATAAGAAATGTATAATATTTGTAAAAATCAATGCACTAAACATTCCCTTAGTTATTTTATGTTTTGTTCAATTTTATAACAATAAAATTATTACTATTTAATATGTGCCTTTTCCTTTCTCCTTTGCCTCATAATATTTGCCATCACATGATTTCAGCATTACCTTGATTAAAATATATATTTCTCAGTTTTTTCTTTCTTTTACTGGCAAACGTTAATAATTAATTTCAATTAATTAAGGTTTTTAGTTGAGATAAAAAAGTCAGTGTCACGAGCAGGATTCGAATTCACGATCATCGGCTAGATACGCCGTTGCTCTACCACTTGAGCTAACGTGACCTCGATCCACTAGGACACTAACTTCCATCTCAACCCCACCTTTTGAATTTTCCCTCCTTTTTGCCATTTTTCAATGGGGTGGGGTTGAAATGGGAAGTTAGTATCCGAGTGGATCGATGTGTCTAATCCCTAATGTCTCTCATTTAATAAATAATATTACTATAAATATAAACAAAGTATAGATTAAGGTCAAAACCAAGAAAATCTCAAAAATTATGGGTGTTGCAATACTCTCGACGGGGAGTTTATTTCAGCATTTTCCTCTTATGGTTGAATGACCTGGACACATCTGCACCCTTCACGTACCAGCACATACCAACAATCAGTATTCATTCACTCGCCAATAACTACTTACAACACGCTAATAAATACATTCATTCGTCTACTCACATGTCATATATACAATTAAGAATAAATCGAGGGCCACCGGGGTACTTGATATTCTGCCTATGACCACTCCTTTCATTCATACCTTAAGTCTAAGCCTAGAAACAGGCCATCGAGGTACTGAAATATTCCAACGAATAGCCTGCTCTCATTCACATCAATTCCTGTACTTATTTAAAGTACTCCTGCATCCATCATCAATCACGCTAGTAAATATACTCATTCGTCTGTGCACTGTTATACTACGTACAAATAAAATGAAAATAGGGGGCCACTAGGGTATTTAATATTCTGCTGATGACCACTCCTTTCATTCATACCTTAAGACTAAGCCTAGAAACAGGTCATCGAGGTACTGAAATATTCCAACGAATAGCCTGCTCTCATTTACATCAATTCCATACCTATTTAAAGTACTCTTGCATCCATCATCAATTACGCTAATAAATACACTCATTCGTGTGTACACTGCTATACTATGTACAAATAAAATGAAAATAGGGGGCCACTAGCGTATTTAATATTCTGCCGATGACCGCTCCTCTCAGTCAAACCAAAAACAACTAAACCTAGATAACAATCAAAGTATTTGGATATACTGACGAACGACCTATTCTCATTTATCCAGCATTCTCGCTAATAAATACATTCATATTGCACGTATGCAAAGGCGTAGATTATGGTAAGTCATATACTTTCACTACTCGTAAATATTCCAATAAATTTAGCTGGTGGTCACTGTTAGGCACCAAGATTTAATTTTTGTCTGGCCGTAGGCCACACCTTAATATGTAATGTTTTAATCTCTCACATTTCACCAGTATATGACATGCTGTCACTGGCTCACCATACTGTAGGCATCGCCTCAATCCACCGCCCTCCATTAGATAGCCATGGGTGAGACGCGTGTGGCCTATCCTCAGTCTTGTTGAGATCGTTCTGTCTTTCTTTTTCATTTTCTCGACGGGCCGTTTCTTAGTTTGTCTGTTCACCCAGTTTTCTCAGCAATGATAAAGTCTGACGCTTTTTTGTTCTTGTGGTTCTTAATTATTATTTAACATGAACATTTGACAATTTAGATTGGTAAAATACTAAAGAGTAAAAATTGGGGGGGGGGCAAGGTTGGCGTTGACACGGCGCTCATCAGTGTAAGGTAAAGGTCCAGGGATTGGACAAGCCGGACATATATACAAATGGGCTTTTTGTCAAAATATTTGGTTCATCTTGCAACTCACAAATTAATTAGTATTTTAGTTGCTCTTCCTTGTAAATTTATTTGTTAAAAGATACTTTCTTCTTTCACTCTGTCATTTAATAAATATTGATTTTAAAACGTAAACAGAAAGTATGCTATGTCAGTGTAAAGTTAACGTCATCGCTACCAGATCTCTTCCCTCGTCTGATGGGTAGTTAATATTCCTTGGGGCAAAACATCGATCCCTAAACATATACGGTGAGCGAAGGGTTCATTTATGCTTAATTTTGAGGCAAAACAGCCCGAGCGATCATAGAAAACTGTCAAATTGGCTGAAACGACCGAGATATGGGAAATCTGCTTTAGAACCGAATAATAATCAATTATTTATATGATTTGTCAACAATTTTTTTAGCAATTAACGGGGATCTTAACTGTTTCTGAATAATAGAATTTTTGTTTTATAATTAATTATAATTAATTTGTGAGACATTTTCCAGACCTTGCCCCAAATTTCAAACTAAAATTGTTAAGTAACCTAACATTATTTCTTTCGTGTTTTACATATTGGTTGGTGCACAATTAATCCAGGTTTTGAAAATTTATTTTATTTTCGCACACGCTTGTTATGAAAACAAAGCTAAATCTAATTTATGGAATATAATAAATATTTTTAACTGTTGTCTTGTATACAAAACATTTTAGTTCATATTGAATTTTATAATAGTGAGGACCTGCGAATTTAAAAATGTCCAAAATAGGTTTTCGTCAAATTTATTTGTACGAATTTAAAACGTGGGCGAAGTGCTAAGTTTGTGGGGAGTGAAGCATTAGCGAATGCACGGTGCAATGGTTTCAGGGATTTCGTCTTGGAGATTTCGATCTCGAAGAAAAGGAATGTTGAGGTAGGCCTTCCTTTGTGGACGACGACCTGCTCAAAACGTCGATAAGAAAATTTACGTAAGACAGCACGAGAAATATCAGAATAGCTCGATGTTGACCACTTCATTGCCGTTTTTCACCATCCGGAGTTTGATAACCTAAAATCGGATAAAAAAGTTCGACAAGTTGGTATCACAAGAACTAGCCGAAGCCCGAAAAATCGACCTTTGAAATGTGCACGTCTTCTCTTCTGTTGCGCCACCAAATCATCACGTGCGATGAGAAATGGATTCTGTACGGTAACAGGAGGCCTACAGGTCAGTGGTTGGACAAAGATGAAGAGCCAAAACACTCCCCGAAACCAAATCTGCACCCAAAAAAGGTTGTGGTGACTGTTTGGTCGTGTACTGCTGAGGTTATTAACTACAATTTCCTGAATTCACAAAACATTGACAGAATACGAAGGAAACTACAACGTCTTTGTCTAGCATTGGTAAACAGTAAGGCGCCGATTCTTTTTCAGGTTAACACCTTGCCTACCCTGCAGAAACTTAAGGAACAAGGTATGGTCTTGAAGAATAAAGTAAATTCAGTTTTTCTACCAAGCTTTCGACCTATTTAAGGTCATCATCAGGGCAAAACAATCTTAAAAAGGTCTACAGATTGACATATTTATGTTTTTTACAGGCCATTTCAATTTTAAGGACTGTTCAGTCACAAAATAATAATTATTGACTAACGGTCAGCGTTTTCTATTGTGAAAAAATGGCTAAATCTTGGACAGCATGGTTCAAACCATGGAAAACAATCGGGTTTTCTCTCGATAAAATACCTACGCCAATTTGTCGACATTCGAGTCTCCAATCAGAACCCTTATGCAATTTCCGGCAACCTGCAATACAAGCAACCAACCCCTTCGTGATTCAGAACAATACAACCTCTCGGCATCCTTTGTACCCTTTATTTTTAAGTTGTTTTCCTCCTCTATTCATATCGCTGGACATAATTTTTTTCCAAAAGGAAACAACCGTGCTTTGATTATTCATTGCCTAACCTGCCTAGAATTATACTCAATCGTTCTGGGTGCCACGTTTTCCATCCAAGCATATTCCTATCATTAATTTTACTTTCAATTAATGAAGGTTTTTAGTTGAGATAAAAAAGTCAGTGTCACGAGCGGGATTCGAACCCACGACCTTCGGCTAGATACGCCGCTACTCTACCACTTGAGCTATAGTGACTTCGATTCACTCGGACACTTACTTTCCATCTCAACCCCACCTTTTGAATTTTCCTTGAGATGGGAAGTTAGTGTCCGAGTGGATCGAAGTCATGATAGGTCAAGTGGTAGAGCAGCGAATATCTACCGAAGATCGTGGGTTCGAATCCCGCTCGTGACACTGACTTTTTTATCTCAACTAAAAACCTTAATTAATTGGTCAAGCGGACCACGAACACTAATGAAATTAATTTTACTGTTAAAACTTTCATGTTTCAATAGTAAATCAGTTTTATAATTCTGAAATATAGGAGATACGCATAGCTTCCTAGATAAATAGTACTACTTCCACCTATCGCCAATACTCTCCTTGACTCAATTTCTTATTAAAATAATTGAAATAAGGAAAAGAAAGGAAAAATTGATAGGATCTGCCGGGCGATAGCAACCAGATAATAGTTGCATTATTTGCCTTGGTTATATGCATTGCAAGCAACATGCATTATTTGTTTTCTTAATATTCTACATTTCCATCTTCATTTGTAATTAATTTACCCTCTTTTATCATGATTCTTCCCTTTGCATTGCAATATTTAATTTAAATCTGACTTAAGTCCAAATCTAACGAAAAATATTATGAATCAAATACAAAAGATACCAGCTTTAAATCGTCAAATTTTCTTGAACTCTCATTTCTGTACCATTCCAAATTTTTATGATGAAATTATCCGTGAAAACATAGAATTCGTGCTAATTGGGTATAATTTGATAACACCGTCTCCCAAAATTTCGGCGTTGCAAATTCTCGAACGTTATCCTTTTTACAATTAATTAAGGTTTTTAGTTGAGATAAAATATAAAAATAAAAGATAAAATTGAACTATCCTTTTTATAAACCTGGCAAACCCGCCCATAATCTTCCTATGTTCCAATTAGCCTGTTCTCTCTGGTCTCAAAGATATTCCCTAAAATCCGCCTAAAAAGAATGATCTTATACTTCTTCCAGACCACCAATTTGGCTTTCGCTCTCAGCACTCCACAAACCAGCAAGTTGTTCGTGTTGTAGATCCTTCATCCTCATACAGAAACACAAAGCACAAATTTTGACGGTCATATACCATAAAAAATTCCCAAGTACCCTAAAAAGCGGAACAGGGGACCATGAAAGTCTCTACCGTGACTTCAAACCATTCTTAAATCCGGCGGCATGCCTACACGCTCTCTTTATGGAGCCAAGGCATGACACGTCTCTATCACGTAGGACACATCGAGCAATCTTTCTCTGCACAAAGGGCAGTGTGTCTAGCTTTTATATTTATTACTTAATTTTTGAACAATGAAGGGAACTTTATATTTTAATGGCCTCTCAGCTGATGGACTAAGTGTCCAACCTTAAGCGTATGTTGTTCTGCTTTAAAAATAAACACTGTATTATTTCTTTTTGTAAATAACTCTCACCTGTATAAATATTACTTATTACTGTAAAAAAATCATAGGGATAGCCGGGAACAAAGAAGCAGACAGGGCGGCCAAAGTCGTTGGAAGGCCCCACGACGCTTGCTAACCTATACGCCAGCGGACCTAAAACTATTAATTTCAAACTTTGTAAAAAGAGAATGGGGAAACCGCTGAGCTCGAAGAAATAGAAATAACCCTGCCAAACTGTGACAGGTTAAGAAAGAAGTCGGCCCCTGGTCCACGGAGACCGGTTTGAAAAGGAAAAGGCCATACTGACAAGACTACGAATAGGTCATACAAGAATAACGCACGGGGACCTCCAGATCGGAAAGCAATCGCGTAGGTGCACGTTATGTAAGGATAGAATAACGGTCGAGCACTGTAGAAGGCTTGATGTACATAGACAATATTTTGGCATATCATCTGACCTGTGCGTAGTCTTGGGGCACGGCAACGGGCACGGACCGCTGTTCCGGTACCTCAGGGCTATAGGGATTTTTAAATGTATATAGTTTTGTTATGTGGGTTTGTGTGTGCCTATGTTTGACTTTCTGTTAATTTATTGGAATGAATGTAATTTATTAGCATGAAAGGAAGGGGTGATGTAACCCCGCCCTGAGGAAAATCGAGTACTCTGGGGTGAGTGAATGACGTCTGGAGAGTAAAAGTAATTTATTAGCGTGAAAGGAAGGGGTGATGTAACCCCGCCCTGAGGAAAATCGAGTACTCTGGGGTGAGTGAATGACGTCTGGAGAGAAAATGTAATTTATGAGCGTGAAAGGAAGGGGTTGCTTGTAAAGGATATCAACGTAGTATATATATTTGAAATCAGAGTCAGTAACCAGATCGAGACGCTCAAATGGCTGCAGTTTAAGACAAAACATGCGCGAAAGAAGAGAAAAAGAAGGAAACACGCAGAAGGCCGGCGATGACCTCATCTGTTTGTCGGCCCATAAACTTCCCATTTTATTATTACTCTAAAAAATATAGTTAAGAGATGAAATGATCTTGTGTTCATTTGTATGTGTGATAATCAGGTATTAAGTCAGAAAAACTTCATGCCAAGCTTTCGTTCAATTTCTAAACATCTTCAGGGCTAAGTTAGTTTACAATTTCTTTAACAGGTACGTATGTAGACGTTTATAAATGAATTGGTAATAAATAAATAACATCTAAAACCAACAATTAAATATCAAAATTATTGTACTAAAAGCAATAATACACAATTAATTAAAGTTTTTAGTTGAGATAAAAAAATCAGCGTCACGAGCGAGATTCGAACCCACGATCTTCGGCTAGATACGCCGCTGCTCTACCACTTGACCTATCGTGACCTCGATCCACTCGGACACTAACTTCCCATCTCAACCCCACCTTTTGAATTTTCTCTCCTTTTTGCCATTTTTCAAATGTCGTGTAATCTATTTGATTCTCTGCGACAAATGAACTGGCCACGGAGAGCTTTAGTGAAGGTATACTTTATTTTAACTTATTAATTTCACTTGTTTTCGTTGTCCGCTTGACCAATTAATATCTTTCGATTAATTAAGGTTTTTAGTTGAGATAAAAAAATCAGCGTCACGAGCGAGATTCGAATCCACGATCTTCGGCTAGATACGCCGCTGCTCTACCACTTGACCTATCGTGACCTCGATCCACTCGGACACTAACTTCCCATCTCAACCCCACCTTTTGAATTTTCCCTCCTTTTTGCCATTTTTCATCCCGCTCGTGACACTGACTGTTTAATCTCAACTAAAACCTTAATTAATTGAAAGATTGGTCAAGCGGACCACGAAAATTAGTTAATTTTAATAATTCGTAAATTATTTTTCACCGATGTGGTTAATTTAATATATAAAATAGTGGACCAATCTGTACTGTTAAAAAGTAGCCCCAGATGTGTTTTATTACAAACATGTAGTATGTACAATACATAGTTGTTGAAATGATTTTTAATTTATTTTTGTTTTAAAATAATTTATTGATTTGTTTGGAGTAGTGAATTTGATCATCAGTTCATTGTTGTTTACTCAATGCTATCAATGTATTACACTATCACCACAATACATTACTATAACAAAAACATGTAATTTATGTAAAGGCCAAAGCATGTTAATAAAAATATGTGGTCGTAAATAAAAATAATAATATTTTGTAGTTTTATTTTGTTTTGGTCGACTAAACTTGGGTTAAGGCTTGTAGATCACCAAGCCTGTGGCACAGGGGTGTCCGGATCATCCCGCCCAGCAGATAGATGGTGCTGGGGGCCAGGTTTTTTCCGCAAGCGCCCTGTGGCGCCGGGAGGGGAGCCGTCCGGCAATCGGAGGGAGACAGCAATTCCAGCAGTAAGCAATCCGTTGCGAGACCGTCCTGACGCCAGCCGCGGATCGGCGCGTGCGTCCTCCAGAAGATCATCAACTGTCCGCAGCACGTGGACCTCAATGCTTTCCCCGCCGTGTTCCCCTTAGGACAAGACTCGGCGGAAGACTTCGTCACCTTCGTCTTCGTCCATGCCAGGCCTCGTCGCTTTCAGGAGGCGCTGGAACGTCGGAAGTGACGATCTTGTCGTACCTGGATTATTCCTATTAGTCTTGCATTTATCATGGTAAGTTAAAAAAAAAAATTCAACTATTCAAGCACATTATGAACTAATTTAATCCATAGAATTTCTACATTCTTCCTCATATATCGATTATGGATGAACCAATTTGGTTCATGAGCTGAAAAATTAATTCCACCCCATTTATCGAACGGTATTAAATTTTCCAGCATTGCTGAATAAAAAATACGTCAAAACAGTCAATATGGCGCCTTGTGGCCCTTATAATTCACTCGGTCAATGCGCCAAGCATTCTAACAACAACCCCTTTTCGACATAAAAAAATACGGAATTTAAAACACAACGCTATAATAAAAATATTAAATATTTCAAAGATCCAAGATACAATGCAATAAAACTATGCACCCCATAGTTTCAGTTTCCCCCCTGCAAACCTAAGATATAAAAAAAATGAATTTATTTTCTATCATAGAATACATTAGTCTGAAAAAAAATGTAAAACAAAAATAGTGTAGTACAAAATAATGTAGTACAAAATAATATAAAATGAACAGCCTGCTCTCAGTAAAATTAATTTGTGCTTGACAGGAGGTGAGCTCATAAATAGTTTTATACATTATAATAATAAAGGAAAATACAGATTTATACAAATTAGTGATATCAGTATACATACACCATTGATATTTTATGTAATTTTTTAAATAAATATTTAATTATTTCATCTTGTGTAGAAATTTGTGGTATTTAGTTACCTTTAATTAATGATTATTTACGACACACAAAACTGACACATCTGCACAGAAAACAAACACTTTGAGTGAGTAAAAATACATTGATTGAGCCTAAAATTTCTATCATTGTATAAATTCATTTTTTCACATCTTACATCTATATGTATAATTTGAACAATGTTTATAAATCCCAGGTCCTGGAGATGATCTCAATAAAGATCTAAATTTTGGCACAATAAAGAAAATGTTCTTCTAAACCTACAAAATCTCAAGATGTCTAAATAATCTTTAATTATTTCATAGATCACAACGTAAAATAATAAGTCAAGATTTAATCAAATTTAAATCAAATTTACAAAACAATTCATCTAAAGCTATTTTATGTTTATGAGTTTATTAATCTGCACACGTTTATATAAATCTATCGGGAATTACCTAATGAAAAAAACATCGAGGAAAACTAGGCCGCTAAGACCCATTTAAAATAACATTAAAAAATAATTTACTCGATATATTTGATTAATACATATATTATCTAACCTTGTATGTAAAATGTAAAAGCATAACACTATAATAAAAAAAATTAAAAAATTAGATACAAGATTCTATGCGAAAAAACTATTTGTATCACCGTAGAACTACCGTTTGGAATGAAAAGGTAAAATAAAATCCACCAGGTGTATTTTACTTATATTTCAACTACATTTCACGTATAATAAAAGAATAAAATAAAAATATTAATCAAATTTTATAAAATAGATCTCTAACAAAAACATAAAAAATTATATTTGTCAGAGCGAAATTGCCTTAGACGCTAGGAGTCGAAAGTTAAAAAGAACATAATTTTTAAAACATTTTTTTCCTTTGTNAAACATTTTTGACTTTGTTCCTTACAGATTTTAATGTTGGTACCTTTCATTCGATTCGTTTTTTATATATCTAGCATATAAAAATAATGTGCACAATAAATCTGTAACTAACAAAAAATTAAAAAAATAGATTTGTCAGAGCGAAATTTCCTTAGACGTAGGAGTCGAATGTTAAAAAGAACATAATTTTTAAAACATTTTTTCACTTTGTTCCTTACAGATTTTAATGTTGTTACCTTTCATTCGATTCGTTTTTGTTTTTTTATATATCTCGCATATACAAATTATATGCAGAATAAATCTTTAATTTTTATTTTTGCGTAATACACATATTGCCCGATCGTTCTTACCAAGGAGCCTAAAATGAAATTTTTTAGTTAAATTTGTATTAATTATTATTTTTTTAAATGTTATTTTCTGACTTTGTTGTGCATGTATTTCACGTTATGTATATCAGTCTATTTGTTCGGTTACTTAGGATAATAAATATAATAAGCAGGATCGTATTAATAACAAATAGCCATATAAATGTTACAAAAAACCGGAAATACCCTTTGAATAAAATATGCCAAAAAAATCATTATTGTGAACAAACTTATTCGGATTCGTTTTAAACACCTTTTAAAGTCCTTAAACACCAAGTTTTATAGCAAAAAATATAAAAAAATAAACGTTATTCACTGGATTCGCCAGAGTTATACGATTATTTTTTATGCTGATGTCCGGTGTTCCACTTAAAAATTCATTAAACGCTGAAGCGTATTCAAATTGAACGTTTATGCAACCGTATTAAAACATAATAATTCTTTCAGGGTACAATATCGACGTTTAGATCTTAGAGTATTATAATTGAGAAAAAGGATGAAATGAACAAAAACTGCTCAGGCGATTTATTTTCTTCCTCCGGTTTTAATTTATTTACGGAGACCGAATTTGTGACATTGAATTTATTTTATAATGTTTTACACCCCTGTAAAGTTTCCGCGAGATCGGTAGTTTATAACGCAAATTTTTTTTTAGATTTTCCTAAAAAAAATTTATTCGGGGTTTTTCGTGTTGGAAAAAAAACCAACTTTCTTTCTGGCTAAAAAAATATTTTAACCGACTTAATCGCTCTGTCAGTATGTCAAAATAGAGTTTAACAACTAGCATGGTTATCGGTAAGTTGATTTTAGTTTTATTTCGCCCAAAAAAACCTTGTATACAAATTTTCGGGACAATCTAGAAATTTTATCCCTCTGAATTTTCTACTTCAAAATCGGCTGCGTTTTTTTGGTTCAAAAGGTGATAACTTTTAAAAAACTTCACTGATCTACGGGAAACTTTACAGCGGTGTAGAACACTATAAAGTACACGCAATGCCACAAATACGCCCTCCGTAAATAAACTAAAACGTTTGAGAAGGTTTTGTTTTTCATTTTATACTGTCTTTCTATTATAATAGCATAAGATCTAAACGTTAATAACATAGCCTGAAAAGATTTATTATGCATTTCAACGTTTCCATAAACGTTCAATTTGGATAAAATTCGGCGGAGTAATGAATTTTTAAGTGGAACACCGGAGATCAGCATAAAAAATAATCGTATAACCGTGGCGAATCCAGCGAAAAATGTCTATTTTTTTCGTTTGCTGTAAAACTTAGTGTTTAAGGGTTTTAAAAGGTCTTAAAACGAATCCGAACGAATTTGTTCAAAAAACACATTTTTTGACTTTCTTTATTGGAAGCGTATTTTGGTTTTTACAACTTTTTAGCCTAATCTCATTCAATAGCATCCTGCTTATTATTTTCTTATCGTAAGTAACAAACAATTCGACTGATTCATCAGTAATGAATTGAAACAACAAAGACAGAAAGATGGTGAGATGCGGTCTGGTGGTTTTAGAAAAACATTTTCTTTATCGTGCCACGTTTCGAGCTTTATTGAGATCATCTTCAGGGCTCAAAGTGTTTGTTTTCCGTGTAGATGTGTAATTCTTGTCTGTCGTGTTGAGAGTGCACTAAACACCACACATTAAAAAAATAAAATATATTTGAATTAGCTGATATAGATTCTCGGAAATATGGCAAATCATCATCTAGGCTTGTTAGCGACCATCGGTGGATGTACTTCTTTAAATAAAATGTAAAAAAATCCATCAATGAAAAAAAGAAATCTCCGTGAACCTTAAACCGAACTTAAACCGAGCTACCCTCAGCAAAGGTAAAAATCAAAGGCTCTGATAGGTTTTTTTAAAATTTCATAATACATACAGACAATCTTCAGCACGATTATTTAAAAAAAATTAATGACGGTCAGTTATATCGTTTTATCAGGGCATTTATTTTTATGATATACCCAGTAGCCTACTAAGTCATAGATTAAACTATATATAATCCAGTGAACTTTTTTTTTGTATTTTGCTGTTCGGTACCTCAGGAATAAATTTGTCATGCTGCTAACTGATTAAGTTTTTATAGTTAATTAAAAATGCTTATAAGCTTCGAAAATGCCAAATGAATGCAAAAGTCGATTGTGGGGAAATTCAGTTGCACCATAAGAATTCAGACCAGTTTTTTTTTTTTTTTTTTTTCAAGAAACCAGTCATTTTCTACGTAAATGAATGTATGGAATATATTATTTAAATAAAAATCTTTACATTTTAATTTTCTTTGCGCTATTACAAATGTTCAGTTTTGTAAACCATTCGATAGATTTATTTTAAAAAGACCTCTGTCTTTTTATAACATCTTTTTATATACATTAAAAAATACTTTTTATTAATTATCTACTTTCCACCTCGGCATTATTCTCTCGATATTTTTGGAATATTATACAACAAACGCTTTTAAACGTAAAGATTCAAGGGTTGAAAAATAAGAGCCTGGGTCGCCGCAACAAGTGGTGGAAAATATTGCAATTTCCAACTCGCGAATTTTCTCCAAGTAAACCCTTTATATTATTGAGCAGTTCTACGTTTTATATTTCTTTTTTCTTTTCCCCATGGACTTCTTTATTCCGTCGCCGGTCCCTCGGACCTTTTTATTAGGCAGCACAAATTAGAGAAAATGTAGAAAACGTAGTAAATGGAGCCTTTCACAAGAGGCTGAGAGCATATATAGGATTTTTTTAAGAAATAAACATAAACCATAACAATAAAAATGCTACGGAATGATCAAGAAATAACGTCATTTGTAAAAATCCGTCATTGGTTGTAGATCGCGGTTCCTTTAACTTTATAATAATACTACAAAATTAAAATGAATTTATGAAAAAACGCTCTACTAGTTTTCTTCCTGATTTCCATTACTATTTTAAATAAAACAACATAGACAGTAAAATTCAGAAAAAAAAAACAATTTAATTGTATTGGGATGTTATTATCCAAATATCCGGAGTTTGAATGTTTTTTTTTCTCAAACTGTCATTGGAAAAAGTCCTGCATAATTTTTTGTAGGTGGAGCTCTTTTATGTAATTTATGTAAAAACGCTCTACCAGTTTTTTTCCTGATTGTTATTATTATTTTAAATAAAACAACCTAGACAGTAAAAACAAGCGATACACGTTATAAAATCAGAAAAAAGACTTTAATTGTATTGGGATGTTATTATCCAAATATCCGGAGTTTGAATGTTTTTTTTCTCAAACTGTCATAAGAAAAAGTCCTACATAATATTTTATAGATTGAGCCCTTTAATGTAATTTATGTAAAAACGCTTCACCAGATTTTTACCTCATTGTTATTATTATTTATATTAAAACAACCTACACTGTAAAAACAAGAAAAAACGTACGAAAAATAAAAAAAAATCAACTGTACTGGGATGTTAATTATCCAAATGTCCAGAATTTGAATGATTTTGTTCTCAAACTGTCATAAGAAAAAGTCCTACATAATTTTTTATAGATTGAGCTCTTTTATGTAATTTATGTAAAAATGTTGTACCAGTTTTTTCCTAAATGTTATTACTATTTTATAAAAAACAACCTACACAGTAATATAAATCGATTATTTAGGGATATAAATCAAGAAGAACAGGTAAAATGTGGACATTATACCGATAGATTTAAGTTCATTCAAGAAAATTTGCAAATTTTTCATTCCTTCCCGAGCATTTAGACATGTTCTGTTTAAAAAATATGTCTCAATAAATCTGTCCGATAACAAGTACAAAAATTCATTATTTACTTATATAAATCAATAAAAACTGGTGTAAAGTGGACGTTATATGTATAGGTTTTAGTTCCTTCAGGAAAACTTACAAATTATAATCCTTCCAGTAGATTTTCTCCTTTTCTGTTTAAAAGAAATATTAATTAATGTAGCTATTCAAGAATATGCACATAAATAGATTATTTAGGACTTATAAATCAGGATGAACAGGTAAAAAGTGGACGTTATTAGCACAGATTTAAGTTCATTCACGAAAATTTGTAAATTTTTTATTCCTTCCAACAAATTATGTTCTGTTCGTTTTAAAATATGACTCATTTAATCTATCCAAGACAGGACAGAAATTGATAATTTAGGGTTATAAATCAAGAAGAACGGTTAAAAAGTGAACATTATACCGATAGATTTAAATTCATTCACGAAAACATGCAAATTGTTTTATTTCTTCTCGAGCCTTTATTCATACCCTGTTTAAAAAAATTGTTTCCCTGAATCTATTCAAGAGAAACGGCAAAAATTAATTATTTATGTATATATATCAATAAAAATTGGTGAAAAGTGTACGTCATATGTATAGACTTGAGTACCTTCACGAAAACAAATTATATGCCTTCCAGTAGATATTTACCTTTTCTACTTAAAATATATTACTTAATGAATCTGTTCAGTAATAAGCACAGAAATGGATTATTTAGGGATGAAAGTAAGGAAGAACAAGTAAAAAAGTTAACGATACACCGATAAATTTTAGTTCATTCAAGAATACTTACAAGATTTTAATTTCCTCTTGTGGTTTTTGTCCTTTTCAGTTTAAAAGGAATATGACTCAATGAATCTGTCCAAGAACAAGCCCAGATATTAATTATTGATGGTATAAATAAAAATAAACTAGTAAAACGTGTATGTTATACCGATAGATTTTAGTTCATTCACGAAAACTTTCAAATATTTTATTTCTTCCAACATTTTTTCCTGTTCTGTTTAAAGTATGACTCAATAAATATATCCAAAACATATATCGATTATTTAAGGATGTAAATCAGGATGTACATGTAAAAAGTGGACGTTATAAGGATAGATTTTAATTTATTCACGAATACTTACAATTTTTTATTCCATCCAGTAGATTTTTCCTTTTATACTTAAAATAAATAATACTTAACGCACCTGATGAAGAATAAGCACACAAATAGATTATTTAAGGATATAAATCAGGATGAACAGGTAAAAAATGGACGTTATAAGGATAGATTTTAATTTATTCACAAAAATGTACAATTTTTTATTCCATCCAGAAGATTTTTCCTTTTATGCTTAAAAAAATAATACTTAACGCACCTGATGAAGAATAAGCACAGAAATAGATTATTTAAGGATGTAAATCAGGATGTACATGTAAAAAGTGGACGTTATAAGGATAGATTTTAATTTATTCACAAAAATGTACAATTTTTTATTCCATCCAGTAGATTTTTTTTTTATGCTAAAAAGAAATAATCCTTAACGCACCTGTTGAAGAATAAGCGCAGATATAGATTATTTAAGGATGTAAATCAGGATGTACATGTAAAAAGTGGACGTTATAAGGATAGATTTTAATTTATTCACGAATACTTACAATTTTTTATTCCATCCAGCAGATTTTTTTCCTTTTATGCTTAAAAGAAATAACCCTTAACGCGCCTGTTCAAGAATAAGCACAGAAATAGATTATTTAAGGATCTAAATCAGGATAAACAGGTAAAAAATGGACGTTATACCGACAGATTTTAGTTTATACACGTAAACCTAAATTTTTTTTAGTCTTTCCAGCGTATTTTGTCCTTTTATGCATGTACTTGTTCTGAAATATTTGTGTCATGGACATGCTAGTTCTCTCTGGTATCTAACGAGGTTCTGGCAATACATGCCGAGTAAAGGATATCCTCCGAAAAGATATTGTAATTTTATTATTGAATTTATTAGTTATTCAGATATCGTGAGATGAGGTCGGGTGTGATGTAGGTTTCAGAAAAACATTTTCTTTATCGTGCCAATGTTTCGATCTTTTATTGAGATCATCTTCAGGGCTCAATAAAGATCGAAACGATGGCACGATAAAGAAAATGTTTTTCTGAAACCTACATCTCACCCGACCGCATCTCACGATATCTGAATAACTATCGATTAACGGTCACTAATCTCTACACATTGATTCTTGAAATCTGCTGGGATGATGAAGCTTTCGATCATCGCTGTGCTGGCCAGTTTAGACATTTCTATTTCATTGTTTGGTTTTAAGTGTTTTCGTTATAAATAAAAATGTAGGTAACTAGCTAAAATCATTAAATTGACATAGTAAAAAATACGTAAACGTGAAAATACCCGTCTAACTTCCTTAGGTTTACTAGTGTTTGTTTTTACATGAACTATTTCGTTCATATATTTTACGTTTCAATAATCAAAACAATTGCAAAAACGTGCATTGACCTTTTCAAATAAGCGATAGGTAAATCGCTATGATCAGAAACATCATTATAATTTCATCTTGGAGCAGTGGTGCCTGATTATCATAGTTTAAAGATTTTGATTATGTGGTTGACCTAGGGTGCACGATTAGAGATGCGTTTTTTTTAAATATAAACCAGACCGCTATTTAATACCTTCGTGCCTAGAGATACGCTTTTTTTTGTTCCTGACAGGAAGCGGTGAAGAAATTTAAAAGTTTGAATGTACTTTGATGATCTTTTAACGCTTTCAAAGCTGCTCTTTCTCTGCTCACCTTTCATTCTCCTTAAAATTTCAAAGGCGAGCCTCCAGCGCGCGCATTTAGGCTTGAAAGACGGGAGTGGTTGTGTAAGACTTAAAGGGCAGAAACCCCACGAACCCCATTCATATTTTTCTCATTCTGCTCTATTTAATGCATCGATTTAGATATTAAAATAATAATTTACTAATCACTGGTGAATACGGAAACAGGTATGATAATTATTTATTGTTTTTCTGCGTTTTATATACGCTGAATAATAGGCAAATTAAGCATTTTGAGTTATAGGGTATTAAAAAAAACTTTTAATGAGTTAATTAGCAACTAGTGGTCAATTTCAACGGAAAAAAATTGCCAGTCATTGGTCGCACAAACCAATTAATTACTAGACGACACTATACATTTTCGATTCTCATTATTGTGTTGAATAATGGGCACAAGGTCAAATGGAACATATTAAATCAATGGTGATGACCTTTCGCCAAACTAATCCACTTTCTCTCTGTAACTATAAATTGACGAAATTTTCTTCTACGATTATTTAATTAATTTAATATAATACTACGGAAATTTATAAACATTTTGCTTTTTACCTGAAACACTCGATCTTTTGTCTTGAGACAAAATTTTGTATGCTAAACTTCCAGGATATTCATCACGGTTATTATGTAAATCTCACTCTTATCTAGTGCAGATTATTGGTTTATTCAGAATGTAATCTCTTAGGGTGTAATGTCTTCGTTGGGGCTCGTTTGTTCCACCCCAACCGACGGTTTACCCTGCAGAGATCGGCCCTTTTACAATACTGCAAGCAACCCCTTAAAAAAGCCCCTTTAGGGGGATGACCATGCGTACTATACCATGTAGTTAAGAGATTTTTGATCGAATAGTAATTAAAACGGTAATCACGAACATAATGCTATAAAGAATGTCAAACATGAATAATAAAAATATTAGTAATAACTAGACAATAAAATTCACTAGTTTTCGTGGTCCAATTGACCAATTAATATCTTTCAATTAATTAAGGTTTCTAGTTGAGATAAAAAAGTCAATGTCACGAGCGGGATTCGAACCCACGACCTTCGGCTAGATACGGTGCTACTCTAACACCTGAGCTACCGTGACTTCGATCCACTCGGGCAGTAACTTCCCATCTCAACCCTCTCATTTCAAAAGGTGGGGTTGAGAAGGGAAGTTAGTGTCCGAGAGGATCGGATTCACGAGTAGCGGCGTATCTAGCCGAAGGTCGTGGGTTCGAATCCCGCTCGTGTCATTGACTTTTTTATTGAAACCTTAATTAATAGATAAACATTTAAAGTTGGCAGGTCAAAAATAGATTCGTTTAATTATTACCGCCAAAAACATGTTTTTTTTTAAAGATTTTGACATTTATTTAAAACTATTACAAACTACGACTTGAATATAGGCTGCTCGTTCCACAATCTTTGTCAGTAGATTCTACATTCAAAGTGGAAGCATAAAGTCCCAATAACTGTGGTCCGAATCTCAACAGTTTCGAAGTTATTTCACTTTTTCTAATTTTTTAAGATTTCACAAACTTGCTTTAAATAAACAATGATAAGCCCAAAACTAAAAGGTTTTGGACAAATCCGTTGATACCATAGAAAACCGCTTTAAATTTTCAATAAAATGTGATCAGTAGTAAACTTGTCAACGTTGGTTAAATAAGCGTTTAATAGCGAGAACTTTGAAAAAACATTTTTTTTTCAAAGTTGAAGAACTTACTATGGTGATTCTAAACTACTATTTCTAAACATAGAGACCAGCAAATTTCAGAAAAAGTACTGCATTTAATATCCTTTTTAGTGGTGCAATTGCTTTTTTCAAAGATGAAGTAATGGATGAAGGAAAAGAAAAAACATGGTTGAAAGATTGATAAGGTGGAAAGATTAATAACAATAAAAAAAATTTAATAAATTTATTAAACGGTTTTTAATTTTGATTCGAAACCACCCTCCGCATAGAATTTTCGACGCGCTGCCTTTAAACCCGCAAAACCCGTAATAAAATGTATGACAGCGTATTCTTCATTAGAAAAAGTAGCCATAGTGTTACATCGAAAAAATTGTGAATCTTAAAACTCTTTTATTCCGGAGAATAAAACCCAAGCACTTTTTCGAACCCAATTAAAAAAAAACTTTAATAAATACATTCAAATTTTTTTTTAAATTTTCCACCTTACCAATCCATTTATTATTTCCTTTCCTCCGTCAATTTCTTCATCTTTGAAAAAAGTAATTAAAAAAGAAATTACACCATTAAGAGGGATATTAAATGCAGTACGTTTTCTGAAATTTTGCTACTCTCTAGGTTTGGAAGTAGTAGTTTAGAATTACCATAGTAAATTATTCAAAATTTTTTTTTCAAAGTTCTCGCTACTAAAACACTTATTTTACGAAGTTTTATAAGGTTAATATTGATCCCATCTTATTGGAAATTTAATGCGGTTTTCAATGGTGTCAACGGATTTGTCCAAAACCTTTTAGTTTTGGAGTTATCATTGTTTATTTGAAGCAAGGTCGTGAAATCTTAAAAGGTCAGACTCCGAAACTGCTGAGATTCGGACCGTAGTTAATTAGGACTTTTTGGTTCCATTTCCAATGTAGAATCTACTGGCAAAGTTTTTATACGAGTAGCCGAACACCCTGTTTATTGAAGTATTCTTTGAAATAAAATCCTCTAAAGTATAAACCAGGGCTTCTTAAACTTTTTCGCCAGCGGACCACTAACACACAACAAAATTCTCTCTCGATCAAATATTTAAAATTAGATACTTATGGTATATGTAACAAATTGAAGTTTTATAAATTACTACTATAAAAATATATAATAGTATATACTATATAAAACTATATACTATATAAATTAGCCAATCCATTATGTTATGGAGAGGCATATCACTATGAAAATAAACATTAGATTGACGTACTTAACTTTATTAATTTAACTTATAACTCAAACATCAAATTGGACAGAACAGGATCAATATGTATGAAAATCCCAAGACAATTTCAAAAATATTAATTTACAAATTAATGTGTGGAGATTAGTGACCGTTAATCGACAATTATTCAGAAATCGTGAGATGCGGTCTGGTGTGATGTAGGTTTCAGAAAAACATTTTCTTTATCGTGCCAACGTTTCGATCTTTACTGCGATCATCTTCAGGGCCTGGGATTTACAAACATTGTTTACATTTAACATATACGTGTAGGATGTGGAAAAAAGTGAATATATTTTGCATTGTATAAATTCACTTTTTTCCACATCCTACATATATATGTTAAATGTAAACAATGTTTGTAAATCCCAGGCCCTGAAGATGATCTCAATAATGATCGAAACGTTGGCACGATAAAGAAAATGTTTTTCTGAAACCTACATTACACCAGACTCATCTCAAGATTTCTGATTAATTACAAATTAATGATGAATGAATTAATGAGAAGAGTGAGGTTGTTCTAGCTTTCACAGTTTGGATATGTTGGGTTTAATGTTTGATACCTGGAGATGTTTGGTGGGTTTAGCATCTAGAAAGCTTTGGTATTTAGTTTTGATGGCTGTATAGATATATATAAAAGATATAATCCGGATAGGTAAGTTGTGGCAAATGGAAGAACATGTTTTGCTTTTTCAACAAGCGGTAGATATTTTTGGTTTTCCAGACGGAGTCAAAAATGGGAGTAAGTGTCGAACTCGAAAATAGATTTCAAGGTGGAATCTGAAGTAAGGTCTAACAAACATTCGCTTGAAGATAGACTAGGCTTTGTCGAAATTGAAAATGGTTCGACCACCCATTCATTGTCTTCCGGCAATGTTTCTCGGGCTGTTAGGAAGAAGTGCTCAACGGACATCGCCGAGCTTCCCATATTAGCTCACATATTTCATCAATCAACGGGTCGTTCCCAGGTGCCAATTTGTATACTTCTAAAAAAAAAACAATTTAACACAGGAAAAACGTCCACCTTTTCCTTCTCAACAGATTCAACCCAAAACTAGATTTTTCTTTTCAATGCCATTAGCATCGAAAATTGTGATAATCTTCCCATGCAAAGAAAGACTCATCTCATTCATTTTAATGGAAATGTATTATATATACGACAGTATACATTTTAATCATTGAAAACGTACAGAATTTGACATTGTGGTCCATCAAGAGCGATAAGACTTCAGAACTCCTGTAATCGAGAGACAGCCACCTCACTACTGTATGAAGAAGCAGCAAATGATGAAGATCATCATATAGTATTAGGAAAAGTCTCTACTTGAATGGTCGCAATTTCTTGTAATTAATAATTTGAACAGATTAATTCAAAATTTTCTTAAAAGAGGCTGGCATCTGTTTCACAGTGGAGAACACAATGATAGTTGCTGCAGCAAAATAAAAACGTCGTTTTCAGTACTCACTGTTATTAGTTTTCTAATTTTATTTAATCATTCGCCGTTTATTTTTCTAATTATTACTTTTTCTCGAAATTCTGCTCTAAACTATTTTAGTTTTGAGATCTGCTGAGATAAAAATTCATAAACAACCAAACAAACCAAAGGTAAAAATACTGTCAAAGACCAAAAAACGGTCATTTGTATTTTTATGTTTATTTTCCATAATAACGAGGAATAAAGGTTAATAATCGATTTAAAAATTAAACACAACATTAATAATTTGTTGTTAATTGCAACTTTCAGATTGAAAGTAAAGAAAAACAGTTGCTTTTTAAATATTTTCTTTGTTGAAACAATAAATTTGAGTAAAAAATTAATTAATCCATATATCTTTAGCAGTCATAATTGATCATATTGATTATTCTTTTTATGTAAGATCTTGATTGAGATGAAAAAGTGAGTATCATGACCGGGATTCGAACCCACGACCTTCGGCTCACTACGCCACTTCAACGTCAGGACAGCTCAAGTGGTTAGAACTGCGGCGTATTGAGCCAAAGGTCGTGGGTTCGAATCCCGTTCGTGACATTAACTTTTTCATGTCATTCAAGATCTTACATAAAAAGAATAATTAATTGAAATTGATTATTAATTTTTTTCTTTCCTTTGAATATTTTTTAAAATTGTTTTCTGTACAAAAATTTTTACATTTAACAATTTGTTGGTACGATCGATAAAAGGATCTGGAATTAGCCTGTCAGTCCTGGGGGATGTTGATGGGAGGAAGAGCCGGCCATTGAACGAACTCTCGGGGTTTCGGATTGTTGATTGAGGTTTAGGGTTGTTTTAAGAGGTGACGAGGCCATTGCCTTTTTAGCCGGGGTAGAGGAATGTTAGGATTGGACGGCGAAGATAGTGCTTGATCCAGTGGATTGTGGGAGGAGAGTGAATGGGACGTCTAGGTCTTTGTGACTTAAAAGGGAGTGTTGAGGATGCGACGGAAGACTTTCGATTGAATGGATTAGATTAGATGGCTTGGATGTATCCCCACATCTAGACTCCGAAGGTTCAAATCGATAAAATTAATATCTTGTATATTGTTAGTTAGTTGTGTGTATCCATTGTGGATTTGAGTTCATCCACCTTCGGTTCAGTCCTTAGCATTTTTATTTTAGGTGTATGTTTCGTGAGTCTGCTGTCTTTAAATATAAGTGTTAGATGTATCGACTTTTTACTCTCGAAAAATTTGGATCTCGGTACGGTCTAGATGAGAAAACAAATTCTATTATCTGCCAAGCTTTCGACCTAAAAGCAATTCAAAGGGTTCGCACAGCAGAGGTCATATCAACCCTCAGAGTGCTGGTGTTTTTGAAAAAACGCCCATTTGTAAGTATGCCGGTATGCAATGTATAGTCCTAGGTAGCGCACATTGTCCGCAATTGGGAGGGGTATTTGATTGAAGTAGACTTTTGCGGAGGGTGAAAGTTATGTGGGTGGATTTTTCTGGGTTGAATTTGAGTCTTTTTTTTTACACCATGATTCCAGTAGTGTGAGGTGTTCTTGAAGATTTCGAGTGGAAATGACTGGATCAGAATTGCTTGAGAGGATCGCTGTATCGTCTGCAAAGGTTAGAGTGGTAGTTTGAGGATGGGATGGGAAGTCTGCCGTGTACACTTGGTACAGTACGGGCGCCAGAACACTGCCCTGCGGAACACCAGCAAGGAGAAGGTGATTTGGGAAAGACGCCGATCCTTCAATGACTCGGAAGTACCGGTCAGTGAGGTAGCTTCGAAGGATAAGGTAATAGGTTGAGGGAAGGATGTCCTTGAGCGAGAACAGCAAGCCCGGGTGCCAAACTCGATCGAAGGCCTGGGCCGGTTTCAATATCGATTTTCTAATCTATTCAACTATGATTTTTCTAAGACCAGAATCTTTATGAAAGTTCTTTAAATAATGTATTTGCTAAAACGGCAAGCATTATTTCAAAAATAATTCCCAAAAGATTTTCGCGGATGAATTTTTTTTAAAATTTCTATTTATATCTGTTGTTATTGCTGTGCAAGGTGTACAGTAAACCTGATTTTTCTCGGCGAAGGCCGATCAGTTCGCGTCTTAACTTCTTTCCTTGAACTGTGTAAAAAACAAACAATAAAATAATCCATCGATAATGGATGTATAATTGCCGAACGATTAAAGTTTGAAACGTTTGTCCCTACAGTGTCAATCAGAAAGAGGAAAGTTTGTATTCTGTGCGCCTTGTTTATTTTTAAAAAAACATCTATCCATCACCTAGCCCCTCAAAACCTATTGCCAAATCAGAAATTTTGTAACGTACATTTTCAGTCTTTGAATCGTCCATTTGTTTGTAAAGACTGATGAAATAAAGACCGACTTGTTCCCCGAAGTTTCGAATTTAATGTATCTTCAGAAGATATTTGTGTTTCACAACCCCTTTTGATAGAGAGCCCTTATAGAGAAAAAAGCAAAATGTTGTTTGGAGTTGTCTAGTTTATTTTCAGCCTTAGAAAAAAACAAAACCAGGAATTCTGTTTTCCACAACAACAAATAAAAGGAAGGAGAATACTTGACCAATTCAATGCCAGGTGTTAACCTTAATTTATTTAGAAATCGTGAGATGTGGTCTGGTGTGATGTAGGTTTCAGAAAAAAATTTTCTTTATCGTGCCAACGTTTCGATCTTTATTGAGATCATCTTCAGGGCTCAAAGTGTTTGTCTTCTGTGTAATTGTGTCATTCTTGCAGAGGCTCTCGACACGCCACGCAAGAATGGCACAATTACACAGAAGACAAACACTTTGAGCCCTGAAGATGATCTCAATAAAGATCGAAACGTTAGCACGATAAAGGCAATTTTTTTTCTGAAACCTACATCACACCAGACGGCATCTCACGATTTCTAAATAAATATCGATTAACGGTCACTAAACCTGTTAAAGGAGTATGAATTATCCAAAGCTTTTTAGTTGAGATAAAAAAGTCAGTGTCACGAGTGGGATTCGAACCTACGATCTTCGGCTAAATATGACGGTGCTCTACCACTTGAGCTATCGTGACCTCGATCCACTCGACACCCTAGCTCTACGTGGCCATTTCATTTGTCGCCGAGAATCAAATCGATTACACGACATTTGAAAAATAGCAAAAAGGGGGGAAAATTCAAAAGGTGGGGTTGAGATGGGAAGTTAGTGTCCGAGTGGATCGAAGTCACAATAGCTCAAGTGGTAGAGTAGCGGCGTATCTAGCCGAAGGTCGTGGGTTCGAATCCCGCTCGTGACACTGACTTTTTTAGCTCAACTGAAAAACCTGAATTAATTGAAATATATTGTTTTACTTTAATCACCACGAGAAGCTTTATTTTTGTGTCAAACAACTCTAACTTTAACCTATGTATTATTCTAAAGAGACATTCCAGTCCCAGAATAAATTATTTCTTCTTAAATAATGAAATTCATCAGATATCACCGAAGTAGACAAGTATAATTCTCATAAAACCACCTTGATAAAATATTGTACTATAAATTATATAATACGAAAATAAACGTTAAAAATGAATTTTTACGGGAAAAGTAGAAGGATTATTTTTTTCGAAACGAGTAGGTAAGGGCCGAGAGAGAATGGATTGCCAGAACACCCATCTGTTAAACTGCAAGTGTTTACACGCCTTTGATTTAGCCTGGGATGTAAACAGAAGGAGCGGAAAAGAAATCAAACGTAAACTAAATTCACAAGGCTGGTATCAATTTTTAAAAAAAGCACTGATTTTAAGTACAAGCTTCATGTTTATTCGGTACTGGTTTGTTTACCGTCCTTATCTCTTCGACCCAGCCCACTTACAATATCGTAGGCATTATAGTATATCATAATTTGATCATTCGGGACCAATGACAAATATGGCTCAAAAAATAAACCATTAAACAACAATATACAAACATTTATATATAATTGTTATAAAAATTATTTGGTAGCCTTCGTCATGATTAGATTCGGTTGGACGTTTTTTAAGCGAAAAAGTGAAAACCTCCAGGATAAAATTAAAAATTGTATAGATATTTAAGGAAGGATTAAAATTTCGTGCATGCAGCCGATTTTAGCCTTTTTCAGCTTATCCAAAACAATCGATCGGTAGGCTTATTTTTGGACAGATTCTTTTAAACAGAAAAACCTGAAATCCTTTGATCAAATGAAAAATGACTGGATTTTCTGCAGTGAACTAAAATCTATTAGAAGGCTAAAAGAAGTCCATTTTTCTCCTGTTCTTTTATATTAATTATTCATTCCGGAATAATGACAAAATTACTCAAAAAATAAACCATTAAACAACAACACATAAACATTTATATGTAATTGTTATAATAATTATTTGGTAGCCTTCGTCATGATTAGATTCGGTTGGACTTTTTTTAAGCGAAAAAGTCAAAACCTGCAGGATCAAATTAAAAATTGTATAGACATTTAAGGAAGGATTAAAATTTCGTGCATGCAGCCGATTTTAGCTTTTCTCAAACAGCTCAGCTTTTCCAAAATTATCCATCGGGAGGTTTATTTTTGGACAGATTCTTTTAAACAGGAAAACCTGAAATCCTTTGATCAAACGAAAAATGACTGGATTTTATGTAATGAACTAAAATCTATTATAAGAGAGAGGTCCATTTTTCTACTGTTCTGTTATATTATTTTCATTAATAAACCATTTGGCTTCGTTTTTTGTCTGAATTTGATAGAAAGTCTTTTATAAAAGCCTAACAGGTCAGATTTTGCTTCAAGAAACTTAATTTTAAAGGTTTTCTTGAATAAATTAAAATTGTCAGAAGCAGGTGGTTTTTAGTCTGTTCTCAGCTAGGATCCGTCCAAAATAATCACCCGGTAAGCTTAATTTTGAACAGATTCCTTGGATCAACTTTCTTTAAAGAAAAATGGCAAATCCGTTTCAATTAATGAAAAATTTCTAGACTTTCTTCTATGAACTAAAATCTATTGGAAGACTGACCACTTTTCTCCTTTTCTTCTATATCATTTCCATTAATAATCCATTTGGTTTCGTTTTTGTCTGAATTTGATGGAAAGTCTCTTATAAAAGCCTTACAGGTCAGTTTTTACTTCAAAAAACTTAATTGTTAAGGGTTTTCCTGCATAAATTGAAACTGTGGGAAGCAGGTGGTTTTTAGCCTTTTCTCAGCTATCATTCGTCCAAAATGATCGCCCGGTAAGCTTAATTTTGAACAGTTTCCTTGGATCAACTTTCTTTAAACAAAAATGGCAAATCCGTTTCAATTAATGAAAAATTTCTAGACTTTCTGCTATGAACTAAAATCTATTGGAAGACTGACCACTTTTCTCCTTTTCTTCTATATCATTTCCATTAATAATCCATTTGGCTTCGTTTTTGTCTGGATTTTAGTCATTTAGTCAGTCTAGTCTAAGTTGAAAGATTTTATTTAAAAGCCTTACAGGTCAGTTTTTGCTTCAAGAAACTTAATTTTAAGGGTTTTCTTGAAAAAATTAAAACTGTGAGAAGCAGGTGGTTTTTAGCATTTTCTCAGCTATCATTCGTCCAAAATGATCACCCGGTAAGCTTAATTTTGAACAGATTCCTTGGATCAACTTTCTTTAAACAGAAAAAGCCAAATCCGTTTCAATTAATTAAAAATTTCTTGACTTTTTCCCATAAACTAAAATCTATCAGAAGATACTTTTCTCCTTTTATTTTATATTATTTCCATTAATCTTCCTTTTTACCTTGTTTTTGTTTGAATTTTTTGGCCATATCCGATTGAATATATGAAAATTTAACATCAAAAGACTACATGCAATATGTTTTTAATTATAATTTGGCAGACCTCATAAAAAGTTATCAAATTTTATAAAATAATGTTCATCGTCAATTGGATATGTCGATATTATGAAGCGTCAAGAAAAAACATTCTGATCTAAATAAAGGCGTGTAGAAAAACTTGTAGTGGCTTGTAGCATAATCTTTGCCATCTTTATATTTACTATATCTAAAAAAATTAAATTTTTGTTAGTATATTTTCATATTAAAATTTGTTTTGTTTTGAACGTGGGAGGAATCAACATTTTTCCTTGACCCTAATGAAATGTGTATTTCTTAATAATTTTAAGAAACGCAGGTTCTTCGCTAGGGTGGATCGCCACTTTCTCCCAGAGGACTTCGAAATGTATCAAGTTCGAACTGTACAAGTTGAATGACAGTCTTGACCCTGGCTGTCTATTTATCAGGGGATTTTCTTTCCGTCGGTGAAAATTATGAATGGGATCGCCTGGAATCGATTACCCGGTCGGCGATCCAAGCTGTGAAAGTTGCCAGCGGTGTTAAATTAGCCATGCGAGACTTACTGAGCGATCGATCCGTTGCTTTTTCATTAAGATAAACATCCTTCTCGCGGAGTTGATCGCATTATCAAAACCGCTACTATTTTTGAAATCCGGGCGTGTTAATTAATAGCGCGATATAATGAAAATTTATGTTCATCGAACTGGCAGAATATATGTAGAAAACAAGAGTAAGGAATAGCCGACCCAACATCCTATGTCCTTGAAAATAAGAATTACTGTTCAGCAGTTTTTTTAGATGCTTTTGACAAAGTGTGGCACCACTGGTTTCTTTTTTTAAGTTAAAAAAGTATTCGTCCCTTCACCTGCTATCTGATAATGAAGTCATTCTCGATTTGCTGTTTGAGGTGAGAAAGTTGCGTCTCCGCAAAGATTGTGATGTGGGTGTTAGGGTGTAGACTGTTAAGTGGATAGGTCCTAGGACACTCCCTTGAGAAACGCTGGACTTGATCGTCTTACTGTCTGAAAATTCAAAGCCTAGTCTCACCTCAAACAGCAAATTGAGAATGACTTCATGATCAGATAGCAGGTGAAGGGACTACTGGACTTTTAGTCTTAAAACAATCCTGTCACTAAGAAAATCAAGAAAAAAAAGTTAGGAGTTTTTTAAGACACACGCGCGTGCGCGCGCACACACACACACACACACACACACACACACACACACACACACACACACATATATATATATATATATTCATTTATTTATTTATTTATGTCATTCGCTGAAAAAGCAGGTCAACTAGTGAAAATGGTAATTTCATCCTTCAACCGGTTTTATCGTTTATAAATAATGTTTACACACCTGTCGACAGTCATTATAACATACTTTATACCATTCTAAACCATCTGTAATTATAAAATAATTTAATAAAATATACAGGGGGCGTCGGTGGCCGCAACGGATTAAGCGTTGACACGGCGCTCATCACTGTAAGTTAAAGGCCCCGGGTTCGAATCCAGCGGCCCTGCATTCGAACCCGACATAATTACAAATGTTTTTTTTTTCAAAAACACCGGCACCTCGAGGGTTCAAATGACTGCTGTAGCGAACCCTCGTTAAAAAAAAATATTTAAAAAAAAAATATACACTCCAAGTATTAACATAAACAGTGATCCTCAGTTTATTTCCTCACTTTATTTCAATACAGTAAAGACACAATAAAATAAAACAACTTCAGTACCTTCTTCAATGTACAAAAATTGTTGAGAGGTTTAGACGTTTGGCTGTTGTGAAGATAAACCTACGCGGTTTACAATGTTGGATCAAATTTATGGTACTAGCTGATCTGGGTTAGCTTTGGAAAAGCCATAATAGGTGGGAAATCTCCCACATTGCAGAATCTATTTCAAACCAAAGCTTTCCAGAGGCAAAGCAAATAAGTGAAAGCATCAACCCTTTCTTCCAAAAAGGCGACAGTAATCCACCATTATTCAGTTGGTATTCGCCTCGGCCAGTGTTTCATTACTGCCCGTACAGTGAGGATATTTCTTAGCATTATATCTATATAGACATGTTATTCTCTAAATATTACTACCTTAAATTAAAGTACATAAAACATCGGTTACAATAATTTCATTAAATGAATGATATATAAATAATTATTTAGTTCTTCTTTATTTATTGTCAATTAATTAAGGTTTTTAGTTGAGATAAAAAAGTGAATGGCACGAGCGGGATTCGAACTCACGACCTTCGGCTAGATACGCCGCTGCTCTACCACTTGAGCTATCGTGACTTCGACCCACTCGGACACTAACTTCCCATCTCAACCCCACCTTTTGAATTTTTCCTCCTTTTCGCCATTTTTTTATCTCAACTAAAAACCTTAGTTAAATGAAAGTTTAATTGGTCAAGCGGACCACGAAAAGTAGTGAAATTATTTTTACAATTTCGAAACGTTGTCGTGGAAGTAAGTTGTAAGAAGGAAAAGGGTAAAATATAAAAAATATGAATATGAACAAATCCATTTATACTGCTCCTTCTTTTCGCCAATTTTTTTTGTTTTACTACTTTAAAAATCATTTATTATTATTAATTATAATTAGATGGAAAGTATTCGTTTTTGTCGCCGACAGTGAGGCGGAACTGGTTAATTCATAATTTTCTTTCAAATCTCCACAATGTAAATCATCAACAAGGGCATTTAATCCTTTAAAAATGCCTTTATTCACTATTGTGTTGGTGGCAGAAAACAAAACGGTTAGTAAACATTACCCTGCAAGAGTCTTATATTTGAGTAAAATGACGGTTTTCGGGCATGGAGTGGTACCAGGAGATTGCAAGATGTACTCGAAGACCAGGATCGGGACTCCAATGAGCCAAGAGACCAGCTGACGACGGATTTTAAAGATCTGAGACATCGCTTTTCCATTGCTTCTGAAACGTCTCACAGACTTCAACTATGCGGGATGTGTCCGTGTGCGCTGAAACAGTAAGAAGTGTCTATATATCATGAGACCATGAACGGGTCCAGCGCTTACCAGAGACCATCGTCGGTTAGAGGTTGCGAGGGACATTGCTTTCCCGTATACTCGGTCGTCCTAAAAAGGTCATGATTAATGTCCGCACCTAGCCTATTCGGCCTTATCGGACGTTTTGATTCTCAAGATGAGAGCTGACGCACCACGCATACGACAGAAGAGTGTTACTGCCGCAGCATTGGTGTAGAGGCATCTCAGCCCCGACGGGCCAAGACAACCTCGCTCCCCGCTTGCCCACACCGAGTGGTCGGGTCCGTATTAAGCATCGAACCGTATGCCGCGCGCAAAGGGCTACCTAAGCCGAAATACATTAGCCTGGTCTCCGTGCGCTCCCTAGATAGAGAAGGCCACTCTAACTCCCAGAGTAGTGGGGCTTCCCTAGTGTAAAACCTACCAGATCCACTCCGGTCGCGGTTTTGATTAAAGTGGAATTGCTAACCACCCCCTAGAGGAGACCGCTTACGGTAAAAGACTCCAATCGAGCTCAGCCTAGACCTACGTGCAAAGCATACTCGAGTAGGAGCAACCGATTCACTACCCATTCCCATCTGCCACATTCACGCATTTTCAGCGTAATCATAGCGTCTTCAACGCTTATACGCTGCCGTCCGATCCGCCGTATCCCGTGAGGCCGGGTGTATGACGATGGACATACGCAAGTTTCCTGCGAAGGTCACAGATAGAAGACGGCCTCTTCTCTAAGTTCCCGCCAGGGGCGTCACCACGAACCACTACGAGTCCATTCCCAATGTAACAGGGGCTGAACCTTGGAACATTTCAGTTACCCCGTAGTACAGATGGTTATGCACCCTCCGCCGCTTATGCAGACAAGATCTGGTACCCTAACCCTCGTGTGCCTGTGATAAGGGACCCGCCGCCCCATGCCGACCCAAGGCCGGCACGCGTACAGCTTGTGCTTTAAAGAGGTTGCCACACCCTCAGAGCTGCACCATTATTTTGCGCATGGACACCCCCTTATAACTAAGGGTTGGGAGGGGTCACAGAGAACAATGAAGGAACCTGGATTGAGAGAGGAACGTGGATGAAGACACGAGGTAAACATTTCTTAGGCCCCGAGCCTTAACCACATTTTACCACCCGTCGTCTTCGAAGTTCCACATTAAGTGGGCTACGACTCCCTGGGTGGATGGTTACGAGGGACAACGACTGCGGAAACAGTAGTGAAGAATCTTATTTTCTTACGGGTCCCAGTTTTTTCTCCATCAACCAGATGGACGTCTTCGAGATTATCGAGCAGCTGTAGAACTCTACATGCAACATTGCCGAAGAGGGTCGTTCCAAGTGTAGAGTGGAATTTCTTTAGTGACAAAAAAAAAAAAAAAAAAAAAAAAAAAAAAAACGTAATGGCACATTTTTAATAGTACGTCACTTAATGTAGAAATCTACGTGACAGAAATTCTTGAGGAATATTTGGTGCCAATGGCAAGCGATTTTTGTTTAAGCAAGGTAATGCAAGACCAACTGTCGCCCAGTGTTATGCCGTACGGTTGAGATGTCAACATCTACATCCAAAGGCGTCCAACCAGTATTCCTTATTTGAACCCAATTGAGTACTTTTAGGACGAGCTTGGACATTGGGTACGACGAAGAAATAACCCTCTATAGCCCTAGCTGAGCTAAAAGTTAAATTAGTTGAGATTTGGGATGAAATACAATACCTCAGGAAGCGGTTGAAGGATTAATTATGAGCATGCTGAGATGTTTAGAGTGAATAAGAGCAAGAACAGGTAACACACCCTATTAAAGATTATAAAGTTTGTTTTATAATGTTTTATATTCATACACAAAAGTGATTTTTTTCAAATTAATTTTTTCGTTTTAGAAAAAACTATTTTCATTTTCCTACTAATCAAATCTTTTAATTAATTCAAGAATTATAAAATATATCGGTGTTATTATTACTGAAAAGGGAAGTACGTAAAAAATATCAAAATTCAAAACGCGCCACTTTTTTTGTGGAACAGTGTACATCATTACAAGTCATCCATGCGAAGGTTTGTATCTACGGCGAATCCATCAGGTGGCCATTGGTGGGGTTCAAATTTCCTTTCGATTTTCGGGAATTCACGCCGAAAAATATACACACACTGAGGCAACGTATACTTGCTAAGAACCAAGTGTACCAATGTACTCAAAGTGGTAGCCAGCACGTTATAAAACGGGATCGATATAAACACCTGCCTACCTTTTGGATCCTTCCTTTTTATGGACACTGCCTTTTTCTATTGGCGGAGCTGTTTAGCCATACCGATTTACGTTTATTCCCCGTTAGCATCCGTTTAGCATGAAATAATCTAGTGGTATGGTAGTAGAAGCTAGTGTTGTAATGTAGTGGGTGTGTCGAGAAGGTAAGTACACCACAATGCGGTAAGAGTGGATTCTTGTTGTTCTGGGACTTGTCTCAAATAATTGAAAGATCTCGAATCTAATAAGTGCCGGTTAAATCCCTGATAACAATGTGCTGCCTTATCTAAGCAGTCACTGCGATGACGAAAATCCTAAAATAGACTGCAGTTCAAAGTGATCGGACATGGTCAAGACCTAAAACAAATATTGCATTTCAAAATCGTTTTAATTAATTGACCAACATTGTGAAAAAAATACAGAATTCTTGTGCATATTAGGTAATTTTTAGTTGCAAAACTGTGTCCGAAGGTAAAAGTGATGAACGGATAAGCTTCTTATGTAGTATCAAAAGGCCGGATAATCGAAACAGAGTAAGACCCCATACGGTCCTTTATTTCCTTCTTCCTTTAATAACAGGCTTGATAATGAAATTCTGCCGATCCGAAAAGTTAGAACGGTAGAACTCGGACATATTCGGCTTTTATATGTTCAAAACCATTTTTCATTCATCGGGTTTGGAATTTTTCATAACTCTTCGGCCAAAAAAACGCTACGCAGTTTTTAGGCAGGCAACCAGCGGATCAAAAGTGATTTCCAATAAATGATTTTTATCGAAACCGAAATATATGCAAACAAAAGGGTGAAAAGTGTACCGATACCATCATGATAATCCTCCCCGATTAATCGACCCTTATTTCCAAATCGCTATATTTATGTAGGGTGGGATTAAAAACCTTTGACGAGCTTTACAATCTTTGATACCTTCCCATTTTTAATATTAGACCAATTTGTATTTTATGGTGAAGATGATGATTAATGAGGCCTAGGAAATGTGTTTTACCCCCAAGCTCTGCAACCTTCTGGTTTTTTGTAAATTTTTAGTTCTTTAGCTCAGTCAGTCGATTCGATCCTTCTCTTAAGAAGTACAAGGTCATTGAATTTCGTTGGTACGATTCCTTTCCTTGGGTTTTATTTGCATCTCAGGCTGTTTCTATTGAACGATATTTTCACATTCGAATGATATAGGTGGCTGTGCTGTCTTCCTCCTCGTTGCATAACCTACAAATGGGGTGATCATTGAATTTGCCAGTGACTGGTAAATAATCCTATTACTACCCTGAATTTAGCCTTCTCTAATTTTAGCAGTTAGTTTGCCAGTTGTGGCGGTTTTTTATGATCCATTAGCTTTCCACGTTTGGCACCTCTAGGCTAATTTGTATCCAGTTCGCATATATGTGCCTGACATCAAGATATTACTAGATTGATCGAGTATTTTTTACTAGCAAAGCTTTTAGGTTAGGGAGATCAGAGAGGGTCCCCTGATACATGTGCCTGTAGTTTAAAGAAAAAAAATGGATGGGAGCGTCTGTTTGCTGGATAATTCCACCTCTGGGCCTGGTTGCTTCGCATTCGTAGGTAATATGTGTGGGAGTTTCTTTCTACTCATTTGATACTCTAAAATGGTGCCAAAATGAAATATATCGATGTTGTGTATGTGCTGTCTCAGATGCCAGTGTTCGTTATCGTCCCTATCACTCTCATGATTTTTGATCTTTCTAGGTGCAGCCGATTTTGGCGAGAAGTCTTTAACCATTTCTACGTCTGGCACCTCAAGAATTGACACATTTCTGCTGTTGTTTTGTGGGGGCTTATTTAAAAAATGAAGTAGTCTATGCTTGACATCCCGTATGTAGGTTCTGCGCCTATGCCTGGTCCTTCAGAACTTCCTCTGGCCAATTTGTGTTCAATATGAACCTGACACCCATGATATTGTTTGATTGCTGTTTTCTAAGGTTTTGGATGTTTTGGATTCACTGACCGACTATTTTACGATTAATATTTTTAGGTTTGAGATATTTCTGAGCTAGAGCGCCTCGGAAAACGGTGGTCGATTCTGGGTTCTCTTGGGTCTATAGGATAATGAAAGTGTGGATGTAGGTTCTATGCTCGGGAAGTTCCAACCTGACTCTAGAGATCTACCCTCTAACTCTAACAATGCGAAATAAAATATGATTAATATGGAAGTGAGATGGCCGCGGTAGCCGAGTGGTTAATGCGTCAGACTCTCGGCTACTAGATCACGCGGTCATGGGTTCGATCCCCACCGTCGCCTCTGGACTTTTTTTCTGACGCCTAAGGGGACGGTAGCCTCATTTGAAAGAAATCGGTGAGATCATCCTTATTTGGTTTAGAATACGCCAGACACACGGACACTTACTCGTAGTAGCGGGTGGCACTGGAGACAGTAGCATTGACCATGATTCTGAGGACTTTGGATTGGAAGGAGTGAATTTGTAATGGTGCCGCATAGTTCCAGGCCATATGCCCAAATCAGTTTCAGTAATGTCCTCCGCGATCCGGCCCTCTGACTTTATAAAATGCATAAAAACATGATTAAATTGAAGTGGCATAATCGAGGATCCGGATTTTCCTAAGCCTAGCACCTCAAGAGTTTGTCCACTTATTCTTTTTTGTCTTTTTAGAACCATTCTTAATGGAGAAGTACCCACGATAGGTTGTTTTGTTTCCCCTGGTTTTGGGGATTTTTGGATGTATTCATTCTCTAGTTTTTATATCATTTTGTTACATTCTAATGCTACAATCTAATGAGGATTTTTACCAGTGTAAGCTCTCTTTACAGTGAATTTTGATAAGAATAAAATTTTAATATTAAGCAACCTTTCAAAAGGTCGTGGTTCCTCGAATTTGCCCCAAAAAATCCATTTTTATTAAATCACCTTGGTTCAAGACGAAAGAGAGGAGGAGGAGGAAATTTCATTTTCTTCTACAAAATTCAGCATTTGCTATCAAGGGATTACAGTCGAGAATAATCTCAGTTGATGTTTTCATCGCATTGGTATTCTTCCTGATGTAGTTTTATGTTAAAAACCAACAACTGTAATATTTTTTTTAATATTATCTATACTCTAGTATGATGCATTTAAAAAAATAGAAGTGTTGTTTTGAAAAACGTGAAATTTGATGGAATAACGTTCCCGTTCCTTGGTACGTCAATACTAATGGATGGTTTTTAGCGCTCAAGGCAAAAGCGTCATTAGGAAATTTTATTTCCCAAGACTGGAAGGTGACTTTCTAATTATTTCCAGCACGACATATCCATATAAATTGCCGTGTTCGTCCCTTTTGACAATGAAGAATCCCTGAAATTTTGACATTTTTCGCATCGAACCCATTAGACACGTAAACAACACGCAGAGCTGACAAATCGTCAGTGTTTTGTAATCAGTGGGTAGGATTGAACACGTAAAACAACCTGGACGGCACTAAAGCGTGTCGATTTCTGTACATATGCGACTCCTGATTCATAGAAGCTCAACATAAACAAAATAAAACTTACACATAACTTTTGGTTCAAGTGGTCCTATACTTATACTTATACGAGCTTAAAAACAAATATTTCACTGGAAAATACATCAGATCAAAAATAAAATATTGACCTAAACTATGTTTCAGATAGTCAGACAGTTTATTAAAAACAAATTAGCATTTAGAAAATATCGAAGAAAATAGGCAAGGCCGTATTACAAAATGTTCAAATATCTTGGCATATCTTTTGATCTTTGACTCTTGATACCTCTTAAATGTTACGCCATAGTTTTAATTAAATAATGTTATATTTAGTTCATCATTGGGAAAGAAGATTTTTGGGATTCGATCATCGGATTCGCTAGTAGATTGGAACCGACAATAATGACCGATTTGTTTGGACTTCTATATGGATTAGAAATGGGAAAAAACGGCTCTTTTTATGGATCGGATAAAAACCGTTCACTCACTGAATCAATTAGAACGTGACAAAGTGAAATGAATCAGTTATTTTATCGTTTTCAACAAATTTATTTTACCCATAATTTCATGCAAAAACTTCGGCAGGTTTTTCAAATTTCGGTTGTTATATGATAGAAATGACCAACTTTTCAACCTGTTTCTATTAAATCCTGTCATTTTATTACGTTTTCTTGTAAACCATGGAATAAAACAAAAATCAAAATATATTAACAAATAAAAGAGCATATATAATGAAAATAAATATTTTTATTAAGCATAAAGTAAAACTTTATGTAAGGTACTGGTTGAGATAAAAAAGGCAGTGTCATGAGCGGGATTCGACCCCACAACCTTCAGCTATATACGCCGCTGCTCTACCACTTGAGCTTGTGACATCGATCCACTCGGACATCAACTTCCCATCTCAACCCGTATTTAGCCGAAGGTAGTGGGTTCGAATCCCGCTCGTGACATTACTTTTTCATCTCAACCAGTACCTTTCATAAAGATTAATTAATTGATGTTATTTGGTTAATCAGACCACGAAATCTAATGGATTTAATATGTAAAATGAAGTATATCTTCACTAAAGCTCTCCGTGGCCATTTCATTTGTCGCCGAGAATCCAATTCTGATTACACGACATTTGAAAATGGCAAAAAGAGGGAAAATTCGAAAGGTAGGTTGAGATGGGAAGTTGATGTCCGAGTGGGTCGAAGTCACGATAGCTCAAATGGCTAGAGCAGCGGCGTTTTTAGCCGAAGGTATTGGGTTCGAATCCCGCTCGTGACACTAATTTTTTTCGTTTCAACCAATACCTTACATAAGATTAATTAATTGAACTAAATATTTTAATTAATCATAAAGTAAAACGAAATCAAACATTTGTTTAATAGCATCTGTCAACATTGAGATTTCTTTTAACTTAACATAACCTGTAAGTTAACTAATTTCGTGGTCCGCTTGACCAATTAATATATTACAATTAATTATGGTTTTTAGTTTAGATAAAAAAGTCAATGGCACGAGCGGGATTCGAACCCACGATCTTCGGCTTGATACGCGGCTCTACCACTTGAGCATCGTGACCTCGATCCACTCGGACACCAATTTCCCATCTCAACCCCACCTTTTGAATTTTCCCTCCTTTTTGCCATTTTTGAACCTGTAAGTAAATAAATAAGAGCTAGAGTGCTCACTCAAAGTTGAAAAGTAGCGAAGTAGCGTTAGGAGCGACCAAAGTGGTGTCACTTGACAAGTTACTAAGTCGTGGTAAAGAGAAAATTCAAAATTAAGCCGCAATCGATGATATCGGTGGGTACATCAGAGCTACTGCTCTGTTTTTCTAGAACGATTCGTCACTGGCTCAGGATAGTGAATTAATTCGTTTGATCAGCTTGCGAGTTCTACTATGTAAAGCCCGACCTTTTCGCACCTGAAGAACAAATCGCTTAATTACTCAAAATTTCCAGGCAATATGTTTAATTTTTAGTTTTAGAAGTATCGACCATTTTTTCACTTGCGAACACTTTGGATGAAGGTATGGTCTTGAAGAATAAACTTTCGACCTATTTTGAGGTCATCACCAGGGCAAAACAACCTTAAATGTGCCTATAGATTGACATACTTAAATTTTTTACATGCGATCTCAGTTTTCTTGAAGATCGACTCAGTCCTAACATTGTGAAGTACTTCCTCCGTAACGAGCCTGTAAAACACTGATGATGACCTTAAAATAGGTCGAATACCATATCTTGATCCAGAATATTCGTGAAGTTCTATAATGTTAGGATAGGCAGCACACTACCGAATGTACGATTGTCAGATCGCGCAAGGCAGTATATCCTACTGTGGTGGCTGGCTTGCCCTACTCAAGTTTACAAAAGTCATCATTGCTTCCACAATGTTAAATCTTACAAACATGGGCTGAAACATCGTAAAGGTTCGTTATGTAGCAAACAGCCATCACAAACTACTATTAACAGGTCTCCTTACCTGCGTGCTCATCTTGGCTGATAACTTTCCGAGCCCAAGGCACTACCGGTCTTCTAATTTTGGCTTCCTTCTACAACCTTCATGCGGCTCGAAGACACTCACCAGGGGCTCTCACGATGTACGGCACACGTCTCCTACCAAAGAATCCACGGCATATAACAGCTCAATAGCAACACCGGCCAACTTCACGACTGCGGTCAATCAACTATCACACTATAGACGGCCAACCGTAAATAAATAGTCCCTACTATTGTTCAAGCTAATAGTTTCAAATCGTGTTGTCGAATTGTGAACTCTGACGGTTAGAAGATCACTACTGATAATGATGATGAGTAAGATTCTCTTTTTTCTTGGTACCATAGCCTTCTTTCTGTTAGGCGGCTGCGTTACATTCGAAGATATTACATGTGTTAGTTTCTCCCTGCTCAATGCATAACCTACAAATGGGTCTTTCCTTATCCTGTTTTATTCTATTCAACTGTAACCATGTGGTTGCCAGTTCTGGGGTTTTTCTATGTCTAGACCTCTTGTTCTGTTTTGTTACATTCTGACATGAGGAATCCGTCTTGTTATCCCAATTGGAGGTTGGTCTTGCAGATCCCCTTCTAGGCCATTTCACGACTCCGGCCAATAAACTATCACACTATGGAAGGCCAGGTCTCTACTATTGTTCAAGCTAATAGTTTAAAATCGTGTTGTCCAATTGAGAAGTCTGATGACCAGCATATCAATAGTGTATTGATAATGATGGGGAAGAGGAGAATATTATGATTCGGGAGATAAGTAGTTCCAATGAACAACCTTGTGGCTTTCACTAGTTCAGTTCATTTGATTCGGTCATTACCTGTTACGAAATAGAAGGTCATTAGCTGTTATTGTAACAATTATTTTTCTTGTTGGTACTATAGCCTGCTCTCTATTAAGCGGTTGCTTAGCATTCGAAGATATCACATGTGTTAATTTCTACCTCCGCAATGCTAACCTACAGATAGGTCGTCTTTCCTTATACTCATTGTACTGTTGTTTTCTCAGATACCAGTGACCGGTATAGAGCTCTATCCCCTCACTGCGTTTTACCCTGTTCAACTAAAATCTTGTGGTTGCGTTTTGGGGAGGGTTCTATATCTATAAGTGTTCTATGTCTACGCCTCTTGTTTTGTTTTTTCCTATCTAACATTAGAAGTATATCTTGTTATCCCATTGGGGCTTGGTTTTGCAGATCCCCTTCTGGGCCAATTCAGGACTTCGGCCAATAAACTATCACACTATGGAAGGCTAACCGTAGATTGATAGTCTCTACTATTGTTCAAGCTAATAGTTTAAAATCTTGTTGTAGAATTGTGAAGTCTGTCTGCCAGCAGATCACTATGGATAATGATGAGAAGGAGGGGCATACTATGATTCGGGGGATAGGTAGTTTCCATAGAAGAACCTTCTGGCTTTTGCTAGTTCAGTACATATGACACAATCCTTCTTTTAGTAGAAGGTCATTAGCTATTGGTGAAATTCTATTTCTTCTAGATACCCTAGCCTACTCTCTATTAAGCGGTTGCTTTGCATACAAAGATATTACATGTGTTAATTTCTTCCTCCTCAATGCATAACCTAAAACTGGGTTCGTCTTTCCTGATACGCATGATCAGCTGTTTTCTCAGATACCAGTGACTGGTATAGAGCCCTGTCCCATCCCTGCGTTCTACCCTGACCTACTGTCAATCTTGTGGTTGCCAGTTTTAGCAAAGGTTTTTTTTTATAAGTTTTTTATTTCTAGACCTTCTTGTTCGGTATTATTCCATTCTGACATGAGGAGTCTATCTTGTTATCCCAGGTTGGTCTTGCAGATCCTACTCTCGCCAGTTTGTCTGATATTTAATTTCTTCAAATTCCTTTGTATAATATATTTTTCCCTATTGTATTCTGTTAAAACTTTATTGTATGTTTCAAGTAATGTTTCCGAGATCATATAATTAGTCTTTGTAGAAATGGGAGTCTAATTTTTTCGTTACTGTTCTGAAAAGCCGATTGATTGAACTATTTTCTGATGCTGCCGTTGGGGCCGCAAGTCGACAGTCGGTATCGGTAAATCCGATTGATTGAAATCAATGTCGGAAAGAGCATACGGGTCAGACGGTGAGCTTTCGTTATCAGATCCGAAATTCGTTTCAGACAATCTGGAAGTAGAAACGGAATGGCCGGCCGTTTTCCTGCCGGAATTGACGATCGTTTGAGTCAATCTGATCGGGAGGTCGGAAGTTGGCAGCCGCCCTACGGGACAATATCGATTTTCGCGGTTATTCGAATATATTGGTTTTTGATTAGAAGAGGACAACTCAGCAGGTTGCCCGTGCTCTTAAATCTGTCCGAATTCAATCTTACACGCCAGAAGATTAACAAAAAGCACAAACTTGACATTATGAACGGTATGACTTTTGCTATAGGTGGAATCAGTCGATCTAATTGGCCACCCTGAAGACAATGCTTTCTATTGGGAAAAAATGCCTAACCTTGGACAGCATGGTTCAAACCATGGAAAGCAATAGGGTTTTTCTCGACGAAATCACCTACGCCAATTTGTCGACATTCGACTCTCCAACCAGAACCCTTCTGCAATTTCCGGGAGATAGCAACCCCTTCGCGACTCAGAACAATACAACCCCTCGGCAATCTTTGTACCCTTTATTTTTAAGTTGTTTCCCCCTCTCTATTCATATCGCTGGTCATAATTTTTCCGAACAGGAAACAACCGGGTGTTGATTATTCATTGCTATACCTGCCTAGAATTACATTCAATCGTTCTGGGTGCCATGTTTCCATCCAAGCATATTGCTATTATGTATTACTTTAACGGTTAAAACTTTCATGTTTCAATAACGCATAGCTTCCTAGATAAATTGTACTACTTCTACCTTCCTTGATTCTATTTCTCATTAAAGTAATTCAAATAAGGAAAAGAAAGGAAACATTGATAGGATCTGCACGTTGAACGCTTCTGCAATGTTTTATTATGATTCTTCCATTTGCATTGCAATATTTAATTTAAATCTGACTAAAGTCTAAATTTACCCAAAAATATTATGAATCAAATACAAAAGATACCAGCTTTAAATCGTCAAATTTTCTTGAACTATCATTTCCGAGCCATTCCAAAGTTTTATGATGAAATTATCCGTGAAAACATAGAATTCATGATAATTGGGTATAATTCGATAACATCGCGTCCCAGATCATCCGTAAATTCCTAAAAAAACATAATCTTCCTCTTGTACCTACTTCCCTTGCACTGGAAATTCTCGAACATTATCCTTTTTTTAAACCTGGCAAACCCGCCCATAATACATTGACCTATGTTCCAATTAGCCTGTTTTCTCTCTTCTCAAAGGTATTTGTTAAGATCCTCCTAGTAGGTGCCGGTTCTTGCAACTAGGACAAGAAAAACCCCAAGCAAGATCCTACACCAAGGAACCGCTGGCAAAGCTGTGGAGACGGGCTAATAGCCTGGAGCTGGCCAGTGAGTTATAAATAACATAGGAGCACAATAGGTCTATTTAGGTCGAGGTGCAGTCGGCCTTGTGGCCGCCTCTTTTATCACTACTCCTATCCCTATCCCTATTCCTAAGATCCTCCTAAAAAGACTGATCCAATTTGGCTCTGGCTCTCAGCATTCCACAAACCAGCATGTGGTTCGTGTTGTAGATCCTTTGCCATGAAGGTCTCCTAAAGAAAGTAAAGCGTGTCCTTCCAAACACCTAATCTCTAAGCTCCAACCTCACAGGACTTCCTAGTTCGCCGAGAATAGGACTACTCCGATAATCCTGTGGGAGCGGGAGTGCTCGAACCAATTCCCCAGAGACATCTCCTTCCATCCTTCGCGGACGATACAGCCTTTCCTTTGATCCCTATCCTGCAATCAGGAGCCTCAGGCAAACGACCAACGAATGGAGCAAACTTTGGAGAATAAAGATTAACGGCATCAATCAAACCACCTTTAATATACTAACCCTACGAGCAAAACCCATCAAACAATATTTCTCAACAACCGACTGCATACGCTACCTTGGATTAAACTGGAACCAGCGCCCAAAAATAACAAGGAAGAAATCAAACAGGCGCTTATGACTACTCCACATACTACGTAATTCTAACTTGTCGACAAAAAACAAGTGGACTCTATAAATCACTACTGTAACTGATTTGGGCTTATGGCTTGGAACTATGCGATACCGTGAAACCTCCATTATCTACGAATTCAGTCCTTCCAATCCAAAGTCCTCAGAATCACAGGCAACGCTTCTATGTCTCCAATGCCACCCTTGACAACGAGTAAGTCTCCGTGTGTCTGTCTTATTCTAAACCAAATATGGATGATCTCACCGAGGGAGATCGATGAAGAATGTATTTCTGGCTATTTATACCTCGCGTCATTTTTTGGGAGCTGGCAACACGCGTATGAATTGAACCACCGATGGCTCCATCGAAAAAACTCATTTTTTGAAGGGGGTTGGGACCAAGTTCATGGTCACTTATCCGTTCCCGAGATTCGATCCAGTCCAGACCTTCAATTGATGAGTGCATCAATTTCATTCAATTGCGGCCACAGTCCCCTTAGGCGTTAGAAAAAAAGTCCAGAGGCTACGGTTGGAATCGAACCCACCACCGCGAGATCTAGTAGCCGAGAGTCTGACGCATTAACCACTCGGCTACCGAAGCCCCTCTCACTTCCATATTAATCATATTGTTATAGCATTTTAGCGTCAGAGGGTGGATCTCGAAAGTCAGGTTGGAACTTCCCGAGCATAGAAGCTAAATCCACACTTTCATTATCCTATAGACTCAAGGGCACCCAGAATCGACCACCGTTTTCCGAGACCCTCCATTTCAGAAATCTCTCAAACCTAAACGTATTAATCGTTACTCGGTCAGTGAATCCAAAACATCCAAAATCTTGGAAAACGGCATCTAACAATATCATTGGTGCTAGGTTCATATTGAACACAAATTGGCCAGAGGAAGTTCTGAAGTACCAGGTATGGGCGCAGAACCTACAGCCTACGATCTAAATACGTGAAGCATAGACTACTCCATTTCATAAATAGGCTCACACAAAACAAGAGGAAAAATGGATCATTTCTAGAGGTGCCAGACGTAGAAATGGCTAAAGATTACAGCTAGAAAGGGCAAACATCAAACGGGTGATAATGTCGATAACGATCACTGATATCTAGGACAACACGTACACAACATAAATATATTCAATTTTGGCGCCATTTTAGAGTATCAAATAAAGAGAAAGAAACTGCCACACATATTACGAATGGGAAGCAACCACTCAATGGAGACATAACCAAGAATTATATAAAAACTTATTGCAGGAATGACCATTTCTTACAAGAAGTTGGAGAACACCTAAGCAATATGATCATATATCCAAGGAAAACATTCACGAATAATCCGGATCTTGGTATGTTCTGGATGATAAAACAAAGTCAATTGTTACTGCCAAGTGTTCGGCCTATATTAAGGTCGTCATCAGAGCAAAACAACGCATACACCGTTACAGTTTTTGGTAATGTTGGTACTGATTCAGTCTTTAAACAAGGTGGAAACCAGTTAGTAACAAATTAATTATGTCAATGTGTAGACATATTTAAGTTTGTTATTCCTTGATGATGACCTTAAAATAAGAAGAAAGCTTGGCAGTAACAATTGACTTTGTTTATTCATCCAAACCATACCGAGATCCAATTATTCATGAGTAAAAAAGTGGTCGATCAGAAGAAAGTTCTGAGGTAGTTATGAGCTTTTGTGTGCTTTTCAACAGTTTATTCTTTCCTTCCTTAAATTAAAATTATACGCCCATCGTAGGAATCAAGAATGACATTTTTAAATATCATTCATGTTAATTCAAAAGCAAGGATAAACCGGACAAAACAAAGAGACAATCGTTGACTATCAGCGACATCCGTCAGTGTACAGGCCTTGACCACTTATCGGTCACGAAGACGGTTGGTGACATCAACAGCAAAGGGGAATTGTGTTCGGGCCGGAATCTTGAGAAAACTTTTATCCTGGGTTCTAAATGCCATTTCTTCATACCGTAAATTTGAAATGAATGTGAAAGTTGTGGCATTGAAAAAATTTCGTCTATTTCTACCGTGAAAATCTGATAAACATTGAATCTGGTATAAATGCACATAAACTTTTTACATTTTATTTTAGTATTGAATGAACAATTAAAAGGACAGTAATAGTAAAACTCCTGCTAAGCGCGTATCCTCTCTCTAATACTACATAAAATGGAAAAATCGATTCAATAATATACTTCTTATGTAAGGTCTTGGTTGAGAAAAAAGTCAGTGTGACGAGCGGGATTCGAACCCACGACCTTCGGCTAAATACGCCGCTGCTCTACCACTTGAGCTATCCTGAGTTCAATTCTCTCCTGATTACACGACATTTAAAAACGGCAAAAAGAGGGAAAATTTGAACGGTTGTAGGTTGAGATAGAGAGTTGGTGTCCGAGAGGATCGAAGCCACGATAGTTCAAGCGGTAGAGCAGCGGCGTATTTAGCTTGGTTCGAATCCCGCTCGTGACACTGACTTTTTTATCCCTACCAAGACCTTACATAAAAATAATAATTAATTGAAAGATGTAACTTGGTCAATTGACCACTAAAACATATATGGATTAATACTAAATAATATATTCAAACCGCAGTCACTGTAAATTTGAAAAAAAAACGATAAACAACACGCTTAAAAATTATTGGTGTCGTAATTAACCTCAATAAATACTTAAAAACATCAAACTTTTTCAAACATTCTTTAGGGAAGTTTTAAGCCTGTTGGCTATATCCTGAAAATAAATACATAAAAAGGGACAGATAATAAAACGAATGCATAAATTATTAACTTCTAAACTCAGAACTTCATGACTCTTAGCTTTTTAACTGCAAAATATTTTTTTTTTAAATTTAATAAACTTTGTGATACTTACGATTATCAAGGTTTTATCGGACTGCTATCGTTCAAAGTGATTTATCGAGTATTTAAGTTATCCCTCAACTCTGTCGATGTATTTTTTATTTGCGTTAAATACTTCTGTTATGAAATTTAAGGCTTAAAAAAATATAAAACTGAAAAATTATGCAACTCTTACCAGATACAAAAATTCAATTTTAATTAAAAATATTGACAATTTTTTAACTTGGTCCAATGGCGAACATGCTGATTTTGAAACAACTCCCTATGAACAAAACACACAAAAAATTCTCTAATATTTTAAAAAACCGGAAAAAAATTAAAAAATTTGTGAAGCTGTACAGTGGTGGTGGTGGAAAATGGTGTAATTAGTCAACAATTAAACGACCAGTATTCAACGTGAAAGATTGTGTCGACCTGTTTTGTGTAGTTGTGAAAGGGTGACCGTTATCTACTGGTCATTGACTATGACATTGATGTTAACATTACAGTTTAATGCGCAATTATTATGCCAGTTATGCTCGCAATCAAGAATCGATAAGGGATGTTTTGAAAGGAATTTGGCTTGGTGGGTTGGCAATCTAGATTTAATATGTGCAATTAGAGTAAATTCCACTACAATTAAACTAAATTTTGGTTATGACGATGATGAGAATGCTAGGAAAAAGCGTTTTGGTATAATTAAAACACTGCAGCAATTTGGTTTTTTGTACTTTCCTAGTTTCTTAGTGCTGGATCGATCTTCTTTTCAGAAGTGGTCATTTTGTTGAATTATATTTGTATAATTTTTGGTGCCCCAGATTACGTCTCCATTTCTGGTTGCTTCGCATTCGAGAAAAATATTGGTAGCAGTTGCAAAACTCGTAAAAACATGTAGGGTAGCTGTGTCCATAATTGAATCGATTGGTTTTGAAAGGGCATACGTCCACTTTTCCTAATTTTACTTCAGAGCACAAGAACTTCTCACCAGCTTATTTTTCTTTGTGATTCTTTAAATGAATAATATACAAGGTAATAACACGATATAACAAATATAATAACAAATATCACAATATCAATATCATTTATATAACATAATATCACAATAATAACAAATAAGTATCCCGAATTTTTATGATGTTTTCAGAATTTTCTGCTTACTTGAAGCAACTTTTCTGTTGTGGACTTGAGACCTGTCATCATCACTAAACTCACGGATTTTCAAAAAGCCACATGTCCACTTTTCCTGATTTTACACCAGATTACAAGAACATCTCAACAGTTTATGTTTTCTATGTTTGTTTAAATGAATAAAAATATAACGCAATAACACGCAACTATGATGAATTTGTATGATTTTCAGCTTAATTGTTGTAGCAACTTTTCTGTTGTATACATGAGCCCTTTCTTTACTAAACTCACAGATTTTCAAAAAGCTTCAACTAAAAGCGATCTAAAATATTGTATTTTTTCATAAAAGTATGTCAGTAAAAGGCACATTACTAAAATAATGTAAACATTACCTTTTTAAAGCAGGGTACATTAAAACATGATTTTACTCAAGTCTCTTCCTCATCGTCTGATTTTCCACATGTTGTTGGCCACATGACCACTTTTCCTATTTTTACACCAGAGCACAAGAATTTCTCACCAGTTTATATTTTCTGTGTTGTTTTTTTTTTTAATGAAAAAAATAACACCCAACTATGATGAATTTTTTTGATTTTCGGCCTACTTGCAGCAACTTTTCTGTTGTGTACATGAGCCTTTTCATCACTAAACTCACAGATTTTTAAAAAGCTTCAACTAAAAGTGATTTAAAATGGTGTATTTTTTCGTAAAAGAATGTCAGTGAAATAAATTAAAAGCAAAGTTTTTAAAGCAGCGTGCATTAAAACGTGATTTTACTCAAGTCTCTTCCTCATCGTCTGATTTTCACAAGTTGGCCACATGTCCACTTTTCCTAATTTTACACCAGAGCACAAGAATTTCTCACCAGTTTATAATTTCTGTGTTTTTTTAAATGAAAAACAGTACAAGGCAATAACTCACAACTATGATGAATTTTTATGATTTCAGCCTACTTGCAGCAACTTTTTTGTTGTGTGCATGAGCCCCTTCATCACTAAACTCACAGATTTTTAAAAAGCTTCAACTAAAAGTGATTTAAAATGGTGTATATTTTCGTAAAAGAATGTCAGTAAAAAGCAGAATAGTGAAATAAAGAAAACGCAAAGTTTTTAAAGCAGCTCTACATTAAAACATGATTTTATTCAAGTCTCCTCATCGTCTGATTTTCCACATGTTGTTGGCCACATGTCCACGTTTCCTAATTTTACACCAGGAAAAGAATTTTTCACCAGTTTATATTTTCTGTGTTTTTTTTAATGAAAAATAATACAAGGCAATAACACACAATTATGATGAATTTTTATGATTTTCAGCCCACGCAGCAACTTTTATTTTTTTGATTTTTTAACAATTTTCCCCTTACTTGCAGCAACATTTCTGTCGTGTACCTGAGCCCTTTCATCACTAAACTCACAGATTTTCAAAAAGCTTCAACTAAAAATGATTTTCAAAACTGTTGTTCTTTCCCATAAAAATGTCAGTAAAAGAGAATATTAAAATAAAGTAAACACTACGTTTTTAAAGTAGGGTACATGAAAACATGATTTTACTCAGGTCACATCATCATCTACTTTTCCACACGTTGTTGACCACATGTCCACTCTTCCTAATTTTACACCAGATCACAAGAATATCTCACCAATTTATATTTTTTCTGTGTTTGTTTAACTGAATAATAATGCAAAATAATAACGCGCAAGTATGATAAATTTTTATGATTTTTTAAACAATTTTCCCCTTACTTGCAGCAACATTTCTGTTGTGAATATGAGCCCTTTCATCACTATACTCTCAGAATTTTAAAAAGTTTAAACTAAAAGTGACCTAAAATGGTGTATTTGCAATTAGGCTATTGCCGTACGAGTTCCCAACAAAACTTTGCGAGACGCCGTTAGACGTTTTAGAGGAACCTAGGAGTCCTACCACAGACTGAATGTTCTGGACGCCCTAGGGTAGCAGAACCACAGAATAATCGTTTTTTGACTTTGAGGATTTTGCAAATTCAGCACCTTACGGTTGTTGTTCAAGCGATTCATCAGCTCCAGGAAATTCGAGGTGACCAAATTTCTGAACATATTGCTCCAAGAAGATTATGTCCGAATGGACTGATGGCTTTTCGCCCCGTAAGAGGAGGAAAATTGGCCAAAACACATAGAGTTGCAAGGTTCGCATTTCTCGAGGACACAGCCATTGGACTTTAGACGACTGGTCTACAATTTTTAAAAATGAGTGTAGATTTGTTCTACCATCCCCAGATGGGCGTGAATAAGTGTGGATAAGGCAAAATGCAAGGTACGAACCTTGTAATTTTTTCCAGAGCGAACCTTTTTCGAGGTGGCTCAATGATGGTGTGAGAGGGAATTTCGACGTAGAGTCGCACAGAGTTGGTTGTTGTTCATGAAGGTTCTTTGACGGCCACTCGCTATGTGGATGAAATTTTAGAACAACATGCGTTGCCTACCCTCGATTAAATCAGCGGCCATCTTATTCCAATGCACGATAATGCCCGTCCACATGTTGCTTCGCATAGTACAAACATACCTGCAACAGCATAACATCAAGGTCTTAGCCTGGCCAGCCTGTTCTCCAGATTTGAACCCCATCTAACATTTACGGGATGTTTCTATGGGAAAAGACGAAGAAGAGCACGTCAATCAGTTCCTGATAACTCCACGATCTTGAAAGTTCTTTTCGGAAGAAATGGGCTAACCTCCAGCATAGAGACATTTCCAGACTGGAGATTAGGCCGCCGAGGCGTCTTAGAGATGTAATTAAAACAAGAGGAAGAAATACGCAATATTGAAATAGAAGAAACTTTGATTAATGTATAAAAATATATACAAATAAAGGTATATTACAAGTGGGTGGAATTTTTCGCCTGTCAGCATATAAACAAAAAAATAATACTATTAAAATTGAGAGTATGTCTGGCTTCAAAAACTGTTTTCATGGCCGAATTTTGATTAAGGCTAGTACAAACGGCAATTGTTGTTGTTGCAAAAAATAGTTTGATTTTGTGGTAATTGATAAGATGTTCAAATAGATTAGAAATTGGTGTACAAATATATGAGGTAATAATTTTTGAGCCTTGGCCTTACACATATTGGTTTTGAGATTTTTGACCACCTGATCCTTTTTGAATATTAGGCAAAAAATATGTTTAAAAAAAATGAAAATTTGTAAATCTGCTTTTATTTGTTTTTATAATTCTTTATACTTTGCTCCATCAGACAAGGTGGGTTAATGATCTACATCCTTTATAAAACGTGCTGAAAACATTAAAAAATTAATTCACGGGTTCGCATAAAATTAATGAGTGTACAGTCAGGATAAAAGCAAAAAGTCTAAAAGTGTTTCCGTCGGATTTATGGAGTTATTGTATTAAAATAGATTGGGCACCTACTTGTAACCCGTTTTGTTAACCCTAAATGTACACAGTTCTTTAAATAGAAACAACGGTTCTATTTTTAATTTCAACCTTCATATCTTCCAATATCGTAAAATGAATTATTTTACCTTAAGATAATCTTTTCTTTCCTATAAGTTCATATCTCAGAACCAATTAAATTTTTGAACAATGTGTGGTGATTTGTGACCGTTAATCGATAATTATTCAGAAATCGTGAGATGCGGTATGGTGTGATGTAGGTTTCAGAAAAACATTTTCTTTATCGTGCCAACGTTTCGATCTTTATTGAGATCATCTTCAGGGCATGCAGACAACACAAGGCCCTGAAGATGATATCAATAAAGATCGAAACGGTGGCACGATAAAGAAAATGTTTTTCTGAAACCTACATCATACCAGACCGCATCTCACGATTTCTGAATAATTTTTGGGCAATATTAAAAATAAATTTGAAGTCATCAATTCAGTCTACTACCGAATGATGTTTTTATTAAATGACGAGTTAATGGAGTTATTTTAAAAATAATTAATGTTACTTAATATGTTGAAGTCGTGAGGAGCGGTCAAAAATGAGGTACTTTAGAAAAACACATTTACTCCCAAATACCACTCTTTATGCCCTGAAGATGATTCGAATAAAGGTCGAAACGTCGGCAAAAAAATTGAAAATGGCGTTTTTCTAAACGACCTCATTCTTGACCGCTCCTCACTACTTAAACAAATTATAAAACAACAGGTCACTAACACACACAATTTTTTTTAATCTAAAATTTTCTAGCATTGTTTAAATTCATAATTTTTTACACATCCTACATGTATTTGTAAAATTCATACAATATTTATAAATCACAGGCACTGAAGATGATCTCAATAAAGTTCGAAATTACAATTAATTAAGGTTTTTAGTTGAGATGGAAAAAAAAAAGTGGGGTTGAGATGGGGAGTTGATGTCCGAGTGGATCGAAGCCACGATAGCTCAGGTGGTAGAGCAGCGGCGTATCAAGCCGAAGGTCGTGGGTTCGAAACCTTAATTAATTGTAATGTATTAATTGGTCAAGCGGACCACGAAATTAGTGAATTTAAAGATCGAAATGTTGGCACGATATAGAAAATGTGTAGAGATTAGTGACCCTTAATCGATAATTATTCAGATATCGTGAGATGCGGTCTGGTGTGATATAGGTTTCAGAAAAACATTTCTTTATCGTGCCAACGTTTCGATCTTTATTGAGATCATCTTCAGGGCCTGGGATTTACAAACATTGTTTACATTTAACAAATACATTTAGGATGTGGAAAAGTGAATTTATACAGTGCAAAATATATTCTATATTCAATGAAATGTTTGTAAATCCCAGGCCCTGAAGATGATCTCAATAAAGATTGAAACGTTGGCACGATAAAGAAAATGTTTTTTCTAAAACCAGACCGCATCTCACGATCTCCGAATAAATTTTTTGACCGGTGTTTTTGAAAAAAAGCTCATCTATAAGTATGTCGGGTTGCAGGGCCACTGGATTCGAACCCGGGACCTTTACTTTACAGTGATGAGCGCCATGTCAACGCCTGACCGTTGCGGACACTCAAGCCCCTCACACATTACCATTACGGTTTTTTCATTGTAACTTTAAGTACAATAATTGCAGTTAAAATTAAGATATCGTATGGAAGTTGAAGGAGATAAGCAAACATTTTATTAAATTTTTTCAGATGTGAGATTAATGGATAATAATAATGGTTGAATCGAATTTTCCTAAGATCCCTGATGAAACATGCAACAAATGATTTCACACTCAATCAATACTCACTAATCGTTTACAACGGCTTTGAAATCAACAAGTTGAACCTCTCAACGTGAACAGCATCCAAGTATTTAGGTTCCAAAATGCTTAAAAACACTTCGAAACTATTTTCACCCTTGGATATCCAAGGTGGCCGAAGTTATTCTATTAACACTTTAGTATATTATTTTAAATATTCGAGAGATAAATTTGACAACTACACTGTAATAATAGGTTGTTTATATTATGTCAACGATAAGAAAATTTTTGTCCCAATGCGCAATTGGTATAAAAAAACCATTATCATTTGATTTTTATCTCCCTTCAGACAATGACCCATTGAAAAGAACAGTTTTTAGTAAACATATCCAGATAATATTTTTTTTACACTTATATTAAGATTTTCAAACTATAGTAAAAATTCATGGTATGGATTTGTTTTTTTGAAGAATAGAAAAGGGCCGGTGTTAGGCCGGAACCGAAGGTCAGAGTGCGTGGATGTCGATGGTAGTGAGCGAAGGGACTCGTGCAGCAGGAAGCCATATCGGCTGTTAAGAGTGCGAGAGATGATGCTGCGAGTACCGTTTATTGCTGTAGCTAGTGCTGACATTCCATTAGTGAGATGATCTCAATAAAGTTCGAAACAATTAATTAAGGTTTTTAGTTGAGATAAAAAAGTCAATGGCACGAGCGGGATTCGAACCCAATTCTTCGGCACGCCGCTGCTCTACCACTTGAGCTATCTTGACCTCAATCCACTCGGACAGTAACTTCCCTAATTAGTGAGAGTTGAGACCTCCTCGACGAGTCTGAAATCCGGTTGAGCCCCTTTTTATCACAGAGCTGCCGCAAGCTCAGAGACTGCAGCATGGAAGGCCACGCCATAGCTGAAGAAGTTATTACACATGTGGAGGTTACCACAGTTTTATGATTACTGCCTAATTCTTGCAGTTCTACTTGACATAATGGAAAGAATAAACTGATATTTCTTCTCTCTAACTGTGCCAATTGTCAAATCGTAATCAGTAATCACCTCAATGAGTATAATAAATAGTTTCCTCTAAAAAACATGATTAAGTACTATGACGACTTGAAGCATTGCATTGAACAAAAAATGATTCTGCAGTAAAAATATATATTGTTGATTATATAATTACAAATTAATTAGTTGATTGAGGGCGGAAGAGGGAGAGAGAGAGAGTGAGACGATGTCTCGGAGAGTTTGTCAATCGTCAGGATTGACTTTTCTTCCCAATCCGTCATTGGAGTAATCCATTTTTCACAGTGTCAAAAGAACGTTTATTAACTAAGGAGTTAAAATACACAAAGGAGGAATCTGACCCAGACACGTCGTCCAGAGCTTGCTCACCATATACAATTCTTATAGAGGTCTAGCTCACTTGTCGACATTTTTAAACCAAAATCCAACTTCTAACTCATCACAGGGCCAGTGTTTAACTCTAAACTCCAAACTGTACAGATAACTGACCAACTACTAACGGACCAGACCAGTACATTTTGGTAGCACCCAACTTTTGCCAACTTCCCCAGTCTACTACGTGGGGGTATCTTCCCCGTGACAGCTACTACCGACTGGCTTCACCATTTTGCATTTCTTGAGCTTTCCTTTTGAGAGGAGTCTCGACCGTCCATGGAAGGCACGAAATGTGTTCCTCATACTTGTACACATATAGTATCTTTTTTTTTGGGTCCAACCCTGAATCCCGAGATTGAAAAAGAAGGACCCAGAGGTGTTTTTGATCTGTCCTTATAATCTATAGATCAGATTATATCAGTTATAATTTATTTTAAGATAAATGAAATATTCCAAATATTCATTGCAAAACCACAATAGAAACAAAAGAAAATTCTTTATTTACTCAAATTTTATTTATGAAAAACAAAAAAAACAAATTGGAAATCTTTTATATCAAAACCAATTTAAATATAAAATTAATTTTATTCTTTCTAATTGAATTTATTCTTTATAAAAAAATATCAGTAAAAGTTAAGAATCTTTTCGTTACAACAAAATTATATTTTTTTATATATTGTTTTTATAAAATTTAAAAAAAATGTAATTTTCTTTAGAAATAGGTCATTCTAATCACGCAGTAAACTTTATCTATTAATTAATAATTAGTTACATAACTAATTAGCTGAACAAAAAATAGTCTTCTCAAGACGTTTTGAAATAACCGAACCATTATAGAACCCCGTTTGGACTAACCGAAAGTTATGAATATAAAACAAACGATTAATATAATTAAATCACATTTTTCTGAATAACTAATGTTGTTAAAAAAGTTATTCGTCAAGAAAAGTGTTTTCATCTTTAAAATATAGACAAAATATACAAAGACACACAGGCCACTCACTTTTTAAATTATCACATCGATGCCGATTAATCGATAAAAATAGTAATTTCCCGGGAATAAATAAGTTTAGCAACGCGATTATCACTAATTAAAGTTTTAAATGATCTGAAAAAATGGTTTTATTCGTAAAATTAAGCAGTTTGTGTATAATTAAAAATAAATTTACTAGTTTTCGTCTGCTTGACCAATTAATATCTTTCCATTAATTAAGGTTTTTAGTTGAGATAAGAAGTCAGTATCACGAGCGGGATTCGAACCCACGATCTTCGAGTAGATACGCCGCTGCTCTACCACTTTAAAAATGGCAAAAAGGAGAGAAAATTAAAAAAAAAGGTGGGGTTGAGATGGAAAGTTAGTGTCCGAGTGGATCGAGTTCACGATAGATCAAGTGGTAGACCAGCGGCGTACTGAGCCGAAGGTCATGGGTTCGAATCCCGCTCGTAACACTAACTTTTTCATTTCAACCAAAACCTTACATAACACGATTAATTAATTGCAAGATGTAATAAATCAAAAAATTTTTGATGATTATCTTGTGACCAGCTAACTTCAAGCCTGGGGACCAGACTGTTTTAAACAAAAACAAAATATGATTACATATTTTAGTCCAGGCTCGTCTAATATGTAATTGAATAAATACATTTTGTATTTTATTTTATGTATGTGTACATACCAAATTTATACATACTATGTTTTTAAATAAATTCGATTCGAGGGATTCGAACCCAAGACCTTCGGCTCAATAGGCCGCTGCTCTAACCACTTGAGTTATCGTCACTTCGTTCCACTTGGAAACCAACTTCCCATCTCAACCTACAACCTTTCGAATTTTCCCTCCTTTTTGCCATTTTTCAAATATCGTGTAATCAGGATTCGATCCTCGGCGACTTCCGAAGTTGCCACAGGGGACTGTTAGTGAAGTTATACTTCGTTTTACTTATTAAATCTATTTTAGTGATCTGATTGACCAAATTATTTCTTTCAATTACTTGATCTTTTCATGTAAGGTGCAGCTCGCCGTGGCCACTTCAGAAGTCGCCGAGAATCGAATCCTGATTACGCGACATTTTAAAAAAATGGCAAAAAAGCCATGGGCTATGACGGGATTCGAACCCAGAACTTCTGGCTAGGCAAAAAAGAGTCGGACGACCTAACCACCGGCCTCCTGCACGAGACTTGTATATTTTATTTGCATATAAAATATGGTTTGAAAAATGTTTAATGTATTAATAAATTTTTAGAATATGTTCAGTTTATAGATAGATATAGGAAGAACAATTGGCAAAATTATGTTTGTTATCTCTCTCCGTTTTTATGATATATGCCACTTGTAAATTATGTACATATCTCGTTAAATAATGCAAATATATAGAAATAGAATTAATTTTGAAAAGAAAATTAGAAATGAGATTAAGTTTACCGCTTTACCAAACGATTTAGATTTAAAACAAATAAATTTTAATACAGAATAAATACAAATACAACACCGATTGTGAATATTTGCGAAAAGGTCATTGACTTGTTTCTAATTATTATTCTATGTTTATCCTCCAGTGGGTTTTTGCGAGGAACCGTAAAATCTGGTATTTAAGGGGCAGAAGGAAAGGGCTCGGCATTTTGGAGCCTGACGATCACATTGATCCACCTTCCTTAGTCTGCGTTTTACTTTTATTCGTCACGTATGCCATTTGTTCCGTGTTTACGAGTAATTACACCCTTATCTGCGTTGGTTGAAAATATTGAACGGAAATCGCTTTGAACGCAACATTGCCACAGAACTATTTTTTTTCCTATAGCGTCCTAATTTGGAACTGAACAATCAATTCCAGTTCCTGTTTGTTTCTGTTTTTTCGAATATAAAGAGGGGTTTTAGCCATATGCTCTGATGAAACACAAATTGTTTTTATTCAATTACCTAATAGACGAGCCTGGACTAAAATCATATTTTGTTTTTGTTTAAAACAATCTGTTCTCCAGGCTTCAAGTTCGCTGGTCACAAGATTATCGTCAAAAACATCACAAACTTACATCTTAAATCCATTGTATTTAGTGGTCTATTGACTAAATTACTTCTTTCAAATATTTAATCTTTTTATGTAAGGTTTTGGTTGAAATGAAAAAGTAAGTGTCACGAGCGGGATTCGAACCCACGACCTTCGGCTCAATACGCCGCTGTCTAACCACTATGTCACGATAGCTCAAGTGGTTACAGGAGCGTATTGGGCCGAAGGTCGTGGGTTCGAATCCCGCTCGTGACATTAACTTTTTCATTTCAACCAAAACCTTATATAAAAAGACTTCCAACTTAATGTTGTTGTAGGTACAATGCGATCAGCTAGTTCAGGATCCACGGAACTTTTCAAATTTTCCAATTAACTTTAAACGTCTGGAAACTGTCGTCGTAGTTACCGTCAAACTTGACGGTTTGATTGGGATTTTCTTCAGCTTTCTTAAGAAGTTCGCCATCGATTGGTGTTGAAGGGTCTTCCTAGGTCGTATCACTATGAAGAAAACTTTCCAAATCAAGGAATAGTTCATCTCATTAGGACTCCATTACGAGTTTGATTAATATTCCGTGCACCTTGGGCAAGAGAATGAAAAACTTTGGTCTCATGAAAAAATGAAAACACGAAAATCGCGTGTTTCCATTGTCATGGCTATAACTGAGGTTGAAATACGAACGTCTACTTTAAAAATAAAACGTTTTTATTAAATAGAGTTATTTTGCTTTGAATCAAGGAAAACATATCACATATTAATGTAGGGTCCGATAAACAATAACTATACTGAGTAAATCAGCACAATTGTTTATCATTTAATACAAAAAATCCATCCGGCATTCGATCAGAAGTTCGACAAATGCTGATTGTTCAAATCTGGTGATTAATCCAAGATGAAAAATCTGTTTCATTCTTTCTTGCATGTTTACATGTAAATGTTACTGAAAACAGTGTACAGGGTGATTCACTGCTGGTTCACTACTATAAAGTTCGTCAGGTGCTTCTACCCATATAATGCAAGAAAAAAGTTTGTATGAACCGTGTTCCGATTCTTAACCCTTTCAATATATTCAGCATTTTATGTGTTTTTTCAATTATCTAAGTTTTTCGTCAAAAATCTACCCGAAGCTCTTTGGTTTTTCATTTTTGTAGAAACCCAAAGGATATATTAAAAAGAGCGTTAAATTTCCGTTACGTAATATTCAATTCAATTTTTGATAAAAAAAATCTTTGAAAAACTGATGAATTTAAAATTTATATAAAAAACTAAATTTGCAACTAAGTTTGAAAAATACAAGTTAGAGCATGGCATACATTAGACAACTTCGTTTAATAAGCTTTCAGTGGTATAACATTTTCTTTAGTTACATGGAACCAAAACGCGGAAATTTTACGCTCAATGTGTAAAAATTATGAAAAAGAGGGAGTAGGGTTATTCAGTTTGTTTTCCTGGGCAAAATTTATTTTCCAAATTTAAATTAAATAAAAGATAAATTCAACGTAATTTTTTTAGGTTTAGAAGTTTTTTTCTTTTGTCTGTGTTTTGTGTGGATATTTTGTTCATTTTTTCTATTTAGTTTGTTCACTATCTTTGACTCTTTTTATGTATTTTGTTTGATTTTTACGTTGAATTGTTTTTGCGGGATTTTTATTAGGTTAAAAGTGGGTTTTACATCTTCCGTATTTTGTTTCATTTTGTCTGTGTTTAGACTAGATATTTTGTCCATTTTTTCTTCTTTGGTAGTTCGCTATCTTTCTCTCATTCCTGTGTTTTGTTTAATTTTTACGTTGAATTTTTGGGTGCTTTTTATTAGGTTAAATGTGGGTTTTACATCTTCTGCATTATTTTTAATTTTTTTCTTTGTTAGTGTGCAGACATTTTGTCCATTTTTTCTGCTTTGGTTGTTCGCTTTGTTTGTCTCTTTTTTATGCGGTTTGTTTGATTTTTACGTTGAATATTTTTTTGTGCATTTTTAGTAAGGTGGGTTTTAGAACGTCTGAATTGTCTATTTTTAGAATAGATATTTTGCCCAATTTTTTTGCTCTGCTTGTTCGTTGTGTTTATTCTCACTCTCTCTCTCTCTCTCTCTCTCTCTCTCTCTCTCTCTCTCTCTCTCTCTCTCTCTCGTTTATATGTTTTGTTTCATGTTTACGTTGTACATTTTTCTTTTTTGTGCTTTTTTAGGTTAAAGGTGGGTTTACATCTTCTGTATTGTTTTTTCATTTTGACTACGTTAGTGTGTAGTCATTTTGTTATTTTTTCTGTTTTGGTTGGTCGCTATGTTTGTCTCTTGGGGGTTTTGCAACGTCTTTACTCTTTCTTTTTAGTATAGATATTTTGCCCAATTTTTTTCCTCTGCTTGTTTGTTATGTTTATTGTCTCTCCCTCTTTTATGTGTTTCGTTTGATTTTTACTTTGGACAGTTTTCTATTTGTGCTTTTTTTATTAGGTAAAAGGTGTGTTTTTACAACTTCTGGATTGATTTTTAATTTTATCTGAGTTTTGGCTTTTTATTTTTGTTTGATTTTATAACATTTATGGATATTTTGTCCAATTTTTCTATTTTGATTTTTCGCTTTATTCATTATCTATTTTTTATAAGTTTTGTATCATTTCTCTTTTTTTGGCTTATCCGTTAGTTAAAGTTTGGAAATAAATTTTGTCCAGCGCAAAAGTTGAACTACTAGATTAACTCCGCCCATCCATTTTCACGCCGTCACTTTTTCCCATTAGCAGAGTATTTGCATTTTTGTTCTATGTTTGTTGAAAGCTTATTAAACAAAGTTGTAGATACAAAATTTGCTAAGTTCTACCTATCAAATTTATTTCTTTATTTATTTTACAAATTTTAAATTTAGCAGTTTTTAAATATTTAGTGTTTTTTTAACCAAAAATTAAATTGAAAATTCTAGAAGATTGCCTTCTCAATTTAACGCTATTTTTTGTTTTTAGATTTTTTTGTAGATTTCAAAAATGAATAGTTTAAGAGGTATGAGTAGATTTATGGCAACAACTGTGGGAGAGTTGTAAAAAAAATTAAATGTGTGCGAAAGAGTTGAGAATAGGACCATTCCTACTACCTTTTTTGCTTTTGGGATGAGGAACCACCCTGTATGAACAAACAAACAGTCAAAATAAAACTATTGAAGACCATATTTCGAGAGAGGCATGGATGCTGTTAAATAAATGGCCATTTAGAAAATTTTCTCTATTCGACTGTCCAATTTTTGCTTCCTGCTGAGATAAATTCACTCACAATCATTTCTAATTGCGGTTGAAGCACGAACACCTTCAATTCCAACTATCCCTAATTAATTAAGTTATAACGATGAGAATAAATTAACGACCCTTGATTTTAATTACACATTTATCAGTCCTGTGGAGGTGGTTTGTTTTGTCCCCAGTGTTTATTGAACCGCGAAGCACAGCAAATGACCCTAAAAGGATTTATTCGCCGTGAGTTGTTCGGCTTCTTTTCGAGGATTTGACCCCCCTTCCATCCAGCATTTCCATGGATGGGCTGGTAAATCCTTGGAAAATCCCGGATCCCTCCAAATTGGGTGTTTCTCCTTTCAAAATTTCCTCAACTTTCCGCTGTGATAGAAATAAAAAAGTTTTTCCCAACGGACAATTCAGAATAAAAAGTTTGGGTATTAATAGAAAAGGAGTTTTTTATAGGCCATCATACATTTATCTTTTTTTTGTACTTTGACTTCAGTATAACCCACAGCATTTCATTTCAACCAATACCTTTCATAAAGATTAATTAATTAAAAGAAATCTTTTGGTCAATCGGACCACGAAATATAATTGATTTAATAAGTAAAACGAATTTCTTCACTAAAACTCTGATGGCCATTTCATATGTCGCTGAGAATCGAATCCTGATTACACGACATTTGAAAAATGGCAAAAAGGAGGGAAAATTCGAAAGGTAGGTTGGGATGGGAAGTTTGTGTCCGCGAGGATAGAAGTCACAAGCTCAAGTGTTTAGAGCAGCGGCTTATTTACCCAAAGGTCGTCGGTTCGAATCCTCCTCGTGACACTATCTTCTTCATTTCAACCAAAACCTTACATAAAGATTAATTATTTGAAAGAAGTTATTTGGTCAATCGGACCACGAAATATAATGGATAATCCACACCGCTTATCCAGCAAATCAAAAACTTAACAAAACAAAGCGATTCACTCATAAAAATACAATGAAAGCTTTTATTTTTCTGGAACAGATGGAAAATATTGAAAACGTGAGATCATTGTTTACGTAATGTCATACCGGTGAAGACATTGCGTATTCTTCCACGTAAAACCCCCTTCGCGATGGTGAATTTTGTTTATTTTATTACTAAAAGCTTTCTTTCTGTTTACCAGTTTCCTTACGACACGAATTTAATTAAGCCGCTGCTTTCTGAAAGAAAAAGTAATTTGATTTACGACAAAATTAATTAAATGTAAAAATTACCCGAGTCAATATCATATCAAAAATGGAAAATAAACTATAATTTAAACTGTTATTTTTCTCGAGAACCGATTATTATAATTAAATAAAGATACATATTCCATTTTTATTAGACAGTATATCAAATAATTCAATTTTTTGAGGAGGTGCAAGGGAGGGAAATTCCGATGGCGGCGGTGGGAATCGACCCGCGGCCGTGCGCTCTAGGTGCAGATAATTTGTAAAGTTTTAGCTTATCATTTAATCATTTTTCAAAGGTCATCTTCAACTTCTTCTGTCTTTGGTGCAACTGGGAGGAAGAAATCCCGGTTAATGCGGACGATATCTGATGTACATAGGGCAGTATGGTCAGATGTCTATGGATGATGGATACCTTCGGAATTATGCTTATAGAAATACAAGGATTACGTTTCTATAACGAAATGCTTCAACTAAAAAATGAGGTCAAATACCTAGGAATTATCTTTGATAAGAAATTAACCTGTATCCCTCACCTGCAACATACTACAGCAAAAAGTAAAATATCGCTAATGACCACAAGAAGGACCCTAGGCAAATCTTGGGGATTAAAACCGAAAATGGCCTATACACGGCATTAATAAGACTCAGAATAACTTTTGAATCACTAATCTGGTGGAACAAAGCTCAACAAAAATTAGCTACCCAAACATTAGGCAGCATACAAAGATTAGCAAACCTATGTGTCACAGGGGCAATGAGAAATGCATTAGAAACTCTGCTAAACCTAACCTAACTAACCATTGGAAGTAATCGTACAAGGAGAGGCTAGGAAAAGCTCATTTAGGCTCCAGAAACAATTAAATTGGAAAGGAATTAAACAATCCGGGCATACAACCATAATCAAGAAAATCAGACACCCATTATTAGAAATGGGGACTGATTATATGATCTCGGAAACATTCTTCACAACTTCCGGTAAAGTCTCAACCGACTACAAAGGAGAGAAAGAACACAGGAGAGCATCAGATACAATGATATGGTACACAGATGGCTCCTAAACAAACGAAGGAACCGGATCAGGCGTTTTCTGTATAAGCCCAAAACATGAGCAATCAAACTCATTAGGGAAGTACACTTCGGTCTTTCAAGCAGAAATACATGCCATTAATGCTTGTGCTCTGGAAAATCTTAAAAGAGGTTACACTGGCAAAAAGTCTAATTGCCAAGTAGCCTTTAAAGCATTAGCATGTAAAAGAATCACATCAAAATTAGTCAGTGAATGTTTCCAAAATCTCCAAAACCTGGGGAAACACAACAACCTGATGATATCTTGGGTGCCAGGGCACAGGGGAATTTTGGGTAATGAGAAAGCAGATAGTCTGGCCAGAGGAGGATCTGCAAGACCATACAAACCTATACTGGGGTAAAAAAAAAATAGAATCCTCCATCCAGAATGGATCCNACAAATCTTACGCAACAATTCATAATACGCTTCAATCGCGCGTTCTCCTCCTCCGAGAGACCACCGTATGCCAAACAGCTATAATCGAAGAACGGAAGTATAAGGGAAGATATAAGGAGTTTGCGGGTGGAGAAAGGTAAGAGAAGCCAGGACAGACGAAACAGGCTGAGGGAGGCAATGGAATGGCGGGAAATTTGGGAAATGTGAGAATCCCAGGAAAGGTTTTGGTCAAAGACTACTCCTAGGTTTTTAACCGAAGAGCAGAAGGGTATGGGATGGTTATTTAGCAGGAGAGGTGGGATGCTGGGGAGGGAATTGAGGAGTTGCCTGGACCCGATAATTATGGCGCTGGATTTGGACGGATTGAGGATTAGGGAATTTTTATGGGCCCATTCGTTGATGAAGTTTAGGTCTTTTTTGATCTTGAGAGAGGCCGAGTGAAGATTGGACCATTGTTTTCAGCGGAAAACATCCTTTAAACTGATGTGTCAGGTTGTACTTGAAATTTTGAATTTTTTTTAATATATAGAGTCATTGGTTCAAGAATTCTGAAAAATTCTGCCAAGCCTTCTACATAGTATCCAATGTATTCCTGTATACTATACTACGGATTATATACTAACTATAGAACTACCTCCTAAGAAACATAATTTAAAACATATTTTCTATTTATTTTCCCACTTTTTCACGTAGTTGTTAGAGAATTTGGACGTTAATAAATAAATAATGCTGGTTCGTGCTAGAACAGGTTAATCATAGAAATCTCGTCTAACCAACAATGATGGATTAAAGCATGAAGGCCTATTTATCAAGGCTCTATTATTTGATGTTCGATATGCTGCTGAAATGATTTATTTCATACCTGTACAATTATATAATGACTTTGTTGTTCTAATGTATTTAAACGTTATGTATTTGGGTCGGGGATTGTTTTTTCCGAGCCGGCCGACTAGGAGGTGAACGACCCCACGAGATAAAGGGGTTGGAGGGTGCAACCCCGCCCTAATCACAACAACTGAAGTCCCGGGCTTTCGGTGGACTTATTTGCTCGCTTTGTTTTCCAATTTGAGCTTATAAAGAGACGGAAAATTGTTTTAAAAAACCCTCTGACGGGCGACGTTCTTGAAAGTTAAGTTTTGATGTTTGATTCTGTGTTTTTGACGGGAAATAGCGACTGAGATCAATCAAATTAGGAAGAAAACTCAAAAACTGGTTTAATTTTACAATAAAATCTCCAAAGATCACTTAATTTTTTTACTTCTTTTGAACTTTCAAGTCCCTTCCTTACTGAAATTGTCGATTCTTAAATCGACCACACCCTTTCAACTGTATTTGTGGTGAATTAAGTACAACTTTATTTCATTTTAACTTATGAATCAGAAATATAGAATGTTAACAAAAAATATTAAATCCCGACGCCCATAAAGGGAGAAAATTAAATGTGCCTTGGTAGGAAACAACACCCTGGAGGTTCCTTAATTATGAACATGAACATTTACATAAACAAAACAATTTAATTACCCTAAGCACCTTAGTTTTTCAGTTTTTTGATATTCTTAGGAATTCTAAGATAACTCTAAAGTTTGATAGATGTACGTCTCAGGTTAAAGTTAATAATCAATCATGTTGATTGTTACATAAATCCTAATTCCTAAAAAATTCACTAGTTTCGTGTAAGGAGGGAAAATTCAAAAGGTGGGGTTGAGATGGGAAGTTAGTGTCCGAGTGGATCGAGGTCACGATAGCTCAAGTGGTAGGGCAGCGGCTTATCTAGCCGAAGATCGTGGGTTCGAATCCCGCTCGTGCCATTAACTTTTTTATCTCAACTAAAAACCTTAATTAATTATAATAAACCCTAATGTTGATAGGTATGTTAATTTTAAAGTTAATCTTAGTTAGATTTTATTTTAATGAAAATAAATACATCCAATTTTAACTGTTTTTCAAAAAGGAAAATTAATATAATCCCGTTCGGTCCCCCTCGATTATCGATAATCTTTAATGACCTCCGTAAATATCGACTAAGCCCTGGGTTCCAGACCATTGTGTTTTGCCATCGTTATCAAATCACAGACGATTAAATTGTTGATACGTTTTCGAATTTACATAATAAGAGACCTGTTTCATTATTAACTGGATAAAGATTGGAAGAAAAAGTTGACTAGGAATTTTATGAAAAAATACGACCTCGAGGATATGGCTGATCAGTAAAATAAGTTGATAAGACCAGGCCTTTTTTTTCCAGGGCTTCAGGCGTGTAAGTGGTGATAAAGCCGGGCCGAAGAGGCTTATTTATGTAACAGATGTTTCGTACATTGCTGCTTTGAAAGAAAACGAAATCAATCGATCAATATAACAGAAAGGTTCTAATCCAAACAAAACCTTTCACACATGTCAGAATCATAAAATTCAGATAGAAAATGTAATATTTAAGGTCGAGTTTTCCCTGATCTCCGTGATAACTGGGTTTCTCCTATTTCGACAACAGCCAAGCTGCCCTCTGATTTCTGCCTACTTTTTTTACCCTATCTTCCTGAAATCGATAATCTTGAATCGTGGTTCTAGAAATTTCTACCATATAAACCAAAACTTTGTATATTTAAGTTGGAAGCACTTTCTTCAAGAAGACAAACAAACCCTGTTTACTTACCTATAGGTTCGTATAAAGTTCTGATCGCAGCAATGTCCTTTGCAACTTCCAATAAAGTTTTAACAAGTTACAATATGAAAGAAGAAATCATGATAATATCAAATAAAGTTTTGTGGTATAAAAGTCACTACAAAACTAGTTATGGAACTGAGTTCTGTGTTCTCTGAGCGAGCCCAAAGAGCGATCAAACCCAATTAAACAAGTTCATCTCTGTCTTTTATGCTGACATTCATCCCGTTAAAACGCTCATAAGATCTCACGGCCAGAGAACCGAGGAGGACAAACAGGTAAATTGGCCAAAACTTGAATATGCAAGGCCGTATAAAACCTGACCGTATTTATAATGTTGGAAGATTAGGTATAGGGATAAAAGAGGCGGTCACAAGGCCTTATGCACCTCCACCTGAATTCAATTGTACTCCTCTGTTTTTTATAACTCACTGGTCAGCTTCAGATTGTTAAGCATCCTCCCTACCTTGACAGCGGCTTCTTAGTGTAAGCTGGGAACACACTTACCCGTTGCAACGCTATGCGACGCCAATCCAAAGTCCAATTTTCCATAAGATTGTATTACCCCCGTGCACATCTGCCGGATGCTATGCAACGCTACCCTACTCTACGCTCTGCGATTCCCACTGTCCAGATTTTCGTCGGATATCATCGAGTACAGTCTAAGACAAAAGAACCGTACACTCATATTTTGATTTCAAACTATATGTATTATTGTCGTTATATTAATTACAACCAAATTAACCCGAGATAAAAAAAATTCATTAGTTGTTATTTAAAAAAAAAATTAATTTTTTTTATTTAGAAATCGTGAGATGCGGTCTGGTTTCAAAAAAACATTTTCTTTATCGTGCCAACGTTTCGATCATTATTGAGATCATCTTCAGGGCCTGGGATTTACAAACATTGTTTACATATAACAATTACATTTTGGATGTAAACAATTGGTTATATGTAAACAATGTTTGTAAATCCCAGGCCCTGAAGATGTTCTCAATAAAGATCGAAACGTTGACACGATAAAGAAAATGTTTTTCTGAAACCGCATCTTACGATTTCTAAATAAATATCGATTAACGGTCACTAATCACCACACATTAATTTTAATGGTTTGGTAAAAAATAGATCAAAACAACAGAATACCACTTTTTGCTATAATCAATTTAACTAACAATTTATTACATGGTTTTATTCATAAAATTTAAATAGCGATTTATTACAGGCGTCTGCTCATAAAATTTAACTAAAATTTATTACATCGTTTTGCTTGTTAAAATTTCACCATTTTCGTCGAAAAGCGTCAGAACATAACATTCATATTTTTTGCAGTTTATTCCAAACTAAGTATATGTAATTTTGTCGTTATATTAATTACAACATTCCTATTTAAATATAAACCAAATTAAAGGAGATCAAAAATTCATTAGTTTCTATAAAAATTATTTAATTATGATGGTTAGGAAGAAAATTTATTAAAACACCGGAATAACTTTGTTACGTAACAACAAGGTCAATCAACGCTGCCCTACTGGACCTACAGGATCAAGAGAAAAACAGAAGAGGAAGGGAGTCTTACNCCTTGTTGTTACGTAACAACTTTATTTAAAACAACTAAGTTTAACAAACAATTTATTACATGGTTTTATTCATAAAATTTAAATAGCGATTTATTACAGTGGTCTGCTCATAAAATATAACTAAAATTTATTACATCGTTTTGCTTGTTAAAATTTCACCATTTTCGTCGAAAAGCGTCAGAACAGAACATTCATATTTTTTGTAGTTTATTCCAACCTAAATATATGTAATTTTGTCGTTATATTAATTACATCATTCCTATTTTAACATAAACCAAATTAAAGGAGATCAAAAATTCATTAGTTTCTATAAAAATTATTTAATTATGATGGTTAGGAAGAAAATTTATCAAAACACCGGAATAACTTTGTTTAAAACAATTAAGTTAAACAAACAATTCATTACATGGTTGTGCTCATAAAATTTAACTAACAATTAATTACATGTTTTGTGATACTGATTGTCGTCGCATAGATGTGCACACCAGAAGTGACAAAGCGTCGGGTAGCATCTCATAGCGTTGTGTCGGGTAAGTGTGTAGGATCTTGCTTGCGGTTTTTCTTATTGCCAGAACCTGCACGTAAATAGACCTCACAGAGACATAAAATAATTCTGGCTCTTCAAATTTCACTAACAAATCTGGGAAGCACGAATGCTCAGCTTCAAAGTTGCAAGTCAAAAACTTATAGAAAATAAAAAATTTTTAAATACTGGATTAACAGAATTATATTTTATGCGAAAAAAAATCGCATGTCTTTAATTGAATCTAACAGATACCTAGTCTTTGTGCTGCGTTTTTTTTTAAATTGTATGAGCAAAGTAGTACTAATTTTAGTATTATTTTAGTTTTCACTGTTAGAAGTATTGACCTATTGACTGAGCTATTAAATATTGATAGATCGTGACAGTTTTTTTGCCAGCAATACAACGTAATGGCGTGCACTTAATAAATAAGTCATAAAATCTAAACTTCCATCTGACTCTCTTGTAAAATTTTATTTTGTTCAGTTGTGCCATTTTTCTTGTGAGTGTACGATATTTCATCACCCAATATCACTCCAGTTAGCTTTCTTTTAACAAATCATTTAACATAGAAAAACACTCCACCTATAGCTTCTCATCAGATTCAACCCAAAACTACATTTTTTTTTTTAAGGCGCGAAGTTTGTCATTAGTGTCGAAAGATATGAAACTCTTCCCTTGCGAAGAACAGTATACATTATACAGAAGTATGCATATTATACGGTATGCAGAAAATCAAAATATTGTAAATACTGAATTACCACAATTTATGTTTAAAAAAAAATTGAATGTCATTAATTGAACCTATTAGCATTCCTAGTTCTTATGCTGCGTTTTTCTCTTCATTGTAAGAGTGAAATAGTACTATTTTTAGAATTATTTTAGTTTTCAATGTTAGAAGTATCGGCCATTATTTTTTCCTCGTGAATACTCTAGATCAAGGTATGGTCTTACAGAAAAAAAGGAAAATCAGGTGTTACTGCCAAGCTTTCGACTTATTCAAAGGTCATCATCAGAGCCTGTAAAAATATCACATTATGAAAAGCAATTGTTAAATCAATTGTACAAATAAGATTTTCGTAATATGAAATTATGCCCTGAGATGACCATAACTTTCTTGCAAATATTGGCTCTCAGTAATTTAAGTTAGTTTATTTTCTCTAACGATAATGGTGGTGAATGAATGACGATGAGAGTATTAATTTATTTGTGATATTAACACGCCTAACAAACAAGCGCAAATATTTATTTTAAAAGCATAGTAGTACAATTGATTTAACAATTGTTTGTCACAATGTCAAATTAATTAGGCTCTGAGGATGACCTTTAAATAGGTCGAAATATTGGCAGTAACACCTGAATTCCTTCATGTTGGTTTAAAGTGTTCGTTTGATTTTTTAGGTTCATTTCTTTTATTTTTATTATTTATTTTATACATTCATGTATATTTTATACATTTATTTTATACAAAATCAGTGTTACTTTTAAGCTTTCGACCTATTTAAAGGTCATCATCAGTGCCTAATTAATTTTACATTGTGAAAAATAATTGTTAAATCAATTGTACAACTGTTTTTTTTTTTATTTTTTTTTTAAATTAAAAAAAAATTTTTTTTTTTAATAAGATATTTATGCTTGTTTGTTAGGCGTTTATTTTGGCTGTTACCATTACAAACAAATTGATTACCTTACAGTCATTCATTGTCCACCATTATCGTTAGCGGAAACAAAATAAATTAAATTACTGAAAGCCAATATATGCAAGAAAATTGTCGCAATTCAAAAAGGGGTAGTTTTTTGAAGGGTAGTACGGCTAGATTTTTAAATTTTTGTGTTTTCGCTTAGGTTTAGATGTAGACAGACAATATTGATGGTTCATGACAGTTTTATTGCCCACAACAATAATGTCGTGTACTTTATTCGTAAATAAAAAGTAAACTTTCATTTGTCTCTCCTGTAAAATTTTCTTTTGTTGAGTTGTGTCACTTTTCTTGGCAGTGTGCGAAATGACAATTAAAAACTTGAAAATTCCAAGGGCTTCGGATAATTTTTAGATTTTTTTCCGTCGCCAGCATGGTCTTTCTTATGTGTCGCTTCTACTTGACACTTAAGTCAAAATTATAATGTACTGCACTATGTACTTAATACGTTAGACAAAAAGTAAACTTTCATTTGTGTCTCCTGTAATTTTTTTTTGTTGAGTTATGCCACTTTTCTTGTCGGTGTGCGAAATGACAATTAAAAACTTGAAAATTCCTCCGGCTTCGTATTATTTTTAGATTTTTTTCCGTCGCCAGCTAGGTCTTTCTTATGTGTCGCTTCTACTTGGCACTTAAGTCAAAGTTATATTGTAATGTATACTAATACGTAAGTGAAAAATAAACTTTCATTTGTCTCTCCTGTAAAATTTTCTTTTGTTGAGTTGTGTCATTTTTCTTGTCGGTGTGCGAAATGACAATTAAAAACTTGAAAATTCCTCGGGCTTCGGATTATTTTAAGATTTTTTGCGTCGCCAGCATGGTCTTTCTTATGTGTCGCTTCTACTTGACACTTAAGTCAAAGTTATAATGTACTGCACTATGTACTTAATACGTTAGACAAAAAAGTAAACTTTCATTTGAGTCTCCTGTAATTTTTTTTTCCGAGTTGTGTCACTTTCTTGTCGGTGTGCGATATGATGAAGCATGTTGGAGAAAATTGAAAAGGAAACAATTTACGCCAAAAAAAGTTTCCTCTTGCTTTAATTAGTCCTTTTGCTTTAATCAAACGATCTTTTAGTTGCAATGGTAGTTTTGACGCAGAATCTATATCAAGATACTTCCTACTCTTCAAATAAACAAGACAGGGCGAGTTGCGATTCCATCAAGGACAACAAGATACACCAGGACACTTGATTTGCAACTTTCAAAAATTATTTAACTTTAAAGCCCGAAATTTTATGTAATCGGTTTCATGCTGTGCACGAAGGTTTTTAGTTAATAATAAGAAAATATAAAAAACGCTACCCCTTTTAAAGCGTTATGCTTTCAATTATGATGTATATCAGTCTTTTATGTTTTAAGACACAAAAGCGGATTGGATTGTTTAATTGCTATTCTAGCCCTTCGAAATTGTTGAAACATAAACATTAATGTGGTGAAAATATGAAAGCAATGTTTGATTTGGAACAATCTGAATGTCTTATTTCTTAGGAAAATGGCCGATACGCCTAATCGACATCACCCTGTGTCACGATCTCACCGTTTTTAACGTTTATTGGTTGTAGAACCCCACAAGCCCGCCGGTGAAGTTCAAACTTTCCGAGGAACACGCTTCCGCACCGACGCGGCACAAGTGATGAAAAAAAGCCCGAGGGCGTGTGTGATTGCGCTGTCACTGGTCGCGCGAAAGCTTTCGAAGGCGTGAAACATCTCCATGGCAACTTGATCGATAGAGGCCGCTGGCCCGTCGACTAAGGATAGCAAATACGTTCACCCACTTCCCTACTAACCATCATCTTCTTTCAAGGACGCCCAACCTACCATGATACACAAAGCTCAACTGCAGTCCGCTCTGAGCACCAGGTGGTAAACAATCGGACGAAACGTGATCCGGGCGACCCTTCCATTTTTCAAGCCGAACAAAACTGTTCCAGTCATTTGTGAAGTTGACAGCACGATAACAAAAGATTTATACTCGACAAAAGTACTCAATGACTTCATAGGATTTACAAAACGAAAAACCCCTGAAATTTCATGCGAGTCTGCGGGTCGATAGACCAATTGTTTCGAAGATACCCTTCATCCCGGTCTCCCTATCCTCGCAGATTTATTTTATTTTATTATTATTATGTTTTACGTCCAGTCGCTTTTTGGCATTGGACAGAAATCAACGAATGAAGATAGCGAAATACGGAAATGCGTCTAAACCAACAAAAAAATCTACCGAGATAGGCAGACCGGGATGATAGGCTACTATAAAACAATAGGAAACCTCATAGTAGGGTCATTTTATCAAATAAAAGTATTTATTAAGTCCTTGAAAAAAAACCAAAACGGAAAACAACCATCTGTCGTTTTATAGGCCAAAAAATTCAACATGACCTTAAAACAATAATAATTATTTTTTTCGTATTTGCCACCCTAGTAGTTCTGGGTACGAATCTCGCATTTCCATGAGATTTTAATTATGAGAAGGATGAACAAAAGTGTAGTAAAGTAGTCAGCAAGATTGTAGTTGGACTTCAAGTACTTTTGTTTAACACGAAGTGCTTTACTTCACTAAGGGATGACTTATGTTTAAAAAAGAAAAACGGGCAGTTTTTCCTGAATTATATTGTGAAGTTAGGCACTTCGAATCGCTTTATATTTGTTAAAACATAATTTGCTTAAACAAGCCCTTTTAACTCAAACATATTGTTACGTCGTGTTTGAAATGACGGACGCCGGTTTTAAAAGAGAAAACTGTTCCCGAGCTGTACTGTACACGTATTAGGCAAAAAACGTTTTCATTATATTGTAGAGCTAAAATAGCATTATAATTTATACCTCTAAACACACAAAAGTCTAAATTTATCGTACCGCTACCATTTTTACCTCTTTTCTTCTCAATCTTTTAAAATCTTTTCATCTCATTGCTCCTCTGCCTGTGGTAAGTTTAGTTTTATCCATCTTATCTAAACTGGTCAAAAATTAACAGGTATGTTGCCAATTTTGTAGTATTTACTTTCCCTAGCGTTTTTATATTATAATTAACATTCTGTATAATGTCCTTTGTTAGATAAAACCTTTGTACACTTGTAAAGCAGACTGCTAATAAGGTTGTCACTAATTTCATGAGGAATGTCACTCCCAAGATGCTGTAACGCTGCACTCAGTTGTTGGACGCCAACTGGCTATGGTTGGTGATCAAAAAGCCTTCTCTGCAACTCACCCCACGTGCTCAATGGGATTGCGGTCTGACAATGGGGGAAGGTGCAGATGGGAAATTCCCAGGTTTCCTGAACAATGATGAACAAGTCTGCCTCTATGAGGTCTGTCATTGTCATCCAGAAATCGAAAATCCGTGCCAAGGAGATACCGGTTTGAAGGATTCCTCGATAATGTCTTGGACATAACGGACTGCGGTGAAGTTGCCTTCGACAACACGGAGTTCAGTTCGTTTCCCAGTGTAAATACCAGACCATTACACTTCTTCCAAACTGCACTGAAGTGAGTACGAACTGGAGCATTGTACTCATCCCCTGTTCTCGGTAGACACTTCGTCGCCTGCTATCCCTATACAGACACATCAGTAAGCATAACAGCATTTTGATTTGTGGTCTCTTCTAGAATCTAGCTGCACCATATTCCCCTGAGTTGGGCTGCAGTTCTTCTCAAAGGGGCATACGATGTGAGACCACCTGAAAAAAGGCGTTGCCAAAACATCTTGTACTTCATTTAGGATCTGTCGGGCAATATGGAAAGGGTCTCGTCTTTTTTGGGGGAAATTCTGTACTCCCTTAGCGTCGGAATGCGCTGATCCATTGCCAGGTCTCCTATTGGCACTTCCAGTCTCATGGAATCGGGCTAAAACCTGGCAGACTACGCTCTGCGAAACGACAACTTCCTCTGCGATATCCACCGGTGACCTCGATGACTGATTTTCACAATAATATATTCTGTTTCAAGATGATGTCTTTCCATCGTTACAGAAAATAGAACTGGATTAAAACAGAGAAAGGACGAGAAAAGGTGTTTGCTTACAAAATGAATAATCTTCGTGTTTACTATTCTTAAGTAAATAAAAACGAGAATTGACATTTGTTTGTTTTTGGTTGGTATGTTCCATTTGGTTTTATCCAACTAACAATAGTGTATCGGTTAACCTAATTAAAATTAATAGAATAAAAATAAATTACCAATATCCATATTCATGTTTATGCAGTTTATATGTCACGTTTATTTTTTGATTTGAGAAATTTTTAAGGAAAATTATTTGAAATTCTTTGTACAACCTGGCTCTCTCTCTCTCTCAATTTTTTTCATATTTTTCACTCACTCACTCTACTGTCCATCTTTCTTTTTTTCTTCCCTATTTCTCTCTATCTCCCTCTCTCCATTTTTTCATATTTATCACTCACTCACTCTACTGTCTGTCTTTCTTTTTTCTTCTCTCTCTCTCTCCCTCTCTCTCTCTCTCTTTCTCTCTCAATTTTTTCATATTTTTCACTCACTCACTCTACTGTAAATTTTTCTTTTTTTCTTGCCTATTTCTCTCTCTCTCCCTCTCTCCATTTTTTCATATTTTTCACTCATTCATTCTACTGTCTATTTTCCTTCCCTATCTCTCTCATTCTCTCCATCATTTTTCATATTTCTCACTCACTCACTTTACTGTCTCTCTTTCTTCTTTTCTTCCCATCTCTCTGTCTCTTTGTACTTTACTCTTTCTTTTTCTGGCACCGTTTTCTCTCAATTTTTCCCATTGTTTTTCTCCCCCAACTATCACTTTCTTCATATTTTTATTTATTTCTATCTCTTTCTGTTCTTCATCCATTCAGAACAATTTATTCGAAATTACTTACGATACTCAGGACTTTGCATTCATAACAACTTTTCCCAAATAAAAAGTTCGTCATTCTTAAACTCTGTATTTAATTGGCCCATCTCTCATGTCGACCTTGCATAAATACTATCTTTTATTTACATGTCAATTATTTTTATGCTGTCGTCCTCTTTACATATTATTGAGATAAGTTTACAATTAATTCTCTTCTTTTTTTTCCATTTCAAACTCGTTTTAAGACACGAACTTATGCGTGTGTGATGTAAATCGTCGTGATGATAAAAGACGAAACAATTTCCGGTTCATGAAGCACAGCGATGTATTACTTTGACCGTTATTCCATTTTATAATAGTGGTTTATGATATAAGCTGTACATTTATCTTTGAATTTTAAATTTATGCTATGTTTTATCTGTCAATGAAAGAAAAACCTGATCTTTTCTTAGTTATATTTTAGTGCGGTATTAACGACGAAACGTGATCGTCGCTTGAAGCAACGGCTTTTCTGTTATTCAGTCCAATGTAGATTAAGTCGTTGACAAGAGGAGAAACGATTAATTGTCCGTACTTCCTTTTTTTCTATCTAATAAGATGTTCTTGCCTTGGTAGTAATTATCCTCTATTGTTACGTAAATTCAGCTAGTTTTTTATGTTTCTTATATTTAGGGGCTGTCTGAGCGCGATTAAAGTAAGCCGGGCTAAGTTGCATCAAGAATTTGGAATAGGCTGGATTCTAATACCATCACGTACAGCTCACAGAATGCCGAGGTTATTGGATGGGACGATGAAAGCTTCGGGGGTCTATTATTTTCCCCTTCCAAACACGAGACAGTAATTTTTAATATATTATAAATATTTTCTTATAGTAACAATTCCGAAAGGTTTTGGTGTACGTTAGGTCATAGGTCAACGATCAAGTTACCATTTGAATGAGAGTGCGTAAACTAGAAAGCTGGGATTAAGTGAGCACAACGGGTTGTTTTTCCAGGACTGTTCGAACCATGTGAATAAATATTAGAAAACAATGTAAATTTACAATTTCAAACTTTCTACGACCATTATTCTGCACACTCGGATCGGCCCGTTTTAAATACACATGTAGTCAAAATCAGCATAGCCCCGGAAAATGTTAATATCCAATATTCGCAAAAACGATTATTTGGAAATCGCGAGATGCGGTCTGGTGTGACGTAGGTTTTAGAAAAACATTTTCTTTATCGTGCCAACGTTTCGAGCTTTATTGAGATCATCTTCAGGGATCAAAGTGTTTGTTTTCTGTTTAAATGTGTCATTCGTATGTGTCGTATGGGGACTCAACACTACAGACAAGAATGACTCATCGACACAAAAAACACACACTTTGAGCCCTGATGATGATCTCAATAAAGATCGAAACGTTAGATAAAAAAAATGTTTTTCTAAAACCTACGTCACACCAGACCGCATCTCCAAATAATCATTAACTGACGATTACTAAACACTACACATTCGATAAATGTTAAAATCGTAAGAACATATTCTTACCGCCCAAAATTTAACAACTAAAAATTATAAGAATAAAACGAGGAAGGACCCAAAGATGGATAATTAAAAGTTAAAAAATATAATAATTAAAGTATTTCTAGCACAAGAAAAAAAGAGGTAAATCAAAATTTAATGAACTCAGATTACTGAATCAACCCTTGTAGATAGAAGGGAAGGTTTCGAGGTTTTTTCCGTAGAACCTTCTTCTTCGGCCCTACAGTAGGAAAGTCGTCGTCTTTATTTTAACCCCAAGCAGCATTAATTTTATAATAAAAGGAGGTAACAATATCATACACCCACAAGAAAAGTGTCACAAGTCGAAAAATTATACAAACCAATTATTTAGTTTTTTTATAAGTATTCAGGTGTGTGGTGCTCCAGGAAAAATGACACGACTGGAGGTGGACTTCCTAGGCAGCACAATGTAGCATTTTTTAATTTGCTGGAACTGTCACCATTTACGAAAAGTGGAATATCTTAGTTCGATGTCGAGCTTTAAAGCATCGGTGTGTGAAATATCTGTAAAAATGGCATTTACATCACGTGAACGAACTGATTCTAAATTTGTTAACAACCAACAGGAACGGAACTGCCATCAATGGTAATGAAGACCGTCAGTTTTCAAATTTCACCTCTTTGGTAATTACTTTAGGGCAAAGTGCTATGCATATAGGATCTTCTCGTTACTTTCCTATAACGAGAAGAAAAGTATGACCTGTTATACTGATAATTCTGGCTCTTCAATTTGACTTACAAATCCGAAAAGCATGAAAGTTCAGTTTTAATGTTGCAGGTCCAAAAGATACAGAAAATCGAAATATTGTAAATACTGTGTGATGTTTAGTGACCGATAACCACTCTCAACACGACTCACAAGAATCACCCGGAAAATAAACACTTTGAGCCCTGAAGATGATCTGAATAAAGATCGAAACGTTGGCACGATAAAGAAAATGTTTTTCTAAAACCTACGTCATACCAGACCGCACCTCACGATCTCCAAATAATCATTGTAAATACTGAATTATTGAACCTAACAGGGTTTTTTCTCTTCATTGTAAGAGCAAAATGTTACTAATTTTAGAATTATTTTAGTTTTCAATGTTAGAAGTATCGACCACTTTTTCACTCATATACACTCTAGGTATGGCCTTGCAGAAAAAAAGCAAGTTAAGTGTTACTTTCAAGGTTTCTACCTATTTAAAAATCATCATCAGGGCTTATCTTAATTTCACATTATGAAAAACAATTGCTAAATCAATTGTACGAATAAGTTTTTCGTAATGTGAAATTAGGCCCTGATGATGACATTAAAATAAGTCGAAAGCTTGGCAGTAACAACTGAATTTGCTTTTTTTCTTCAACATTGATCTAGAGTGTTCGAGAATTATTTCAGTTTAATTTCTTTTATTTTAATAATATTCTTAATTATAATATAGTTTTTCCATAATTTTTTAACACTGTTGTCTTTTTACATTTACATTAATTTGTGGTTTCAATAATTTTTTAATGTTTTCATTACAATATTTTTAATAATCAATAAACCTTTATTATAATAATTAATTCCGTATTTTAAATAACTAATTAGCCCTGACTCCAGGAGGAGAGCACATTTGGGTCGTAGATACGCCTTTTGGCTTCGGAAAATTTTGTTTTATGACCACTCCTCTTATTTTTAAAACCACTATCGTAAATTCCGGAAAATCTTTTAGGTTTTGTCATTATCCCAATAATAACAATTTATATTTTTTTCGAAATTTCACGATAAGGAAGTCCTTCTTGTAGAGTTTTTATTATTTGATATTTCAAAAATGTTGAAAATAGCTTCATACTGTAATTAAACGGATAAATCATAACCATTAATGAAAGGAAATATTTTCAATATGTAAGAAAAATAACTAAATTGATGATACCTGATAACAAATTTGAGACGAATTATTGAATGGTTTTTGCGAAATTTGCAATGAAGTAACCCGAGTCACAAAACTGTTCATCTGAAGACTTGTAATAAACTGGCTCAATTCAAAGGTATAAACATAAATAAAGATTATAAGGGTGAATGTCTGTTTACCAACAGTACAACGAACTCAATCCTATTGCTGTTGTCTGGATTAAAAAATACGGGATTGCAAACTAGAGATAATAGAAAATTGTTTACTGATGTGAACAAATATGTGAGTCACTGTATATTTTAAAAAAACATAGTTGTGTACGAATAAGTTTTCGTGATGTGAACTTAGGCCCTGATGACGACCTTAAAATAAGTCGAAAGCTAGGCAGTAACAACTGAATTTGCTTTTTTTTTCTTCAAGATCTTCATTGATCTAGAGTGTTCGTGAATTATTTCAGTTTAACTTCTTTTATTTTAATAACATTCTTAATTATAATATAGCTTTTCCATAATTTTTTAACAATGTTGTCTTTTTACATTTACATTATTTTGTGGTTTCAATAATTTTTTAATGTTTTCATTACAATATTTTTAATAATCAATACAAACCTTTATTTTAAGAATTAAGTTTGTTTTTTAAATAATTAATTAACCCTGACTCCAGAAGGAGAGCACATTTGGGTCAAAAATAATCTTAACAAAATTTACTGCAACAGTAATAAGAGTAAAATAGCACTAATTTTAGAATTGTTTTAGTTTTCAATGTTAGAAGTTTTGAAGAAAAAAGCAAGTTCAGTGTTACTTTAAAGCTTTCGACCTATTTAAAGGTCATCATCAGAGCCTATAAAAATTTCACATTTTGAAAACCAATTGTTAAATCAATAGTATGAATAAGTTTTTCCTAATATGAAATTAGGCCCTGAGATGAACTTATATTTCTTGCAAATATTGGCTCTCGGTAATTTAAGGTAGTTTATTTTCCCTAACGATAATGGTGGTCAAAGAATGACTGTGAGAGTATTAATTTCTTTGTGATATTAACACACCTAACAAACAAGCATAAATGTATACTTAAAAAAAACAACATAGTTTTACAATTGATTTAACAATTGTTTGTCATAATGTTAAATTAATTAGGCTCTGATGATGACCTATAAATTGGTCAAAAGCTTGGCAGTAATTCCAGAATTTGCTTTTTTCTTCAAGATCATATGTTGATCTAAAGTGTTCGTTTAATTATTTTAGGTTCATTTCTTTTATTTTTATTATTTACTTTATACATTCTTAATTATAATTCACCAGTTTTCGTAGTCCGCTTGACCAATTAATATCTTTCAATTAAGGTTTTTATTTGAGATAGAAAAGTAAGTGTCACGAGCGGGATTCGAACCCACGATCTTCGGCTAGATAGCCGCTGCTCTACCACTTGAGTTATCGGGACCTCGATCCACTCGGACACTAACTTCCCATCTCAACCCCACCTTTTGAATTCGAATCCCGCTCTTGACACTTACTTTTTTATCTCAACTAAAAACCTTAATTAATTGAAAGATCTTAATTATAATATTGTTTTTTCATAATTTTTTAACAATGCTGTCTATTAGCTTTTACATAATGTTACAGTTTCAATGATTTTTTTAAACGTTTTAATTACATTATTTTTAATGATCAAAACAACCTTTATCTTAATAATTACTAATTAGCCCTCACTCCAGGAGGAGAGCACATTTGGGTCAAAAATAATCTTAGTAAAAGTTACTTCATGGATATTTATGCTCGTTTGTCAGTTTTGTATGTTGTCTGTTACCATTACAAACAAAATTAATTACCTTACGGTCATTCATTGCCCAATCATTATCCTTAGAGCGAACATACTAACTTAAATTGGTGAAAAGTGTCACAACTCAAAAAAGGGTTGTTTTTTGAGGTAATACAGCTGGATTTTTAAAGTTTTGTGTTTTCGCTGATGTCTTGGATAAACGAAAGACAATATTGACTGATCATGACAGTTTTTATTGCCAACGGCTTGTGGATAATGGCGTGTAATTAATACGTATGTCAAAAAATGTACACTTCCATCTGTCTCTCCTGTAAAATTTTCTTTTGTTGAGTTATGCCGCTTTTTTTGTGGATTTATAATGTGAAATTTAAAACTTGAAAATTACTCGGGCTTCGGATTATTTTTAGATTATTTTGGCATCGCCAGCATGGTCTTTCTTAACGTCTATGGTATACCACCATTCCCAAGTTTCTGTAAATGTGAAACTGCATTCACTACAACTTGTTAATGATTTTCTGCTGATTTATTGTACCATGGGTCGTTTAAATATCGCTGGCATATTTATAACCGGTAAAAAAGAATCTTTTGGGAATAATTAACGTCGCATGGCGTGCACGCAAACGGGACACAACTTATCTCATTACTTTAAGCGGAAGCATTTAAAAAAATAACGATTTATTTTTATATATTTTTACATATTAAAGATTTCAGTTACAATCAACTTTATTCTTTTTTGTTCCAGGCTGGTGGTTTTGGTGATGCTGCTAATTGTCGGGGACTTGAAAAACGGAGTCCCATGCGCGTATTGGCTTTGGCTGATATGCGTTTCCTACGTCGGCGTCCTCGGTATGCTCTGCGTACTCGACGGATCCTTGTCCCTATTGGCGACGAGAGGCGGCATACTTGACACCCATCCACGTCGATTCGTCAAGTACATCATGTACTTAACGCTACGTGAGTTTACATTAACCTCTTTAACATATGAATCTTTAATAATAAAATATTATATTGCTTAAAAAAAAACCTGCTGATGAGATTATGGTCAATTCTCGCTGTTTCGGACTATCAGTTGTTTGCATTTCTCAATATTCTAATTACACCTAAATAGTCAAATCTGACGGAAGAAGAGCCAGTGCTGCAACTTTTAATTATTTAGTTAAAACTAGGATAAGGTTCGTGTAGGAGGTCAAAAGATCATTGCGGGTTTAGACTTCGTGGATCCTGGTGGGACATTGAAAAAAGATCTTAGTTGGATCGCTTGAAGTGAAAATGTGTTCGATAAGATCCTCCAGATATGTTATATGGCCAAGCACTTTGGATGGAAATGATCTGATTGGATTTTGTAAGGTTTGGCCGAGGCCCACAGCTCGACTACGTAAGTCAAACCTGTCTGAAGGATGTTTTGTAAACGGTTAGCTTGTTGTTTATAGTTATTGTAAAATCCGCCAAAAAAAACCCGTTTTAATCCACGCATTTTGTTGTGTTCTTGTATTTTTAGCATAGTATATATGTGCCACGTAATGCAGTACAGGTTGCATGGCATTACCATGTTCTTTCACGATGGTATGGTATGGTCATAAGGATAGTAGGAAGCGGGGTTTGAGCTCCCAAAGCACTGCAGCCTTCTGGCTTATTGTACCTTCCTAGTTCCTTAGTTCAGTGCAACAGACTCGATCCTTCTCCTTAGAAGTATCAGGTCATTGACTGTCGCTGCTACAATTTCATTCTCTAAGTTTTTTCGTATGTTAGGTTGCATCTCCATTGAGCTGTTGCTTTACATTCGAAGATGAATTGAGTGGCGGCTTCTTCCTTCTCATTACATAACCTGCAGATGGGATCTAGTTGTATATACCCATGTTGTGTAGATGTTTTCTCAGATGCCAGTGACCGGTTAGTAGGCCTACTACTCCTCTGAGTTTGGCCCTCTCCAATTGCAGCAATGCTTTTGCCAGTCTTGGGTGAGGGTTGTTGCACCATAAGTTTACTATGTCTAGCACTGCTAGAGTTTATCCTCTTCTCCTTTTGTTTTGTTTGGATCCATTCTGCGATGGAGGATTCTATATTTGTCTTTGTTAGCCCAAGTATAGGTTTAGGGCCTTTGTATAGTCTTGCAGATACTCCTCTGGCCAGAATATCTGCTTTCTCATTACCCAAAATTCCCCTGTGCCCTGGCACCCAAGATATCATCAGGTTGTTGTGTTTTCCCAGGTTTTGGAGATTTTCGATGCATTCACTGATTAATTTTGATGTAATTCTTTTACATGCTAATGCTTTAATAGGCTGCTTGGGTTTGCATCAATGAGGATTTTTTTGTCAGTGTAACCTATTTTAAGATTTTCCAGGCACAAGCATTGATGGCTCAATCAATTGATGGCTCGGCACTGCTTGAAAGACCGAAGTGTACTTTCCTAATGAGTTTGATTGTATACAGTAAATTTATACAGTAGTACTTAGTGTTTTGATGAAGTGCATAGTCGATAATGAGGCCTAGGTGTTTTTTATTGCCTTTGTTGCTTGGGTAGAGTAATGTGTAGACAGTATTGCGCTGATCCACGTAGCTTGTAATATAGGCAGTGTAGATTTTGTGAAGGATCGGTCTTAGTTGGGGGACATCAGCTTTGATTGGCATTATGCGTGAAGAATCAAAACTTTAAACCAGTAGTCTGAGATGTGACAGTGGATAGTTTTTAACTTGAAAAGGAGGCCGGATTTTTCTAACGTCGATAAATTTAGCTGAACATCGAATAACCTATCGATTTTTCATTTTTTAGTTAAATTCACCCGTCCTTTCATCGCTCTTAATCACTTTTTTCCTCTATACATTTTTTAATGTAACGCTGTAACATCTCCAACATGTAAATGAAATGCTTCAACGTTATTATTTTGTATTTTCCATTTAATGATGGAACAAGGCAAGCCTTCATTTTTATATTTCAGATAAAACACTTCAAGAAGCTAAACCGATGTTAAAACTAACAGGAAAGCATAATGTTGGGAAGTTTTAACCACATTAATAGTGATAACTGATAAGAATCCTATCAACTTCCGTAATGAAGCTGACAGACCAAAAATGCGAGATAGGCTCAAGAGGGAATTTGAAAAACGATGTATCAACTACGTTTTTACCCTATAATAATAATCTGGATCTCGGTCTGGATGAAAACGAAAATTCAATTGTTATCAGCCAAGTTTCTTAAGGTCATCATTTGGTCCTATATTAATTATAAATTATAAATGTATGTTTGTCCAGTATAACAACACAATATCAATATAACAACACTGAGAGGCAAAAATGTGGACACCCTCCTTTTTTTCGTAAATACTGGCTTTCGTTATAATTTTTTGGTTTATTTGATATTTTTAAAGAAAAATATGACATATAGCTAAATAAAAGAATTAAACTGGGTAAAACAATTTTACCAAAAATTCTTTTCAATTAATTAATCTTGAAGTAAGGTATTGGTTGAGATAAAAAAGTCAGTGTCATGAGCGGGATTCGAACCCATGACCTTCGGCTAGATATGCCGCTCATCTACCACTTGAGCTATCGGGACTTCGACCCATTCGGACACTAACTTCCCATCTCAACCCCACCTTTTGAATTTTCCCTCCTTTTTGCCGTTTTTCAAATGTCGTCTAATCTATTTGATTCCCGGCGGCAAATAAAATGGCCACGAAAAGCTTTAGTGAAGTATACTTCATTTTGCTTATTAAATCCATTAGGTTTTGTGGTCCGATTGTCCACATAAATTCTTTTCAGTTAATTAATCTTTAAGTAATTGTTTGAGAATATCACGATTGCTCAAGTGATAGAGCAGCGGCGTATCTACCCGAAGGTCGTGGGTTCGAATCCCGCTCGTGGCACTGACATTTTTTATCTCAACCAATACCTTAAAGATTAATTAGTTGAAAAGAATCCATTTGGTCAATGGAACCACGAAACCTAATGGATTTACTAGAAATGTTGCTATGGAAACAAAGAAGAAAATGCCCAGTTCAGAACGTCGGATTTCCTCCTCTTGCGTTGACCACCTTTGCATTCAACGTGGCATCGATCTTATGATGTTTTGAATATACTGCTGACTTATATTTTCATACTCCACTACCATTCTTAATTCCTGGAAATTCTTTGGCATTATTGGGCAATTTTTTACTCTATTTGACAACTAGTCCCAAAGATGTTAGATATGATTTAAGTCGGGAGTACATATGGCCACTGCAAACAATAAATTGAAGCCCGTTTCATGCAGTAACCAAGCTGTGCGAGGTCTAGCATAAATATAAAACCGTCGCCGGTTAGTGGCGTGTAATGGTATGTATGGTATGGTAAAAAGGATACTAAGAAGCGGGGTTTGCGCTCCCCAGGCACTGCTGCCTTCATGCTTATTTTACCTTACTAGTTCTATAGTTAAGTGCAATACACTCTATCCTTCTCCGTAAAAGTATCAGGTCATTGACTGTCGTTGCTGCAATTTGATTCCCTAAGTTTTTTCCGTTCGCTAGGTTAAATCTTCATTGAGCTGTTGCTTCGCATTCGAAGATGATATGGGTTGCTGTTTCCTCCTCCTCATTACATAATCTGCAAATGGGATCAACGTTGTATATGTCCATGTTGTGTAGATGTTTTCTTAGATGCCAGTGACCGGTTACTGGTCCTTCCACTCCTCTGAGTCTAGCCCTCTCCAGTTGCAGCAGTGATTTTGCCAGTCTTGGTGAAAGTTGTTTCATCATGTTTACTGTTACTAGCACCGGTAGAGTTTATCCACTTCTCCTTTTGTTTTGTTTGGATCCATTCTGCGATGGAGGATTCTATATTTGTTTTTGTCATCCCAAGTATAGGTTTGGGGCGTATGTATGGTCTTGCAGATCCTCCTCTGGCCTTGTGGCGTATAAAGAACAATTTCTTCTGATAACAGTTCTTCACTGTATGCGCAGTTATTAGAAAACCCTCGATTATGATCATGTTTGTACCTTCCATAGAAATACCTGCCCAGGTCATAACGTAACCACCTCCATAGCTTCCCCGGGGAGAAAATGTTATATATCGCTCTCTGGTTTATTTCCAAACATTCTATTGGCCGCTAGAAGACTTCAAACAAAACCTTGGCTCATCCGAAAACAAGATTTTAGTTCAATATTGCTCAGACCAATTGATGTGATTTCTTGCGAAACCGATCTGTGGCTTGCCAGAAGTTCCGAACCAATGGCAGGCCTTCTCGCAGGTAATCCAGCTTTTGAAAATCGGCAGTGCATAAACTGACATCGAAACAATAAAACGATCATGTCTCTGAGATGTGACACGATGTCGACCTGAGTCATGCTTTTTTGAGTAACCTCCGGAATCTTAGTAGCGACCTAGGCCACATTCGCTTGACTTCCACCTTCCAACAATACCATGATTCTTGCCGAATCTGCATCTCTCACAATCATCACTCAAACAAATTTGAAACTTAAAAATAGTACAACTTTAAAAAAACTCAAAACACCGGAACGTTAGAAAAAAGCTTTATAGATAAACCAACAAAGAAGAGACTGTCTATTCGAAGATTTATTTACAAAATATTATAAACACAATTGGGAGTTTTTATCTGTGTTTTATTTACCTCTTATTTTTTAAAACGGACCAAATAAGATAATCAATGAATTGAAGATTATCTAAGAGATAAATTTAAAAAATTGCCTCTCAGTGTTTATTACAAAACAATCTCAAATATGTCTACAGTTTGTAACAGACGTCACTACGCGACATACGATCCAAACTTACACATACTTACAAAAATCAATGTATACCTATGTGGACTCTGGGCGTCGGCCAAGCAACTCTTAACACATCCAAAGGTGCCAATCGAAAATCAGAAGAAAATTGTTAACCCTTCTTATTATGTATCAAACCCACCCTTCACCGACACCTTAATATTCCCTTTGTTCCAGAAGTAACGAAAAGCTATCACCAAAAATTCCATCACCTTTCCACTCATCCCACTGCCTTCGCCCGTCAGCTCCACTACCAACCTTGACACCCTCATCGTCGACTGAGACGCCGATGGCCACGTGATGCGCTACGTAGTGACCAAGAAAATTAAAAGGGGTCATTATTTATTTCACCTAAAGGAGGATCACCATACGGTGATTTCTTCTCACAAATTTTTCATGTCAATTGTATTCTTACGTTGCTTGATAATTTTTTGAAGTCGTGAGGAACAGTCAAGAATGAGGCAGTTTAGATTTTGCCGTTATTTCGACCTTTATCGCGGCCATCTTCAGTGCCTTGGTGCATTATAAAACAAACGTTGCCTGGAAAAATTACAATACAGGTGTACATATAAGTAGGTTCAAAATATATTTACATCTCTATTGTCTTGTAATGTCACGAGCAGAAAATTTACGCGGCTGGAGGGTTTCTATGTGTTTCTCATGCGTTCGACAAAGTATGGCATGAGAGATTATTGTACAAAGTAAAATTTAATTATGTAATCATACCTTAATGAGAGATTTTTCGTAATAAACCGGGGTACGGAGACATCTGAGATGGAAGAAGTGCTTGCAGGTGTGCCACAAGGGTCAATATTCGCTCCGCTATTGTATACAATTTTTACTTGTGATGTGCCCACAAATGAAAATACACTTACCACCGGGTTACAGCTTCTTTACTGCGGCTGCACGTACGTTGGCGGTAGCTCAGTGGTGAAGGGGGGGAACGTGTTGAAGGGAAAGACAAGTGATGGAGGTGAAAGTTTATTTATTGGTGTTACGTTGAGCGCCACGGTATTTTTGGGGAAGGATAAATACCGAAACCAGGGGATAAAAAGGAAAAGAAGAGTAGAACAATAGGAAGAAAGGGAAAAGGAAGGTTAGCGATGTAGCGCTTCTGGCTTTCTTCTTTCTGATGGCGCTTTCAACCATGGTTATGATGGGAGCTAAATGATGAAGTTCTTCCTGCTTCTATCCAAGTTAACACAAGCAAGATATCAATGTATTATCTTACTTAGGGTTTAAAACTACGATTGAAAAAAAAGAATACACACTATTCTATTTACAAGTACATAGACAAATCCTTTTAAATTAAAAGCTAACAAAAGGCCGAAACTTATAGCTAATGTCTCTAGTCCAGAATTATCAGGCCTGATAAGAAATTGGAAATGTACCAACTCTCGGGATTACTCCTCACTTGCCGGGATCAGCCCCTTCCTCTTCGTAGGAACTCTTCGATCAGCCCGACTAGGTTCACAAACCACACACACACACATACACATACATTTAAAAAAAAAATAATATTTCCTTTTCCTCGGGAGACCACCTCTTCCTCGAAACGTCTATATCCAACTGACTCTCCTTGCTTTTTTCTTTTTTTTTTCCAACTCGGACCCAGTGCCCTCCCGATCAGGATCTTGCAGGCCGCGAATTGCTTCCTGCTTCTCGCGCTTCCCTTCTCGGTTCGTCCCGCCAATATTTAAGCTTTATTAATTTTTTTTCCAGAGAAGAAGGAAAAAATGTAATAACAGATGACACCGCCATATTAACAAGTCATCCCTCTTCTACACAAGCTTCACTTTTGTTACAAAACCAAATATCAACAACGGAAAATAAACTTTAACCCCTCGAAGCCACAACGTATCACCTTTAACACTCCGTCATTTTTTTTCTCCATCTTTATTTTATTTTAAGAAACAAATACAATTGTATGCCCAGTGACCCCAGGACAATACCTTTATTCACCACGCAATTTATTGGCAACTTTGTTGTCATTGGTAGTCATATATATACACTATACACTGCTGGGGAAAAAATTAAAAAAAACCCTACGACTAATATTTATTGTGATACGTGTCTAGTCTATGTGTAATATAATGTATGAATCCCTAGTGTATTTAATTAATTAAATAAATAATAAATATAAGCACATATAAAATAAACATAAATACGTACATAATACATATGTACACACACACACACACACACACTTTTTTATAACAAAACATAGAATAAATAGGTAGTAATAAATATATACATAAATACATGAATAAATTAATTATATACAAACAAATAAAATAAATTAATTAAAATAAATAAGTTAATTAAATAACTAAGTTAGGCGTTAATAAATTTAAGCCTCGCCTTGAGTTCCCATAGGGTTTTGTGTTTGGCTCTGGGTGCACTTTTTTGTCCGATGTCTTGAATTAATCTTAAGGCGTTACCAGGACTTCTATCAAAAAATCTTTGACAATTTGTTTCTATGAACTCGCGCAGAAATTGCCTTCGGGGTTTGTGTGGAGTTCATCTAGCTTGGTTGCTAATGGGCTGTTATTGCATAACCTTAGGAACTTATTTTGGGTACTTTGCAGCTTTTTATAATTAGTGTTACAAGTTAAGCCCCAATCAGCGCATGCATATGTCAACACTGACCTTACTATGGTTTTGTAGATGAGGAACTTGTTTTGAACTCTCAACAGGGACTCTCGACACAAGAGTGGAAAAAGTATTTTTACATGTTTTTCCTTTTTGTATTAGTTTATTGATATGAGCTGTAAACGTTAATTTAGCATCTAGCCGAACGCCGATGTACCTTATTGAGGGAGACCAGTTAATTTCTTTACCATTAAGATGAACTTTAAGGTCTACAGTTAAGCGTCTTTTCGTGAAGAGTATGGCTTCAGACATACTCCTGTTCACACTTATTTTCCACCTCGTAAAGTACCCGATAGTCCTCTCCTCTGCACTGCTAAATCGGTTCACTATGGCACTCACCCTCCATGATGACGTGTAGAGCGCGGTGTCATCAGCGAACAGGGCCAGTTCTAGGTTTACAGGGTTTTGGGCATTAATATAAATGAGGAACAGAGGAGGTCCCAGAACAGAGCCTTGTGGTACTCCAGCAGCCACATTACCAACCCGTAATTCTACGCCTTGAATTGTTATTACAAACTTTCGTCCGGTGAGGTATGAGTCTACGATCTTGTCTAAGTATTGAGGAAAGCCCATCTTGATAAGTTTGAATATTAGTCCAATATTAGTGTCAAATGCTTTGTTGATGACTAGGAACAAGGCGCCTATATGTTTTTTAAGGTTGAAGTTCCATGATATGTGTTCAACGAGTCTGCATAGTTGCGCTAGACAAAGCTAACTGTTCAACTTACATTTGATAAAAGACTAGCTTGAAATTCATACACACGATTAAAAAAACAGACACTCAACGAACTATTTAAAATGCTTTACCTATTTAACCAACAATCAAAATTACTATTTTTTTTTTTTTTTTTTTTTTATTACCATCTGTATATGTTTATACATTTTGTAATTTTGTGACTTATATACACAGCACAGTTCATTTTGTCTTGAGGGGAGAGTGCAGCCATCGCTGCTCTCCCATTTTTCCGAGGGCTATTCCTTGGTGAGGAGGTCCCGGGGCCATCTCCGNAGTTGATGTGGAGGCTGAGGCTAGCGAGTCGCATGATTGTATTGATTGGCCAGCATTTTTTTCGGGTGATGAGAGTACACTTACTCGGTGTGGCTTTTTTCTGGCGTTTGGCGATGGGGGCTGTGCACCACCAGCAGAATGCGGCCGTTTCGTCCTTGCCATCTTTTGGTGGTGGAAACTGTCTCCCATATAGGGAGATTAATTAGAGACAGGAATTAGGAAGCAGTGATAGTGAATTTTTCAATAAAAGGAGGTTGTAGAAAAAGATAAAATAAAAGGAAAGAAAGAAATAAAACAAATCCACTCGGGCGTTCTGTTGGTAAACAATTGCCCGTGAGATGCGCGTGTTTACCAACGGTGGGGTGATAAGCTGGACAGGCTGCTTTCCTGTCCGTCCGCTTTCCTATTAATTTAGTAAAATTCACTCACTCGTTATTGTCAAGTTCCTTGCAGAAATTTCTCGAAACTTGACGATGATTTGCACGAGGAACACGACTCACTGTGTCCTCGTTTTTGGGCGAATCCGACTCAAATAACTCTTGAAATAAGTTGTTTAGATGAGCTGTGATAAACACGTCCTTACTGTTCGAGATCTCTTGCCTCACTCAAAATTACTATTAAAATCAAAACTTTAGACATATACAATTCACAAGTTTTCGTGGTCCGCTTGACCAATTAATATATTTCAATTAATTGTTAATTTAGTTGAGATAAAAAAGTCAGTGTTACGAGTGGGATTCGAACCCACGTCCTTCGGCTAGATGCGCCGCAACTCTACCACCTGAGCTATCATGACTTCGAACTTTAGACGTATACTTACACAGACCTATTTGGATGTACGGGTGCCAAGCTTATGGATCGGCCAAATATTCCAATATTCCAAGAATACAAAGTTTTCAATCCAAAATTTTTAGACTGCTTGTTTCTGCTCCTTTTTACGTAAACAATAACACACTTCAAAGAGATCTTCTCTTGCCAATAGATTTTTCATCCATCAAAACATATTACAGGCGTTTCCATAGTAAATTACAAAATCACACTAGCATAGAAATATGATTACTCCATTTCTGACAATTACCACGTAAACCTCTGAAAATAATTTTTCAATTAATTACGATTTTTAGTTGAGATAAAAAAGTCAGTGTCAGGAACGGGATTCGAATCCACGACCGCTAGATACGCCTCTGCTCTACCACTTGAGCTATCTTGACCTCGATTCACTCGGACACTAACTTCCCATCTCAACCCCACCTTTTGAATTTTACCTCCTTTTTGCCATTTTTCGAATCCCGCTCATGACACTGACTTTTTTATCTCAACTAAAAACCTTAATTAATTGAAATATATTAACTCGTTAAGCGGACCACGAAATCTAGTGAATCTGAAAATAATATTGATAATAGACCACTTAAATGATTAATATCGTTTTATTAATCCAGGACGGTTGACAGTGGGGGTTCTCTATATCGCCCATAATGCCACAAGCATTAATTGAAATCCAATATGTTGGTTGTATATAATACATGTACATTTACATTAGATAAAAATAAATGAAGTAAAAAAAGAAAATGCTTTCAACGTTCGAAAAGTCAAATTTATGCCTACTTGAAATTGAATGTTTTGATATTCCGGTGCCAGTTTTGGATTTATTGCCACAATCAGAAACATGACCGTGCCAGTTGTTTTAAAAAGTTTAAATAAAAACGAGTCGAGAGGAAATATTAAAGTCAATATGATGAAGGCGTGAACGATAGTCGTTGACCGCCAAACATTATCCTTGATTAACGTGGACCGGTTATTAATAACCCTGACAGGCAAGTGGTACTTTATGCGATTAGGGGTGTAAAGCAGGATCGGGCTAAAAGGTACGTCATCACCGCCCAGGCGGACCAAGTTGCGCAAATCTATCGATTTTGGAATACTGTAAATTAGCTTGTTGAACACAAAAAGTGATTAGTGCATGAGCCAAACAGACGATTGTCCCACCTGCCCCGTCCAAACATAAATAACATAGACCTAGACCTCATTGGGTTCTTGCCAAAAAAATCACATTGCATTAAAAAAGAACACCATTTAAGTCGTTGTTCACGTAACGCAGACTGAAAGTTAAAAATTCTTCTTATGCCTTGTGATGGTTAAACATTTCTTGGTAGTGTTATGATACCAGATAGGAATTTTTCTGACCGTATATGAGCAATAAGGCAGGAAAACACGGATTTAGCATATTGTCTATGAATAAATTAACAAGAAGAGGCTTAAGGGTCACAGATTTCATTAAAACTTTTTTTGTTAATACTAGGTCAAAAAATATTAGACAAGGGTGAGAGGGTTCTTGCAAATGGAGCCTAGAAGCTAAGGATTAAATATTTTAAGTACATTCACTAGTTTTCGTGGTCCGCTTGACCAATTAATATCTTTCAATTAATTAAGGTTTTTAGTTGAAATAAAAAAGTCAGCGTCACGAGCGGGATTCGAACTCACGAACTTCGCCTAGATACACCGCTGCTACCACTTGAGCTATAGTGACCTCGATCCACTGGGACACTAACTTCCAATCTCAACCCCACCTTTTTGAATTTTACCTTCTTTTTGCCATTTTTCAAATGTCGAGATATAATCGACAAATGAAATGGCCACGAAGAGCTTAAATGAAAATATAGTTCATTTAAACTTATTGAATTCACTAGTTTTCGTGCTCCGCTTGACCAATTAATATCTTTCAATTAATTAAGGTTTTTAGATGAGATAAAAAACATTTATCATTTATCATCATAGCATTCATTTATCTTTACAAATCATACCAAATTAGAATACTCCGCGTCGTAGAAGAATTTTGCTTTTATGTTAACCAACAATAAAATTAATACAACAAAAAATGTTTAACCCATAAATAACTATTTATGTTCATTCAATTAAATTTTTCTTTAATAATAAAAATAAGTAATAAATTTACTTATATTAATGACTGATTTTATTTATAATTTTTATTAATATTTTAATTTTATTTAATATTGAATTTCCTCTTTGGCAAGAAAATGGGTGTATAATGCTAGAAATATGACAGTGAGGTCAAATCCAAATTCTGTCCATTTTCTGAAGAATTCCGCACAGATATTTTTTCTCTATTGGATATATATAATATTACTGAATTGCACTAATAAACACCAAAATGCTGGTCTTTGCTTGCTAACAAACCCAAGCAGTCTTTGCTGATAAGTGAGAATTTGAGCAAGTAGAACGGTGAAATAAATATTAAAATACAAAATTTCAACCTTCAAAAGTTTCAACTTTCTGACAAACAATTTTCTTATTTTGTGTTTTTTCTTATAGAAATCTTTTATATATTTTTAGGCTATATCGTTAAAAAGTTCCTCTACTTTCAAATGGTATGTTTGACGTTAAAATATCCTTTTAGCCGTTTTTGAATTATATATTTAGGGGTCTCTAGAGGTGCTAAAACGAAATTTTATATTAGTCAATTAAGGTTTTTAGTTGAGATAAAAAAGTCAGTGTCACGAGTGGGATTCGAACCCAATATCTTCGGCTAGATACACCGCTGCTCTACCACTTGAGCTATCGTGACCTCGATCCATTCGGACACTAACTCCCGCACGTGACACTGACTTTTTTTATCTCAACTAAAAACCTTAATTAATTGAAAGATATTAATTGTTCAAGCGGACCACGAAAACTAGTGAATTTAATAAGTTTAAATGAAGTATATTTTCACTTAAGCTCTCCGTGGCCATTTCATTTGTCGCCGAGAATCAAATAGATATCACGACATTTGAAAAATGGCAAAAAGGACGTAAAATTCAAAAAGGTGGGGTTGAGATTGGAATTTAGTGTCCGAGTCGATCGAGTGGTAGAGCAGCGGTGTATCTAGCCGAAGATCGTGGGTTCGAGTCCCGCTCGTCACGCTGACTTTTTTATCTCAACTAAAAAACCTTAATTAATTGAAAGATATTAATTAGTCAAGCGGACCACGAAAGCTAGTGAATTTTATATTAAATTCACGAAAAAAATGTATGACCTAGTTTACTTGAAAAATATTTGGTTTTTAGAAATCTTTTGGATATTGATAAACTTTGATAGTTTTTCCTATATTTTTATTAAAATCAACATAAAAAATATTGCAAACGAATATATTGACACAGTAGATTTGATCAAGTAGAACGGCGAAATAAAATATTAAAAAAAAGAAAATTTCAACTTTCAAAACTTTTTTGTGCGAAACCGGACCTATTCACAAGAAATGGCGTATTCGCGTCCAATATTTTGGAGTGTAGCATCACCAAAAAAAAGTCCAAATCCGTGTCACACCAACCTGGTCGTCCTCTTGTAAGGCTTGAAAATGCATTTCCAGTCCAAAATTATACTATAATGAATTCCACTTTAAAGTAAATGACAGTGAAAACTGTCTAACGAAATTAAATCTGATAAAATAATTTTTTTTATTACTGAAGGCCAGAATGATCAGAAATGACAAGTTTATCACCCAGAAGACCTCGATAAGAAATATCAACCTTGTTTTTTTTATGCTTTAAAGTTTGAACTTTAATTGTGGTGTTTTACCAATCCAGTTTAGTTTAATTAAGTCCCTCAAGACAGCAGAATTAGGCCTTGTACCTCGGTTTCGTCCTTGGCCACAAAAAAGCAGGCCGACAATTCAGTGAGAAACTGACATTCCTGATTCACTTTTTACCAAATCTTAAAAATTTGAAGGTGAAGTTAGTTACATCAAGAAAGTTACAAATCGGTCCAGGTTTATTGCGAATGAAATTTATTTTTAGAAAAATTGAATTTGGATTGGGTTACAATTTTTGAGACAAAACTAAATTTAGTTATAATAAAAAAAAACCTTGGTTTTTCAAAAATGTGACGAATTTAAGGAAAGAAATCAAGTTCTGGGTCGAACTTTTTAAGTCTGTTTGTCCGTTGTGATGAGTAATGCCCTCCATGGCGACGAACACGTTCATCAATAATATTTATACAAGAGCTATGTTTAGCATAATAAATTCTAGCATGAAATGTTCATGCTTTTAAAAATGTATAAGAAACTAAACAAACTGTCGTGATCCATCAATTTTGTACAATTGACAGGTAAATTATAGAACTTAGAATCAACCTACCTTATCCAGGAACTGGAAAGTTTCCATAGATAAGCTCGTCAAAAGGAAAACACAAAATATAAAATAAAACTTGTAAACAACCAACGAATTTTATTTCAAAATGGACTTTTTATTGGAAATAAAGTGTCACAATATTATCGTGTTGATCCTGTCCTTAATGTTTTTGCTGTTCCTTTGATAAAGAGAGACTTTTGTTACTTTTTTCCTCGATGAAAATTGTTTAAACATCAAAAAATATTTCGCGAGAATGCCAGGCCAATTATTGTTTTCTATATTTAGATATCCGATTTCCGACTTTTATCAGTAATAATTTCCTTTGAGATAAAGCGCTTGGGAACGCCGGGAAGAGGAATGATTTTTATAGAAGCTCACAGTCGATAAAAGGAGCAATCAATAAAACAAATATAAACAGTAAATAAACAAATAAGAGTTGTTTGTTGCATACGCTTATTTACAGTTGACTCACTCCTTTTCATCACACAATGTTTGCAAATATGTGAAAAGCACACGTTAAATTGATTTCGAATTTGTTTTTAACGTTTTCTGTTTTCTTTTCAGTGATGATGTTGTTCGAAATGGTTATTCTTTCCTTTGGTGTGCATTGGTTGGTGTACAATTACAGGACATGCCCTATTGAGGGCTTTAAGCAAGTATTTTTAGGTAAGCTAGTTTTTTTTTACTAATCGCTATATTTTATTTTTATTACAATGAAAAACATACTAGACACTAGTAAGTTGATGTTCATCAAACACTGCAGCCTATTGGCTTATTGAACTTTTCCTAGTTTCTTAGTTCATTTCAATAGTAGATTATTAACTATCATTGTTACAATTCAATTAATTAAGGTTTTTAGTTGAGATGAAAAAAAGTTAATGGCACGAATAAATATTTTTATTAAGCATAAAGTAAAACTTTATGTAAGGTGTGTCACGAGCGGGATTCGAACCCACAACCTTCGGCTAAATACGCCGCTGCTCTACCACTTGAGCTTGTGACTTCGATCCACTCGGATACCAACTTCCCATCTCAACCTGTATTTAGCCGAAAATAGTGGGTTCGAATCCCGCTCGTGACATGACTTTCATCTCAACCGGTACCTTACATAAAGATTAATTAATTGAAAGATGTTATTTGGTTAATCAGACCACGAAATCTAATGGATTTAATATGTAAAATGAAGTATATCTTCACTAAAGCTCTCCGTGGCCATTTCATTTGTCCAATCCTCACGACATTTGAAAATGGCAAAAAGAGGAAAAATTCGAAAGGTAGGTTGAGATGGGAAGTTGATGTCCGAGAGGATCGAAGTCACGATAGCTCAAATGGTTAGAGCAGCGGCGATTTTAACCGAAGGTCGTGGGTTCGAATCCCGCTCGTGACACTAATTTTTTCGCACGTGCCCAAGTGACCCCCAATCCGGCACCCCAAGCTAAACTATAGTAAGGTTAATCATGAGTTTACTGTGTCTAACCCTTCTAGAATACGTCCATTTCTCGTTTTGTTTTTTGGTAGCCCAATCAGAGATTGAGGAGTGTATTTGTTATCCCATGTACAGACTCTGGGCCTATGGTCTTTCAAATCCTCCTCTGGCCAGTTTGTCCGTTTTTTCATTACCAAGAGCTCCTTTCTGCCTTGTCACCGAAGATATTGCCAGGTTATGTTTTCCTTTGTTTTGGAAAATTTGGATGGATTCACTGACCCTTGTGGACCTTCTATGTTCTAGTACTTTTATGACTGTTGGCTGTGTGATGTTACAAGATTTTTTTGTCAATGGCTCTTTTAACATTTTCTATGGCACATGCATTGATAGCTTCGGCTTGAAAGATCGATGTATACTTCTCTAGTGATTTTGATTGCTCATGTCTTGTCTGATCATAACTGTGTTCTTTTATTGGTTTTGGTTACAATAGATTCCCTGTATACCATACAATTCGTGTTTATATAATGTTTCTGATTTAAAGTATGGATGACTGATTTTATTTGTTATTGCTGCGCCCGAATTGTTTAGCCCATCAAATTTGATTGTTGTGGAGTCTAAATGAACTTTTCCCATCTTCTCCTTTTATAATTTTTCTAAATAAGTAAGGGTTAGAGGTAGTTTCTATGGGTGTCATTGCTTTTGTGATGCATAGATTTATCAATTTTTGTTCGCGGCCTAATTTTCGGGTAGTTTGTTTTCGTTGAACTTCCACCAAATTAATGAGCCAATGCTCATGCTCTCCAGACATCACACTGTCAGTCCAGACTGGTCAGATATTTCTTGTAGTGGCATGAAGCCCTCATTCTCGCTAATAAGTTACTTTTACTTTCGAGAGATCACTCTCACGGTAGAGTACTAGATTTTCCTCAGGGTAGAGGACCTTCTCATTTATGCTAATAAAGCAACATACACAAGACAAAAACGCACTACATGCAACTCTAATATCCCTGAGGCACTGGTACAGCCATCGGTTGCGCTTGAACTCACACATAAGTCCACAATTACACTGAATCTCCTCTTGCAGGCTTCTAACTTCTGCATTGTTCTATGTGCTGGACACTTATTTTTTTCTGTACAATGGACTGTTTCCGACTAGAGATGCCCATGTGTAAGTTTGGGTTTCACTCATGGCCATTCCCCAAGTCGACTTAGCCTCCAGACGCAGGATCGTCCGTCTTCAACTGCCATAATTTGACAGGACTTTTTACAATATTTTAAACCCTGTCATATATAAATATTATTTATTATAAAATCAGTTTTAATAATTTATTGTCGATTTTGTTTTCAAAGGTATGGTCATATGGAACTGGGTGATAGACATCGCCATCCTCCTTACCGGTTGGTGCGTCTTTGACACAGCAGGCCGCAGCTGGGTCAAGATGAAGAAGTACCAGTTGTCAATGAAAGAGTCCGAATCTCGGTTTCAGTACAAGAGGTCAGGGAATAGGGCGAGGAATTGGAGGCAAAGGTGATGGGCTGCTGCATTGATCTATCGAATATCTAACAAATTTCGCCTTCTTGTAACATTTCTTGTGCATGATAAATAACTTAAGAATAGAATAAATAAATTAATGATAAGAAAGAAATAACATAAGTGAATGTGAATGACCAACGATGAGATTTATATCAGCTTTTTGATTGTTAAGACCTTACTGACTGGATTGGTTAGTTAACCCAATATTCACTTAGACTTTTTTAGGTTAACATCGATACAAAACAAGATGGCCAACAATCTCTACGTAGTCACATTTTGTACAAAATAATTTATTGGTGACATCAACTAATTTAATTTGCTAATGTGCAATGCAATAACAATTTTTGGCACGACAGTTACTAAGTACTGTTGCAGATTTAAAATGCCTGCTTTGTTAACATGAATATTTTTATAGAAAAGTACTACGAGCTTACCAAGACAGTTGGGACCAAAGATGCAAAATTATTTTCTGCTGTATTAGAAGCTCTGATAGAAAAAAGGTTAAGTGTTTATGTGATGTACTCAATAAAATTACATTACGTGGTCCTTATTTTATTTTCTTATATTGTGAATTGCAGAATTCTTTCACCGATATTGCCAGAATGTTGTCGGACTTTTTTAGAGACTTGGACGTAGTCCCGTCGGACGTAGTCGCTGGTCTCATCCTCTTGAGGAAATTCCAGAAGATCGAGCAGGAGAGCAATGTCGCCCAGGTGAATATCAAGTGGTCAAATGCTTCCACTCTCTTCTTGGTTTTAAAGTTTGAATTCCCAGCGTAAAAACGGGATCTATGAGTATCTGAGCGGGGTCCCGGTCACGCCCAAAACGAAATTCTTGCCCCTCGGGAACACGGAGCACTACAAGCACTTTGAGGCTGTCATACACTATATGCACTTCGCGCTCGCAGCCTACGGATGGCCTCTGTTTTTTCTCACAACCCCAGTCACAAAAATGTGCACACTTTGTCAAAACCTCAGGTAAAACGAGCCGGTGGGACGAGATTTTAGATTCTGATGTTTTTTATTTGTTTTAGCTGTCAATTGTGCAGGTCGAACCAAAATGTCAATGGTGACAACTGCTGCGGATGCAATTACGCAGCCCTGAGGGCTATGCTGTCGAAAGGGGAAGTCAGTATAATATATTCTACATTCCACGTAGATGTCGCGGAGACTGCCTTTTTCGTTGCAGTTGACTACAACAGGTCTAAAATCGTTGTCAGCATTAGAGGCACCCTGTCCATCCAGGACGTACTGACAGACCTCAATGCCGAAAGTGAAACGCTACCCTTGAACCCACCAAGGGAAGATTGGCTCGGGCACAAAGTATGAATAAATTATAAAAAACAATACATCATATGTCTTTTTTAGGATAATTCACATTTAGAACTGGCACTGGGTCCATTTCACCATTGTGCCATCTTCAGTGAGAAGACCCAGTGCAAGTTCAATATGTTCTCATTCGAAGACCAACACCCACCATCAATTTTATTTCACATTCTACCACCTACCACTTGTTGCTAAGTAAAATCTTAATTTTTACCTCCAGGGAATGGTGCAAGCAGCGATTTACATGAAAGACAAATTAGAGAAAGAAAATATCCTCAATGAAGCTTTTGCCGTTGCGGCGAATGAGAAGCCAAATCAGAGGTTTGCCCTTTGCCTCGTTGGACACTCTCTTGGAGCCGGAACTGCAGCAATCTTGGCAATACTTTTAAGGCAAAACTACCCAGACCTACAGTGCTTCGCTTATTCACCACCTGGAGGATTATTAAGGTAATGTTTCTATGATCCAATAAGATTTGTAATTCTATGCTTACTTATTTTCTACAGCTTACCAGCAGTACAATACACAAAAAGTTTTGTAACATCTGTTGTCCTTGGAAAAGACCTTGTGCCGAGGATTGGCCTGCATCAGTTAGAAGCCTTACGAGCAGACCTTATCAATGCGATCAAGAGAAGCAAAGACCCAAAGGTAAACAATATTGGGAAACAATACCCATCGGTCTTTACCCTAATTATTTTTCAGTGGAAGATCATAACGTGCAGTGTTTTCTGCTGCGGTTGTGCATCCATGCCGACATCGGCTGTCGAGTTGAAAGGTGACACTGCTACAATGACAGCATACCAGCTGGAAAAAGATAAGGCAAGGGCTGCAGCAGTGCATCCAAACGACTCAAGCATCTCACTGACTCTCCATCAGCCTCTCTATCCACCCGGAAGCATAATACATGTAGTGAGACACCATCCTTCAAAAACCGAGTAAGAAAGCATATGTAAAATATTTATGAGATAACATTTTACTTATGGTATGACAAATAATAGGAATAAGAAAATTTGAAAATGGAATAGTCTCAGCTAAGAATGAGTCATTTACACTGATGGATAAAATTAACGCACCCGTTTTAAATCGTAATGTATTTAGGTTTATATCATCATCATATTTGCATACTAAAAAACTTTTCTATCCTCTTTAATGCCGAGTATTTTCACCTCTGGCACGAATCGCGAACGATAAACTCCCTGCATTTCTTGAAAAATATTCTGGTAAAACCCTGAGGATGTCTTTCCCATTCATCAAGAAAAGCCGTTTCCAATTCTTTTCGGGTGTTAGGATCTGGGATTCACCGTCATAAATGTGTTCAATAGGTTCAAATCTGGATTTCGAACTGACCACACCAAGCACTGAATTTCAACCATATTCACGTAGTCATCCACGTGCTCTATGGGGCCTGGCATTATCCTGCATTAGCAAGAATTTCTCACTGATGTGGGGGCAAATAGCATTATATGTTCTGCGATCATGTTCTATAAATACCCGTGGGAAGTTAGAGATTTTCCTCGCACAACCACCAGTGCAGGCATCCAAGGAAATGCAACCTCTTAACATTTATTGATTCCTGAAGAATGCCACCTTAAGAACCATACAGCATGAAGCGTACCTTTCTCCTGAACGTCTCCATTTGAAGAGTTGAAGCCAACTCTCACCTCAACTGTAAAGAGAACTCCAATGTCCATTTCACATGTTCCCATTCAAACCTGGCCATTTTTTGAGCTGTGGTTAAAAGAGGTCCACAAGCCGGGTGCCAGGCCCTGAGGTTATTTTCATCCTTCTTCTTACACTCCTGGAGGAAACTGAAACATTTCGGTCTTATCACATTTTATATCTAATTTCCAATCTAAGATAAGGCAATCTAATGCAGCGGGTTCGTAGAGCCTGATGATGATGAATCTATCGTCTCTTGTACGTAGCTGTCCCTGACCTGTCTTATTCGTGTGAGCCTTGTTTCTCTGAAGAACTAAGAACACTTCCAGTAGGAGTGATTTATACACTCAGCTCTTCTTGCGACTTCGCGCTGGCTGTATCCTTCCTCGAATAACGTTATGACCCTGATACTCACCCGGCCTGGCTGAAGCAAGTGAAAAAGATTTAAGAATAAGAAAAATATAAAAAATTGTCACGATCCCAGTGGACTGCGACACAATGAGCAAGTCAAACCTCCTCGAACCAGAAGGACCACTGAAGGTTTAAGTGGAGGAGGACGAAGGATATATGTTTCCCATTGGGGGTCGAAATATCTTAAACAAAGAGGTCATCTCATCCACAGACTAATCAAACAGACAAGCCTACTTCTCCCGATTGCCTCGTCAGAAGGGGTGGGTCAACAATGTGCACTTAACTGTGCGTAAAAGGATACCCAAAGGGAAATTCAACAGCCAGTCTCCCAACGCACTCCCTAGACAGAGACGACAACTCTATCTCCCTGAGAGTAGGGGCCTCGCCAGTGTCGAAACTTCCAGATCCGCTCTGGCCGCGGTTTCATTTAAAGTGGAACTTCTTACCACCCCATAGAGGAACCTGCCTTCGGTAAAGGACGCCCATGCAGGCACTACCAAACAACAGGCTCTTCTCTAAGGTCACACGCAGCCATTGATGAATCCTTTTCTCATAGCGAAATACTGGGCTTAGAATGGACGACACTGTGCTATCATATATGTCATACAGTCCCCCATCTATGCAGACAGGATCTGTTACCCTAACCCACATCTGCCACTGATATAGCACCCACTGTCCACGGCCAGCTCGCAATCCAACAACTTCCTTTATGCATTTTGAGGGGCTGAGAAGGCGTAGTTTGCATCCTCGCATACTATACGCTTCCTTCGTCCTATTTCTTAAATGCATGCGGAGGGTGCTTAAGGAGATAATTTGCACCAGGAAACACGAATACATCTTGCGCTTTAAACCAAGAGTTGGGAAGTCTCCTTGGAGCACCCCATGGGAATTGGATTGAGAGAAAAGGACATGCCAAGACCCAAGCTCACCTTTGCAGGATAACCCAAGCCTCTAACACAATATACTGCTCATTGTTACTTTGTTCCCTAATCATTAAGGTTCAGCTCCTTTGAGCGATATCTGTAATCTTACAAACAAGGTAATTATAGACAGTAGCCTCATGGTTCAAACTCATACATAAATTTATATTGTTTCGTCACATCCGCACCATGCATATTTGCCATAGAACACTGTTGGCTTTTAGCAGTCAATAAAATCTATTGTTTTATTTTTACTCTTTTCATGTCTTACAGGCAAAAATATGAGAAAAGATGGAGGTGAGTGGAATCTTAATATTTCAATCAAATTTAAAATATCCAATAAATTTTGGCATGATTTGACTGAGGGTCGGGTAAATGATCTTTGGATGAATAAATCACCAAAAACATTTTTTTTCAACCTTTTGAAAATAAACTCTTTTTTTATTTCTTTTCCAATAAAAACCACCCTTATAATCCTACCAGACGAATGAAAGTAGATGGCCTCACAACCTACTAAATGAGGATTCGTCCTAACAATGGTTGTTAATTCCCCTTGTCTTACAAGGGTGATCTATATCATGTGCAAATCCAGATCGTTACATAACGTAAATAAATAATAAATAAATGATCAAAGTTTTCATGCGAATTTTTGCATTATTTTTCCAGACAAGTACTTAAGAAGCACGACCCAGTGTACCAGGCGATTTGGGCCAACAATACAGATTTCAATGAAGTCCTCATTTCGCCGGTTATGATACAAGACCACATGCCAGACAAAGTGCTGGAAGCTTTGAATAAGGTAATGTAAGAATTTTTACCGGAAATAATATTTTTCTTTTTTTAACTGCAAGTCATATTTTCACTGTTTTGATTTGACTTGAATTTTATATCTACTAACTTTCAATTTTTTATTTTTTATGCTTTTATTTCAAATGGCACTTTTAATTCAGGTTGATGCCTTTTGTTAACAAATTATTTTTTCAAGAAGAGTTTACCCGTTTAAACCACTTTTGCATGCAATTCTTTTAAGTTTTCTTTTATTTTGTAATTTTAGCCTTGGTCTGCCCATCTTCGCTGGATCGGTCTGTCAGACATGTTTCGGCATTTCGACATTTTCATCATTTCTTTCTTTATCTTTATAAGATATGCCCGACATGCTTGGAAGTATAGGTACAAACTGGTTAAGGAACTAAATTTTTAATTAAAAAAAAAAAAAAATTCTAAGCAACCTTGTTTCGTCAGAACAGTATTTATTTCATATTTTTTCTTCTTGTTTTTGGTAAAACCATCGGCAGTCAGAATAAAATCCATACTGTAGAGAACACACAATGGGGCAGCCAGGTTCGTGGGTTAAATAAATAATAAATCAACTTGAATTTGATCCATCCCTAACCAACTTAATCAGATTAATGAAGCGTTTTCAAAATCTAATTTTACTCACAATTAACTGAGCATAAATTGTTATTTAGGGATTAAAAAAATATCATTTTTTGTATTATTTGTTAGGTAAATTCAAAAACGCTTTCAGTTCCAGCAGATTTTCAATAGATTAAAAAAAAATTAATATTATTTTTGCTGCATTAATTTGATTGTTGGTTAACATTAAAACAAAAATGTTCTAAGGCGCAGAATAATCTAGTTTGATACAATTTAAAAGCATAAATCAACAAAATACTGCTTTTTTGCATATTTAAACAAAGCAGGTCATAAAATAATCAAAACCTGGATTTGACGTCATTATCGGGATTCTAGCATTAATAATTTTGTCGATCTCCGCCTGACATACATATAGCAAATGCTAACAGCATTTTTCTCAAAACTGATGGACCAATTTCCATGGATGATAATTCCTTTTAAAGAAATTGTCAAATGTATTTTATAATTGTATATTATAATTATTTCTATAAAAGAAACACTACGTTTCTCTTCTTTTAAATAGTCTGTTTGATGATAAAATCCTTTTACCCCTTTTAGAATTATAGCCGATTTCTCAAAAATTGTATAGGTTAACAATTCATTAAATTTAAATTCAAACTATAGTTTATATTTAGGGGTATACAGAGGTGCTAAAATAAAATTACATATTTGTTTCATGAAAAAAATGGCATAATTTACTTGAAAAATATTTGATTTTTAGAAATTTTTGTTATTGAAAAACATTGATAATTTTTACATTTTTCATTGAAATCTACGTTAAAAATTCTGTGAAATGGTAATATTTTCACATAGTCAATTTGAGCAAATAGAATGGCAAAATTGAAATATTAAAACACAAAAAATTTCAACTTTGAAAAAAAAATTTATATAATTTTTTTTAGAAATTTTTTGGGTTATTGATAAACGTTGATAGCTTTTATTATATATTTATTGCACGTAGAACGGCAAAAAAGAAATGTGCTTTCAAGAAAAATTTTGAGTGAAACCAGGGCCTGTTCACCAGAAATGGCAAATAAGTGTCCAATATTTTGGAGTGTAGAATCACCAAAACAGTTTAGTTGAAATTCATGACCCTCCGACGTAGTCCTCCCCTTGGTAGTTTTCTTCTCCTATCATGTTGTAACTTACTTGAAAAAATAAAGTGTGTTCTTTTCTATTCTATTCATAATCTTTTTACAGACGCAATGCTAAAATATGTCTGACAAACTAACTCAGCAAATATAAAAAGATCCTGGTGAGGATCAAATTAATGGTTCATCACACCGCAGACCACAGGAGGAAATTTCAGAATTTCTTTTATTTTAAAAAGTAATTTTTAGTGGTTTTTCTTTTTTCTTTTGCCTTATGATGACTAAAACAATAAAGTTATTTACAAAAAAAATAAAATAAAATAAAATAACTGCCTTCATTGGTTGAGTTTTTATTAGCTATATCTTGCTTCTTTAACAATTTAGTTGTTGTTTTGTTTTTATTTGCTTTTTATACTTTTAAGTTTTTCTTTTTTGGTTCTACACTTTACACGACAGGTGTTGCATCATCACAATGTACAAGTTAAAGAGAACAAGCACAAACCAAAGAGACAGATGCACGTCAAGTCGAAACCGCCTGATGAGAGCAGCTACAGAGATATAAGGTACGACTGTGAAGGGAACACAGTGGAAAATGATCCGTGATCCAAGTTTCATTCTATTGTTTGTGTATTTACAAATTCCACAAACTGTATGTAGAAAATGTGTATACATTATTTGTATTCGAATCAGTAAATTTTAATAAATCATTGTTACCATTGTCACTTTAAACCTGTATTCTAAAGAAACCCAAAAGTGTAATACTAATCTCTAAGCATGCTCCTTCCTTTCCAATCCAATGTAAGTCTTAATGTTTAATCTAAATCATATTTTCATAGGGATTTTTCTCCGTTAGCACTTAAATTTTATATAATCTCTGTTGATTGTTTTCCTAGAAGACTATTTTGTATGAAGTACTGAATTTTTTTATTTTTTAATATTTTTTTTGTATAACCTGTGGAATCTAACCTCTCTGATTTGTTATATCTTTGCTGGTGTTCCTCCAGGAAACATACTAGGTCTATTGGTTTTCAACACACATGACAAATTTAACCCAAAAGTAACCCATTCCTTTGCTGACGATACTGCAACCCTCTCTGTGATTTTGATCGTGCTGAGAGCAATATGGTGCTATGGTGCTCACACATGCCCCTTTAAGCCCATACCCGTACCCTTTCCCATCTTTGAGTCATGTGTACGAAAGTTTAGCTATGTCAGTTATTTCATGTTTGTCATTTGATGTGGCAAGGATTTGATTGATGATGATGTGACACGGTTTATGGCTGAGGTAATTCTCTTGCATTTCTTTATTTTGTTCTTTTCCAATGTGTCAAATCATAAGGACCATAAAGCCAAGTAACAATCTTTGGCATATCCATTTAGTACTCTGGTGTGGGTCGGTTCTTTTAACGCTAGCATAACCTTTGGCTTAAGATCCTATCAAATTTATCATTTTCCTAGTAATTTTTTAAATTTTCTTCCTGGAGGCATTATAATATGGTGGCAAGATTAAAAGTTCAAATTATTATTATTTTTTAATGGAATGACCTGTGAAATTTCTGGTTGTATTGTTGTAAATTCATGTAACTGATGGGCCCAGTGAAAATCCGATTAGTACGTAACTAGAAAGATAGATCATAGCTAATGATTAATTTTAAGTCCTGAGTGGCTCCTATTTCCAGCAAATGTCCAAACCATTTAATAACGATGATCAAGTTTTGCCTTTATAGTAATTCATCACATAATACTTATTTAGGTTAAGTTTAGGTTAAGGTCTATTATGACAATTTTAAAAGCATTGATGGTGCTATTCTTTCGACGTTTTGTAGCAGATCCCCTGTCTTTCTATGTAACTTACATATGTAATCACGTGTCAAATCGTAAGTTATGACCATGTGGTCATTTTAAGATTCTGGTCATTTAAGACAATGTTCCTGTTGTGTGATTGTTCGAGTAAGAGGAAAGAAAGTAAGTATTTTGTTTATGTTTGTTGTAAATTATACAAGAAAAAATTGATAAATGATTTAATGTAGAGTTCTGGGGATAATTTTACCAATACTTTCTAACAAAACATTAAGGTTAATACAAATTATTACATTTAATGAACAGCTTTATCTTTATTACTGTTTCAAATTGTATAAATACAAATTCATATTTATTTAATGTTATGTTCAATAATAGTAGAATCATTAATAAATAATTGTATTTCAACATAAAACATTGAAAAATGGCAAAAAGGAGGGAAAATTCAAAAGGTGGGGTTGAGATGGGAAGTTAGTGTCTGAGTGGATCTAAGTCACGATGGCTCAAGTGGTAGGGTAGCGGCGTATCAAGCCGAAGGTTGTGGGTTTGAATCCCGCTCGTGACACTGACTTTTTTATCTCAACTTAAAACCTTAATTAATAAAACATTGAGGTGAGCCAGAATTGTAAGGTTTTGTGAATAAATTAAGTAGATGTTGCTTGCCTGTAATGTTGTGCTTGCATGTGTTTCTTTTTGTTTAGTTTTTGTTTTGCTTAGTTTTCATGTATTGAATTGTATAAAAGTGATTTTTGTTTCAATTTGTTAACAAAACGTTTTAGGCAATATTATTTTTGTCTGTTTTAGGTTATAACAAGTTTAGGTCCAGCTAAACCCCAACGAGTTTCAGGCAACAACAATAACAGTTCTTCATCGGCTTCTGAGCTCGAGCACTGCCACCTTCTTGCTGGTTCAAGCACATTGCCTTCTCATAGAATCTGCCTTGAAACGAGTTTCACATCCAGAAGGACAGGGACAAAAGATGATATTGAAATTGGACGTGGGACTTCGCACCTTCCTTGGGAGTTTAACTCCTTAATTCCACTTCAAGAACAAAATTCCTGCCCGCCTGCAATAATGAGGCGACATTCATGTGAGCCGATACACGACGACTGGTTCGGTCTGGCTCCCCTTGCAACCCCAGAATCTTTTTCCGAAGTTTCAAGTATTTCTTCAAGAGCCAGTTCGTTGTTTTTCGGGCCAAAAGATTCCAAGCCAAAACCTCATTGTCCTGTCAAAGAAAGCCATAGTGTACGTTTTGATGAGAATGTCGAGAGTAGAACTGACTCAAGAGTCTTGTCTCCAGCAAAGGATCACTGGAACATATTGTCAAGAATATTCAAAAGAAAGAAAAAAGACAAAGAAGAGGAAGAAGAAAAACTGGAAGATAAAGAAGAAATCAAACATGACGAAACTGTTCATGAAACAGTTAATGAAATCATGAGGTTAGATGATTCATATACTTCAACAGAATCATCTCCACTCTTGAGTAGCCTTCATCTTTTGACAGATCAAAGACTCGCTGAAATCTTAGGCAGGCCTTTAGCCACGAGTAAAACTTGTGATGATAGTATCACCTCGTCCAGTTTCCACTCACAAGAACTGCCAGAAAATACTCTTTCATCGGACTCAGTCACGGTGAATGCAGAAGTACACAACATATCAGCTCTAAGATCAGAATCGTCCGTAGGTGGTGACAGCCTATTAGAAGATATAGAAAGATCGTTGAACATTAACTTATCCAGGACTGGTTCCTTAGCCAAGCTCAGCCTTTCTAGACACGGCTCTGTACCAAAACTGACCGAAGTCTCGATTGACATCGACGACGATTCAACGAAATTAGTTAATGACAGAGAAAGGATAAACAGCTTAGGTAGCAGTAGCTCCAGCAAATATTTATACCCAATACTCCACGTGAATCATGGAGAAAGTAGTGTTTAACATTCAATGTTAAAACGGACATTCTTTCTTAACTTATTTGATAAAATTAGTCTTAAAGTGACCTATTGACATAACGTTTTAAATATGTCGATGGGTCTTTTCCTTCAGAGTTAGCTGTGATAGTTTATTTTATTTTTATATTTAGTAGTTATTAATCTGTTTTTTATTATTTTTTTTATTTCCTAAAATTGAGGAAACATTACCCAATTTAATTTTCTTTGTTTGGGTTTTGCAACAAACTAGTACAACTATGATCATGATAGATAAAAAGTAAGAATATTCAGGTTTTTCTGAATAAAAATTGACAAAATGACCCAAAATCATTATATCTCAAGAATGTTTTGGTGTTTAGGTTGACAATTTCTATTTAATGTTGAGGCTGACAAGCAAATGAATATGTACAAGCATTAGAGAAAAGTATGGTAAAAGAAATCTTTTATTGTATTTTTATTTTATTTTCTTATTTTTTATGGGGGCACAAACAGTGAAATTGCAGTCAACCCCATATAAAAACTGTTTTAAAGTTAATTGAGTGATGAACTTTCTAAAGCAACAAATTTATACAATTGATTTTTTTTATGTGTAATATAAAATCATTGACAGATTTGATCATTTATGATTTAATTTCAAGTGGAAATTTTACGGACCAAGCCGATAACTCCCTATTCAGTTGATTCTTCAAAGACTGAACAAAATGAGTATTTCTTCCATTATTTTCTCTTGTTTTCAATTTTAAAAAAAATTCTAGATCAAGACAGAATATAATCACAAGTTTTTCACCTTGGTACAAACCTATTTTCTTATATTGTTTTACAATTTAAATTGTAATTAAATATTTTTAAATGATTTTATAATAAACTATATTGTAGCTGTAGGTGTTAAACATGAGTTGTTTTGCTTATTGATTCTTCGTTTGTATATTATATTCTTATAAAGCATTATTGATCTTTAAATTCCAAATACATTACAAATGTTTAAAAAAAGACATTATTTATAGGTGCTGTGATAGCTGATAACGGCTAAATTCTGAGTATAAATATTAAGAAAGGACGATTAACAATTAGTACGAATGTTGGATTATTCTCTGAGCAATTATAAAAAGCCAAATCTTAATATATTAAGCGAAATATGTCAAGTAATTGTAGGTTGCGAGAGTTTTGTATTAAATATAAAATTATAAAAAATTGAAAAACTATATTCATAATATTCTTTATCCAATAAAGTTATATCATAAATTGAGTTTAGGAAGGAGTGTGTTCAACATATAATATTCACTGTATTGACATATAATAATATGTAATACTTATTAATTTTATAACACCAAAATAATATATAAAGTGTTATCTTCCTGGCATTTTGGGCAGAAATGATCTCAGTTTACTGCAAACATTTTTGTTATCGGATGAGATTTTTTTAACACATTCATTCTTTTTCCAACAAGCAATTTATTTATTTACCCTTCTTGTGTTCAAATTTAGTCATGTATTTTTATTAAAATTTAATTAAGGAGAAGAATGTAGCAATATTCATGTTTTTGGAAATATCACATTGGCTTGAGTGCACAGGTTATGTTTGCAAAAAAAAATTTTTTGTCTTTTAACGTTTCCATCCCTCATTCTTTGTTCCTTGAGTCTATATTTGTGAACTATCAACCAAAGAATAACCAAAAACTATGAGAGATAAAAAAAAATCCTTGTATAATTTGGCTAGTCATCAGTTTGAATGACTTATTCTACGGGTTATTAAAAAAACTATTGCTTTTCTATTTAAAAAAATTCAGTTAGCAATAACAGCAATTAAAATTACACTATAATATTTAAGTCTTGCTTTCTGAGCAGCTGTATTTAAATGCACATTGGTTTTTCAAACAAGTGTTACAAGTGAAGTATTTTAGGTGAATTATAAACTCAAATATTTAACTAGAAAAAAACTTCCAAAGATAGTTTGGAAGAAAAAAAGTATGTTTAATTTTTGTAATTTTATATGGTGCTCATTTCGCCGAGTGGCGTCATTGGTCACTGGAGAGACCTCATTCCAGATGTTTATAATAAAACTATTTAAAAAAATTATAAAAAGTTGGTATTGAGTATAAACAATAAATATATATAAATATATATTATTTGTGTTAGTAATGTTAAGCAAGAGAGATGGTATTTATTTAATCGAAAATTGGAAGAAAAAAAATTAAATTCACACAAAAGTTTTGGAATAAAAATATTAATTAAAAAAATAAAATAAAATAACACCGAACTATTTCTGTGATAAAAGTGAGTTTTATGTTTTAACCCTGACTTCCCCAGTCCCAACCTCCAGACTTGAAAAAAAAAAAAATTAAAAGAAATTGGCAGAGAAGCTTCATGTATCAAGAACACTGTCGATAGGTGGCCCTCGGAGAATCTGACTCATAGATGAAGGTCATCATCACCTGATTAAGCATAGGACATGACATGTGAACTCTTACTTTTTGGCCAAACCAAGAGGTAAACCAGTGTGTATTTCTGCGCAAATAAAAATGTATTAAAAAAATCTATAAATTTTTAAAGAGGTATAACATCAAACCTGGCTATAAAGTGAGCTTGATTACGATTTCAATAAATTTAAAACTGCCTGAATGGGTTGCAACTAAAAAAAAATAATAATCAAACTTTATACTTTTAATTTGAGTAAGGCTAACAAAAATTTTGGTACATTTTGATATAAAATACAAAACATTAAAAAGTAGTGCCTTTAATAATTATTGAAAAGTTTTTAGTTGAGATGAAAAAAAGTTAATGGCACGAGAGGGATTCGAACCCACGACCTTCGGTTAGATACGCCGCTGCTCTACCACCTGAGCTATCGTGACCTCGATCCACTCGGACATCAACTCCCCATCTCAACCCCACTTTATGAGTTTTCCCTCCTTAAGGTGGGGTTGAGATGGGGAGTGGATGTCCGAGTGGATTGAGGTCACGATAGCTCAGGTGGTAGAGCAGCGGCGTATCTAGCCGAAGATCGTGGGGTCGAATCCCTCTCGTGCCATTAACTTTTTTTCATCTCAACTAAAAACCTTAATTAATTGTTATGTATTAATTGGTCAAGCAAACCACGAAAATAGTGAATTATTTATTGAAAAGCGTGACTTTTGGAAAAATGTTCAGATCTTGTCTCTCACTGATTTGTCAAAATTTACTTGCACTACGTAATACTTTTATTTTTAGTTTATACACATAATTTCAGATAAAAACATCACTATCACAGATACAAACCCCAGTCTTAGGTGAACCCTGATGCTCTACCACATGGGACACCATAACTTCAATCCCCGAGTCAATGATTTTTCATATTTAAAATTAAAATGTATATAAAAATGTAAAAAGAATATAAAAACAAAAATAACCTTTAATTAATGTGATATTTTAATATGGGGAGTAAACCAGAGTGTGCAAAGGTTGGGTTGGGTTAAGTTAGGTTAAGTATGGACATCATCTTTAGGGCTTTCAAAATCAAGTCTATTCTCAACGGCCATTTAAATCTCCTAAGTTCCAACAGTTCAACCATTTAAACTAGATAAAATTAAAAAAGTAATATATTTTTTTGTTCAATTTGGAATCTTAGTGATAATTTAATCGCTTAACCTTTCGTCTATTGTGTTCGATCTTGGCTAATCTTTTTCAATCATCATTAACAGTTGAAGAAAGTCCAGGAGGCTCTGTATCTTCCATAACAAAATTTGTCCTTTTTTCAAAACATAAGAGGGAAAAAGCGAATTATTGGAAACCCTTGCAGACTTATTTTATGACCTGAATGCAATCCATTCTTTAACGTACAACAAAACGGTATGCTAAATTGAAAATGCATCACCTCAGACATATGGCAGCAGAAATTCCCACCAAACCCTGATACTAACCTTACCTTCTCAGCAACAAACAATACCAACACTTACAGCTTGTTTCATTTAAAGAATTTTTATGGTAGGCGATAAAGACCATTATCGATAATTCTCTAACATATGAATTTCATAGTAAGATAACCCAACCATGACTACAAGCCCTCTCGCAAAGGCCTAGCAATACTCACACAAATCTTCAATGTGATGCTTCACACTAATCACATACATAATGACTGGAAATATACAGAATTTATGTTCTAAGAAAGCCAACAACTGTTATCAACATAAGCCTAATCAGCTTCTTCTCAAAAGTAATTTAACAACTGCTTCTTCGTAGACTGGTACCCATCCTAGCTCTGGCTTGTTCGGATTCAGAACGAACTCCTTAGCATTGCTAAAATCCAATTTGTAGTCGGGAGGTCTATACCTTTTCTTTGTATGGTGGTTTTAACGGCATTGTACAAGATGTTGTGAAAAGCTCCCTCTTTGTTCATGAAACAGCAGAGAGCTATTTCTTTTATTTTCTAACGATTTATCAACAATTACCAACTATTACTACCAATTTATTTAGGGCTGTCTCCGTAGATTTCCCCTTTGGTATGCATGTCATTGGTCATGTAGAGGATTATTGATGACCTTAATTTCTTGGGCTACAATTTTCTCCATTGCCTTTTGGGTAAAGAAAGTTAGAATTTTGGGTATTTGGGTACTCCCTTTGCCAAATTTGCATATCTCCTCCATTAGGTATACCGTTATGTGCCTCCATACCTCTGGGATATGTGCTAGTTCACAGCTGGCCATATATCCCGGGTTTTATTGCCCATTTTTCTCTCATCAAGCCCACTTTGACTTTTCATTGTTGGATTAGCACTGTTTTGTTTGAAAACGATATTTATGGCTGGAATTGAATAGGAGAATTCGTTTTCAATTTTTTTTTTGACATGCAATTTTTATAAACTGAATTGTATTGATTCTTAACTATAAATTAACGTTATGCTCGGTTGTTCTTGAAAGTCTTTAAAAATATTTAATGATCACTCGTTATTTAAAATAATGCTATTACTCAAATCCCATGGAAGAAAATAAAGTCAAATAAAACGTAATTGCTAAGGCTATTAGAAAAGTCACGACAATGCCGTATGCTTACCAACAGCATAAAAATTAATTAGGCCTAGAAATTCTCTGCACATTTCGATTATATCTTTTGTAAAGCCATCATATTAAATAAGGGGCTAAATATGGGGCAAACTCTTCAAGAAATATTATAAATGGATGTGTGGTGATTAGTGACCGTTAATCGATATTTATTTAGAAATTGTGAGATGCGGTCCGGTGTGATGTAGGTTTCAAAAAAACATTTTCTTTATCGTGCCAACGTTTCGATCTTTATTGAGATCATCTTCAGGGCTCAAAGTGTTTGTCTTCTGTGTAATTGTGCCATTCTTGCGTGTCGTGTCGAGAGTCACTCTGATGATCTCAATAAAGATCGAAAGTTGCATGATAAAGAAAATGTTTTTCTGAAACTTACATCACACCAGACCGCATCTCACGATTTCTAAATAATTATAAATGGATTTTTTCGAGTAGTTGAAAAGGACTAAATATTAAAAAAAAGTTTATCTTGATATAATAAAGGAGTTGACCATGGATATTTTTTGTATTGTTGAGTTGTTTGTTGTTGACATCTTCAGGAGTTTCAAGGGGAATGGCTATTAATGCCGACCGAGTTTGTTCTCACCCGGTTGAATTCGAAACGGGCCTGTGTTTCAAATATAATAAAATGGGTTTATCGACCTTGTTTTTGAATTGTTTCGAACTTGACGGGGGAGAATGGACGTATCATGTGAATTCTCATCGTGCTAACTGTAGATTCTTCTGTTGTGGTTCTTACGTCACGGTTACGGTTTATTCACATTCGGGACCATGGGAACGTGGTGTAAACAGGCGAAAAAAATAATACCCTCCCTCGGTGTAAATTGCAATTTTAAATTTGCCCGTACCACCGGCGAATCGGATACCGCCGTGGGAAAAAACGTTTTACGCGATTTTCACAAGCTTTTATACACCTTCTCCAGTGTCCTTTAAGAAAAATAATCGTCGGTATAATATGACCATAGATGATTGACATTAGATATTGATTGAACCCGCGAAAAAAGAAATTTATATAAACGTCGCGGGAGGGGAGACAAATAAATTTATTCAAACTTTTTTTCTATAATACAGGTTGAACAAAGATAAATCACTCAGTTGGTATCTTTGTATCATCATCGACCTCATGCATCCATGAAAGTCCCCTTAGAGAAAAAACACGTTGACCAGACCACATCTAGATGGATTGGAGAAATGTTAAGAACCAGAAAAGCTGAAACAAGCATACGAAGAGACAGCAAATCAGCACAACCAAAGGATGTTCGCAACGAGAGGGTGCTATCACCTTTCCTCTGGTAACAGTTGACGAATTGCTCGAAAATCTGGACCGTAAAGGGATATATGTGAGGGATATTTAGGTGATACAGTCCTGACCGCCAGGGTAAGATTCGAGGAAACTCTCTGTGACATAATCCAAGAAGGGCTAAAAATAATAGATGAATGTAGTAAAACCCCTGTGGGGAATCAACCCAAATAAAGCAACCATAGTTTACACGGAATAGGAAAGAAATTGTATCACACGAGGCAGATAACACGATAACTCACAATAATGGCCCAAAATCTTGGGGTTTGTGAACAACTCCAAGAGATTTATGCAGGACACGTGAGCCGACCAAGTCCCGGACCTTTTAGGGATGGTGTACGAGTCTACCCAGGCATTTAACCCCTCGGGTCTTGGTAGCCCACCCTGCGTAATATATAACACTCAATAATACTGGGAAATTAAAAAAGAGGCTAAATACCTAGGCCACTAAATAAAAAAACACTGACGTTTGAGGAACATATCAGCTCCACCATCATTAAGGCGACACTTGCTTTGATGGTGTGCAGAAGAATAGCGGGAAAAAACTGGGGATGCAGACCGTAAAAACTGTTTTGGATGTACACAATGATGGTATGACCTATTCTTATGTACGGAGCTATGGCCTGGTAATAAGGATACTTGAAGGCAGGGTTTGTCTCACCAGGCACTGCAGCCTTGTGGTTTATTGTACCTTCCTAGTTCTTAATTCAGTGCAATAGACTTAATCCTTCTACTTAGAAGTGTCAGGTCATTGACTGTCGCTGCTATACTTTCATTCCCTAAGTTTTTTTCGTACGTTAGGTTAAATCTCCATTGAGCTGTTGCTGCGCAATCGAAGATGATATGGGTGGCTGTTTCCTCTTCCTCATTACATGTTGTGTAGATGTTTTCTCAGATGCCAGTTAGTGGTTAGTGGTCCTACCACTCCTCTGAGTCTATCCCTCTCCAGTTGCAGAAGTGATTTGGCCAGTCTTGGTGAGGCAACCCCCCCCAGGCAATAAGTTTACTGTGTCTAGCTCTGCAAGAGTTTATCCACTTCTCCTTTTGTTTTATTTGGATCCATTCTACGATGGAGGATTTGTTTTTGTTATCCCAAGTATAGGTTCGGGGCCTATGTATGGTCTTGGACATCCTCCTCTGGCCAGTCTGTCTGCTTTCTTGTTACCCAAAATTCCTCTGTGCCCTGGAACCCAAGATATCATCAGGTGTTTCCCCACGTTTTGGAGATTTTGGATACATTCAATTACTAATTTTGTTGATTGTTTTACATCCTAATGCTTTAATGGCTGCTTGGCAAATTTAACATGTTCCCAAATTTTTGAAATTACTGATGAATGACTGAAGCTATGAAAACATTTAAAAAAGCCATCTTGTTCAACGTAAAATTTTCTAAAAAATGAGACCTAGAGCAGGTCCTGTGACTTAAAAGTCTGAGAATATATGCATATCCAAACATGGCCATTTTTTCGTGAAAAAACCAGGTAATCGGGTTTTATTGATGGGCAATGAATCTGGAGAGAGGGTGATCGGTTTTCTCCATGAGCACGTAAAAAATCACGTTTTTTGCCCAAAAATCTCGAATAACTCAAAAACGGTTGACAAATCAAGCATAGTGGAAGGTAGCCAATCAAAAACTTATTAAAATTTCCTATCGACTGCTAGCGTGCCGCTCCAAAGACGATTTCCTGGCTTCACAGCTCAATTTGAAATTTTCGTAAAGTGCAAAAATTAACACGTTCCCGAATTTTTGAATTTTCTGACGAATGACTGAATCTAGGATAAAATTTTAAAAAGCCATCTTGTTCTGCGTAAAATTTTCTAAAAAAAATACCTAAAGCAGGTCTGTAACTTAAAAAGCTGAGAAAATATGAATTTCCAAATTTGGCCATTTTTTCGTGCAAAGACCAGGTGATTTTTAACACTTGAGTTTACATTATTTGTTAACTTTATAAATTGTTAATTACAGTGTAAAAATCCTGATGAAAAAACTCTTCTTAAATTTGACGTATTTTAAAGCTTTCATATTGGCCTTATTTCGAATATCGAATTTCCAAATTTTACCAATTTTATGATTAAAATTTATGGGTAATGTCAAAATCGAATACGAAGAATTTACCACTTCGATCAGGTCCAAATATTTACGCTGAATCCGTATTATTTTCTGCAAGGTGTCTGCACCGTAATTACTTTTTTTCGAGTAATTTAACAATTAACCCAATTTTGAACAAAAGGGTATCGACAGCTACATGCAATCCACATGAGTGAATTTTCGACATAATGATATGAAAATTTTTATGTTCGGAATTTTTTTAAATGTAATTAAGTTTATTTGGTAAGGTTTTAATGACGGAAACGTGGAATAGAAGCTGGCGAAGCGGGTGGCGTTCGTCCGTGGAAAGCAGGTGGTTAACACCTGCCGGTGTATATCTATTATTAGGTTAAAAAAATTTTGCGTCATTGTTTCGCCCTCAACGGACCAATGGTTTAACGATAACAATTCCTACGCTTCACGAATTTTAATTCGAGATTAAAAATGTTTATTTATAACCTACAGCTAATCATAATCATGAGGTACAAGTATTTACACTGACTTTTCAAAAGTTGTTGATAATGTTGATCATACGATTCTACTACAGAAATTACAAAAATTATGCATACATTTTAATTTATTAAGTCGGTTTGCATCCTATTTACAAGGTGGAATGGTTCAAGAAAAATTAAAATGGGTATAGAAGTGATTTCCGGAGTTCCTCAAGGGTTGCACTTAAGGCCTTTTATTTTTTTAAATCTATATAAACCACATCGCTGATTCTCTTCCATCCGTTATGACCCTACTTTTCGCAGATGTTTAAAAAATATTCCTAAAAATTATTTCTGTTTCTGACTGCTTAAAACTTCAACTTGACTTAGTAAAATATAATAATTGGTTCTAATTAATTATTCTTTTTATGTATGGTCTTTATATAAGGTGTAATGCTATACTAATTCAACTGGTTATAACAGCGGCGTATTGAGCCAAAGGTCCTTGGTTCGAATCCCGCTCGTGACACTAACTTTTTCATCTCAACCAAGACCTTACATGAAAAGTATAATTAATTATTTTGTGAACGGAAAAAAGTGGTAAAATGTCAACCTCCCATTGTAAGGCTATTATAAAGACGATTTGCTTTGTTAGCTAGGTTAAGAAAATATATTCAGGGATAAAGATGGTAATTACAGTTCTGGATGGAGACGGAGAGATTATATACTAAAAAGGATGGAAGAGAAGCCGGAGCCTTGAGGAACGCCAGATTTTAATTTTGAGAATAGTGACGGCTTGGAGACGTAAGAAGGCGTGGAACCACCCCCACCCCATAAATGTTCCCTGGAAAGATTATTATATATCAGACGATTTCATTTGTTTTTGAGGCAAAGAAAATAACATTCATGATCGCATGCAATAAGATTAGATATGTAGAAAGTGACAAAATGAAAGACGCAAGTAAAGCAAGCAAAAAATAAATTTTTTGGGGGAAAATGGTTTTATGGTTTTAAGCACACTGTTTAGCCCTTAAATACTAAATTTTATGCCAAACAAAAATAGCCAATTCTGAGCTGGATCGAGCTGGATCCTAGATTAAGTTCAAAAAGTATACCAAACAATAAAAAGTTACAAAAGTGAAAAACCAACCTGTGAGTGAATTCGACAAACAATTATTTAAAAAAGTGAATTTTTTCTTTTTCTTTCATTCGTTTCCTAATAATTTGTATTTAGGGTATTTTTGGGTGTACAAATGAAAAACAATATATATTAACCTATTTTGGAAAAACACGCAAAGAAATCAATTTACGAGCCAATTCGTTCAAATAATATTAACCCATTTATGTTTAGTGGTCTAATTGGCGAACTTATTTATTTCAATTAATTATTCTTTTTTTTAGATAATGTCTTGGTTGAGATGAAAAAGTTAGTGTCACGAGCGGGATTCGAACCCACGACCTTACGCTCAAAACCCCATTTGAATTAGTGTTGCGCCGTATTGAGTGGAAGGTCGTGGGTCCGAATCCCGCTCGTGACACTAACTTTTTCATATCAACCAACACCTGATATAAAAAGAATAATAAATTGAAATAAGTAATTCGGTCAATTAGACCACTAAACATAAATGGATTAATAATAATTGGTGTTCAACTAATAATATTCTTTTAAATTATGACAAATCCATTACAGCTCGTGATCCGATTGACCAATTAACATTTTTCAATTAATTAATATTTATGAAAGGCATCAGTTGAGATAGAAAAGTTAGCGTCACGAGCGGGATTCGAACCCACGACCTTCGGCTAAATATGCCGCTACTCTACCACTTGAGATATCATGACGTCGATCCCCTCGGATACTAACTTCCCATCCGTGGCTACTTCATTTGTCGCCAAGAATCAAATAAATTACACGACATTTGAAAAATGGCAAAAAGGAGGGAAAATTCGAGAGGTGAGTTTGGGGTGGGAAGTTGGTGTCCGAGTGAATCCAAGTCACGATAGCTCAAGTGGTAGAGTAGCAGCGTATTTTGTCGAAGGTCGTGGGTTCGAATCCCGCTCGTGACGCTGAACTTTCTATCTCAACCAATGTCTTTCGTAAGTATTAATTAATTGAATTATGACAAATGTTCAGTTATGACTTTCCATTAAATAAAATACCCTATCAAGTTTAATTACGCTATATCACACTCACTGCTAATAAGCATATAAAACTTTAGGATTTATTCACGTCATAGTAAACATTTCCTCGATCCAATGAACTTAAAATTTTATACACTTTCACTGTAAGATCAATGGGGGCTAGATGGTTTAGATTACTGATCACCTACCTATTTGGGCTTCCTTTCAATCCATCCATAGTCGCATAGAAGCGATTCACAGAAGATTTTTAGATACATGACAGAAAAACTGGAGTATACAGAGATACACCATACTCATCACTAATGCCGTATCTGAAATTGACGACTGTTCTGTACAGAAGAAATTTTTTTGATTTTATATTATTATATGAATTTTTACATTCCTTAACTGATTTCCCTTTAATGCTTAACCGAATTAAATTTCATGTTCCATCTTATTATTCCAGAAGTCATATATTGCCATAGAACTAATTATTCCATATTCAGTGTTTTACCAAGAACAATATGTTATAACTCGTACAAAAATTTAGATATATTTAATGACATTTTAAGTAAATTTAAGCAAATTTTATCGTTAGATAATAAAGTGGGAAGTTTATGGGCCGACAAACAGCTGAGGTCATCGCCGGCCCTCTGCGTGTTTTCCTTCTTTTTCTTTTATTTCGCGCACATTTTGTTTAAACCTCAGTCATTTGGGCGTCTCGATCTTGTTTCTGACTCTCTGCTTTAAATGTGTACCACATCGATATTCTAAAATGCTAGCCACTCGTTTGTACCTCAGGTTGTCGAATACAGAATAGAATGAAAACATACAATATATATACATCACCACAAACATAGATGTCTGGTCACATTCGCTCCCGGAGAGTACTTGACATTCCACGGGGCGGGGTTATAAGCAACCCCTTCCTTTCACGCTAATAAATTACTTTTACTCTCCAGACGTCACACACTCACCCCAGGGTACTCGATATTCCTCGGGGCGGGGTTAAGTGACCCCTTCCTTTCACGCTAATAAATTACATTCATTTCAATAAATTAGCACAAACATAACACTGGATAGAAACATAAAAGTCCGGTTTCATACACTCCCCCAGAATACTCGATATTCCTCCGGGCGGGGTTAAGTGACCCCTTCCTTTCACGCTAATAAATTACTTTTACTCTCCAGACGTCAAACACTCACCCCAGAGTACTCGATATTCCTCGGGGCGGAGTTAAGTTACCCCTTCCTTTTACGCTCATAATTACATTCATTTCAATAAATTAACACAACCACAACACTCGATAGAAACATGGACATCTGGGCACATCCACTCTTCAGAGTGTTCCTCGGGGCGGGGTTATAAGCAACCCCTTTTTTATCATTAAAATCATTAAATATTGTATCATTAAAAGTGATTTTGATTATAACTAATAATTTATATTTACACAGTTTTAATACATATTTCACACTGTTTCAATTCATTTAAAATTTTTTAAATTGTCTTTTTATTAAAAACATTTCTAAATTTATGTACAGTTATAACCGTTATACTTTTACTGTTTACATTTGTAATGGGGAAACCGTAAAATAAATAAGAGGATGGTTCATCTGCCATCTGAACTTTCCAATGGTAAAACGAGCATAAATATATATAGTGTCAACATTAATTATCATTAAATCAAAAATAATTAGAAGAGAATTTTTAATCCGACTAAATGTTAAGTAGGAGACTATTATACAACTGTGGTCCGGTTGAGAAATGGACGATCGAAATTCATCAGTCTACGGTGGAGTAAAACGCTTTTCTTTCATAGTTTCACCGGAAATTTCTTATCGCACTTTTGGCCATTAAAATTGCTGGAGTAGAACTACGATAGACCTTCAACTCGGCGTTATTGATAGTAAACTAGCGCTATAGAAGATTTCGGAAAATATATTTTAGAAACACAAATTGAAACACTAAGTCCTGGCGCAGTTTACAAACGAAGTCTCTCAACTATTTCAGAGGTGTTGCAAAACAAAGGTTTAAAAGTTCGTGAAGTTTTTAATTTGTTATCGTTTTACTACTATTGACCAACATTCCTATTTACATAGGAAAGTTAGTTGTTTACATCGCGTAGATTACCAAGAGAACAATGCGTCAGTTCGTAAAGAAAAAGTGTCTTGAACGGTTCACTAAAAATTATAAAACATTTTCTTTCTCATGGCTTCACTACTCATAATTCGTGAAGAAGAAGAAAAACATGAAAATAAATTTAATTCTGGGGCTTTGGGACTCCTTGAATAACAAAAGTACAAAATTTGTATCACAATTCGTATCAAAATGAATATATACTTAAATATTTAAATATCACCCTATAAAAAAGAAATGAAACGTACTAAAGAAGGGTACAAAATTAAAAGAAAAACATCCAAACTAAGTATATGAGGAACTAAGATGGTTATCAGCCTAGGGAGCATTACTAGGGGTTTGATGGGGACAGCAACGTCGGCTGGGCTTCATCAAGATTTATTTATTATATTGCCTAGTGTAATGAATTCATCTTCCCTTCAGATTTTGATTGAAGAAATAAACCATCGGTTCCAAATCAGACTTTAGTTATAGACTTATTCACAAAATGTCATCTACATAAACTGCTCAAAAATGAATAGAGATATTTTTAATTTATTCTTATTATATTAATTTTAATTAAATTAACCGATATATTCTTGTTAGTTGGATAAAACAAAACAGAACATACAAACCAAAAAAAATCTTAATTCTCATTCTTAATAACGGATGTTTTTAAGAATAGTTAAGAAAAAGATTACTCATTTTGTGAACAAACACATTTTCTTTTTCTTCTCTCCATTTTAATCCAGTTTCATTCTCTTCAACCAAGGAAAAATATGAACTTGAACCAGAAGTTCCCAATATTATTGTGAGAATTGGTGCAAGTGGATATCGCAAAGGCCTGGTAATGGATCTCAGCGCGTTATGACGCTAAGGTAGAACAGAAATATTGTAATTGGTGCAAGACGGAACCATTTTCATCGCGCCCGCCAAATTCGAAATAAAGTTCCAGATGATCTGGCAAGGCCTTTATCATCTATTGTAGATTACGAATCGTTTGTGGGAAGTTGGCCTCACATCGTATGCCCCTTTGAGACGACCTGCAGCAACAGCCCACCACCAGCAACTTGGGAGAATATGGCGCTGCGAGCCCCTAGAAGAGAATACCAATGTTTAATGATGAGTCGGGTTTCTGTCTGTATAGTGATAGCAAGTGCCGAAAAGTCTACCGTGTTATTGTATTATCGCAGTTTGTTGCAATTCGGAGGAGGCGGTATAATGGCCCGGGCCGGGATTTACACTGGGAGACGAACTGGACTCTATATTGTTGAAGACAACCTCACCGCAGTCCGTGATGTCTAAAACTTTCGCGGAATACATCCCTCAAACCAGGGATCTCACTGGCAGGGATTTTTGATTTCTGTATGGCAATGCCAGATCTCATAGAGATAGGGATGATCAATGTTTAGACAACCTGAGCATTTCTCATCTGCTCCTTTCTCCACCCACCCTGGGAGTCATGGCCAACTCTATGTGGAACCACGGCGACGACGGGTGGTATAGTGCGGTTGAGACTCGAGACCCCGAAACGGCTCACCTCGCGTTCTCTTCCGCGGCCCTGTTTCTCAATCCGAATTCCTTCATTCTATCCTGTGACCCCTCCTAACCCTTGGTTACAAGGGGGGTATCCAGGCACAAAATAATGGTGTAGCCTTGAGGGCGTGGCAACCTCTCTAAAGCACAAGCTGTCTTATGTCGGCCTCAGGGTCGGCAGGGACGTCGGGTGCCTTAGCAGAGTCACACGAGGGCCAGTGCACCAGATCCTGTCTGCATAGACGGGGGAGGGTTGTATGGCCATCTGTACCACGGGGTGACAGAAATGTTCCAGAATCCAGCCCTCTGTCACATTGGGATGGATTCGTGGTGGCTTGTGGCGACGCCCCTGGCGGGAACTTAGAGAGAGGCTGTCTTCTACCTGGGACCTTTCGTGAAGCTTGCGCATGGCCAGCGTATTACCCCCCGTTCCTCACGGGAGACGTTGCGACCGGACGACAGCATGTAAGCGTTGAGGACGTCATGATCATGCTACAGTCCCTGGGTGCGTGAGTAAGCGACTGGAAAAGGGTAGTGGTATCGGCGGTTTCCGACGAGCATGCTTTGCATTGTTGTGCGTATGACCGGCGTGGTACCCTCGGGGAAGCGAAGGATCGGACCACCTAGGCCAGGCCTATGGCGTCCCTCGATTACGTGCAGCAGGTGTAGGCTGAGCTTGACAAGAGACCTTTGTCCGTAGGCGGTACTCATCTAGGGGGTGGGTAGTAATCTCACTTTTTAATCCGAAACCGCTGTCGGGGCGTTCCCGAAAGTTTCGACGCTAGAGGAGCCTCTACACTCAGAGAGATAGAGTCGCCTTCTCTATCTAGGGAGTACGCGAGGGGGGGGACGGGCTGATGTATTTCGGCCCGTTAGCCCCTTGCGTGCGGCGTACGACCTGACGCACAATGCAGGCCCGACCATTCGGAGTGGACAAGCGGAGAGCGTGGCTACTGACCCTTAGGGGCCGGGACACCACTACACCAATGCTGCGGCGGTAACACCTTCCGTCGTATGCAGAAGTGCGTCAGCTCTCATCTTGAGAATCAAAGCGTCCGATAAGGCCGAATAGGCCAGGTGCGGACGTTAAAGATCCTCTTGTCTTGTTGACGATGAGTAAATCGGGAACGCATGCTCCTTTCTCCATTTTCTCCAGACCTCAATCCCATTGAGCACATGTGGGATGCGTTGCAGAGAAGGCTTTTCGATTTGCAATCCGCAGTCAGCTGACCTGCAACAACTGAGTGCAGCAACAACCTTATTGACAATATGCCTAACAGGTGCACAGATTTTAGCTAACAGAGGACATTATACACGGTATTAATTTTTCAAAAAAATTATTGCGTCTAATAAACAAAATTATAGAATTAAAACTTTTCATCTTAATATATTTCAAAATATCTTAATTAAATTTTTCTTAATAAAAACATAATTTCTAATAAATTTTAATGCAATTTATAATAAAAATAAAATAATAATAAAAATGCTAGGGAAAAGTAAATACTGCAAAATTGGCAATATCCCTATTCATTTTTGAGCAGTTTAGAACGCGTTCAATCAAGGAAAGTTATAATTTTTCACGGGCGTTTCCCCGCCCAAGAAAACATTCTGATTTTAGCCATTTATACCATTCTTTATGTAAAATTGTTTACGTTTAAACAATTTTATCAATTGACCAAAAGTTTGCATTTCAGATCATCATCAAACAATTTAAAAAAAAAATTGGATCTCGGATATCACTACAGAGCAGTATCAATTATTGATACTACTCCTGAACTTTTACTAATCTAAATAGCTAAAAAAATATTTTGTAGTTTTTAGTGATCCCTCGCCCGAGACAACCAAATTTGGACGTTAAGGCCAGGAATTACTTTACATTTTATTTTTTATTTCTTCCTTTAAAGCATTAAAAAATCATAGCCGATGGTTTGCTGCATAAACGTATGAAGTAAAATTCCTGAATATAAAACAATTGGGCTCTTAGAAGTCTATGTGAAAATGATGTACAAACAGAATTTAGATGTTTTGAATACCTGGAAATTTCCCATCTACTCATTTCACATTGGGTCAATATCCCTATTCATTTTTGGGCATTTTAGAACGCGTTCAACCTAGGAAATTTACAATTTTCACGGACGTTTTTCCGCCCTAAAAGACTTTCTGATTGTAAAATTCTGATATAAAATTGTTTACGTTTAAACAATTTTATCAATTGTCCAAAAGTTTGCATTTGAGTTCATCATTAAACAATTTAAAAACAAGTTGAATGTCGGATATCTCTAATAATAGAGCAATATCAATTACTTATACTACGTCTGAACTTTTTTGAATCATAATAGTTAAAAAAAAATTATATATTTTGGAGTTTTTTTGTATGGAACCTCGTCCGCGACACCTTACCAAAGTTGGACGTTAAGCCCACCTGCAGGACAGGAATTACTTTACTTTTTATTTCCTTCCTTCCTAGCATTAAAAAATCATAGCAGATGGTATGATATATAAACATGTGAAGTAAAATTCCTGAATGTAAAACAATTGGGCTCTTAGAAGTCTATGTGAAAATGATCTACAAACAGTATTTCCTCAAAAATATCCTGATAAATGATAAAAAGATTGAACGAATCAATTTCCTTTGATTCTCGTGGGCAAAACGGTTAAAAATAATAAAAGTTTATTTTTTTTACTAAATATAGTTTTCATATAGTCATTTATCCCCAAATTTTGATTTTATGAAGATCTTTCGTCTGTATAACCCAAGTGTTTCTGAGGTACAAACGTTGATGGCATTTATTTCAGCTTGAATGACCAAAATGTACTTTTCTAATGAGTTGCTTGTTTTTTTTTTTTTTTTGGGCTTGTATGAAAAACACCTGAACCGGTTTTTTCACTTCTTGTGGAAAAATCAAGGGCGGTAGCTATGGTGTGTACAAAACGGTAGACATGATGTGTATGGTGGTCTGGAATAAGGTTTAATGATGTCAACATGGTTTCAAAATTTTATGAATAGTTTATATAAAATATTCTGTGACTGACTGACAGACTGCGCACAGACCAAACGGCTGGATCTAAAAGGCTGAAATTTCGACAGTGCATTCCCACATTTACATGGATAGCCGCTAAGAAAAGAGGTTTTGAAATTCCATCCTTATCTATATATAAAAACAGTTCCATGACTGACCCCAAAACCCTGGATCTAAAGAGCTGAAATTTCGACAGTGCATCCCTATAATGACATAATGAAATGGATAGCCCCTAAGGATTATTTGAAATTCCTCCCCAAGGGCATCATATGGACAATTTTTTACCATGTGTAGACCAAAGTGAACTGAAGAAGAGAAGAATTTGAGAAACGAGACATTATATTAGAAAACCATACTAGCGCCTTGAATCGCAAAAGGTACATAAAAGCAGATTCTCGCGTAGACGACGTCACGGATAAAAGCTCATTAACAAATATAAAACAGTTTCGTTTCTGCCTGACAGACAAAACACAGACCAAACCTCTGGATCTAAAGAGCTGACATTTCGACAGTGCATTACTCTAATGACTTGGATAGTCGCTAAGAAAGGATTTTCTGAAATTCCATCCCTAAGGGGATCATATGGACAATTTTTCACCATGGATAGACCGAAGAAGAGAAGAATTTGAGAAACCAGACATTATAATATAAATGCTACTAGCACTCTGCATAGCATTAGAAAGGTAAAGTAAAACAGATAGTCGCGGGTATGGTAATAAAGATACTAGGAAGCAGGGTTTGTACTCCCCAGGTACTGCAGCCTTCTGGCTTATTGTACCTTCCTAGTTCTTTAGTTTAGTGCAATAGACTTAATCCTTCTACTTAGAAGTATCAGGTCATTGACTGTCGCTGCTACACTTTCATTCCTTAAGTTTTTGTCGTATGCTAGGTTGAATCTCCATTGAGCTGTTGCTTCGCAGTCGAAGACGATAGGGGTGGCTGTTTCCTCCTCCTCATTACATAATCTGCAGATGGGATCATAGCTGTATATGCTCATGTTGTGTAGATGTTTTCTCAGATGCCAATGACCGCTTAGTAGTATTACCACTCCTCTGAGTCTAGCCCTCTCCAGTTGCAGCAGTAATTTTGCCAATCTTGGTGAGGGTTGTTTCATCATAAGTTTACTGTGTCTAGCGCCGCTAGAGTTTATCCACTTCTCTTTTTGTTTTGTTTGGATCCATTCTGCGATGGAGGATTCTATATTTGTTTTTGTTATCCCAAGTATAGGTTCAGGGCCTATGTATGGTCTTGGAGATCCTCCTCTGGCCAGTTTGTCTGCTTTCTTGTTACCAAAAATTCCTCTGTGCCTTGGCACCCAAGATATCATCAGGTGTTTCCCCACGTTTTGGAGATTTTGGACACATTCACTGACTAATTTTGATGTAATTCTTTTACATGGTAATTAATGCTTTAATGCCTGTTTGGCTATCAGATCTTATGGGGATTTTTTGTCAGTGTAACCTCTTTTAAGATTTTCCAGGGCAGAAGAATTGACGGCATGTATTTCCCCTTGAAAAACCGAAGTGTACTTTCCTAATGAGGTTGATTAATCATGTTTTGGGCTTGTAAAGTAAATGCCCGATCCGGTTGCTTCATTTGTTTTGGAGCCATCTGTACCATATCATTGTGTCTGATAGTCGCGGGTAAAAGCTAGTTTATCTATAAAGAATCTATAGGATGTTCGAAATAAGTTTAACGTATGGAATATTCAACTATATTCAACTCTACATTAAATGAATTTATACACAGTTTGAAAAAGTTCACAGCGTTAAACTTAAGCAAAACTCGCCTTCTGGGCCTAATGCGTTCGCACTTACATCTTGTGCCCACAAGGCTCAGGGGCCGGCCAACAGGGAAGTCCTGTAAGTCGGAGGTTGAAAAATAACAAAAAAGCCCCCAGACTTGAAAACAGGCGAGAGGGGTAGTCATTTATTAGATAAACTTGCGCAAAAGGCGACTTAGCAAATTCAATATTTCGCCCACCCCTCCACCGTTTTTCTTTTCTCCCCCGCTTCGAATTCTGAAGAGTTTTAAGGGCGGGGGTTTATGCGAAATCATATCTGGATTAGCCGCGACTCCCCCTCCAATACTTCAAAAACCCCAATCCAGCCCCCCCTCTGCCGGAATTTTTATCGGATACCGTATCGTCTTTTGCACCCCCTACTTTCCCTGACCCACTACCTTTCCACGAAAACCTCGCTTCCGAATAAAAGTCGAGGACGAGGGGGAACCGTTTTAATATTGATTTTATAACTCGCGGGGAGGCTCGAACTTCACCCTCGTAGGCTTTGGCATTTAATTTTTTTTAACTTGACTTACAACGAATTTTATTTTCATTTGACGACCTATAAGATATTTAATTAAAAGATATCCTTACCTCTGCTACACGCTGCTGGACAGCTCTCGTGTAAACTTGAACGAGCTGTCAACTTGTTTAAATTTTAATAATGATTTTCCCGTATTGAATAAAAACTTCGATTGAAACTTCGTGTTGGAAATTATGACGGTTGCAGTCGTGAGAACCCCGTTGGCCGGACCGACTCCAGACAAGCGCAGTATTCCAGATTGTTATGCGACACCAAGCGCATAAGGCCCTTCCTGTAAGTTGTTAACACCTGTAAATTAAATATTCCCGAATCATCTTCTTCCTATTGTCCCGAGAAAAGACGTGAATTTTATTTATACTCCTTGATTCCAAGATAATTTCCTAACGCTGCTGGCGATTTCACTTCCGTCCGTTAAACGCGGACGAACGCGTTCAAAATCTATTTTGGAAATATCGTTTATTTACGTATTTAAACGCGTGGTATCGAACCCTGAGAATTTTCAAAATTGGGGTCTTATCGTGGGGAAATTGTGTGGTAAATAGGGATTATTGTCCGTTCTCGAACCCCGGGGGAAAAAATTCTCATCGTTCTGCCGTCGGAAGTCAGTGAACTGAATATTTTAATTTCACATCTCACGTTGCTTAATGTTTTCTCATTGAGACCGGAGGATGTTTCGCTTAAGGAACTAGCCTCTCCGGACAAAAGGAGAAAATCGCCCGAGGTGCAATTTCATTGTGAATTAAATCTATAATAAAAAAAACTATTGTTTATTGTTTTTTTTTCCTCCTGGGCATAAATAATCCAGAGGATTGATTGCAGGTTGCAAAAACAGCGGATGTCCAGAATTAAAAAGAAAAACCCATGGAGCATAAAGAATCGTGATATAACGGAAAAAATTCATGGCTTGTTGCATTTTATATGAAAATATTTAAAGAAAAACTTTCTTTTTTCCACGTAAAATAACCCCGGTTGTTTAAAAGAAAAATTGAATATTACTAATATTGCTCGGACCACTGGATCGACGAGAAGAAATTACTGAAATGTGTCGTCACGCTCCTTATAAGAAGGGTAAGGCCTGACCTCCATGAGGTGTGATACTGTGACCAACATTTCTCTTTCGTAAGGCCTTCGATACGCTTTAAAACGTTTAATCATCCTCCTGTCATTTTTAAAAATAATATCGCCCAAAGTGAAACGGCTCTGACACTAGATAATGAAAATGACAACAATACTTAAAATTACATTAACAAATTGATTCTTTCGTTGTTTTCTTTTTAGGTCCTACGGTGGATGGACATGTAGTTTGGTTTGCCATCATTCAAGTATACCTATCCTTGTTCTTTTAGTTTCTGGCCATCTTATATAGTCAAAAAACGACATATAAATACGATGAAGGCATGTCGGTACTTTTTGTTACAAGAGGGTGCGTCAAGGCTACATCATGTCTTCAATACTCTTATCTCTGTACCTGAATGACTTACTTTAGACAAATCGGCTGGGGTGACAACAGGTGAGATGAAACTGTGCGCCGACGACATGATGCTGAGAAGCCTGTTGCATTGATGTATGATTCATTATGCAACTTCTGCAAACGTTGGGTTGAGAGGTTAATTTGAAGAAAAATCAAAAATTATAATGTAAATAAAAGAATCCATGCTGATGTTCCTCAGTGTTACGATTTTGCCCGGCACTTTATCAGGTGTACACCACTCACATCCAGTCTCATCCTCGATCCACTGCCATGACCATTGGAGTCAACACAACAAGCAATTCTGATCATGCCATTTCCACTATAAACCTTGAAAATACTTTATAATAGTATAGTCTTTATGTAAAAAGAAAATAGAAAAAGTGAACACGTAATAATTCACACATATAACCTTCACTCACATGATTGTCTCATTGGGCAACTACTGCGAACTTTTAAGTTTATATGATAATTTGGAAAAATCAAATACAATTTTATAGGTGGTGTTCCTCGGGGCAGCGTTTTGTCGCCAGTACTAACCAAGTGTACGCCGCTCACATCCCATCAACTCATCATGTCGTTTTCTCTGGAGACCTTCACACAAATCACACTACTAGTTGGTGTGAAAATAAAATAGTAAAATTTAACACAAAAATTGCACCCAAACCATCACTCTCATGATTAATTCATTCACCCAATCTGCGAACTTTTGTGTTTAGAGGTTAATTTGGGAAAAAAAGTAATTCTCGTCATAGAGAAAGGAGCTTAACGTCAAACTAACAGTTGGGTGTCGCGGGCGAGGGGTCAACTACTCTACAACACTATTCTCAATGAAAAGTCCATGGTGTATGACGAGATTCGAACTTAGAATAGCTAGCATGGTAAATACGAAACGTCGTAACTTCTCGGCCACTGCCAATATTAACCAACAGTATCCAGTGAACCTATTATCTAAATGTCATGCAGGAGGTCATAACGTCCAACTATCTTTAGGGGTCGCAAACGAGGTATAAGAAAAAAATTGCAATACGTTTATTCTTACATTTTCAAAAATTCGATGGGCAGTGCTAGGATTCGAACTAACAACCCTATCGTGGCAAAACGACTCGGAACTAAACCACTCCGCCTCAGCTTGGGGGATGTTAAGTTGTTGTTTACGTAGAAAAGGAAAATAAATGGGCCTAACATGTTGCCTTGCGAGACTCCAAAGTAAATTTAGTATTATTATAAATCATTTGTCAAAATAAATAATTGTGGCATGGGCGATCGAAGTCAAGGTAGCTAAAGTGGTAGAGCAGCGGCGTATTGAGCCGAAAGTCGTGGGTCCGAATCCCGCCTGTGACACAAATTTTTCATTTCGAAAAAAATTGTGTATAATGAATTGAGTATTTATAAATCTATTAATCTATAAGCAAATCCGTAGTTGAACAAACTGAAACTACTCTGACACTATCAGAATGACAACAATTTCATTTACAAATTGATTTTTTAGTTATTTTATTTTTGGGATCCGCCGGTGGATGGACATGTAGGTTGGTTTGCGATCATTTTGGTATACTTACCCTTGCTGTTTTGGTTTCTGCCCATCTTCTGTTCATCCATAATGAACGGTATCCAGTGAACCTGTTATCTAAATGTAAAGTCCCGTCAATAATGAGCTTAACGATCAACTACCCGTTGGGTGTCGCGAACAAGGTATAAGTACAAATTTACAATACGTTTACACTCACATTCTTTTAGATGAAAAATTCGATGGACAGTGCTAGGATTCGAAATAACAACCCTAGCGTGGCAAATTCGGCTCGGACGGTAAACCACTCTGCCTCAGCGGGAGGGATGCTAAGTTGTCCGCAATTGTGTCGTTTTCATGTTAGTAGGAAATCGTTTACGTACACAAGGAAAATAACTAGGCCTAGGGATAGGGATAAGAGAGGCGGCCACAAGGCCTATCCACCTCGACCTAAATAGATCTATTGTGTTCCTCTGTTAATTATAACTCACTGGCCAGCTTCAGGCTATTAACCAGCGTCTACAGGGTCTTGTTGTGGTTTTTCTTGTCCTAGTTGCAAGAACCTGCACCTACATAGAACTTCACAGAAACATAAAATGTGTTCTGCGGTCTCCTTCTATTCCTGGCAGTATCTGCACAGTGTTTCTTCTGTCTGCACTCCTATCCGGTGCATGTGCTAGTTCGGTTGCGGTGGCCTTCCAGTAATTATTTTGTAAGTTTTGCGGATGACTCTTCTATGAATCTCTTCGCGTGCCTCATACCTGCGGTATTATTCCACCAGGTTTTGGACTTATTAAGGATCCATTTTAAGGTGTATCCTCTTTTCTGGGAGGCCGCTAGTCCGCAGTAGGGTTCTGGGTCCATAGAGTCCATGTTAGCTCCTTTTTTGCCCAGCATGTCAACCTTTTCGTTGCCTCTATGTCCCGACTCCCCAGGGACCCATGCCAGGGTTAGATCATTAGTGTCGGTTACTTCCGTCAGGGCCTCCATGCATTTCCAAACATTCTTTGCCTTCACCCCGCATGAAGCTAGTGCCTTAAGTGCTGGCTGAATGGAAGAGAGAGAATGGCTATCTTCCGGGAATGTCTAGCCTTTTATTTCCCTGGCGCAGTGTTCAATCACTATGATTTCAGCCTGGAAAACTGTACCATATTTACCTAGGAAGACTGCAGCTCCCGAGCCCATGTCGGTTTTTGAATTTGCGTTTAGCAGTGTTCCTTCGGCCAATTCTTCCCGTTCTTTATCAGTACCTTGTAGTTTTTAGTAAAATTATATTTTGGAGTAGTGGCATCGATTGGCATGCGTAATATGGCATCTGCATGTATCTCCTCCTTAGTGCGAATGAGACTAAGGCCCTGAGAGCTGCCTGGCTGTCAGAGAAAATCGCTATCTTCCGGGAATGTATATCTAGCCTTTTTATTTCTCTGGCACATTGTTCGATCGCTATAATTTCAGACTGAAAAACTGTGGCATACTCGCCTAGGTTTAACGTCAGTTCGGTCTTGCGGTTCATACCAAAGACCCGGCTACCGTACTCTTGTCAGTTTTGGAGCCATCAGTATACCAGTAGGAATTTGCCTTTAGTGGTTTTCCCTTGGCTCATTCTTCCCGTTCTGGTATCAGTACTTTGTACTTCTTGGTGAAGTTGTACTTTGGAGTAGTGGCATCAATTACCTAGAATGGCATCTGCCTGTATCTCCTCCCTCAGTTTCCATTGTTTTTTGACATGGCATAACCTAGCAGATGGTTGTCCATTTATAATCCTGTGGGTTGCTGCTCTGGCTTCTCTTGGATTAAAATATGAAGGGGTGGGAGGAGAGGGATGCCAAGTTGTCCGCCATCGTTGACAAGGAAAACAAATGGGCTTAACATGCCGCGTTTCGAGACTCCTAATTAAATATAATAAGGGATTAACCAAAAATGTATTATTATTACAAATCTATTAATATATAAGCAAATCTGTAGTTGTCATCAGGTAGGAATAATATTTTTTATGTTATGGACGTTGTGAGACAAGAAGAAACATAAACAGACTTTGAATATTATATTGTGAAAAATCAAACTTCTTTGCCATTGCTATAAAGCTTCGTTATTTTTTTAAGAGCTTTTCAACAAATAATGTAAATAAAAAGACTTCTTAAGATTTATTACTTATTCAGTCCTCACCTAAATTACTACGATAAACGCTGTGAATGGGCGCTTTCAACTTGTTTTGGTTTGGGAATAAGAAAGTCGGTATTTAACATTGAAATGGATTCGTAGTTAGAAACACAATGGGATTTAGAAAAGATATATATTTTTTTCTTCAGGCCACTAACCTGGCAGAAATAATTACAATCCTAGCTGTTATTATAACCGAATCATTTACATTTAATAATACATGGTAAACAAGTGGTCTTGTAAAAAGTTCACAAGCCTCAAGATCCCGTGTAAATTAAAACCTCATTAATTAAGTAAAAAAATTAACACGAAACGAGGAAGTTTTTTAATCGGAAACTGTAGGAAAATGGTTCGAATGGAGAATTGAAAAGAAAATCTCGTATCTTTTAAAGTTTTGCTTCTGTTTAATAATCGGCCGAGATTTTCCACCCCCGATTCTCATGACGCCTCGGCCTTTGTGTGCTCGTGTGACCGGATTTGTCGAAACCGTGACAGACTAGCAGAACGAATCGCAGAGATTTACCAGGCTCAAAGAAATCATGAGACTATTTGATAGAGGCATTCTCAGCATCCTTTTAAAAATCTTCGAGGCGATATGAGTGGTTTTTTATAACAGCCCCGTCAACCGGAGATATATCAAAAGTATGAAATAAATCTCTTGGCGATTTCTTTTTTCCCAGCTGAACAGTCGCATTCGTTTTTACCCAAGTAACAATAAAACCATCCATCCAAGGATAGGACAATCCTTTTGTATTATATGGTAATTTTTTTACAATAACAATGAACCTATCTCGAGTAATTTGAATTTAGGTAGAACTTAAGAAAAAGTCGGTCGAACTGAAACTGCGAACTGTTTCCCACCTTTATGAGATGTAATGGTTATTGAAATGAGCAGTTTTGTATCCTAGAAATTTTGATTCTCTCTTTATGCAAATCAATGTAAAGGAAGATCTCTTTCTCTCAATGGCTGAATGCTCAATTTTTATCATAGATTTATTTTCTGCACCCAGTTGTTCACAATATTTCTCGCTTCTAGATTTTCCGGTATTTTATTTGTACCGTACACGTAGTAGTACAAATTACAAATATGACCACAAAACATTTTTTCCGGAGAACAAATGTCATGAAGAAGGTCTCGAGTCCATCATTGATCAAGGCAACGTGACAGGTTCACAGGATGGGATTATGTAGGGCTTAAGCAGTACGTTTAGGATGTAACGAGCAGTTGGTGTGAAACTTTTGGTATAGGGAACGGTTCAGTTCGTTGACAAAAGGAATTTTGGGGTCATGGATGGTTAATGGCGTAATAAGGAGCTTTGTCGATTTATCAGATGGCTTGTCCGGAAGGAATGGATGCTGATGAATGGCAGAATCCCACAATTCACATAGTGCTAGCAGTAAATTGTATAAAATAAGTTTGGTCCTAGAAATCTTCGCAGTTGTCCAAGTCTTCTGTTGAGTTGTTATTTCTTCAGTCTTGTAATGGGATACCACGTCAGCCTAGTGTCTAGGTATAGTCCTAATTATTAGACTTGCTTTGAAATCGTTATCTCTTTGTTGAAGTACAGTGGAGAGCAAGACTTTTTTTCATGTGAAGATACACTGAGTACATATCTCATCATTCAGTCTTTTCCTCCACTTTTTGCATCACTATTCGGTAACCTCAAGGTGTTCTTGGATGTAGGTGATAGTTTAGATAAAATTTGAGTTAGAACATCAAAATGCTGTATCGTCCGCTTAAGTAGTAATTGGTGGTTTGGTAGGTCAGCAGTAGATTATACTAGATTAGGAGCCGGCCTCTTTTCGATCTCAATCAGTATTGGTCTGTTGTACATCTCCATTTTTTTTTTAAATCTGGAGTGCTGGTTGAGCTTGAGGCTTTTTACCAGATCCCAATGCTTTTTAAAGAACTACTGTGTGTATCCCTAAGGCCCTGGGCTTTTCCTCTCCCAAGATTGGGAATCTAGTCTAATTGGACTTCACACCGTGACGTGTTCCGCTATTTCTTCTTCTTCTTGGCATTATCTACACAAGCTTGTTTTGGCCAATCCAAGTCTATACATATGCCTTCGGAATCTGCAGTGTCCAGTTAGCAGTTCAACATTCATTCTATTCCTAGCATTAGCACGTCCTAGATTTAGTAGTTCTGCCGTTAGTTTCTGCGATGGTCCTTTGATAAACTTTTTCGTATGCTTCTGTCCCGGGCTACATTCCCTTGAGCAGAGGACTTATTATTAATCCATTGTCTAATGGATCCGCGTTTTTGACAGTTTGGTAAGGCACAAAAGTGGTCAGAGACAATAGGTATCCTCATTGAACTTTCCTTCGCCAATTTATCCCCTCTGCCCTGTGTGCCCTGTCACCCAAGCCACCCAAACAAGGGCATTTTTTTATTTTCCCCAATGTCTGACAGGGCTGTAATGCAGTCCCAAACGATTCTGGACTTTACCACAGATGCGGCAATTACCTTCACTGCCGCCTCGCTCTCCGAGTAGATGGCTATTCTTTTATTGGCAATCCACAGCCTTTTCATCTTTCTGGCACAGGTTCAATAGCTAGTTTCCGCTTGAAAGACGGTGGCATATTGTCCAAGGCTTATTTGAATTCTAGTCTTTGGTTTATTTCCATAAATGCCAACTCCTGACGCATATTCAGTTTTGGGGTCGGAAATTAACCGGCATCCCTTTCTTCCAGCCTGCTCTACAAGGCATCTTGATTAGAAATTTTTGATAAAACTGAATTTAGTGGTCCATCCCCAAGTTCTGTCCCTTGAAGATTTAGATCCTTGTTATGAGTCGGCTATTAGAGCCTGTCCTTGCCTAAGAAGTGTGGCTCTGCCTCTTCGTGGATAAAGATACTGTAGTGGTGGTTGATTCAGAACGACTTCCAGGGCAGCCGTGGGAGTTGTTCTCATTGACCCAGTGATGCTCAGACACGCCAGTCTCTTAGCAGTACTGAGGATCTGGACCGTCCTTAGCTGTAATGCCTTAATCCACCAAACTATCTATCGTACGCTATCATTGGAAAAACAACCCCTGTGTATAGTCGTAGGGACATCTTTGGATTCAGTCCCCAGCTTTTCCCACAAAAGCGTTTGCATCTGCCAATGGCAATCTTGCTGTTTGTGCGATTTTGTTTAGTTGTTGCTCCCATGAAAGTCTCTCGTCGAAGGTGACTCCCAGATATTTCGACTCTATAGAGAAAGGACTATCAGTGTACATCATCATGAGTATAAAAAGGCCAGCAGTATAAATGATATAAACGATGGAAATGCTCTTTTGGACACATGCTCGTATCTTTTTGACTTCCGAGAACCCGTTGCCGGACTCTGAACCAGTGTCAGTAAGACAGGATTTCAGGGGTACGAAGCGTTTAAGTTCATAAAGCATGCCCGGTTTTCATATCCAATCAAAAGCTTATGCTAGTACCTCGAAACGCACCCAAGCTATAGTCTTTATTCTCTAGAGCAGAGGAGATATTCGACAAGTCTGAAACCTTGTTGAATCGTGGAATGATAAGAACCGAAGGCGATTTGATGAGATGGAATGTCTTTATTAGCTACTATGATGGGTGCTAATCGTGTTTAACAGGAGCTTTTCAAGGATTTTGGCATTCAAGGAAGAAGGCTGATGGATATGTAAGAGAATAAGAGGTAAAAATTGTAAAGCTCTTGCTTGTTAAGGGCACGATTTTCGGCAATCGGTAATAACTTCACTAGTTTTCGTGGTCCTCTTGACCAATTAATATCTTTCAATTAATTAAGGTTTTTAGTTGAGATAAAAATGTCAGTGTCACGAGCGGGATTCGAACCCACGACCTTCGGCTAGATACGCCGCTACTCTACCACTTGAGCTATTGTGACTTCGACCCACTCGGACACTAACTTGGAAAATGACAAAAAGGAGGGAAAATTCAAAAGGTGGGATTTAGATGGGAAGTGAGTGTCCGAGTGGGTCACGATAGCTCAAGGGGTAGAACAACGGCGTATCTAGCCGAAGGTCGTGGGTTCGAATCCCGCTCGTGACACTGACTTTTTATCTCAACTAAAAACCTTAATTAATTGAAAGATATTAATTGGCCAAGAGGACCACGAAAACTAGTGAAGTTATTACCGATTGCCGAAATATCTTATCAATAGGATCTATTTCAGGTTTGAGAATAAGGTGACCCTTATTTGGATACCAGCACATAGAGGACACCATGGCAATAAAAAGACGGATGGCCTAGCCAGAGAAGGTTCTAATACTGCGTTTATCGTGCCACAACCGGTATTACCTCACTCTATGAGCACAGCGAAAGAGAGTATCAATAACTGGGGCATGAAACAATTCCTTAGGGAGTGGAATTTATCCCCCGGACACAGGCAATCGAAAGAGTTTGTTAAGGCGATCAAACCAGCAGAATCGAAATGGCTATTCTCTATCTCAAGGAGGGGAATTAGGAAGCTGATAGGTATTCCGACGGGCCACTGCCCACTGAGAAGGCACCTCTTCGTAATGGGTATCCTACCAGATCCCTTTTGCCGCTTCTGCGAAATAAAAGAAGAAACGGCAANAATGCATTTATTGACTTTATCAATTCTAAAAATTCTGAATTCTACTCAGACGGAATTAATAAGTTACCAACACGTTGGGAGAAATGTATTGAGAGTATGGGAAATTATTTTGATTAAAGAACATTGCTTTAAAGTAACTAGTTTCTTTTTTTTTGTTTAATACCAAAATCCTGCATTATTTTCCGGACAACCCAATAATTGAAAAATCGATAATAACATTAAAACGAATTACAGATAAATATAAAAAAGTATCTAGAAACATTGCCTTTGGACTTTTATGACAAACAACTGGACTATTTGGTCGTGCTAGAGTTGTTGTTTCGTATAGCAGGTGAGGCCAACCAACAACATTAAAATAATACAGGTACTGACGGTGTTAAGAGACGAGGAAAATGTCAATTTGTTTCGTTTGTCCATATGCACAATACAGTCGAATCGGAAAACTAATTAAGTACCTTTCTCAAGGAGTAATGAATACGCAAATGTTTATTTGTTTCGCTCGGCCATCAAACAAGAGCGGGAATTGTAAATGTACCAAGCACCCGGAAAGTGCATGCAGAGCGGAACATATGCTTACTCTACCGTTACGATCCTCTCGCCGGCTCTATTTCCTGCATTTCGATTAAAAATGTTGAATACGACCAGGGTAGAAAGAAGGCCACAAAGGAGTCCCCGGTCGAATAAATGGCCCGGCTTTCTTCCAGTCACATTCTCTTCTCAATGTCCTGCCCATTATGTTCGATTTTACATGGATCGAATTCAACGGATTCCTCTCCTCGGCCTCCAACTTTGGAAATTGGGCCGTCTTATAAAAAAAGTAAGAAATTGCACTTCTCGTCTCACACTAGCTTTTGTAACGGGTGAAAATGTATCATTTAAAAACCTGTTGAAAAACGTCCATTTATCATTAACATTATTTATACGACAAAAACAGCCCATTTTTAGATTTTTATTTTGATAACAACAAATTAAGTGAAACTCTCTCGACATGTGATTTATTGTGATTTAGAGACCCATAAAGGAGACCTTTTAACCTCCAGAGGTGGGGACCGCGGTAGCCGAGTGGTTAGCATGAGAGACTCTCACGCCGCGGTCGTGGGTTCGATTCCCACCGTCGCCTCTGGCCCTTTTTCCCGATAACCCCCAATTTGAACACACAAGAATTCGTACTATGGCTAATATGCAAGATGCAAAAAACCTCCAGAGGTCGACACTGCAATCAACACCAAATTTCTTCCAATTCAGACAGTAGATGCTTTTACTTCAACCACAAATACAAATGGAGACTCAGAAACACTTTTCGACTATAGCTCAGTGTTTGGATTTAGACTTTAATTCTAATTAATCTTTTTATGCAAGGTATTGGTTGAAATGAATAAGTTAGTGTCACAAGCGGGATTTGAACCCACGACCTTCGGCTTTGGGTTCGAATCCCGCTTGTGACACTAACTTTTTCATTTCAACCAGTACCTTTCATAAAAGGTTAATTAATTAAACAAAGTTATTTGGCCAATCGGATCACGAAATATAAGGGATTTTATTCTAATGGTTCTCACTTATGACAACACAAAAAATCAAGATATTTAATAGGAGCTTAGACAGGAGAAATGCGGAGCTATGATTTTATTTTTTTTAATGTGGAACACAGGATTCAGCCCAAAATGTCTATTTTCTATTGCTAAGAAAATTCCTCATTGAGGGCTCAATTCTTCATTGTCTTCAAAAGGTGCCTAAAATGAATCCGCATTTTTTTAAAACAATTTTTATTTAATTTGTTTCATAGGAACCTGCATATTCTTTTCTTAAGGCAACGGTTTAGGTGTTGACACAGCGCTCATCCCAAGATAAAAGTCCCGGGTTCGAATCCAGCGGCCAACAAATCAAATCGTCTGATATATTATAACAAGGAGAGGTTGATATTTTGCTATTTTTTTAATGGCACATTGCTCAGTACTTGGTCCGTTTGAAGTGGTTTCGTGAATAACACGCTTATTATTCTTACTCACAATAACATAAAATATAACTGATGTTGATGTATTCTGAACGATAAGATATTCATTTTTCCACAGATTTTTACTATACTGAATCTGGAAAAATTCATAGGAATTTTGAATTTTCAAGTGAAACAATAGGACACCGGAGAAAAGAAGTTGCCACCGGCCTTTCCAGCCCAAAAATGTATATATTTTGCGATTTCCTTAATGTTGCTCAGCCACAAAATAATTAAGATAAGAAAAGATTCATAAGAAGAATTCATTCTTTTTTACTTTTCCTTTACAAGAGGAGTACCAGCCTCCTCTACTGAATCTGGAAAAATTCGTAAGTATTATGAATTTTCACGTAGAACAATAGGACACCGTAGAAAAGAAGTTGACACCGGCATTTCCAGCCCAAAAATGTATTTGTTTTTGAGGTAAAAATTTTAATTTAATGAGACAAAATGATACCTAAAACAACAACAAAAATGAATAAATCAAATGATTTTCCACAATTTTTGTGCCTATTTTGTGGATGGAGCTTTTTCGTTTCTATGACCTTTAATATATCTTTTTTCATACGATCCTGAATATTATTTTCTTAAACTAGCTAACAAATCAAATCGAGTGATATATTATCTGGTCAGTTTGAAGTGGTTTCTTTGATTTTATCCTTATTATTCTTACGCATAATAACATGAAACATAACTGTTGTTGATGAAGTCTGAAAGAATACAGATTCTTTTTCCAGCGATTTTCATTACTCTGAATTTGATTAAAAATAATAGGAGTTAAGAAACACTTAACACTTAAACACACATAAAAATTTTCCAGCGGCTTATCGAGCCCAAAAATGTGTATTTTTTGTCTGACGTAAATTCGTACAAAACTTCGAATTTAAGGGCTCAAAACGATACTAACCCTAACACAAAATTATTTTTCCACACAGATTTTTTGCCTACTTTTCGTTTATTGTGATGTTTCTTTTTTTGTCGCTTTTTATACATCTAATCATATTTCTTACGACCCTGATTATATTTTCTTAACCTAGCAAACAAAGCACATCGTCTTTGTATTAACTTTACAATGGCAGGTCGATATTTTACTACTTTTCACCGTTACTACCGTTCACAAAATAATTGAGTATTATTTCAATTAATTATTCTTTTTATGTAAGGTTAATACAAAGTTTTGTTATACGCCGCTGCTGTAACTGCTTGAATTAGTGTAGCGGCGTATTGAGCCGAAGGTCGTGGGTTCGAATCCCGCTCGTGACACTAACTTTTTCATCACAACCACACTTTTCTATCTTGCTTCCCTTACCCTTCTCCACTCGTAAACTCCTAGTATCTTCTCTTATTTTTCCCTTCTTCGATTACAGTTGTGCGGCATACGGGGAGCTCTCGGAAGGGTAGAGCAGGCGCCTGAGGCGCATCATGAACTGGTGTGTCAGATTCGTATTCGGAACCCCAGGGGGACCCAGGTGACTCGTCCGTATTCGAATCTTCCCTTGCTCTCCTCTTCCTTAAGACCTAAGACTTCCTTTTTCATTGTTTTCATACCTGTCGTCCTCAGTACATCATCCAATCAATCCAAATCCTCTCACCACTTCTACAACCCCCCTCCCCGTGACCTTATTCTCCCCCAACACAAAACTCACACCTTTGCAAGATCCTTGCTGATCCTCGCCCCAAAAGTGTGGAACTCACCCCCCTTCATTCTGTTCGTTAAGCCACCTCTCTTAATTCCTTCAAATCCCTCCTATTTAACCACCTCCTCTCCCTTCAGACAGAGTCCTTGTTATAATTTTTTATAAATATTGTAATATCTTCATTTTAAATTTAATTTTTTTCGTATCTTTGTCAGTTTATTTGATTTGTTTATATTTATTTTAATTCCATTTTTCCTACGAAGAAGTTATTTGTTTTTATGCTTTTTTCGTTCTGTTCTATTATTTCACTTTATGATCAGCGGAAATTCCATTCAGTTAAAGCATTTTATTATTTTAAGGGGACGCCGTCTCAGGTCAGTTTTTTTTTCTTTTTCAATATTTTTTTATTTTACCTACCTAACAAATCGAATGGGGCGTCGGTGGCCGCAACGGTTTAGGAGTTCACACAGCCCTCATCACTTTAAGGTGAAGGTCCCGGGTTCGAATCCAGTGGCCCTGCCTTTGTTTTTTTTTTGTTTTTTTTTAAACACCGGAACCCCGAGGGTTGATATAACTTCTGCTGTTGCGAACCCTCAAGAAAAAATCGAATCGTGATATATAATAACCTTTGAAGTGAACGTTGATATTTCTGAAATTCGTATTTAAAATATATAAATGAAATTTTAAAAAGTTTAAAAAAGTGCTTTATTAGAAACAGCTTTTCCGTTTGATGACTTTTTATATAACTGATCTCATTTAATACGTCCTTGCTTGTCATTTTATTATCCTAGTTGACAAATCAAATCTGTATGGAATAATTTAAAATGCATACAAAACGAAGGCGGAAAATAATATAAAAATGAAAAAACGCTCAGACATGTAATATTTTTGACGTAGTATCAGAAGAGATTTTTTAAAATATATAAGATCAGGTTTTTCAATACTTAAGTCGGTTTATGAGCGTTCCATTATGAACGCAATTAAATGAAAAGTTTTTCCATAAGTAAATGAACTTTATGTTTGACTACAAAAAAAATCTATAATGCGCAAGGCTATGCAAAAACATATATAAAATTTTAAAAATTATATGGTAAGGACTTTTTTTTTTCAAATTCAGATACGACATTTTTTATTGTGATAAATGTTTGGAGTTTAGTGACGTTCCTTAACGATTATTTGGAGGTCGTGAGATGCGGTCTGGTGTGACGTAGGTTTTAGAAAAACATTTTCTTTGTCGTGCCAACGTTTCGATCTTTATTTAGATCATCTTCAGGGCTCAAAGTGTTTGTTTCAGGGCATTCCCAACACGACAGACAACATCTACATGGAAAACAAACACTTTGAGCCCTGAAGATGATCTCAGTAAAGATCGAAACGTTGGCACCGTAAAGAAAATGTTTTTCTAAAACCTACGTCACACCAGACCGCATCTCACGACCTCCAAATAATCGTTCTGATAAATTCATTTGAGTTCGTGGTCTGATTGACCGAATAACTTTTTTCAATTAATCAATCTTTATGTAAGGTATTGGTTGAGTTATGGTTGACATTTGAAAATGGCAAAAAGGAGGGAAAATTCAAAAGGTGGGGTTCAGATGGGAAGATAGTGTCCTAGTGGATCGAAGTCACGATAGCTCAAGTGGTAGAGTAGCGGCTAAAAACCTGAATTAATTGAGAGATATTAATTGGTCAAGCGGACCACGAAAACTAGTGAATTTAATAAGTTGTAATATATGTTGAATTACGTCTCAGCAGATTTATCTTTGACTTTTGACTGTAATAAACAAATTCTCGCTGCTTTTTCTACAACAATTTCTATACATTTTATAGCAATTTTTTTATTTGAACGTGTATGACTTTACGTTTAACTAATAGACAAAAAGTTTAATATCATTTAGTACAGTATTTCTTTTTAAGTTACTACGATTTGTAGTTATAATTCATAAGGTCCTCTTTTCCTTCAGGTGCGAAATGATAGAATCAAAAGTGAAGGTTCAAGGATCCTCCTCAAGGAAGGAAGTAATTTGAAAGGCTCGTTCAGAATTTCCGGCTCGCAATTACCTATCTGCCAAAATAAAAGAGGAAAAGGTTAGATTATTGTTCAAATTCATATTTAAGCAAATCATTGAAAAATAATTTCCCAGATTATTTATTTTAAAAATAATTCCTTTGAGTATTTATTTAAGAGTAAAATTATTAAAAGACAAATCCAATCAGATTTATTTCTTTGTTTAAAATATTAACTGAAGTGTTTTTATTATGAGATTTTTTCATTAAATCTAATACCATCATGTTGACTAGTTAAATTAAGTGGTACCTTAACACGCTATGAAAATGAACCCAAGGACCGTAGAGATATTCACGCAAACTGTGCTAGTTAAGTTTAGCTTCGAGTTGTGAAGTTTAGATGTTTTGTGACGACGCTGGCAACATTCTGCGGTCTGCTAAATGGCGTGTAAGTATTCGTAAACTATTTTAACGCTGGGTTTTGGTTTATTTATGATGTTTTAGTTGCTTGTAATTGTAATGTTTGCAAAAGAATCATAAAGTGTGTTACAGGTTAGATTCAAACCTGATAATCCAGCAATTCTGGTTATTTTTTCTTTCCTTTTTTTTTCGTTCTAGCTTCATTTATATTTATTTCTCTTTTGTCTGAATTTATTTCACTTATCTCTTTTTCACCCTTTCTATCTCTCTCTCTTCTCATTCTCTTCTCTCTCTATTCTCTCTCTCTCTCTCTCTCTCTCTCTCTCTCTCTCTCTCTCTCTCTCTCTCTCTCTCTCTCTCTCTCTCTCTCTCTCTCTCTCTCTNATATATATGCGTCCTTTTCTTTTCAGATATTTATTTTTACAGGATTTGTGAAAAGTTCAAAATCAATTATTTTGAAATCTTTGGCCAAAAATGTTTTCCCTTTTCTCTCTCTCGTCCATTTTTCTTTCTTTATCTCTTTATCCCTATTTTCTTTTTCCCTATCTTTCAATCTTATTGTCATCGTTCTCTTTTCATATATATTTGTTTTTTTTTCTTGATTTATTTCCTTTTGCTTCGTTCTACCTCTTACATATTTTATTCATATCTTTCATACTCTCTCTCGTTTTTTGCTCTCCCTTTTTTCTCACTCTTTCGTTTATTATTTTTCTCTTTATCTATTTTTTCTTTTGCTTTCTTTAATCTTTACTTTTTCTATATTCTATTTCTCTTTCTATGTGTTTTCTTTATTTTTCTTTTTATGTGTTTTTTTACAACTCCCTCTCTCTCTCTCAATTTCTCTCGCTCCATCTCTCTCTCTCTCTCCCTCTCTCTTTAAGTGCCCTTTTCTTTATATATATATATTTATAGGATTTGTGAAGAATTCGAAATTAATTATTTTGAAATCTTTGGCCATTTTTTTCTTCTCTCTCTCTCTCTCAATCCCTCTCTATCCCTCTCTTTCTCTCTCTCTCTCTCTCTCTCTCTCTTTCTCTTAGCCTCGACTATTTCTCTTTTTTCTCTGTATTTTTATTTTCTATGAATACCTCTTTTTTGTATTTTTCTCGTTGTTTATATTTTCTCTCTGTTAATCCACGTTCTTTCTTTTTACGTATTTCTCTGTCTTTCTTTCATTGTCTATTATTTTTATTTATCGGACTCTCACTTTTTCTTTTTCTTTCTCCTTCCTCCCTCTTTCTCAATCACTCTATCCGTCTCTCTCCCTCTCTTACTCTTGCATACTAATTTTAATTTCTCTGTCTCTCTTTACGTGTCCTTTTCTTTTTAGATATTTATTTTTATAGGATTTGTGAAAAATTCCAAATCAATTATTTTGAAATCTTTGGCCAAAAATTGAACCCATGATTTACTGCAGGACAGTGGAAAAGTCATCGAAAACTATTCCCAACTAGAACTGAACCTCATGGGAAATCTTTCTAGTTAATAATAATTTAATAGGTATTAATGCTTGCGTGATAGTAAATAGTTTTTAAAAACATAATTTAAAAATAAATTATTGAGAAAAGCGGAACGAAATTGAATTTTTATTGATAATAATCATCCAAACCGAATCCATAAATTTCTTTGCGGTCGAAATTTGGCTGCGTCTCTTTGGAAAGATGAGACGGTCTCTTTGTTAATGGCTTTTTCCTTGTTTTTTTCTTCTCTATTTTTTTTTTTTTTTTTTTGCAAAGGAGAAATACGAGACGGTTCCCACCAAATATCTACGGTATGACGAAGCAATTTAAGCCGAGAACGATTTGCGACAGGGTTGTGAAAAAGCCTTGGAATCTCCACGACGATTTGCCACAAACCAGATACTAAAGCCAGGGTCATTGTTCAATTTCGATATTATTTCCCAAGGCGTCCCAGGAGTGGAATGAGCTCTTTACGCTTAAAAAAGGAAATTGCTTCTTTGTATGACTCACAATGTATACCAGACATGACAACAAAGGAAAGACGTTATGCATTTGCTTATAAGACTGTATTGTTGTTTCCCACTTCTCACTTGGCGTGCGTATAAATCAAAAGTTTCGGTTTTTACGATTTAGGATTTAACAAGCCTTGAGAGAAGTCATCACGGTCAACAAGAAAAATCCTTAATCATCTTATTTGTCTATGTGACAAATCTTGATACGAATCCTGACGATCAATAACAATGTCTTAGTCATCATTGACTAAGTAAATCAATTATACTTTTACAAGAAACATCCAATGATGATATTTAATATTATAGAATATAATCTTCCCTAAATAAAATTTTTACTTATCTTAACAAATTACATAAAATTTCATAGTAATAATAATCTGCTAAAATTTGTTACAGGTTATACACACTTTTACATACATAATACAGAATATAAAATATTCGAGAGGTCTTTGAGTCGCCTCTGATAGCAAAATTTATTCATCCGTTTTATCAAAATAGAAAGCGAAATTAAACGGACCAGCATTGTCCGGGATGAACGAACTATTGTGCTCTGTCCAATCGCAGATAATTAAATATATTCGATTTAATTCAATTTTTTTTGTTTAGTCGAAACTGAATGAAATCTTCACGAAAAATTTGATGGGTAGTTTGTTTTTCTATTTGTATATTATTTTCTCTCTAAGCACCCCTCCCCCTCTCTCTCTCTTAATCCCTTCNTCTCTTCTCTCTCTCTCTCTCTCTCTCTCTCTCTCTGTCGCTGTCTGTCTGTCTGTCTGTCTCTCTCTCTCTCTCTCTCACTCTCCCTTTCTCTCTCTCTCTCTCTCTCTCTCTCTCTCTCTCTCTTTCTTTCTCTTTAGATGTAAGAGTGGTCCTCGAGACGAAATCTTGAGAGATTATGTAAATAAAGCGATATCAATAAAAAAATCAATCTTTCAATCCCTCTCCCCTCACTTTCTCTCTTTCTCAACCTCGACTATCTGTTTCATGTTTTTCTCTGTATTTTCATTTTTTATGAATATCACTTTTTCTTTATATGTGCATCTCAGTTTTTCTTTCAACCTTTACTATTTATATTTATCCCTCTTTTTCTTCTTTTCTCTTTATCTCTATTTTATTTTTCCCTATCTTTCTATCTTGTTGTCATCGTTATCCTTTAATGGACATTTTACTTTTTTCTTGCTTTATTTATTATCACTTCACTCTGCCACTCATTCCATCTTAATCTATACCTTACAAATTTTCTCTCTCTCTTTCTTTCATTCTTGTTCTTATTATTTTTATTTCCTTCTTTTTTCCTTTCATTAATCTTTGTTTTTTCTATATTCTATTTCTCTTTCTATTTGTTTTCTTTCATTATCTTTTTATGTGTTTTTCTTTCAATTTATTGATAATACTCACTCTCTCTCTCCCAATCCTTTTCTCTCTCTCTCTCTCTCTTTCTCTCTCACTCTCTCTTTATCTCTATCTATCTATCTCTCTATCTATCTGTCTCTGTCTCTCTCAACCACGATAAGCTGTTTCTCTTTTTTCCTTTGTGTTTTTATGTTTTATGAATATCTCTTTTTTATTTTTCTCGTTGTTTGTATTTTCTCTTAGTTTATCCTCGTTCTTTCTTTGTATGTATTTCTCTGTCTTTCTTTCATTCTCTATTATTTATATTTATCGGACTCTCATTTTTTCTTTCTCTTTTTCCCTCTTCCCTCACTCATTTTCTCGCTCTTCCTTTCTGTCGCTATTTATATATCTATTAAATAAAATACTGCTTTAAATAAAATTTGAGTTTCATGTGTGGACACGATTTGAAAAGTTGGTTTTATTTTATTGGTTTGTGTAACGATTTAATTTAAAAACAGTTGTTTGATTGACTGCCAGATAATACTGAATGATTGATTTATTATGTGAACGTAATATTATAAAAAATGTATAACTGGAAGCGCCGTTGCAATCAGGTCAAAAGTATGTTTCGAGGGGTAAAATTGAAATCTGGCATTTGTTTGCTTTAAAACGGGAAAATTCCAAGGAAATTCGTGTATCGGTGGATAAAATGAAAGACGGTTATTCGTTAAGAAAACCTATTTATCTTTCTACAGTTTACAATGTCCTTCGAAGTAAATAATTACATTTAATACTAAAAACATTGATGCTGAGGCAGTGCTTACTATCTTTAGGTCTGTACATAACGGCAGAAAACACGTAAAAACTTAAGAAACTCTGGAATTAGTTTAAAATCGTTTGGATATGACCCAATCATTTAAATTTATTTTTTGTAAATTTAATGAAAATTGAATAGCAATATACGCGTTTTATATGAACGTGATATTTTCTTTTAAGGTACCCATAGAGAGTTAAATAAACTCTTACTATTAATGACATTTGCATAGACGGAATTTGCTACTGAGTCTGCAGAAAGACGCTACAGGTCGTTTTCATACTTCCTGCAGATACGCTGAATCAACAAAAATCCAATTCAGTTCTGGGAATTTTCCTTACATTTCCCACTAACCGATACGTCATTCGTAACGTCTGGAATACAAGACGTTTTTAACGACCCCGCGTAGTTTTACGTCTTGGCTGGCTGGCTGGAGCGATTTTTGCACATACTCGTGGGTATTTAAGTTGATATATATAACTTTAAAAATTTGTAAAAAAAAAGTACTTGATCAATAGATATTGAACTGATAACAACAATTTTCACTTTGGTTTGTTTATTCTCGGTTATTTAAGTATGATTTTGTTCAAAATGTTACTGGTTTTAGTTTAAAAAATTCATTTTATATTTTCCAATATATCCAATTTTTTAATGTAATGTTTTTATAATTTCTTCTTATCGTTTCAAATCTACGAATATATTTTTAATAATTTATTTTAAGTGGAAGGCCAAATTACATGTTTATTTTTGAGTTTATTTGCTTACAACCAAATTTTATTTATTACTGTCTTAACGTATTTTTCATTTTGTAATTATTACGTAGAATTCTACATGTTTGTCTGCTAATATTTAGAAATTTATCTCATAATAATTTTATTTCGCCATAATAATTTCCGATGTCTGGATCAAAGAGCGCTTACCGCCGCTGTTTCTTCACTAATTTTCAAGTTTATTCACCAATAAGAATGCACATTTGAAAATTACGTAGTGTAATGTTAGTCGTGAAAAGGAAAATACACTATTTAACGACTGGTGTGACGTAGGTTTTAGTAAAACATTTTCTTTATGGTGCCAACGTTTCGATCTTTATTGAGATCATCTTCAGGGCTGAAAGATTTGGTTTCAGGGCACTCTCATCACGACAGCCATCTACAAGTGTTTGTTTTCCGTGTAGATGTGTCATTCTTGTCTGTCGTGTTGAGAGTGCCTTGAAACAAACACTTTGAGCCCTGAAGATGATCTCAGTAAAGGTCGAAACATTGGCACGATAAAGAAAATGTTTTTCTAAAACATACGGCACACCAGACCGCATCTCACGATCTCCAAATAATCAATGGACTAATGGTCACTAAACACCACAGCAAAAAATATATTTTTATCTTCCACTACGTTTCAAGTTTCAAAAGTCCAGTAATAATTATCCAAGTAGGTCGGAATCAGGGCCATCTTAAATAATCATATACACATTTTATTATTTACATTTTTTCATTAAAAAATTTGTCTATTGTATATTTGGGTATTTGTGACTTTTTCTGGGTGCGATCTTCTGATAAATTTATATAGCCAAGCAGGATGGTGGATACTCTAAACTAGAGTAATAAAAATAAATAAATAGCTTAATGAAAATTAGATAAAATCTTAATCAATTTATTTTTATTCTAGGTAAAACAGGAAGAATCCAGATACGAAAATTAATGTGAAAATTATAACAACTAATTTGCCTTAATTTTTTTTTATCTTTCACCGCGGAATTAAATTTGAAACCGAAAGTCAAGAGTTCATATCATCCATGTTTTTTTTTATATTATTCACCTGGAATTATAAATAACGGCAAGCTTTTGACTTTTTTGCAAGAATGTTATTATTTCTTGAACATCTCGCCCACAAAATCGACAAATTTTTTAAATATATATTTTTTTTTAAACTCCATTATATTTTAGTGGTGTGTTAACCAAATTACTTCTTTCAATTTATTAATCTTTTTATGTAAGATTTTGGTCGAAAAGAAAAAGCTAGTGACACGAGCGGGATTCGAACCGACGACCTTCGGCTCAATATGCCGCTGCTCTACCACTTGAGCTATCGTGACTTCGATCCCCTCGGACACTAACTACACTTCTCAATCTACAGCCTGTCGAATTTTTCCCTCCTTTTTGCCATTTTTCAAATGTCGTGTAATCAGGATTCGATTCTTGAAGGTCGTGGGTTCGAATCCCGCTAGTGGCACTAGATTTTTCATTTCGACCAAAACCTTACATAAGAAGATTAATTTAATTTAGTTTTAATATCAAATTGAGATATGTAACTTTTCACAATTTTCTCTCCACATCAGTTGTTCCCCAGGGCTCACGTCTACGACCATTTCTGTTCAATACTTTAATAAATGATATTCTCCTTATTTCTAGCCGATCGACTTCGAGGATTTTTTCTCGTAAAATCCGTTTAAATAGCCAAGTGTAGTTATGCTAGTCTATTGACCAAATTAGTTCTTTCAATTTATTAATCTTTTTATGTAAGGTTTTCGTCGAAATGAAAAAGCTAGTGCCACGAACGGGATGCGAACCCAGGAACTACGGCTAAATACGCCGCTGCTCTACCACTTGAGTTATCGTGACTTCCATCAACTCTGACACTAACTTCCCATCTCAACCCCACCTTTTTGAATTTTCCCTCCTTTTTGCCATTTTTAATTAATTGAAAGATATTAATTGGTCAAGGGGATCACGAAAACTAGGGAGTTAATTAAAAATCTAAAACAAAATTAAAATAAATTTTATCTGTCCGTCATTTTTTAGTTTTCTTAGCAATTAATATTTTTTTAACTTTTTTACACTAAGTCTCAAATATTAAAGGTTATAAACGTAAACCTTTGATCAATGTATTACAAGTGGAATTTTTTGCCTGTCCGTGATGTTTTTCAATTATGATCCCAGTTAATTAAATTAAAATTAATAAATTTTGAAAGTGGAAAAATGCTTCAGGATGAAGATCCTATTGCTGAAGGTGTGTAGATATTTTGTCTTCTCCAATTTTAATTTATAGTGTCTTCTTTTAGAACTATTAAAGCTGAATTGGATAGGAATTGTTAATAATTATTATAAACGAAACGTCAATTCTTCTCGTAATATCGATACTTTTATCGAATCCATTAAAAGCTGTTATTGTACAACGTTAACAAACTGCAAGTAGGTATTGATTACACTTTGTTTGGTAGCATAATAAAATCGATAACTTATTCGCCCGTAGTACAGATGCTTATAACTTTCATTTACATTTTATCGTTTGACGTTTATAAAGTGGTTAAGGTGATAAAAATTCTGCTAGGATTATTTAATTTTAGCGTGAAGAAAGGTGTCGGTTTTAGAAGGTTCCACTGATGGTTTTATATAAAAAATGTTTAAACATTGTTCTGCGTTCACGATTAATGGAAAGCCTGTCGACAAGCACATGATTTCTTGCGATAGAGAAAATTCACGTTGTTGTGAAATTCGTATCAAGTGCGTCCCAGGCCGGAAAATGAGCAATCTGGTGGATTTGTCGGTGGATATTGTTCCGATGGTTTGGGTTCAACACCGTGGCAATATTTCTACGGTTCGCTGCCCCGTCGGCCTCAGCCAAACCGCAACACCCGCCTGATGAACACAAAACTGGAAAATTTACATAAAACACAAGACTGAGGGCATTACTTTGCAATTCAAGACGAAATTTCTCGTCAGACATTGTTTCCTCTCGATAAGTTTCAGAAACAAACTTTCCCTCGTTCTCGCGTTCCAAAATATCCGTCGCTAAATTAATCGCGGACCGCCAAATTGTTTTCAAAGTTCCAGGAACTTGAACGAATTTTATTAATTTCAACTTGATTTTTGATTTCCTTCCAAAAGGAATATTTTCTTATACATTACATCATCCAAAGCCTGGTATAAACTAGTATAAATTATGATATAAAAGGGACCAATTTTTATTCTACTTACTAAATTTATTATATGGAACATAACTTTTACTTGAAAATATCTCCAAGAATAGCAAAAAATATTATATAATAAATGCTAAATAATCAGAAAATTTATCTTTATTTACAAAAAAAGTATAGAATACCTAACAATTTAAGAAACCAGACCGATAATTACCCATGGTTCATAGAGCGTCTGAAAACTGTTAAATTATGTAAGTTAAATAATTTTCAGGCCGATGGAACGCAAATTTTGATAACATTGTTAGATAAAAAGATTTGTTAGGTTGAATCATCCAAATTGTCTGAAACTTGACAGGAAGTAAAGTAACAATTTTATGTTTGGGGCCGAAAATCAACTGATCGTCCGTTTTCACTTCCTTTTCTGGTCTTTCATACTTATTAAGTGCGCATATTTGAGCGTCATGATGTTACTCTCCGATTATATATGAAAACTAAGTCAATGACTTAAAATTCTATCATTTGTACATCAGGTTGCCAAACACAGTTTTAAAACCTAGAATGTATACAGATCACCACGAACAGAGGGGTACCTCGGGAGAATCTACTCCATTCTCGCTAATAAATTACTTTTTACACACTCATCCCAAAGAACTCGATATTCCTCTGGGCGGGTTTAAGAAATCTCCTTCCTTTCAAACTACTAAATTGAATTCATTTCAATAAAGTAAGATAAACTGAACTCCATACAAACATAAAATTCTGATCAGATTGACTTCGTTCGAGTGCTCGATACTCCGCCGGTCAGGGTCGAACGCACACCATTCTCGCTAATAATTACTGGATACTTATAAACTATAACTATTGCTTAATTTTACTCTCTAGCGGTCACATACTCACCCCAGATAACTCGATATTCCTCGCAATGGTGTTAAGTAATCTCCTTCCTTTCACGCTACTATATTACATCCATTGCAATAAATTAACAGAAACACAACACTCGATACATAGAACTCTGTTCAGACTAACACCTTCAGGCTGCTCGATATTCCTTGAGGTGGGGTTAAACCCACTCCAGTCTCGCTAATAATTTACATTTCCAGACGTCACCCACTCACCTCAGAGTTCTCGATATTCCTCGGAATGGGGTTAAGATTCTCGGGTCAGCGTCGAACCCACTCCATTCTTGATAATTACTTACTTTTCCAGATGACACCCACTCACCCCAGAGTTCTCGATATTTCTCAGAATACAGTTAAACAAACCCCTTCCTTTCACGCTACTATATTACATCCATTCCAATAAATGTACAGAAACAGAACACTCGATTCGTAGAAGTCTGTTCAGATTCACACCCACAGAATGTTCGATATTCCTCGGAATGGGGTAAATCAATATCCTTCCTTTCACGCTAATATATTACATCCATTCCAATAATTAACAGAAACACAACACTTGATACATAGAAATCTGTTCAGATTCACCCCCACACGGTGCTCGATATTTCTCGAGTCAGCGTTGAACTCACTCCATTCTAGAAAATTACTTACTTTTCCAGACGTCACCCACTCACCCCAGAGTATCCGATATTACTCGGAATGGGGTTAAGCAATCTCCTGCCTTTCACGCTGCTATATTTCATTCATTCCAATAAAGTAAGATAATACAGTTTTTACTCTAGGGAATGGAAGTAAGTTATTCGAGTGGAGTGGGTTCGACCCTGACCGGAGGAATATCGAGCACTCTTGCGATGTGAATCTGATCAGACTTTTATATTTGTATGGAGTTCTTCCACCTCACTCTCGCTAATAACTTACTTCTCCAGACGTCACACACTCACTCCAGAGTTCTCGATATTCCTCAGAATACAGTTAAACAAACCTTCCTTTCACGCTACTATATTACATCCATTCCAATAAATGTACAGAAACAGAACACTCGATACATAGAAGTCTGTTTAGATTCACACACACAGTGTTCGATATTTCTCGGGTCAGCGTCGAACCCAGTCCATTCTAGATAATTACTTACTTCTCAAGACGTCACCCACTCACCCCAGAGTTCTCGATATTTCTCAGAATACAGTTAAACAAACTCCTTCCTTTCACGCTACTATATTACATCCATTCCAATAAATGTACACAAACAGAACACTCGATACGTAGAAGTCTGTTCAGATTCACACCCCCAGAATGTTCGATATTCCTTGAAATGGGGTTAAGCAATCTCCTTCCTTTCACGCTGCTATATTACATTCATTCCAATAAATTAACAGAAACACAACACTCGATACATAGAAGCCTGTTCAGATTCACACCCACAGAGTGCTCGATATTTCTCGGGTCAGCGTCGAACCCACTCCATTCTAGATAATTACTTACTTCTCCAGACGTCACCCACTCACCCCAGAGTTCTCGATATTTCTCAGAATACAGTTAAACAAACTCCTCGGAATGGGATTAAGCAAGCTCCTTCTTTTCGCGCTACTGTATTACTAATAATTATTCAGAAATTGTGAGATGCGGTCTGGTGTGATGTAGGTTTCAGAAAAACATTTTCTTTATCGTGCCAACGTTCCGATCTTTATTGAGATCATCTTCAGGGCTCAAAGTGTTTGTTTTCAGTGTAATTTTGCCTGAAGATGATCTCAATAAAGATCGAAACGTTGGCGCGATAAAGAAAATGTTTTCTGAAACCTACATCACACCAGACCGCATCTCACAATTTCTGAATAATTATCGTTTAATGGTCATTAATCACCACACATTTCTACTGTATTACATTCATTACAATAAATTAACGTAAACACAACACTCGATAAACATGATCATATTCACTCACCCAGAATACTCGATATTCCTCGGAATGGGGTAAATCAACCTCCTTCCTTTCACGCTAATATATTACATCCATTCCAATAAATTTACAGAAATTTGCAGAACACAACACTCGATCCGTAGAATTCTGTTTAGATCCACAATTCCATTGTACTCGATATTCTTCGAGGTGGGGTCGAACCCACTCCATTCTCACTAATAACTTACTTTTACACTCCAGCCGTCATACCCTCACCCCAGAGTACTCGACATCCTCTGGGCGGGGTTAAATAACCCCTTTTTTCACGCTAATAAATTACAATTAATTAAGGTTTTTTAGTTGAGATAGTCAAGTGGACCACGAAATTAGGAATTTAATGAAGCTAATAAATTACATTCATTCCAATAAATTAACATAAAGTCCATACAGACACAGCACAAACACACATAAACACTGCATAGATTTTAAAATAGCCCTGATGTATCGGAATCTATACCCGTTCCCGTACACAAAGTAAAAAAAAAAACAAAAAAAAAACGAATTTATGCACTGTACGGTTATGAAGAGATATTGAAGAAAATCATAATTTTTACCAACTTTATTAAACCTAATTTCAATATCACGGACATAAAAAAGATCTGTAACACAAACACAACCTAAAAATTAAATTAACAATAATGGCAGTCTTTACGAAGGTGGGCATTTTGAAACTTTAATTTAATTTCTTGTTTTTTCCATTCGTAACAAGTTTTAGTTAAACAAATCTATCTAATAATATTTTTTCAAATTAGGTGAGTATCAACAGTTATGATAATCATGAAGTGGGTGAATAAATTCATTTAACTTTTTATTGCTTGCTGGTCGAGGTCCGGATTAGGGACGGACCATTGTCCTAGGACAGTCTCCTGAAGAAGGCGCATCAAATCGAATATGCCCATCGAACAATAAAAACGATGATTTTTATAAGGTAGCTTATTTTTTAACAAGTAGTTTTGAAGTTTAGTTGAAATACTATAAAGCTGGTTTTCTTTACAAATCGTCTTTTGTCGTTGTTTATTTCACTTTTAACCTAGGATCAGAACGTAACGTACAAACTGTTTTCTCTTTTCGTGAAGTGTAGTCGGGTGAAACGTTACAAACAACCTCAGGAGTCTCTAATGGAGTCCAGCTTAACCCCGTGATTATCTAAGAAAGGCCAGGAAGATTACTAGTTAATTTTTTGTCTGTTGTGATACCAGACGAATTATCCAAGAGTTGTCGACGCTGGAGGAAAAACATTTTTATTTTATTTTATCACTCGTTAGACAATCCCAGACAAATTACAATGGTATCGTCTTAGAAGGATCCTTAGGGGATTTTTTGATTGACAAATTCTCAAAATCTTGTGGACAAGACACGCATACTTATTTACATGCGTAAATACATGGATTTACCTTAAAAATTAACAGCGTCTAGGCAAAAATGTTAGCTTTTTTTGAAAATCCAATACATTTTCTATTAATAAATTATGAGATTTTCTACTGGGTAGTGATGAACCTGTGGTTTTCTCGTTTCCGATCATTTTGCTCTGTTTATCCTCACTGTTTTGGCCTTACTGCCATAATTATTTCTTTTCGTAATATATATATATATATATATATATATATATATACTTATTTTCCCTAGTATAATTTATTAGAATATAGAATCATTATAACGAAACACAAAAAACAAGGCTCTGAAGAAGACGAGAAGGTCAATTACGTCTGCCAGAGCAAAACAACAAAGCAGGCCAAATTAATAGGAAATTACCAAAGTTTAGGCTTATTTATTTAAATGTATGCCTGTTCTCATGAATTGCTTAAGATTTGATGTAGCATCGTGGTAAATTGCACAAAAATCATTTATATTTTGAGAAACTTACAAATCATTCAATACTTTTTGGGAGAGATGATGTTATAGAAATTTAAGTGTTTTTTGAATATTCCAAATAAATAATCGATCGTTAGATAAGTTTGGAAGAATTTTTCCCCCAGCTCAAGACCCATTCTTTTTTGAAAAGGGATCGGATAGAACGTTGAAAATATTCCTTAATCATTTCCGAGTCCAATTTAACCAGGTTGCATTGTATTTCCGTAATGTTCTCCAGAGGATCGTTGGAAATTTGAGTAACAGCTGTGCCAGAGGGACAGCTGTAGTCGGCTGTTGGCCGAGCAGGTGAGCAAATATTAATTGCATTTGAATTCCGTGAATTCAAGCACGACTTCACCGTGGATAAGCACCAGAAACTTTTGTTTCCACCGGTTCAAAAATTATAAAATCCCCCAGCCGAGGCGAGGACACATTCCGTTATTCGGAATCAGCGGGACCTGATAATGCGGTCAGCGAATAGAAAATAATTACAAGGAAAGCCCTTTTTCCACTCGTGCTTTTTTGAATTATTCCGTGAAACGGACCAAGAAGTTTTCAAATTCCTCCCCGACGGAGGAAATATTAATTATCTAGGTCGAAATTTCCACTTAACTACAACAATAATTATTTGTCTACCTTATGAAAATTACCTTCAAGCCATAACATTTTAGAAACTAGATTTTTAATTATTTTTTTAAATCTGTCAAAATAGACGAAATTTTACTGCTCCTGTTCTACAAACCGGGAAAATACTTATTGATAAAATAAAATCAGTAATTGACATCATATATACATAGGTAACATGTTGGCAGGATATACATACATAAAAGATTCTTTTCTAAATACATCATTCATCATATTTGGATCATTTCTATTTTTCTTTGGACTGAACTGTTTATGCAATACATAGACCGACTTCTTAAACATAGATTAATTGTATTGGACGTGGCTGGAATATTATTCGTGATAGAAGACATTAAGGCCATACTCATAGGCGTTAATAATGGTGTTGGGACGTACAGGAAAGTCAGTAGTATAAATGGTATAAAGTATGAGACCAGGAATGCCCCCTTGAGTGACGACGGCTTACGTTGGCCTCATATCTATCTAATCGTTGCCTGCTCGGAAGCATAGGCCAATTAAATAAATAAGGTAATAAAATTTAATAAAGTTTTCTTTATTGAATTAGATAATTATGCCGAAGAAGACATAGACGACATAGAAAATAATTACAAGGAAACTCTTTTTCCACTCGCTCTTTGTTTTTAAATTAATCCGTGAAACGGACCAAGAAGTTTTCAAATTCTTCCTTTTCGGAAATATTGATTATCAGGTCGAAATATCTACTTAACTGCAACAATAATGTTATTTGTTTTCTTTATAAAAATTACCTTCAAGCCAGGGAGAAACTAGATTTTCATTATATAAAAAAAAAAAAAAAAAAAAAAAATCTGGCTGGGATATTATTCGGGATAGAAGAAATTAAGGACATACTCATTTTTATACTTTTTTTTTTTTTTGCCTTATGATCTATGTATATTAGCCATGGTGACGACTTCTCATATATGTATGTTCAAATTGGGGGGGGTATCGTGAAAAAAGGGCCAGAGGCGACGGTGGGAATCGAACCCACGACCGCGGCGTGAGAGTCTCTCATGCTAACCACTCGGCTACCGCGGTCCCCTGGTATAAAGTATGAGACCAGGAATGCCCCCTTGAGGGACGCCGGCTTACGTTGGCGTGATATCTATTTAATCGTTGCCCTACCGTGCGCTGAAGCAAAGGCCAATTAAAAAAATAAAGCAATACAATTTAATAAAGTTTTCTTTATCAAATTAGATCATTATGCCGGAGAAGGCATAGATGACATATAGAAAATAATTACAAAGAAACCGTTTTTCCACTCGCGCGTTTTTTTAATTAAACGGACGAAGAAATTTTCAAATTCTTCCTTTCGGAAATATTGATTATCAAGGTCGAAATATCTACTTAACTGCAACAATAATTGTTATTTGTTTTCTTGATAAAAATTACCTTCAAGCCAGAGAGAAACTAGATTTTCATTATAAAACAAAATCAGTCAAAATAGACGAAATTTTACTGCTCCTGTTTTCCAAAACGGGGAAATACTTATTGATATAATTATATTATAAATAATAAATAATAATAATTATTATAATTAGATTACAAATACATCAGTAATTGACATGATATTACATAGATAACATGTTGACAGCGTTCATCATATTTGAATCGTTTCTATTTTTCCTAACAGTACTGAGAGTAACCTCATAGGCGTTAATAATGATGTTGGGACGTACAGGTTCGTAGTATAAATGGTATAAAGTATGAGACCAGGAATGCCCCCTTGAGGGACGCCGGCTTACGTTGGCGTGATATCTATTTAATCGTTGCCCTACCGTGCGCTGAAGCAAAGTCCAAATAAATAAGGCAATAAAATGTTGGTAAAGGTATGTTAAGATTACAAGCAACCATCTCTCTTTACGACCTCTTTACGATGCAATTTACATTATTGTCGTTAATTTTAATGTTTTCTATCGTGCTAAAAGCATGGCAAGTTCTGAATATATCAAGAATAGAGGTGCCGTTCAACACTATCACCGGTCATTGCTTACTTCAGTAAAACAGCAACATTTAGCGAAACATGCTGCATTTAGGGCATAAAGCTTAGTGAGGGTGAAGTTTTAGATAAAAAGGAAGGAACTCAAATCTCTGAAGAAAAGTTATATGTTTTCCGATTGGACATAAATCTTTGGACAAATATGGGAGAAATATTGTCATGAAATTCTGTTGTTTTGGATAGGAATATATCGCGCTTAGAAAGCAGGAATTGGGGGTCATCATGAATTTCTTCGTCGTCAAGTGCCTATTAAATCACCAATTCTTGAAAATAGGTAATCTATTACTGAAACATTCTTAATCCCCGGATCGAAGTTTAAACAATTTCTTATTTCTCTTCAAAAGTCGTATAGTTTGCTTTTGCTCATCTTGCATCTTTCATTTTTCATCTTGCCAAAGTCTTTTAGTTTTTTGATTCAGATTGAAAAAAAAAATTGTTACATCCTACCTCCAAAAAATTAAATGTGTCTGTATTTCGAAACTTTTTACTTTCATTTCATTATTTCTTTTAATATTATGACCCTAGTCGTATATAATAAAGTTTTTTAGTTAACATTTATTGTAATTTCTCATTCATGCTTTCATAGCCGTCCAATAGGTACCGAAGTACGCGCTTAGGACATTCCTCTTCCATTATTCGAATCCCGCGGCAGTGGTGCAAAACATCAAGTATGTCCTAATAATGACAACGATAATAAATAGGTTTAATTATTTTTTTAAATGTTAACATGACATCATTTATTGTGCAATTAACCGTTTGAGCAAAATGCCGAAACGCGTCTGACAACTGCAAGAACACGCAAGTGCTAAAGTATAATAATTTAAAATATATATTTTTTTCGTAATATTCCAGATCTATTCAACGTTATCACTTGGCTGATAAACTCTCAGTTCCTTAGATCCGTCAAATTTGAAACAGTTATATTTTTTTAAATTTAATCAGACCTATTAATTTGGTTTAATTTTGTTTATTTCTTTATTCTATCCACGAAACGAATGTGTTAAAAACACTGGTTGGAGATCGGAAGTTCTAGCCACGGAGGTATCAAGCACCGGGACAATCATCATCATTTAATGTTTTTTTTGCCTTATCCTCTGATGTCCGGCCATAGTGATTTTGCACGTGTGACGGACGCCCCAGCCATTGACCAAATAAATTATTTTCAATTAATTTATTTTTAATTAAGGTTTTGGTAAATTGGAAAATTCAAAAAGTGGGGTTGAGATGGGAAGTTGGTGTCCGAGTGGATCGAAGTCACGATAGCCTAAGTAGTAGAGTAGCGGCGTATCAAGCCGAAGGTCATGGGTTCGAATCCCGCTCGTGACACTGACTTTTTTATCTCAACCAAAACCTTAATTAAAAATTAATTATCTGAAAAGAATTTATTTGGTCAATCGACCACTAAATACAATGGATTTAAGATGGAGGTTTGTGATGTTTTTGACGATAATCTTGTGACCAGCGAACTTGAAGCCTGGAGACCAGATTGTTTTAAACAAAAACAAACTATGATTTTAGTCCAGGCTCGTCTATTAGGTAATTGAATAAAAACAATTTGTGTTTCATCAGAGCATATGGCTAAAACCCCTCTTTATATTCGAAAAAACAGAAACAAACAGGAACTCGAATTGATTGTTCAGTTCCAAATTAGGACGCTATAGGAAAAAAAATAGTTCTGTGGCAAAGTTGCGTTTTATCTCAACCAAAACCTTAATTAAAAATTAATTATCTGAAAAGAATTTATTTGGTCAATCGACATATCAAGTAAAGATAAGGTGGTCGTCAGGAAATTTTTCTTCTATATCGGCTCTAAATATCTTCTCATCTAAATTCGGGGGGGGGGTATTTCGTGTAGTCCGGAAGTTCATAACATTTTATCTCTCTACTAATTACCTTATAGTCAAGGCTGAATATTGGGTTGATTTTGCTTTTATATAAATAGTAAATATCCGGCACTGAGGTAAGAAATGCATCTATCAAAAAGGGAACTGTTTTCTTTTGCCAATATAAATCAGTAAGGACCATTTTTGCCAGGAGACATAATCTGGTGAACAGTGGAATATTTTTGAGTAGAGTTTGATCAGCCAGATTCTTGAGGGTTTTCTCGTCTCATGCTCACAAGTCTCGGCGTACAATGCCGGTAGTGGTGTGCTAGGCAGACATCCAACTATGCGTCTCAGGCATCTGTTTTGGAAGTTATCTGTTTGATGAGGTTTTGGGGTCATGATCATAGAAAACTGATCCATTGACAATTACTGTCCTTTGTGGATTTGAAAAATACACAAAAATTAACGCTGGAACGGCACCCCCATTTGGTTTAGTAAAGCTTCTCAATATATTGAACAGAGTTTCACTTCTTTCTACTATTCCTTTTATGTGTTTTGGCCATGACAGCTTACGATCCAAAACAAGACCCAGAAATTTCATATCCTGTACTACCGGAAACCGAATGCACTCGAAAAGCACTAACAAATTACACGCTTCTATTAGTGCCGACATACCTAGCAGCCTACAACCTTCTAGAGTAGGGGACGTATCTATTGTGAATGAGAGTATAAGGACATGAGGTTCCCGAGAACTCTTCGTCACAAGACAAGAGGATATTTAACGTCCGCACCTGGCCTATTCGGCCTTATCGGACGTTTTGATTCTCAATATGAGAGCTGACGCACCTCCGCATATGACGGAATGGTGTTACCGCCGCAGCATTGGTGTGGAGGTGCCCCAGCCCCTAAGGGCCAAGACAGCCTCGCTCTCCGCTTGTCCAATCCGAATGGTCGGGCCCGCATTGTGTATCGTATGCCGCACGCAAAGGGCTAACAAGCTGAAATACATCAGGCTGTTTTCCCGCGCACTCCCTAGATAGAGAAAGCGACTCTATCTCCCAGAGTATTGGGGTAGTATTGGGACATAGAGTAGAAACTACCGGATCCGTTCCGGCCGCGGTTTTCTTTTAAGTGGAATTGCTAACCACCCCCTAGGTGACCACCGCCTACGGTAAAACCTCCTGTCGAGCTCAGCCTGGTATGCGCATTCGAGGGGCGCCGTAGGCTTAGCCTAGCTGATCCGATCCTTCCATTCCCCAAGGGTACCACGCCGGTCATACGCACAATAATGCAAAGCATACTCGAGTCAGAGAAACCGATTCACTACCCGTTTCCATTCGCTTACTCACGCATTCGAGGGACTATTCAGCATAATCATCGCGTCCTCAACGCCTATACTCTGTCGTCCGGTCAACCGTCTCCTGTGAGGCCGGGGGTAATAACGCTGGCCATACGCAAGCTTCACGAAGGTCACAAATAGAAGACAGCATCTGTCTAAGTTCCCGCCAGGGCCGTCACCACGTACCACCACGAAACCCTTCCCAGTGTAACTAGGGCTGAATTTGGAAGGTTTAGTTACCCCGTGGTACAGATGGCTATACACTCTCCCCCGTCTATGCAGATATATTGGTCTGATTTATTTAATGCGTTTTTAAGAATAAAAATACGTGTAAACAAAAAACAGCTGTTAAATTCATGGCTGCTATTTTGGTTACCTATGCCCTAACGAATAGCAATGTGACTACATTTTCGACCTAACTTCTAACATTGGCCCCGGCCTGTTAGATCGAGCGATGTTAACTAACCGATTCTTAGCAGGCTACGTCATCATTTTTCTCGATCTAACAGGACCTAACAGAGTTAACAGGGTTAACACAAAGATCGTGAACACTCCTGGTATCTATGCGCTCGAAAAGTACTAATAAATGGCAGGCTTCAATTCGTGCCGCCATACCTAACTTGCATCTTAACCTCTAACAGCCTATAACTTTCTAGGATAAGGGATGTATCTATTTTGAATGAGAGTATACGGTCAGGTAAGAAATTAACAAAAAGGAAATGTATTTATCTGATTTAATTAATGGGAGTTTAAGAATAAAAATAAGTGTAAACAAAAAACAGCTGTTAAATTCATGGCTGCCATGTTGGTTACCTACGCCCTAACGAATAGCAATGTGACTACATTTTCGACCTAATACTTAAAATTTGCGCTGGCCTTTAAATCGAGCAATGTTAACCAGCTGATTCTTGCAAGTCTGTGTCATCATTTATCCCGTTCTAACAGGACCTAACAGATTTAACAGGGTTAAAACAAAGATCGTGAATACCCCTGCTTCTATACACTCGAAAAGTACTAACAAATGACATGCTTCAATCCTTGCCGTCATACCTAACTTGTATCCTAACCTCTAACAACCTACAACTTTATATGATAGAGAATTTATCTATTATCAATGAAAGTATAAGGAGAGGCCAGAAATTAACTAAAGAAATGTATTTATCTGATTTCATTAATGTGAGTTTAAGAATAAAAATAAGTGTAAACAAAAAACAGCTGTTAAATTCATGGCTGCCATGTTGGTTACCTACGGCCTAACGGATAGTAATGTGACTACATTTTTGACCTAACATCTAACATTGGCCCTGGCCTGTTAGATCGAGGGATGTTAACTAGCCGATTCTTTGATGGCTACGTCATTTTTTTCGAACTAACAGGACCTAACAGAGTTAACAGGGTTAACACAAAGATTGTGAATACCGCTGTTATGTTTATTGACCGTCCTAAATGTAATCAACTCAATAAAATAAATTTAAAAAATCAATAGTATCAACGCGCTTCTAACATGATAAAATATTATGTAATTAAGTATTGAAAATAAGTTTTTGTCTGGCTATGTTGAATTATACTGGCAAGTGCGGTTAAAAATGATCCAGTCGTGCAAAGATTTTCGTCTTCGCTTTGTAAAAAGTAACGATCGTTCGTTAAATTAATTTCTCCGTCACGGGCGTCCCCTTGACTCACGCGTAAATCATATTCAGTTGATTTAAATATTTTGCTTCGCACATTAGCTTTATGGAGCGGACGCGGTTTTGGGGATCGCGTGAAAGGTCTATGAGTGGGGAGCTCGTCTCGGAAATAAATGATTCATCAAAATCCTAATCGACTACCTGGAAATAAAATGTTACTCATTACATTCGCCGTGTACGATTGCAATCCGGGTGGGAAAAGTGAATCTGGTCTTTTAGACTTTTTGATCTATGAAGAATGCCCGGCTCGAAAACGTCGATCACGTCTTCGGCCAATTCTCGCAGGACGTTTTTTGACCCGGTGGTATTGAAGAGAAATGATTCACACTAATGTAGACTTGAGACCGGTTTCGACGGATTCGTGATATCCTGATTCAACCTTGCACAACTCTATAAAACAGAGGTTATTACAAAAACAGATCGGAATTGAATTTTTTTACACTTGTCCTTTTGATCAAGAAAATAATTTTAATTAAAAAAAAAAAAAACAGCCAGAATTTATTTTTAAAGACATCTTTATGGGAATGAAATACTTTCATTGGCAAGTAATCAATCAAATTGTGTGATAAACTTTATATATATATATAAGCTTTGCTAGCAGATTCTTTATTCAAAAAGGAACCAAAAAGTACTAATTAACTATGGTCCGAATCTCAACAGGTTATGAGTTATTCCACTATTTCGGATTTTTTTAAGATTTCACGACCTTGCTTCAAATAAACAATGATAATTCCAAAACTAAAAGGTTTTGGACAAACCCGTTGATACCGTAGAAAACTGCCTTAAATTTCCAATAAAATGTGATCAATGATAAACTTGTCAACGTTGGTTAAATAAGCGTTTAATAGCGAGAACTTTGAAAAAACAATTTTTTTCAAAGTTGAAGAACTTACTATGGTAATTATAAATTACTATTTCCAAATCTAGAGATCAGCAAATTTCAGAAAACGTACCCAATTTAATACCCTTTTTACTGGTGCAATTGCTTTTTTAATTCCTTTTTTCAAAGATGAAGAAATTGATGAAGGAATAGAAAAAAAACCTTGGTTGAAGGAATGGTAAGTTCGTGGTCTGATTGACCAATTAATATTTTTCTATTAATTGATATTTATGAAAGGTATTGGTTGAGATAAAAAAGTCAGTGTCACGAGCGGGATTCGAACGCACGATTTTCGGCTAGATGTGCCCCTGCTTACCACTTGAGATATCGTAACCTCGATCCACTCGGACACTAACTTCCCATCTCAACCCCACCTTTTGAATTTTCCCTCCTTTTTGCCATTTTTCAAATGTCTTGTAATCTATTTGATTCTCGGCGACAAATGAAATGGCCACGCGGAGTTTTAGTGAAGGTATACTTCATTTTAACTTATTCAATTCACTAGTTTTCGTGGTCTTTTGACCAATTAATTAATTGAAAGATATTAATTGTTATTAAGCTAAAGTGTTTTTTAAATTTTCCAACTTACCAATCCGTCAGCGACGGTTTTTTCTTTTCCTAAATTAATTTCTTCATCTTTGAAAAAGTAATTAAAAAAGAAATTACACCACTAAAAAGGATGTTAAATGTAGGAGTACGTCTTCTGAAATTTGCTTGTCTCTAGGTTTGGAAATAGTAGTTTATAATCACCATAGTAAGTTTTTAACTTTGAAGAAAAAATATTTTTCAAAGTTTTCGCTGTTATAATACTTTTTTAAAATGCCCTTGGCACTTTTTTTTCAAAAAATTTATCAAACATGAAAATCGTTCCAATAGCCTTTGAGAAAAATTATTTTATAGCTTATACTAGGAATTAGGCAAGAAAGTCGTCGAAATTATCAGTCAAAAAATTAATTTATACTTATTTCCGGGAAAGTCGGTATCTAAGGATTTTATAACGCTAGAATCCCGACAATGAAGTCAAATGTAAGTTTTTCTCACCAACTTTGCTTACAGAATATTTTTTTAAATATGAAAAAAGCAGTAGGTTGTTGATTTATCTTTATAAATCATACCAAAATGATAATAAGTAGAACATTTTTCTTTTTATGTTAACCAACGATGAAATTATCACCAAAAATTATCATTTTTTAATCTTTAATAAAGATTTATGTTAATTTAATTGCGACAGAATTTATATTTGGAAAAATCTTAACCCGATTACGTCGTTTATTAAGAATTCCCTTAAGTATATTTAAATTTAATTGGTTGTTATTGGAAAATGCGGGTATTTATTAAATTAATTATTCTCACTTGTCAACAAAGACACTTTTACAATATTAGTTTTTCTAAAAAATTTATGTCCTAGTTTATTTGAAAAATATTTGGCTTTTTAACTTTTTGGTTATTGTTAATTTATGATAGCTTTTACTGTATTTTTATTGCAATCTGCTTAAAAAATGGTGTAAAATGCGTAAATTCACACAGTTGATTTGAGCAAGTAGAACGAATATTAAAAAATGGAAAAGTTCAACATTTTTTTGGCAAAACCTGTGCCTACTCACAACGTGTCCGATATTTTAGAGTGTGGAAAAAAAATCCATTACAGTTCGTGGTCAGATTGACCAATTAACATTTTTCAATTAAATAATATTTATGAAAGGTATTGGTTGAGATAAAAAAGTCAGTGTCACGAGCGGGATTCGAACCCACGACCTTCGGCTAAATACGCTGCTGCTCTACCACCTGCCTTGAGGTCACGGTAGCTCATGTGGTAGAGGAGCGGCGTATTTAGCCGAAGGTCGAAGGTTCGAATCCCGCTCGTGACACTGACTTTTTTATCTCAACCAATACCTTTCATAAATAATAATTCATTGATTTAAAAAAATTGTTCCAAATCCGTGACCCACCACCTCGTCGACCGTAAGATGGAAATTTTATGTAGTATGCATGTATGAATTTTATCACATATAAATTTTGATTTGTAGTAATTTGTTTATATTATTGTATTCAGCTGGCTCCAGGAGATCATTGCACCTTTTTCACCTAATCGGTATTAAATATAAGGAACATTGTATCTTAAAATACACATTAAACACAACATAGTTTATGAAGAAAATATTGTAAAAAACCACGCGTTACTCAAAACAATAAAGGTATCAAACAGATTATTGGATGCATAAGTACAATAAATAAGACAATAAGAATATTCAAGTACATGCTTTACACAATCAACTAATAGACAAAGACTTAACATTTATTTTCACATAATTTATCACAGCAATTTGTTAAACCAGTTAAATTGGCAGGCAGTTACTTTTACATGGTCATTATTTTTCAACCAATATGTTCTTAAGTCTCTTTTCCCTGTATTTACGGTAGTTCAAATTTGGGAATTTACGGAATTTTATTTAGGGAAACTTTGAATTTTATTTCAAACAATTCACTAGTTTTCGTGGTCCGCTTGACAATTTATTATCTTTCAATTAATTAAGGTTTTTAGTTAAGATAAAAAGGCAGTGTCACGAGCGGGATCCCGGATCAAATAGATTACACGACATTTGAAAAATGGCAAAAAGGAGGGAAAATTCAAAAGGTGGGGTTGAGATGGAAGTTAGTGTCCGAGTGGATTGAGGTCACGATAGCTCAAGTGGTAGAGTAGCGGCGTATCAAGCAGAAGATCGTGGCTTCGAATCCGCTCGTGACACTTACTTTTTTATCTCAACTAAAAACCTTAATTAATTAAATTTCAAACAATTAAAGTTAGAAAAAAATACTTAAAATCCGCTATAAAGTTAATCTTGCAGGACAATTTTACAAACGGTTCTAATGAAAGTGAAATATTTCGCAATACAGACAGTATTAAATTTTTAAAGGGACAAGTAACACATACTATGTGAAATTAAAAAACTCTAATACTTTGACTAGGAATGAACTATGCAAGATGAACAAAAGAAAATTACATGAGTTTTGAAGAGATATAAGAAGAAAAAGTTTTAAGTTTCATCTGTCGAATGACAATGTTTCAGCAAATGGTTTACCAATTTTCCATAAATGGTAATTTAATAACCGAAGAGGAGTATCATGCTCACCCTCATTCCTACCTTCTAAGCGTGTTCTAGCATTTTCCAACACGACAGAATTTCCACGACAACGTTCCTACCATCTTTGTCCTAAGATTTTTTCCAAATTCGAAAAAAATGAAATTTTCTTCAGTGTTCCTTCACTGTATCACTGATAATTTATTTAGGGCGTTTCCACAACAGCAGCAAGGCAACTGGGCTAAAGCTGTACTTTCTCAAAGCTTCATGCCCTAATGTTTGCATGTTTTGAAATCTGAATGTTTCGGAAACAGTGTTACCTATTTTTTTAGGTGGTTGGTAATTGAATAGCAATGGCCGGTGGAGAGGTTCATGATCAATTTCTGCCAGGTAAGCGTGTTGAATTTTTATATACCAACCTCTTACGATCTTTGCACAAAGATTTATATCTAAATTCCTTCCACTCAATACGATAATTTCTTTGGGTGTTTTCAAAGTGGCAGTATGGCGTCTGGGCTAAAGGTACACTCTTACACGGGTTTATGACCCGATGTTTGGACCTTTTCACTAAGTCATTTTTGGTTTAGATTTTTCGTATAAGCCCCATCTAAAACGACCAAATTTCTACGACCGTTGTCTAAAGACTTATGGAAACCGAAGAAAGTGGATTTTTCTTAGGAGATTGGAGTACCTTCCTCATAATCACTTCGGTAATTTGTCAGGGAGTTTTCAAAGTGGCAGTTCCGCAACTGGGCTAGTGGTTGATTCTCACACGGGTTTATGACAAGATTTTGGACCTTTGGCTAAGTGTGCATTTTGGTCAATAGGTGTTGATATTTTACTAAAATGGTAGTTAAACAGGCAATGGCTCGTGAAAATTATCACGGTCGCCTTCAATAGCCTAGGCGACTAAGCCTCATCCAAAACGGCCAAATTCCTACGACCGTTGTCTACAGATTTATGCAGACCGATGAAAGTGGATTTTTCTTAGGGGATTGCGGTCCCTTCCACATAATCACTTCGGCAATTTGTTATGGAGTTTTCAAAGTGGCAGTACAGCATCTGGGCTAAAGGTTCACTATCGCACTTCTTCATGTTCTCATTGGTTGCTTCTTTTTTACAAAAGGCACCCCATTTACTGCCTGCTAAGCGGCTATAGAACTTGTCTTCATTTGGTACAATAGGAATATACCAGTAGTAGGATTTTTCTTTTTTCCACACATTTAGAAGTCGTCGAACGAGTATTTCATGTCACCCATTTTAAGCCCAGGTTATATTCACGCTCTGGTACTATCATCGGAGATAATTTTGAAAATTGAAACAAGATATTTCCCGTCTGTTTGTAGTACTTAAAAGATATGTTTTTTGTTATATTGTTGTAAATTTTCTGTGTTCATTTATTTTAATGACTATAAAAATTTGTCCAGCCCAATGATAACTGTTATGTCCGTTGGATATGAGTGCGTACTTTGAAAATATATTCACTCTTATTTTTCATGATTAGTTATATCGATAGTAATGTGAAATCATCCGTTTTATTTCCCAGATGCCGTTGACAGTACGTTTACCAAGAAACCGATCAAATATTTCCGTCCGTTCCACGGGTCCATCATTTATTTGGCTTTCCCCATGATCCCTGCACAATTCTCTTGGACGAAACCAATTTTCATTTTACGTTGCAATTATTCTTAGAAATGAAACGGAAGCGATCTCACACTGCCTCTGTTGTAGCAGACTATTGAGAAGGCTACTTAAAGAAATTTCTGTTAAAGGGTGAATCTTATTTATAGTTTCTGAGGTCTTGGTTGAGATAAAAAAGTCAATATCGCGAGCGGGATTCGAACCCACGGCCTTCGGCTAAATACGCCGCTACTCTACCACTTGAGCTATCGTGACTTGACTGAAAAAGAGGGAAAATTCGAACGGTTGTAGGTTGAGATGGAGAGTTGGTGTCCGAGAGGATCGAAGTCGCGATAGCTCAAGTTGTAGAGTAGCGGCGTATTTAGCTGAAGGTCGTGGGTTCGGATACCGCTCGTGACACTGAATTTTTTATCTCAACCAAGACCTTAGAAAGATTAATTAATTTATTGAAGGAAGTAACTTGATCAATTGACTACGAAAACGTAAATGGCTTATTTATAGTTCGAGTCAGCTCAATACGCCATTGCTTGAACCACTTGAGCTATCGTGGCTACGACCACTCGGACACCAACTCCCATCCCCATCTCCCTAAATACCCTTCAATGTCTAGAGATAAAGAGGGATTAGTTCTCTTATACCAAGGATTTGGGTACGAAATGGTGTTGATTGAAATGAAAAAGTCAGTGTCACGAGCGGGATTCGAACCCACGACCTTCGGCTCAATACGCCGTTGCTTTAACCATTAAGCTATCGTGGTTTTGACACTCGAACACAACTCCCCTCCCAACACCCTAAATACCCTTCAATGTCCAAGGACAAGAAGGGAAACGTTCTCTTATTCGGGTACCAAGGAGTTGGGTATGAAAAGATGACAAATTAAGAAAAAAAATTAAAGAGCATGAAAGACACATTAAACCAGAATATTCAAAAAGCCCCTGAATTAATGTATGGAGAAAAGAAATATCTTTCTACGGATATTTTACTATTAACCTAAACATGAAAACAACAGTTGTACAACACGCTAAGCAGGCAGGATTAGCAGATCATTATGGACCTCTTCAACGGCGATTGCCTGTTTCATCACCACCCCACGAAATCTGATAAAGTTAAGAACGTAACAGACAGATTTAGGTACTGTACCTTCGCCTAAAGACTGATTTAAACAGAAGAAAATACATTTATTTTCTTCCGGGAAGGGAGGTTCCTTCCATGGTATCAATTCATTGTCCAAACTTGTGTTTTACCTCCCATTCACCAAGACAAATCTTTCATGATGTTCCTACAATATTTGCCTAAGGATTTTTGACCAAATCTAAGAATGTGCACAATTATTCTAAGATATGAATTCTTTCTACGGTAATTCCATTGTATCAATTTTTTGAGTTCAAAACCTTGAAAAAGAAAGGTGAACATTCTTTGGTTCGGACATAAACTGTTGAGCAAAGTGGGAACTTTGCCATGGCAGAGCTGTTATGTTGGATAAGGGCACAACACGATTAGGAGGCAGGGATTGAGGGTAAACCATGATTCTCTTCACGGTCATTTCCTAATAAATAAACACCTAAGGTAAATAGATAAATCTATTGCCAAAACATCCAGGTTTTTACAAAAAGGTGCAAACATCGGGACACGGAGATGTGCGAGAGTGAAGGTTTAGCACAGTTGCGGTACTGCCACTTTCGAAACGTCAAAATAGATTATGGAAGTGATGCCGTGGAAGAAAATCACATCCATGAAGAAAAGTGCACTTTCTCCTGTTTGGACATAAATCTTTAGACAAGCATCGTAGGAACTGCGACATACAATGTGGAAAAAGTCGGAGTCTTAATTCAATTAATTAAGGTTTTTAAGTTGAGATAAAAGTCAGTGCCACGAGCGGGATTCGAACCCACGACCTTCGGCTTGATACGCCGCTACTCTACCACTTGAGCTATCGTGACTTCGATCCCCTCGGGCACTAACTTCCCATCTCAATCCCACCTTTTGAATTTTCCCTCCTTTTTGCCATTTTTCAAATGTCGTGTAATCGGATTGGATTCTCGGCGACAAATGAGATGGCCACGGAGAGCTTTAGTGAGGTGTACTTCATTTTTAATCAATTAAATTCACTATTTTTCGTGGTCCGCTTGATCAATTAATAACTTGAATTTTCCCTCCTTTTTGCCATTTTTCTTCCTTAATTAATTGAATGTTATTAATTGGTCAAGCGGACCACGAAAAATAGTGAAGTCAGTATTAATTTTGACCTTTTGAAAATGGCTTCAGAAATGACTTAAAATTATCCTAAAAATTCTACAGCACATGGAAGCAGTGCTGAAGATATATGCCGGTGCCTCATAAGCAAACCACAAGACAACACTAAATTTCCAAAAGAAATTGTGTGTGTGTGAGAGTTACTTATCATCTGGCCTGCCTATGCTCACCGATATTTGTTAGCCATAGGCGTTTCAACAATTCGCCATCTTCAGTGGTTGGTGAATTTTTGTTAAGGACTTAGACTGCCTATTTATGTTAAATTGTCAATTTTTTAATTTTTCGTAGATTGGAAGAATCCCCATTTTGAAATAATCTATGTAGTACTACTTTATCGTTTCAACATTCCTTTTCAACGTATCCCAGTGATGTTATGAACGGGAATTTCAATGGAGAGTCGCAGAAAGCTGGTTGACGTTCATGTTTGACGGCCACTTGCTATGTGGATGAAATTTTGGAACATCATGCGTTGCCTATCCTCGATGAAATCAGCGAAAATCCTATTCTATTGCAAGATAATGCCCGTCCACATATCGCTGGCATAGTACAAACGTACCTTGAACAGCGTAACATCAAGTCCTTAGACAGCCCGTTCTCCAGAATTGAACCCCATCGAACATTTATGGGATAACCTTAAAATACGAATAATGGCACGTCCATCACTTCCTGATGCACTCCATGATCTTGAAAAGAATCTTCGTGAAGAATGAGCTATCCTCCAGCAAAGAAACATTTCCAGATTGGTAGAAAGTATGGCGAAGCGCTTCGAGATGTAATTAAGGCAAGAGGAGGAAATACGCAAAATACGAAATTGAAACAAATTAAAACAAATTTTATGTGTCAGTCTTTCTTCCCACCTTAGAAATTGACACTTTTTACTTGTTTAGACAAAGACTCAATTAATAAACGCTAAAAAACGTAAAACTTTGATTAATATATAAAAATATGTACAAATCAAGTTACAAGCGGGTGGATTTTTTTGCCTGTCGGTGTATATATTCAAATTATTGTTGACATAAGATAAAATAAGAAATATTTACATAGTGACCTCGATGATTCATTCTCACAATAACACTGCATACCTCTGGTTTATGAAGATGTCTTTCCATGGTTACAGAGAATACAACTGGATTAAAAGAGAGAAAAGACGAGAAAAGGTGTTTGTTGGAGTAATTCTTTCAATTAGTTATTCTTTTTTTGAAAAGTCTTGGTTGACATGAAAAAGTTAGTTACACGAGCGGGATTCGAACCCACGACCTTCGGCTCGATACGCCGCAACTTGAACTATCGCGGCTTTGATCCAGTCAGACACAGATTCCACATGTCACCCAACATCCTTTCGAATTTTCCCTCCTTTTTGCCATTGTTTCAAATGTCTGTAAACACTTCGTTTTACTTACTAAATCCATTATGTTTAGTGGTCTGCTTGACCAAATTACTTCTTTCAATTAATTATTCTATTTATGAAAGGTCTTGGTTAAAATGAAAAAAAGTTAGTGTCACGAGCGAGGTTCGAACCCACGACCTTCAATACGCCGCTACTCTAACCACTTGTGCTATCGTGACTTCGATCAACTCGGACTTTTTACTTTCAACCAAGACCTTACATAAAAAGAATAATTAATTGAAAGATGTAATTTGCTCATTCAGACCGCTAAACATAATGAAAATGTATAATCTTCATGTTTACTATTTTTAAATAAAGCCGTTTTTAAAAACGAGGGTTAACATTTGTTTGTTTTTGGTTTGTGTTTTCTATTTTGTTTTATCCAACTAACAATAATATATAGATTAATTTAATTAAAATTAATAGAATAATAATAAATTACAAATATTCCTATTCATTTTTGAGCAGTTTGGAAAAATAATGGATTTAATTTTAAACTAAATAAATTGAATGGTATTTTAAATTTGTCCATCAGTGTAGTTCAGTTTTAAATTTTTAATACTAGCAGGATTATTTTCAGAATTTGTTTAAAAAATTGTCCAATTTCGAATGTAATCTGTGTCATATGAAAGCAATGATGATGCTTTGTTCTGGTAGAGTCTACCTCGATGGCTTGAACTTCGGAGCTTTTGACCCCCCCGGAGTTCTTCACACGGGAGTGTTATTAACCGCGCGGGGGTGGAGACGGGGGCGATCCACTCATCCCCACTATAACTCATCTGAGACTTCCTGTGGCAGGGAAGGGCAATATCTACCCCTCCAACGGTCGGATCCACTTCGGTAGTGGGAGGTCAGCTGGTGGGGATCCCAACCCCCCGAATTCCCATTTCCAGCACCCGTGAAAAAATTTTGATATTATATTTTCGGCAGCGCTTAGAGACGTGAGTCTTGCCCGGACGTAACTCGCTCTTTCTCATTCGAAATCGTTCCCTCTCCTAGACTGAGAGGGCGCCCCACCTCCGCCTCCACTTCCGACTCTGCCGCCTCCACAGCTCTACCGACTCCTTCCCGCACTAATGTTTGTCAACAGTTAACATGTGACCACTTCATTCACCCCAACCCTTGCCACCAATTTTAAGTTTCTTTTTTTCTTTTTTTTTTTTACTTTTGCAGTTTTCTTTTCTTTTTTGTTCGGTTCTGTTATTGAAAAAAATAACTGTGATCTTGATTCGAGTTTATTAAAAAAGGTGTTGTGGTTTAACTAACATATCTTGTGCATTGTGATTATAAAACTATAATAAAAATCGAACTTTTGGAATATTTATCGGCGACGATTTACTTTTGACACGTAAGTATTTTTTTCGCACTTATTTAACACTATAAAAAAATTAATGCAACATCCTCTAAATTTAAAAAAATCTAATTTTTTGTATGACTCGTTTAAAAAATGACACAAAGATCATATAAAACAAGTTTTTCATAATTGATGATGACTATCGCGTGCCTAACGATTTTACATCATGACGTTAACCACCTCTCTTATTTAATAATTCGACAAAATAATAAAATAATAGCGTTGGAATAAAATTAGGTCGGAAACGTGTGAATTGAATTTGAAAAAAAATTTTCTGAGGCCACGTGGAGTCACGTTTGTCCGTAGGCATGCACGTTTGAGAAAACATGATTTATTTTTATTGCTCTATTCGAGGGGTTAAATGTGCTATTTGATTCCAATTCAAATGAGGGCATCAATTACAAAAAAAAAAAAAAAATTAAATAAAAAAATAAAAAATTTTAATATTATTTAAGATCAGGATTCGCGCCATTTTCCTAATTTTCGTTTGGATTCGCCACGAACTGTTAAATATCAAAAGAGAAGAGGGAAAGAAAAATTCCGGTTTGGGGTGGTAAAATTTTTAAAATTGACCAATATTCCAGAAAGTTTAAAACCCCCTAGTAATTTTTATGCCAAGATAAATTTAATTTCATTCAATAAATGATCATATTTGGCAAATTGTTTTATCAACGTGTTAAAAATATATTAAAAAGTACAATTTTCAACTTTAGTCAATTCTGGAATAATTCTGTACAAATTATGTAAAATGGGAGAGGGCGAAAAAGCAAAATTTTACCACTTAATTGTTTTTATTATTTTATCAACTTAACATTTAAAGCCTTGTTTAACAAATAAATTTTAAAATTTACATTCATGCTGAAAGTTTTTTGTTGTTTTCTTACTCATTTCAAAGGTACAAAGTCACCTTAAACAGCCGTCATTGCAATTTTTATTCTTTTAAAAAAATATCAATTTAAATGTAATGAATTTGAATTTTCGTGCCGACCAAGTGATCCATTAAGTCAATATATATTTGAAAACGAATAAAAAGTTGATTTTTTTATGGCGTAATAAATAAATAAAAACGGTTTCAGTGCTCTAAGATGAAGTCCGAAAAATCCAAGAAAAAAATCATTTTGATATTATCTCCATTAGGAATGATTTTCCCCATTTTCCTGATTATAATTTGGATTCGCCGCGACAATAATCTCAAGAGACATAACAGAAATAAATTCCAGTTGAGAGTGGTAAAATTTTTAAAATTGATCAATATTCCAGAAAGTTTAAAACGCCCTAGTAATTTTTATATGCCAACATATATATAATTTCATTCAATAAATGATATTTGACAATTTTGTTTAATCAACGTATTAAAAATATATTAAAAAGTACAATTTTCAACTTTAGTCAATTCTGGAATAATTACGTACAAATTAGGTAAGATGGGAGAGGGCGACAAGGGAAAATTTTACTATTTTATTTTTATTTTTTTGGATATTTAATCAATTTACATTTAAAACTTTGTTTAACTAATAAATTTTAAATTTTCCATTCATGAGGAAAGTTTTTAGTATTTTGTTGTTCACTTCAAAAGTACAAAGTTACTTAAATAGCCATCATTACAATTTTTATTCTTTTAAATAAATAATAATTTAAATGTGATGAATTTGAATTTTCGTGGCAAACAAGTGATTCATTAAGTAAATTTATATATTTAAAAAGTTTTTTTTAAGGCGTAATAAATAAATATAAACGTTTTCAATGTTCTAAGACGAAGTCCGAAAAATCCGAGAAAAAAATCATTTTGATATTACGTCGATAAGGATTGATTCACCCCATTTTCCTGATTATCGTTTGGATTCACCATGAAAATAATATCAAGAGAGAAGGAAGAAAAAAAAAATGCAGTTGGGGTGGTAAAATATTTGAAATTGATCGATATTCAAGAAATTTTAAAACTTTTAAACTTTCTCCCCCTTGTAACTTTTATATGCTAAGCTTTATATACTTTAATCAGCATATTAAAAATATATTAAAAAGTACAATTTTTAATTTTAGTTACTTCTTAAATAATTACGTTCAAATTAGGTAAGATGGGAGAGTTCGAAAAGGCAAAATGTTACCACTTAAGTTTTTTTATATATTTTTATCAACAATATTTAAAGCCTTGTTTAACCAATAACTTTTAAATTTTTCATTTATGCGGAAATCATTACAATTTTTATTCTTTAAATAAATAATAATTGAAATATGATGAAATTGTATTTTCGTGGCGACCAAGTTTTTTTTTTTTTAAGACGTAATTGATAAATAAAAATAACGTTTTCAATGTTCTCAAATGAAGTCTGCAATGGTCAAGTTACTTAAATGAAAGAAATATTTTTTAGAACTAAATTTTAACAGGTTGCCTACTTAAAAAAAAAAAAACCTAGCTAAATAAATAAAGCAGAGCAAATAACAATTTCTTTTTTCTAAGACGTAATAAATAAATAAAAACAATGTTTTCAATGTTCCCAGGTGAACTACAGGTTAATGGTCGTTACTTTAATTAAAATGAAAGGTTTTTATAAATAAATTTTAACAGGTTGACAGGCAATGAGCTTGCTAAATAAATAAAGCAAAATAAATAAAAAGTTCATTTTCAAGGCGTAACAAATAAATAAAATAATGGCATAATTTGACAGTAGACTTTCATGAACTAGTGACTATTTTTATATTTTGTAAATAAACCGAAATAAATAACAATAATAAATTTTAATTAGTTATTAATAATTGATTTTTATACGATATGATTTGCAATCAACTATGTTTGACGTCCGATGAGAATTTTGACCATTGTCAGTTATGTTTTGCTGTTTAATTCCATTGTGTTACAAGAACGTAAAATCCATCTATGGATGTTTTATTTTATTTTTTCGGTTGTTACAAATTGTATTAATGAAGGAGAGAGCGCACTATGACAAAACGTAAAGTCTTCCGTTCATAAATGGTCATGAGCATGACCTTCACATGGGAACTTCATCCGGGTCGTTTTCTATCTAAGCATGTTTACGAGAACGTTATTTGAACCGACTGGCAACGAAATAGCTTTTTATTTGTTTGTTTATCCTTAGGATGTATATGTGTTTTCATAAACTTCCATTTAAAATACATTTAAATTATCTTACAAATTTAGACCAACGGATCTGGCTTAAATATCTCATTTATGAAAAATCTTATGGAATTTTTTTATTTTTTAACAAGGGATCTTTCAATCGGTTTTAACTGTTCTCAGGTGAAGTCAAGTTACATTAAGCGACATTGACAGAAAATTATGAGAAAATTTTAACGCTTGGCAACCAGTTTGTGCTTTGTTTCCTTGTTTACACCAGCTTTCATCGAGCATATTTAAATTTTCTTAAAATCCTATGTCAATTTTCACACATTAAGTATCTCCTGGGTCGTTTTGTTTTATTAACAAAATTTACTTAAAAATAATAATTCAAGTCACAACGGTAAAACAATTGAGCGATAAAGTTTTATAAGAATAGAATTTTAATAAAATTCGCGACAAACTACAACTATTTTTAATACATAAAATGTACGAGCTTATGCTTAATTTTTTTCGTCTGTGCTTTCATCATCTCATGAAATCACATTTAAATTTCGCCCATTTTTTGAACATAAAAATGCTTTAAAAATGTATGCTGTAATGATCAATCAGTTTTAAATAACAATAATAAAAAAATATGGGAGAACATATTTTATAAGCACATTACTTTAAATTCAAACAACAAATATTTTTTGACAAATAAATTTAAGAGCTTGGTTTTTATTTATTAGTTTAGTCTGTGCTTTCATCGAGCTTAATTTATAGTATATTTTAAGTTCCTTATAGACATATCTACACACTAAAGTATCTACATGGTCCGTTTTTCAATTGTTTAAAAAAAACACTTAAAAAATGTTGTTTATAATGGTCAAGTAGCTTTGAGTCATAATGGTGAAAAAATACATGAGCGATAACATTTGATAAGAACAGAATTTTAATACATTGCCCGACAAACTAAAATTATTTTTTTGGTAAAAAAATTTACGAGCTTATGCTTTATGTACTTGTTTAGATTATGGTTTCATCAAGCACAACCGAAAGCATATTTAAACGACCTTACAGACATTACGATTTTAACACACTGAAGTATGTAGATGATCCATTTGCTCTTAAAACAAAATATGCTTTATATTTTTAAAAAACCTTTATGAATAATATTATTCTTATTTTATGATGTCTATAATAATGTAGTTGCTTTAAGTTACCATGGTAAAAAAAAATATTAGCTACAAAGTTTCGTAATTACAGAATTTTAACTAATTGCCTGGCAACGAGCTTATGCTTTATTTTTTTTATTCCCTGCTTTCGTGAGATTCAATTGGAAGCATATTTAACATAGTTTACAGATTATTAGACGAATGGGGTGAATAACTGAAGTATCTCGTCGGTCCATTTGTTTTAATAAAAAAATATGCTTGAAAAATACAAAGTACAAGACTATAATGGTCAAGTACTTGAAGTCAAAATGGTAAAAAAATTGCTAGAAAATATGATAACACAATTTTAATTGATTGCCTGGCAACGAGCTTATGCTTTATTTTTTTTATTCCCTGCTTTCGTGAGGTTCAATTGGAAGCATATTTAACATAGTTTACAGATTATTAGACGAGTGGGGTGACTAACTGAAGTATCTCGTCGGTCAATTTGTTCTAATAAAAAATATGCTTAAAAAATACAAAGTACAAGACTGTAATGGTCAAGTACTTGAAGTCAAAATGGTTAAAAAAATTGCTAGAAAATATGATAACAGAATTTTAATTGATTGCCTGGCAACAAGCTTATGCTTTATTTTTTGTTTATTCCCTGCTTTCGTGAGGTTCAATTGGAAGCATATTTAACACACTTTACAGATTATTAGAAGACGATTGGGGTGACAAACTGAAGTATCTCGTCGATCCATTTGTCTAATAAAAAAATATGCTTGAAAAATACAAAGTACAACAAGACTATAATGATCACGTACTTGAAGTCAAAATGGCCAAAAGATTGCTAGAAAGTATGATATTTATTTTATAAATATTTATTTTATTTATATATTTATTGTAATTTCAATTAATTATTCTTTTTATCTGAGGTCTTTGACGAGGTGAAAAAGTTAGCGCATTAACTTTCAATCAAGACCTTAGATAAAAAGACTAATTAATTGAAACAATTAATATGGTCAATTACGACCTCTAAGAAGTATACTTAAATTGTTTAAAAACAGCTGTTAATAGTATAAAATTATATATGTATGAAAATTGTATAAACCAAGAAGGAAATCAACAAGGGACCCCTTTAAATTGGAATTAATAAATTTAATTTAATTTAATATTAAACAAAGTTTGGCCCCAATTCTCAGACATTCAGAAATAGGTAGAATGTTAAGCGAAATCTCCCGTTTTAGGCTCCTTTTTTTCAAAATCTAGTTCGGTGGTTTTGACGGTATAGGGTTACCCTAAGTTATGGCCGGCAAGGTAGAGGGCAAAAAATAATGTACGAAGTTCGTCCATGTCATTTAACATTAAAGGGCTTTCACTCTTCCCAGATGAAGTCAAGTTAAATTAAGCAACAATGACCAAAAATAATAAACGATGGTTTTATAAAAAATTTGTTGTTTACGCTATGCCTTTATTAAGCTCTCTGTAACGCGAATTTATCTTAACATAGACATGATCTAACACACTGATGTACTTGTTGGTCGATTTCTTAACTTACCAAAATATGCCCTGGGACAAATATTACATTTTACTATTGCTTTTTTTAAACCACGTTTAATCCGGTCATATTCCATCTAAAAATTTTCAGTTTAATTCTAAACTTATCTTATCAAAATATGCCTTGTGTCAAATATTGAGCATTTTATTGATTTTTTTAAACCAAGTTTAATCCGGTCATTTTCCGTCTAAAATTTCTCAATTTAATTCTTTGTCCTTAATGGTCAAGTAGTTTGAAGTTCCGATCATATTCCATCTAAAAATTTTCAATTTAATTGTGTCTCTAATGGTCAAGAAGTTTTAAGGAACTAAGAGGAAAACTTATGATCAGGAAAGTTTATATGATACAACATATTTTCACTTAATTGCCCAGTATCTAACGTTTTTTTTTATCCTAAGTCCATTCCTTATTCTTTAATCAAGCTCACTTAAAAGCGTATTTTTTAAAATCACGTTTTACTATTGATTTTTTAAACCACGTTTAATCCGGTTATATTCCATCTAAAAATTTTCAATTTAATTCTAAACTTATCTTATCAAAATATGCCTTGGGACAAATATGGAGCATTTTAGTATCGATTTTTTTAAACCAAGTTTAATCCGGTCATTTTCCGTCTAAAATTTCTCAATTTAATTCTTTGTGCTTAATGGTCAAGTAGCTTTAAGGAAAAAAGAGGAAAACTTATGAGCAGGAAATTTGATATGATACAACATAATTTCTCTTAATTGCCCAGTATCTAACGGTTTTTTTTAATCCTAAGTCCATTTCTTATTCTTTCATCAAGCTTACATGAAAGCGTATTTATTTATTTTTTTAAGCCGTTTTACTATTGATTTTTTTAAACCAAGTTTAAACCGGTTATTTTCTGTCTAAAATTTCTCAATTTAATTATATGTCTCTAATGGTCAAGAATTTTTAAGGAACTAAGAGGAAAACTTATGAGCAGGAAAGTTTATATGATACAACATAATTTTACTTAATTGCCCAGTATTTAACGCTTTTTTAATTCTAAGTCCATTCTTTGTTCTTTCATCAAGCTCACTTAAAAGCGTGCTTAACTTAGCATCGTCTCGATCTAACACTGATCCATATATCTTGCAAAAATATGCCTTGAGAGAATTATTGAGCATTTTAGCATTCATTTTTTTTAAATCAAGTTTAAATCGGTTATTATCTCTCTAAAATTTCTCAATTCAATTCTATGTCTCTAATGTTCAAGTAGTTTAAAGGAAAAAAGAGGAAACCTATTAGCAGGAAAGTTTTAATGATATAACATAATTTTAATTAATTGCCCGTTATGAAACAAGTTTTTTTATCCTAAGTCAATTCTTTATTATTTCTTCAAGCTCACTTAGAAGCTTATTTAACTTAGCATAGTCTCGATCTAACACACCGATCCATATCTTATCCAAAATATGCCTTGGAACAAATATTGAGCATTTTAGTATTGATTTTTTTTAAACCACGTTTAATCCGGTCATATTCCATCTAAAAATTTTCAATTTAATTGTATGTCTCTGATATACAAGAAGATTGAAGGAACTAAGACGAAAGGTTATTGGCAGGAGAGTTGTTATCATAAAACATAATTTTACTTATTGTAGTTGCCCGGTATCAAACAAGTTTTCTTATCCTAAGTCCATTCTTTATTTTTTCATCAAGGTAACTTAAAAGAAAATTTAACTTAACGTAGACTTGATCTAACGCACTGATTTACCTTGTTGGACCATAATTAACAGAATTTACTTTGGGAAAAATTAAGTATAATATTAATGATTTTAAAATTAAGTTTAATCCGGTCATTATCTGNACTTGATCTAACGCACTGATTTACCTTGTTGGACCATAATTAACAGAATTTACTTTGGGAAAAATTAAGTATAATATTAATGATTTTAAAATTAAGTTTAATCCGGTCATTATCTGTCTAAAAATTTTCAATTTTATTCTATGCCTGTGATGCTTCAGTAGCTTTAAGAAACAACGATGGAAAAATGTATTAGTTTGAAAGTTTTATGAGAGAACAGAATTTTTACTAATTGACTACTGAGTCCATTAAAGTACACTAAGTTCATTTCTTATGTTTTCATTAAGCTCTCTTTAAATGGAAATAATTTTACCTGACAAACCTGAATCGCTTGAAATATCAAGAAAACTCATTTTTTTATATCTGGAAAATGAAGCTTTTTAGAAAACCGTTGATAATTTGACCGAATTTGTATTTTTCTGGCAATTTATTATCGAGGAGATTCAAAATGTCCGCGAAAAAATAAATAAATTCAAATTATTGTCCTTTGTGAAAGAAGATATTTATTTTTTAAATTATGTACTGATTAACAAATTAGAAAAAATCATTAAACTTCAATATAGCATAGTATATCAGTTATATAACATTAGCATTTAGAGGTCAAGAAGAATTTTTTTATGGATATTACTGATTTATTATTCAATATTGGAAAGAAAATCAAAAACATTTATCGTTTATTGCTGATAGTGTAAACATTTTGGGAGACGATGTCATGCCTTTTAGTCCTCGAGATGTTCATAAACAAACATATTTTGATTGAATATTTCTCTTGTTTGAATTTTTCGGAATAGCTTTTCTGGCAAAACAGTTACGAATAACTGTACTAATCGTCATGGAAGACGGCTGGGGTATTTATATCCGGGGGGGGGGGATCGTTGACACATAAGAAAATCCAAGTCAATGGGGCCGCCGTGCGATGTGAGACATGGGGCGGTCTACATACCCAGAGACCTTGTGATTCCAGTCAATCCCCTGACCTTGCTTAATCCCTTAACCCCCTCGGCTACGAGGGTATGCGGCGGATTATCACTTTATTTTGGTTTTAGGGCCTGCGACTACATTGGTCATCGCCAGCTCTTTATTTATTAGCTTTGCTGTACTTTATTTACCTTCTCTCGTTTTGAACCTAATAATTTCTTTTACTGTTTCTCCAGACAATTTGTTTTTATGATATAACGGTAACCAACACTTTCTTTAGTTTATCTTATCGATAGTTTTTCTATACCTCAGGGCATCGTTAATTGTGGATAAAATAACGTAAATAACAAACACACAAAAACAATGTTCTGATTATCTTCACTAGTTTTCGTGGTCCGCTTGACCAATTAATATCTTTCAATTAACTAAGGTTTGTAGTTGAGATAAAAAAGTCAGTGTCACGAGCGGGATTCGAACATATGAACTTCGGCTACATACGCCGCTGCTCTACCACTTGAGCTATCGTGACTTCGATCACTCGGACACTAACTTCCCATCTCAACCTTACCTTTTGAAAAATGGCAAAAAGAAGGGAAAATACGAAAGGTTGGGTTGAGATGGGAAGTTAGAGTCCGAGTGGATCGAGGTCACGATAGCTCAAGTGGTAGAGCAGTAGCGTATCCAGCCGTCGTGAGTTCGAATTCTGCTCGTGACAATGACTTTTTTTATCTCAACTAAAAACCTTAATTAATTGAATTCTGATTATCATTATTCTAACTACCCTAGAGTGTTATTCTTCTGGGTAATGGGGGATAAACCCTGCTAATAAATTTCATGCTCACGCCACAAATCACACTACCCTAGAGTTGTCGATATTCCTCGAGCTAATCGGGGATAATCTCCTCTATTCACGTTAATAAATTATTTTTGAATATTTCTTATAGTAGCCTAGAGTACTCAATATTCTTCGGGGTAATCCGGGCTAAGGCCGTCCAATAACGCTAATAAATACATTAATACATTCATTTACACTACACTAAAGGACTCGAAATACCGAGGGGTATTTTGGGTGTAAGTCCATCCATTTATGATAATAAATAATGATTATTTGAAAATCGTGAGATGCGGTCTGGTGTGACGTAGGTTTTAGAAAAACATTTTCTTTATTGTGCCAACGTTTCGATCTTCATTGAAATCATCTTCAGGGCATGGGATTTATAAACATTGTTTAAATTTGACAAATACATGTAGAATGTTGGAAAAAATACAATGCTAGACAATTTTAGATAAAAAAATGAATTTATACAATGCTAGAAAATTGTAGATTACACATACTGATACATTTTAGATACATTTTAGGTTACTCAGTACAAATACTTTGATTGAATCTAAAATTTTCCAACATTGTATAAATTCATTTTTTATTCTAAAATTTTCCTAGCCTTTTATAAATTCATTCTTTTAAATCTAAAATTTTCTAGCATTGTATAAATTCATTTTTTTAATCTAAAATTTTTCTAGCATTGTATAAATTCATTTTTTTAATCTNAACTTCCCATCTCAACCCCACCTTTTGAATTTTCCCTCCTTTTTGCCATTTTTCAAATGTCGTGTAATCGGATTGGATTCTCGGCGACAAATGAAATGGTCACGGAGAGTTTTAGTGAAGGTTTACTTCATTTTAAACTTATAAATTCACTAGTTTCGTAGTCCACTTGACCAAGTAATATCTTACAATTAATTCAGGTTTTTAGTTGAGATAAAAAAGTAGTGTCTGAGTATTAGTATTAAGTATTATTATTATAAATCAATTGTCAAAATAAATAATTGTGGCATGGGCGATCGAAGTCAAGGTAGCTCAAGTGGTAGAGCAGCGGCGTATTGAGCCGAAAGTCGTGGATTCGAATCCCGCCTGTGACACAAATTTTTCATTTCGGAAAAAAATTGTGTCTAATAAATTGAAAAATGTGAACAATGTTTATAAATCCCAGGACCTGATGATGATTTCAGTAAAGATCGAAACGTTGGCACTATAAAGAAAATGATTTTCTCAAACCTACGTCGCACCAGACCACATCTCAAGATCTCCGAATAATCATTAACTAACGGTCACTAAACACCACTCATTTCTAATAAATTTACTAATACTCGATGTTTCATGGTCACGCCACAAATCATTCCTACTACCCTAGAGTTCTCGATATTCCTCGGTGTAATTGCGGATAATCTCCTCCATTCACTCTAATAAATTATATTCAAACATTCATTGCACTTGCCTAGAGGACTCAAAATTCCTCGGGGTATTTGGGTATAAGCCCTTCCATTCAAGCTATTAAATTATATTCACACTAACCTAGAGTATTCGATATTCTTCGATGTAATTAGGGATAAGGCCTTCAATTCACACTAATAAATTACATTCACACATTCATTCACACTACTGTAGAGTACTTCCAATTCCTCGGGGTATTTGGGGATAAACCATGCTATTCACGCTAATAAATTATATTCATAATAACCTAGAATACTCAATATTCCTTAGTATATTTAGAGATAGCCCCTCTACTTGCGCTAATAAATTCACACTACCCCAGAATACTAGACAATCCCCCAGGTAATCGGGGAGTAAGCCCCTCTATTCACGTAAATAAAAACATTCGTTCCAATAAATAACTCACATGAAGGTGCAATGATCCAATATACTACAATTGCAATATACTATGTGCAATTAAAAATATTTACTGTCCTGAGATAAAGATCAGCGATCTGTACCTGCTACCGTGCCTCAAGGGCGCGCATAGTTCATTCGAGGTGTCGTGTTCTTTCTTTGCAGACTTAGTTCTTTGCAATCTGTTATATGCTCTACCGTGATAAGTTCTCCAATCAACGGGTACCTATGTTGATTCACTCCCTTCAGAAAGTGTCCGTATTTGATCCTGGTATGGCCTATGCTTGGTCAGTATCCTTTCTACACTCCGCGTGCCAATTGTCTCCAATTCATCTTTGCAAAAATGTCTACTGGATTTTCATATAAATTATTATTATTAATATTAGTTGTTAGTCATAAAAAACCCCATTAGGAACGAAATATAATAATTTTTAAACTTCCACAATAATAACCAGGATTTTAACGATGGTTAAATGATAATTGGCTATTTGATAATTGTTCAAATTCACGGAAGGTGGGATGAGTTGGCCGTTTGGAAGTTCCGGTGATCTACATTTTCGAGGGAATTTTTCTGACGTGGGCTGATGTTTCATCGGTGCGTTTTTGTCATCACAAAAGCTTCTCCAAGTCCCAATCAAACATCGGACTGTCATCGAAACTTTTTTTTTATTAATCTTATCTTGTTCTTTTAATATTGGCTTTTGACAAATTGCATTTTATGTATTTTGTTACTGTAGAATTTAATCAAGTTTTTGATAGACTACCTTGTTAATACCAATTGGAAACAAGACAAGTAAATCGACGAGGAAATTTTCGTACAAATTCTGTTCATTATTAATTGCACTCCTCAGTATCTGTGTTCGTGTTATTTAAAATATACTAACATGTGAAAACAAATGTTTAATGGCTGTGGAAAACTGGATCATGGATCATGGATCAGACGAGATTCGCGATCCTTACGTGCATGACGGTAACACACCGATCATGAAGAGACAGGGTTTGTTTCATTCGTTTGATAAAATAAGACGAAATTGAGTATAAAACTTATTTTTATTTTTTATTTACAATTTATACGTTTTATAAGGCTATTGGCTGTCAGAGTTAAACGCTATTACAGCAAGGAATGTTTGATATCATTTTTTGAGAATTTTTGACAACTGGTGTATTGTGTTGTAGGATGTAAATAAATATGACACAGGAAAAAAAATTTAATGTCGACGGCCAGGATATCTCTGGATACGCCAGACATACATATTTTATTATTTTACTTTGTCTTATCCTTCCTGTCTACCATTATAGTATAGGTTTTTGTTTATAAAGCCACAATCTATTTTTACGTAATTTTATAGTTAAAGTAAAGTAAGTTATTTATTTTTGGCTAATAATTGTCAGTTAAAATTCCATGAGGTGAGCTGGGATTCGAACCCCGAACAGCTATGGGAGCATATGGTCGGACGCCTTATTCACTCGGCAACTATGGTTCGGAAAAAAGTAAAGTAATTTCTTTCATTTTTTCTAGCTTTATTATTAACATTATCCTCTGATGCTAAGAATGCGATAAAAAAACATGATTAAAAGAAGGTGGCAGCGTCAATGGGCCGTAACGACAGAGAAGTACTCGCGTATCAAGAACACTGTCGATGTGTTTCTTTCGGAGGATCTTACACGTAAAAGAAGGTCATCTTCACACCATTAAGAATAGGCCATGCGAGGTTGACACACGGACACTTATTTTTGGGGAAAAGCCCAAGTTTCCGGCATGCAGAGAAAGGTTGTTCGATGTTTCCCACCTAACTGAAGGGTGCAGTTAGTTGACTATATACAGAGAGCGCGCAGGAACACCACCCAATTTGAGAATTGTCCTTGAGCAGCGAGACCCATGTTTCGATTCTTGGAGGAAACGGGGTTGTTCTATTGTGTATAGTAATAACAGTAATTGTGTAGACCTAGATTTTTTGAATGTGAATGTATTTGTTAGCGTGAATGCGTGATGTGAGAGAGTTGATGGCGGAATGTCAAGTACTCCATCGACCATCAATTAGGTTAGGTGTATGGTGTGTGTAAAGGTTATGTTGAGAATGAATGTGTGATCTGAGAGGGTCGATGGCGGAATATCAAGTACCACATCGACCCTCAATTAGACTAGTTGTATAATAACGGTCATGGAGGAATATCGAGTACTCCAACACCTTAATTGAATGAACGATATGTAAATAGGAGTGAATGTATGTAAGAATGAAAGTGAGTACGAATCGGCTTGGAACTGCAAGGTGCGGAATTGACCTACCTGTTGACAGCAACCCTCCCCCCTCGAGCACAACCTCGATGGATGGACGGATAAGACTGATATCTGCCACCGGACTACTAACAATCGGGTGGGTGATTCTCGAACCTGACGGCAATTTATTGCAAGTAGCAAAATCTGTAATTGCCGGTGGAATACCATAAGCCAATAGACTCAACCCCGCATGTGTTTGTGTGTTCGTACTTACGCAAATCCAAATCTAAACAACATTATCATTTTTTTGTTAATTATTGTCAGTTGAAATATGATGATCTGAGCTATGAAGGTTTTGGACCCAAGACAGCAAGGGTAGCAAATACGAGTCGGACGTACCTAACTACTCCGTCACTGACATTTCCAAAAAAAGTGAAATATTTCCTGTCATGGAGGAGGATAACGTCCCAGTACCTGTTAGATGTCAGGCCACTATATTTTTTTTGCAAATTATTCTCAAATGACATTCCATTGGCTATGTCGGGATTCGAACAAAGGACAGGAATGCAAATCGAGTCCAACCTCCTAACCACTCTGCTGCAATGATTTTTTTTTAACGAAAAATAATTCCTGCTAGTCAGAAGAGGGTTAATGTCCATCTACACCTCTTTGGGTTTCAGGGGGGTGCTGTCATAACCACTATATATTTTTTGCAAATTATTCTCAATTAAAATTCCATGTGCTATGTGGGGATTCGAACCGAGGACAGCAAGGCAAATTCGATTGCAACTCCTTAACCACTTGGCTGCAGTGGTTTAAAAAAAGTAAAATAATTCCTGCCATTCAGAAAGAGTTTAAAATTTAACTACCCTTTGGGTGTCGCGGAAGAGCTATCTCAGCCACTATATTGTGTTTCCAAATTATTTTCAATCAAAATTCCATGTAGTATGTCGGGATTCGAACCAAGGACAGGAAGACAAATTCGATTCCAAACCCCTAACCACTTGGCCGCCGTGGCTTAAAGAATGTAAAATAATTCCTGCTATTCAGAAAAGGTTTAAAGTTCAACTACCCTTTGGGTGTCGCGGAAGAGCTAACAAATAACCACTATATTTTTTTGCAAATTATTCTCAATCAAAATTCCATGTGGTATGTCGGGATTCGAACCAAGGACAGGAAGACAAATTCGATTCCAAACCCCTAACCACTTGGCCGCCGTGGCTTAAAGAATGTAAAATAATTCCTGCTATTCAGAAAAGGTTTAAAGTTCAACTACCCTTTGGGGTCGCGGAAGAGCTAACAAATAACCACTATAATTTTTGCAAATTATTCTCAATCAAAATTCCATGTGCTATGTCGGGATTCGAACCTAAGACAGAAAGACAAATTGATTCCAACCCCCTAACCACTTGGCCGCCATGGTTTAAAAAAAGTAAAATAATTCCTGCCAGTCAGAAGAGGCTTAATGTCCAGCTACCCTTTGGGTGTCAGGTTCGACCTGTCATAACCACTATACTTTTTTTGCAAATTATTCCCAATTAAAATTCCATGGGCTATGTCGGGATTCGAACTGAGGACAGGAAGGCAAATTTGAGTCCGACCACCTAACCACTCGGCCGCCGAGGTTTCCAAATAAGTACTGATTCTTGTCATACAGGAGCGGCTTAACTTCTAAGTACCCTTTGTGTGTCGTGAAAATTGGGCCAAACCACTTTACAGTTTTCAATACACTTCCCAAATTAATAACAAATAAAATTCCAAAAGTTGAGGCGGTATTCGAACCTATACATATATTCATAAATTAAATCATTTCCGGAACTTCTAATTCTTAGCCCTTGTGTCATTCATTATCGGAAGTCTTTTCAAGGAATAGTAAAACAAATACAATTTTTAAATAATTGGCTTTTAAAGGAAAAGATCCAACGATTTAATTCAGTCGTCTCTGATGTCATACGTTTAATCATCAATGGATCCGGGTATTTTCGTTATCTGTCCTTGCAGGGATATCACCTTAAAATTTCTACTTATATCAATAAATATTTCTTATATAGAATAATTGTATTTAATTTAATTATTTAGTAAAACATATTTTAGTTTGAGTTGCTCAAGCGATTTTAATCTTTCTACATTCCCAAGGCACATTTAAGACATCAGCAAACTTTTTTAAATGTTTTTTTCTGAAGAATTTTGTGTTTTCACTGGCACAGATGGTATCAAGACGTTTTGCCAAGTCGAATATGGTAATAATAGGTGATAAGGACAAATAAGCGCGTCCTAGCGCAAGTTCAACATTTGCATCGACACCGGCAAAATGTGACCCATTTGCTTCCCAGAAATGGGTTTTCCTCGTTGCGTATCTGGAAATTTTATGTTCACTATGGTGGGCAGTATGTTCAACCAATAATATTGTGCTATTAATGTCATAGCGATTTAGTATGCCGCGAGAAAGGAAAGTTTTAGGGCCGAGAGTTGTCCTGAGAAAACTTCGCCAATTTATCGACCTGCTTGCCATGAATGCCCTGGGTTTCGGCCAAATTATAGTGTCCTGGAACTTCGGAAAAATTGGTCTGTAGGATAACGACATTAATAGATTTTTTTATTGAACCTAATAGTAAAGGTAAGTAACCAGAAATATGTTGAGGCTTGGATACAAACGGCACAGCTAAAGATAAACCTCTGATAAAACTCACTCCTTCGCTGGTTATAAATAATAATTCCACGCTTAAAATATATTAAAGTTTAAATAGAGAAATAAATCGTGAGAAAGTGCAAAAGAGAAAGATGTAGATAGAAGTAGGAAGAATTAGGTAGAGAGAGTGATAAGGAGGTAGAAGAAGCAAAGTAGTAAAGTATGTGTGAAAAGAAGATACGTGAAAAACGAAAGTCAATAATAGAGATAGAGAAAGAGCACAACAGATGAAAGTGAGCTAAAGAAAAAAAATGTATTAGATAGGGAAGAAAAGAAGATCACGTCGTAAGAAGAGGTTATCGGTAAAAAGTGTAATAAAAATATAGATAGATGGATTATGTAAGTAGATGTATAGAAAGATAGGAAGACAGAGGTAGAGAGAGTAAGAGTGAATGAGAGATAAAGGAAAGTGAGCAAGAAAAACTAATGTGTGAGATAGAATAATGAATGAAAAGATGAATTTTATCAGGTCTCGTGGTCCGCTTAAACAAATAAATTCTTTTCAATTCATTACGGTTTTGATTGAGATAAAAAAGTCAGCAGGATTCGAACCCACGACCTTCGGCTAAATACGCCGCTGCTCCACCACTTGAGCTATCGTGACTTCGATCCACTCGGACACTAACTTCCCCCATCTCAACCCCACCTTTTGAATTTTCCCTCCTTTTTGCCATTTTTCAAATGTCGTGTAATCTATTTGATTCTTGAATAAAATCTTCTTCTTGAAATTTATCAGGTTTCATGGTCCGCTTAACCAAATAAATTCTTTTCAATTTACCAAGGTTTTGGTTGAGATACAAATGGCAAAAAGGAGGGAAAATTCAAAAGGTTGGGTTGAGATGGGAAGTTAGTGTCCGAGTGGATCGAAGTCACGATAGCTCAAGTGGTGGAGGAGCAGTGTATCTAGCTGAAGGTCGTGGGTTCGAATCCCGCTCGTGACGCTGACTTTTTTGTCTCAACTAAAAACCTTAATTAATTGAAAGATAATATTTTACTTTTAATATTGTGACGAGAAAGTTATCCAATATTTTTTTGATGATTATTGTGTTACTTATTATCCCGCTTGTGACACTGACTTTTTTATCTTAACCAAAACCTTAATAACTTGAAAAGAAAAAATTCACTTCTTAGGGTCCGTCTATTGTCGCTGGTTTACACTGTCTCTTCTAACTAAAAAAAGGAATGTTGAAAGAACAAATCCTTCTTTGTATAAGTACACTTGACATTTTAAACTAAGTTTACCAAAAAACTCCTCAAAGGCTATCATCTAAATATAAGGAGAGCGTCATTTATGATGATTTTGAACAGAAATGGTACTATAAGAGAGCCCTGGGGAACACGTGAGGTGGCAAAAAATTATAAAAAGTTACAGATATCAACTTGACCACTAAATTAAAAACAAATGTACATAATTAAAAAATGATGTCAAATTTGGTGGCCGGCATGTTCGAACAGTAATAATGATTCACTTTTCTTGGTCCGTCTATTGTCGCTGGTTTATATTGCCTCTTCTAACTGTAAAACACAAAGGTCAAAGGAGCGAACTTTTCTTTGCATACACTTTGCTATTTAAACGGATTTTACAAGAAAAAATCCTCATTCGAACGGCTAGAAATAAGGTGAATATCATTTATGAAAATTTTGAACAGAAATGGTCGTAGAAGTGAGCCCTGGGGAACAACTGATGTGGAGAGAAAATTGTGAAAAGTTACATATCTCAATTTGATATTAAAGCTAAATTAAATTAATTTTCTAATGTAAGGTTTTGGTCGAAATGAAAAAGCTAGTGCCACTAGCGGGATTCGAACCCACGACCTTCAAGACTCGAATCCTGATTACACGACATTTGAAAAATGGCAAAAAGAAGGGAAAATTCGAAAGGCTGTAGGTTGAGAATTGTAGTTAGTGCCCGAGGGGATCGAAGTCACGATAGCTCAAGTGTTAGAGCAGCGGCGTATTGAGCCGAAGGTCGTCGGTTCGAATCCCGCTCGTGGCACTAGCTTTTTCTTTTCGACCAAAACCTTAAATTAAAAGATTAATAAATTAAAAGAAGTAATTTGGTCAATAGACTACTAAAATATAATGGAGTTAAAAAAATATAAATATTTTAAAAATTTGTCGACTTGTGGGCGAGATGTTCAAGAAATAACTTTATTGCAAAAAAGTCAAAAGCTTGCCGTTATTTATAATTCCAGGTGAATAATATAAGAAAAGGATGAGATGATATGAACTCTTGTAACTTTCCGTTACAGATTTAATTTCGCGGTGAAAGATAAAAAAAATTGAGGCAAATTAGATGTTATAATTTTCACATCAATTATTTTATCTGGCTTCATTCTGTTTTACCTAAAATAATAATAAATTTATTAGGCTTTTATCTAATTTTCATTAGGCTATATATTTATTTTTATTACACTAGTTTGGAGTATCTACGGCCGCTTGTTATCAAAAGTTGGGGGGGTTATCGTGAAAAAAGGGCGAGAGGCGACGGTGGGAATCGAACCCACGACCGCGGCGTGACAGTCTCTCATGCTAACCACTCGGCTACCGCGGTCCCCAAAACTTGAAACTTAGTGGAAGATAAAAATGTATTTTTTGTGTGGTGTTTAGTGACCGTTAGTCAATGATTATTCGGAGATCGAGAGATACGTTCTGGTGTGACGTAGGTCTTAGAAAATCATTTTCTTTATCGTGCCACGTTTCGATCTTTATTGGGATCATCTTCAGAACTCAAAGTGTTTGTTTTCCATGTAGATGTGTCATTCTTGTCTGCCGTTTTGAGAGGCTCTGAAGATGGTCTCAATAAAGATCGAAACGTTGGCACGAGAAACAAAATGTTAAAGCCTACGTCACACAGACCGCATCTCACGATCTCCGAAGAAACATATATTTGTTTACCATTCTGCTGATAAACGTTAATCTTGAAAAGATTTTCACGATAAATGTGATACATCCTCGATTGTGTATATCACTAATCTAAGGAATATTCAGGGTTAAGCGGTAAAAGTTATCTCGATCGCTTAAGAGGATGTTTGTTTAATATATTGTCGTTATCTTCTCATCCGTGCTTGTTTGTTTTTTTGATTTTTTATTAAAGAATCATGTTTTCTTTAATGAATTTGTAAATTATTTTTAAATTTAACGTTATTCATAAAGCACATGATGCACTATTTTAACGATTTTCGTTTTAATCAAAAGGATCGGTTTTAAAAGCTAATAACCTGGCTGGGATTATTGGTTTAACGTTTTTATAAAGGAGCGTGGGTTTGACTTCGTATCCCCACGGCTATTTTATTTAATGAGATCGTTTCTTAAGATATACTTTTAAAACGGCCACTCTACAATTTCGGTTTATTTGAGTTTTATAGATTAATTTTGAAAAGTCGAAAGTGATACGTGACTGGAGAGAAACGGGTCGCGCCGGCGAGTGAGTCATTGGCTAAAACACGTTATGTACGTATGTCTGTCTATTACTCATCATCCTCCCTCCGCAATATACCGTCGACGGAACTGTTTTATATTCATGACTCAACAGATATCGACTTTTCGACTTTCCGGCTCCCCTTTCCTGCTCCTTCCTGTCGTCGTGCTTTACAATGATCCACGGTTTAACGGATCTTTAAGATACCAAACCTGTACTATAAAAAAGGAATTATGCTTTAGTAAGAAACTGTTTTTTGAATTTTATTTTTATTCCTTTAATCTGTATGGGTTATATCTGGTTCTAACATATAACGGAATAATGAGTAATTCTTTCAATTAATTTATCTTTTTATGTAAGGTTTTGGTTGAAATTAAAAAGTTAGTTTCAGGAGCGGGATTCGAACCCACGACCTTCGGCTCAACACGCCACTACTGTAAACACTTGACCTATCTTGGCGTCGATCCACATGGACACCACCTCGTGTTATTACACGACATTTAAAAAAGGGCAAAAAGGAGGGAAAATTCGAAAAGTTGTAGGTTGATATGGGAAGTGGTGTCAGAGTGGATCGAAGTCTCGATACCTCAAGTGGTTAAAACAGCGGTGAACCGAAGGTCGTGGGTTCGAATCTCGCTCCTGAAACTAACTTTTTCAATTCAACTAAGACATTAGATAAAAAGAATAATTAATTGAGATAATTAATATGGTCAATTATTACCACTAAACAAATATGGATTAACAGAAAACAATTATACTATATAATTTTAATTAATTATTCTTTTTATGTAAGGTCTTGGTTGAAATGAAAAAGTCAGTTTCAGAGCGGGACTCGAACCCACGATCTTCGACTCAATACGCCGTTGCTCTAACCACCTGAGCCATCGTGACTCCGACCACTCGGACACCAACCCCCCAACCCCCCAACCATCTCAACATGCAACCTTTCGAATTTTCCCTCTTTTTCTCTTCGAATGTGTACAAATGTCGTGTAATCAGGATTCGGTTCTCGGCGACACGAGTTGGTGTCCGGGTGGATCGAAATCACGGTAGCTCAAATGGTTAGAGCAGCGTTGTATTGAGCCGAAGGTCTTCGGTTCGAATCCCACTCGTGACACTAATTTTTTAATTTCAACCAAGGCCTTACATAAAACGATTGTTTAATTGAAGGAAGTAATTTGGTTAATCAGGCCATTAAATATAATGGATTTAATATTGAGTAATAATCATTAAACACAGATCTTTTCTGTCCTCCCACTACGTCATTGTCTCTACACTCTGCGATAATGGTGGGATGAAATTTTTCGATTAGGGACTAAACTTAGAAGATTTTTCATGAAATTTAAACTGGATGGAATTATTTAATTCGTGGGCGATGAGAATATTTAGGTTCCAGCGACTCCTTAGATTTATTAGTTGTATTGAAAAATTTGAGCACGAACCGCAGGCTTATAAGTTCACAAGTCACAAGAACATTTGAAAACTATCTAGTAGAGCAGAGAGGTTTTATTTGTGTTAGGGTTTCGACCTCGACAGATTAAGGAAGAGAGTCCTTATTCCAAAAGCGTACGAAGAGATTAGTCATTAAAAAATAACCCTAACAAAGCGTCAAATCCATGCAGTAAATAAAACATGTAATATAAAGAAACTATATTTTTGAAAAAGAAAAATGATATATCCAAACAAGCTTCTCATTTTTATAATAAACCAATAAAATAATTGTTTTTAGAAAAATATGAAATTGAACTGTAACTGAAAGAGTTATTTAATGGACGAGTAAAATAAATAAAAAGTTCACCAAAAATAAATTCAAATTTAACTAAAGCCTTCACTGACAGGAGATAGTGATAATGGCCTAGGTTGTTACTCTCCTAGAAGTAGGAATCTCAGCCTGCACAGGTCTTTTAAAGTAGAATGATGTTTCTTCTTAATGGCAATATATGCACTTGTTTTTTTTTTGTATTTGCGAGTATGCCTCTGTGGTCTACTGTGTCCAGTCAGTAGTTCAACAAGCATTCGAGTTCAACCACGTCCTATCAGTTCTGCCGTTAATTTCTGCGATTGTCTTTTGATAGACTTTTTCGCTTTCCTGAGATACAGCCCAATTGAACCGAGGACTTATTTTTAACACATTGTTAAAGCAAAGTTTTTAGCAATTTGGTCGCCTTGCGAAAATAGCTGGGTCGAACTTGATCAGAGTTTTCTTAGTCAACTCATCGACCTTCTGTTGCTTCCTTGCCTTGACTGTCCTTGATTTCGACCAGACTGTGTGGTTGTCCCGGTCTTCAGAAACATTGGCCTGGAAGATAAGGACAAAAAGTGTTCATGAACCTAACAGTAAAAGTCAAGTAACATGAAATTAAACCATGAATTCAAACGGTTGGGCAACTAAAGATGAACCTTTGAAGGAAGTCGCTCCTTCATCGATTATAAACAATACTAATTTTATATTTGAAATAAAGTTTAAATGGCTAGAAATAGCAATAATCAATGAAAAAGATGAACGCTGAACAGATTGACAATGATCCACTTTCTGGTTTCGTCCGTTGTCGCTTGTTTACATCGCCAAAGCACGAAAATCAAAGAAAGAAAACTTTCCGTTTATCACTTTTCCAGAGTATTTGTCACAAAATACAGCGTTATTTTTTAATTATCTTTTTAAACTGTGTTGTTCCAAAAAATATTCAAAGACGATCCCAGAGTGTTAATTAAAGAAGAAATCAGAGAAAACAATAAGAAATCAGGACTCGATTTGTACGGTCATTATTTTTTAGAACCCTGGGAAAAAATAAAATTACATTAGAAAACTGATTTAATTAATAAAATTCATGTTGGAATAAACATATCACTAACCCCTTCAAAGTAATCTATTTGACCAGTTCATTGATGACAGTGTGATGATTGAAGATAGGCATTGGAACAAAAAGAGATGTTTTTAATAGGCGTATTACGACATCATCACATCATCGAAATGGGAGTGTGCACCTTGAGGTTTGGATCTAAATTGTTCAATAATTATGAAAGCAACTGCGAGAAGTGACAGTTCTTTTGCGATTATCACTCAAAAACCATACTCGGTTTTACACAAAATTTGATTAGGTTTCGTGGTCCTCTTGACCAAATAAATTATTTTCAATTAATTAAGGTTTTGGATGAGATAAAAAAGTCACAGTCAAGAGCGGTATTCGAACCCAGGAACTACGGCTAAATACGCCGCTGCTCTACCACTTGAGCTATCGTGACTTTGATCCACTCGGACACTAACTTCCCATCTCAACCCCACTTTTTGAATTTTCCCTCGTTTTTGACATTTTTCATAAGCAAAATGAAGTATACTTCACTAAAGCTCTCCGTGGTCATTTCATTTGCCGCCGAGAATCAAATAGATTACACGACATTTTAAAAATTGCAAAAAGGAGGGAAAATTCAAAAAGTTGGGTTGAGATGGGAAGTTAGTGTCCGAGTGGATCAAGGTCTCGATAGCTCAAGTGGTAGAGCAGCGGCGTATTTAGCCGAAGATCGTGGGTTCCAATCCCGCTCTTGACACTGACTTTTTTATCTCAACCAAAACCTTAATTAATTGAAAAGTAATGTATAAAATTGAATCCATCGAGGCAGAAATGGGTAAAAATGTAAAACGAGCGAACCAAAAATAATTATTTTCGAGGGATTCCAATTTGTTACTGTTGTATTGTAGAGTAAAAACATTTAAGATTTTATAATCTCAAATATAAAAGATGAAAGTAGTGTTCTGATGATTTCTATAACATATTTGCCAATGAAAGATAAGAAATGATTTGCCTCGTTAAATCTTGCCAATTCTAAAAGAAACATACATTCGGTTTAGATTCGTTTCTAAAAAATTAATGTTTCCAACACGTGGGCAGGAATTTCCCGCTTTTTTAAAAAAATTTAAAGTTGGTGTGGCTCTGTGGCATTATGGGGCCATAAAAGTAAACACATCCCGATTATACGCCTAGTAAAGTAAAACGATAATTTCACGAGCTTAAATAAAAAATAAAATTGCCAGGGTTTATTTATGTGAACATAAATTAATAGCAGCCACTCGACCGAATCCTATAAATGCCGTAACGTGTATAATGCTACAGCGAGATTAGGCGGGCCCATTATTCGTCTGCGATAACGTCTGTATAATTGCTGTAATTGTAGAATTACACATTCCTCTCGATTCATGAAAGCGACCAAGAAAAACATTGTCTGTTGTAGAAATAGAGAAAAGAAAAGAAAAAGGATGACTGTAGGTTCGTCAATAATCATATATCAAAAGAATATCTCCATGAAGTTCAAAACAATCCTAATCGCAACCGTACGCCGAGAGAGTTTAATCTCCTAAAGTCTAGTCTTCTAAAAGTTTGTTTTCAATGTCTAATTTTTTGGTGAGTCAAGTAGTCTTTTCAGTCTTGTGTGGGGATTCCAAGTCAGTCGTTTATTCGTGAAAAGTCCAAGTTAACGCACAAGGTAGGTGGTAGGCAATGGGATTTCATTTATACTCACTGCAGGTCAGATATACTTTCACAAGGTAAAATTTATCTGTACGCTTTTCGTTAGGTTTATCTTCATTTTCCACTTTGTGAACCACATTGTTAATTCATTCATGTGTTGTAAGTGTTGAGTGTTAATTGAGAGGTCCGAATTACGTGTAAGAATTGCTGTATCATCAGCGAATGTGTGTTGGAATGTTAGCTTGTGTAGGAATATCAGTGTGTGCATTGAAAATAGAAATGGGCCAAGTATGCGTCCCTGAGGAACACCCGCCCTAATTCAGTTCCCTGACGGACTCGGCAAAATCGGTGCGTCAGATAAGATCTCAGTATGAGATAATACGTATGAGGGAGGATGTTCTTCTGTTTCCCTAGCAAGCCCGAGTACCAGACTCTATCGAAGGCCTGTTCTAAATGAAGAAACATACCCAAGCCATGCTGTTTTTGTTCAAGGGAAGAGGCTATATTATCAACAACGAGATGCAATTGTTGAGAAATGTTCGGAATTTGGTAAGACTTGAAAGGAGACTAATGGATCGATAGGAACTTGGAAGATCAGAAGGTTTCTTTGACTTGTGAATCTTTTTAATCATAGAGAACTTCCATTGACATGGAAAATATGTTGTCCTGAGTACAGCGTTGTACAGGTATCTTAAGTATAGTAAGCCTCCGCGGCGCAAATTTTGTAATATTTGTGTTATAATTAGATTACAACCTGGATCTTTTCGTGACGGTAGTTGTTTAATAACGTGTCGTATGTTGGAGTAAATGCTTTAGGAGGAGGAGAGTGTTGCAAGGGGACATTCGGTCATGTTCAATGTTATGCCAATGGTCATGATCAGGTTATGATATGCAGTGAATATTGTGGAAAAATGCTCTGAAAACATTTTAACTATAAAGCTATTATAAAGAAGCAAATTATAAATTCACCAACCCAGCAAGAATAGTCAAATCAGGATGGCCGGTAAGGATCAAATTACATGTGTATCACTAGCAGACTACAAGAGAAAATTTGAAATATTGTAGGTAGGTGGTCATGGGTCATATACAAGAGTCATATCCACTTTTGAACATTTATGATGTATGTCACGTTCAAATAACACATAATGCATTAACGGAGATTTAGAAATGTTTTAAAAAACGATAACCGGCCTTTCTAAATAAATATAGTTACGCTAATTTATGCTTAAATCGGCATAAAATCTGCCAAAATAAACAGACTTCAAAAATGTATAATAATTAGTTGAAAAATCATATTATCACGGTTCTCTGATGAGGCAGACCAAGTTAATCGATGATGTCATTGTTATAATTCCATCTTCTGGAGATTTAAGGAAGAAATTTTATATTTTGTATTATTTTGTAATCGAATATACAAAATGTAATTAGAGGATTTACGAAAAATTGAAAAGTTATAAGATCAGAATAATTATGAGTAAAAGTCATATCAGGTTTTTCCCATGAGACGGACCTAGTTGTTCGGAGGCGTCCTTATTCGAGTTTCATTTTTCTCAGAGTTGAGGAAGAAATTAAACTTTTCCATTAATTCACTAGTTTTCGTGGTCCGCATGGCCAATTAATATCTTTCAATTAATTAAGATTGTTAGTTGAGATAAAAAAAGTCAATGTCACGAGCGGGACTCGAACCCACGACCTTCGGCAGGATACGCCGCTGCTCTACCACTTGAGCCATCGTGACTTAGATCCACTCGGACACTAACTTCCCATCTCAACCCCACCTTTTGAATTTTCCCTCCTTTTTGCCATTTTCAAATGTCGTGTAATCTATTTGATTTTGCATTAATTTGGAAATAGGCATAAAACTCAGCGATAATATGTGGACCCGTAAAACCTTTCCAATTATAATTTATAACAATTAAGTGCGAAATCCATAGAACCACTTTTTCATGATGAAGCAGGCTAAGTTAATCGGAGGCTTCCTTATTCGAGTTTCATTTTTTTCAAACTTGAGAAAGACATTAAACATTGTGCATTAATTTGGAAACGAGCATACAACTCAACGATAATATGTGGACCCGTAAAACTTCTCCAACTATAAAAACAAAATAATTAAATATGAAATCCATATTATCACTTTTTCATGATGAAGCAGACCAAGTTGATTGGAAACTTCATTATTCGAGTTTCATTTTTCTCAGACTTGAGGAAGAAATTAAACATTTTGCTTTATTTTGGAACTGACATAAAACACAATACAAATATACAAACATAATAATTACATGAAAAGTCATATCATCCAGTTTTTCCCATGAGGAGGACCAAGTTGGTTCGTAAATATCGTTATTCGAGTTTCATTTTTCTCAGACTTGAGGAAGAAATTAAACGTTTTGCTTTATTTGGAAACTGACATAAAACACAGCGATAATAAGCGAACCCACAGAATTTTTAAAGTTATAAAAACAGAATGATTATTATGAAGTATACTTCACTAAAGCTCTCCGTGGCCATTTCATTTGTCGCCGAGAATCCAATCTGATTACACGACATTGAAAGAATGGCAAAAAGGAGGGAAAATTCAAAAGGTCGGGTTGAGATGGGAAGTTAGTGTCCGAGTGGATCAAGGTCTCGATAGCTCAAGTGGTAGAGCAGTGGAGTATCAAGCCGAAGATCGAATCGCTCTCGTGCCATTGACTTTTTTATCTCAACTGAAAACCTTAATTAATTGTAATATATTAATTGGTCAAGCGGACCACGAAATTATTGAGTTTAAAGAATGATTATTTGTTTGTATATGATCACGAACGGATATGCTTTTATTCGATTTCATTTTTTCTCAGACTTAAGGAAGAAATTAATTTTAAAATGGACATAAGACACAGCGATAATAAGCGGACCCACAGATTTTTTTCAATCTATACAAACAGAATAATTATTTGTAAAGTAGGCGGACTTAAAATTAGCGAAATTAAAGGACCCCAGAAATTTAAAAAAAAAATGTAAAAACAGAGTTATTTGTAAAAGTTATATTAACACTTTTTTCGACATCCGTATTCGAGTTTTATTTTCTCAAACCTGAGGGAAAAATTAAAAATTTTGATTATTTTGCAAACGAGCATAAATCTCAGCGACAATAATCGAACCCGTAAAGCTTTCCATGTTATAAACGGAGAATAATTATTGATAAAAGTTATATTACCACGTTTCTCTTGTCAAGGAGTAAAGATTTCCAAAATTTCATAGGTCTATGTCTACCTCTGTGTGCGTTATGAAATTATCAGAGGCCCTTTGCGTTTTCGAGTTGCACGACCTGTCTATTTTTCTGGTAAGTCGTGATCGCGCAGAGAGAAACCCCGACTCCGACGACATTTGGAACCGGGGATAAAAACGAAATAAGACCATTACGCGAATTGGGGAATCGTCCCACGAAACTATCGACGGCCCCATTTAAAACTGAAAGCATAAAGGTTTCATCCGATACAATTAAAGCCAAAACATTACCTTTCTACCAATAATTACCAATTCGTAATTTATCTGGTTTTCAAATGTAATAATCAGACGTGTTTCTTGAGCGCTTGACTGAAATTACTTCAAATGGCGCAAAACCGAAACGTGCCAGTGAGACATCACCGAATGTAGGTGGATCCATAGAATCGAATTATACAATATTAACGAATATTTTCTTTTAAACACTTTTTCACAACTTTCAACGAAAATATTTCAAAAGTTCCTTTTTCCCTTATGCAATAGTTTTTATACCTTATATATTTGCATAATGAGCGTTACGACATAAATTAAATAGACTAAGTCTGAAGACGTGTTACGAAAACTGCCACTGATTTTGTTAATCATATAATCAAATTGTTTTTCATTTTCTTAATTTAGGCCTATCTCATAACCCTTATTCTAGGAAATTTATAAGAGGAAATAAAAATCCTGCCTGACTGTGATATCCACCCAACCCTTCAAAAGGACAGAAGTTCTTCCTTATTTGACAGTTCCGAGAACGACCGTAATACTCAACCCTAAATCGATTTGTGTAAGCTTTTATTTATTATGTTTTTAGCCTAGTGAGAAGAATACATTAATTTGTTTATTGGCATTAGCCTAAAAAATTGACTGTTCACGGAGTCGCTCGTGGACGTTTGTTTTTGAAAACTGATAACATGATTTGGTTGAGTTCAGCATGTCCTAACGCATATAACTTTTCTACGTTAAATTAACCCCTTTTAATTTAAAATTAACATTTTTTAAATTTAAAATTGGCGACAGCAGTGGGCGATCAGTTAGGGCGCTCGATTCGTATTTGCCAGCTAGCGGTTCTGAGTTCGGATATCAGCAAGCCTATTTTAATTTTTTTAATTGATAATGGTATGAAAAATATACTGTAAAGTGTTTTGACTCTCGTCCCCGAAACTCAGTGAGTTAGACGTTAGGTCATCTTCTTAAAATCATTAAAAAACTTAGGAGATCGTATGAAATATCAGCATGTAAGTAAAATTCCTGAATTTAAAATAATTCGGCTTCTTAGAAGACCTTGTAAAAATTAAGTACAAATAAGATCAAAAATTATATAAAATAAAGATAAACGATTTTTCTTACGGTTCGGCCAATTTTTTAAATAGAAAATTTATTCGTGTCTTAATTAATTTATGAAACTTCGAACTTAATTCATAATGTATCAATTTGGATTTCGACCTCTCCAGTCTACTGTTCAACACAGCTTCAGATCGACACGATATCCTCGGGTCTACAAAACAAACGATACAGCTCAGCCGTATGGACGTCTCGGATGCATTTGTGTGTGGCACCACGGCCTTCTTTATAAGTGAAAACGTATCTTCCCTCCTACCCTCTATCTTATTTTGAAGTACTTCCCCAAGGATCGATGGTTTAAAGTGATAATCGGCACCGATTTTTCACCCATTACGCCAATCAAAGCTGGCGTTCAACAAGGAAGTATCCTAAGCCCAATTCTCTACGCCATCTACACTGCTGACATACCCACACATCTAAACACAACTCACAACCTACGCGTAAGACACCGCAATCTTATAAACACTCCAGTCCTATCTTAGCCACAGAAGCAATCCAACAACATCTGAACCTCATTATCGACCGGTGACGGATCAGGTTGAAAGAGCAAAAGTCCATTAAGTCAGGCTTACGTTCAAACGTCCAACCTGCCCACCAGTGCACATTAACCACATCGAACCAAGTCCGCGACCTTGGGATTTACTTACAGATTACAAGATTAAAACAACAAAAACATAACAAAAAATATGTCCTACTCAAACACGTAAACTAATCGTTAACAAAACGCTCCTCAGAGGTTTTGGACTTACGTAGTCGGCCAAATCATCCAACATCCAACAAATCAATCCTTTCAATCTAACGTTCTCTGTCGAGTTAAACTTTTAAGAGCGCAATTATTTCAAGTTTTCAATTTTTCTTCTTCTTTTTCACAGGAATTTTTCTTTGCATACAAATTTTGCATACCATCTCTTAAGTTGTAATGCTTTTAATATATAGTTAAATTAAAGTTATAAATAGGTCATTTGAAATTGAATTTTTTTTAATATAACTTTATTTTATAGACCTAATATTTTATATTTTTATCTCGGATTAACAGAATAATAATTTTTATTACGTTTCATTATATAAAACCGTATTCATTATATATAATAATAGAGAATCCAATCCTGATTACACGACATTTGAAAAATGTCAAAAAGGAAGGAAAATTCGAAAGATTTTAGGTTGAGATGGAGAGTTAGTGGCCGCGTGGATCGAAGTCACCATAGCTCAAGTGGTAGAGCAGCCACGTATGGTCGTGGGTTCGAATCCCGCTCGTGGCATTAGCTTTTTCATTTCAACCAAAACCTTATATAAAAAGAGTAATTAATTGAATGAAGTAATTTGGCCAATAGACCACTAAATATAATAATTTAATTTAAATTCTAATTTTAATTATAATTAATTTGCATGTAGTGATTTATATGAGTACCCAATAGTTTCATGTTTTAAAAATATTTGCATAAAAAAAATTATACTTTTTTATAATTTTTAAATTTTAGTTTCAACTAATTTTCATATAATCTTATATAAAAACTAATTTTGTTGTATTGTATTCGTGGTCCTCTTGTCCAAATAAATTCTTTTCAATTAATTAAGGTTTTGGTTGAGGTAAAAAAGTCAGTGTCACATGAGGGATTCGAACCCACTATCTTCGGTAAATACGCCGCTACTCTACCACTTGAGCTATCGTGACTTCGATCCACTCGGACCTTTTTGAATTTTCCCTCCTTTTTGCCATTTTTCATAAGCAAAATGACGTATACTTCAATTAAGCTCTCCCTGGCCATTTCATTTGTAGCCGAGAATGAAATAGATTACACGACAATTGAAAAATGGCAAAAAGGCGGGATAATTCAAAAAGGTGGTGTTGAGATGGGAAGTTAGTGTCCGAGTTGATCGAAGTCAAGATAGCTCAAGTGGTAGAGCAGCGGCGTATTTACCCGAAGATCGTGTGTTCGAATCCCGCTAGTGACACTGGCTTTTTTATCTCAACCAAAACCTTAATTAATTGAAAGATAATATTTTACTTTTAATATTGTGACGCGCAAGTTATCCAATATTTTTTGATGATTATTGTGTTACTTAAACACACATAATAAACATTTTAATTGCTTGTAGAGCTCTGATGAAGACCTCAATAAACGTTGAAATCTTGGCATAAGTTACAAAATTTGGGAGTTTTGATGACAATATCTCTAACTTACTAGTGATATACTGACGGTCGATTCATATTTCCTTCATTGTAAAACAATAACAACGAAAAACGATACGAAATTTTCTGGTTATCTGGTATTACTTATCACATACTACATAAGCTACCTCTCTGACTGTTTTTTTCCTACACAGTATATCTCCCGCCACTCTGAGTGGTTTCATACGCCTATTTGGTTGAAAATGTCTGGCTAAGAGGCCGTTTTGGTTTTAATGTGGAATTAACAGTATGTTAGTAAACAAAAAATACAGTTTGTCCCAATTAACAAAGATGATATGTAGCTAATTATTGTCCAGATTGGAAGTTCAAGTTATAAAGCAGTTTCAAACTTGTCATAGTTGTTAGTGATTTTGTTATTAGTCAAAACGCCCTGTTCAAGCAGTTTAATATTTCAGGTTTGTTTAATAAATCGGTTGTTTATAACGAAGAGGCTAATGGTTTGTTATAACGTGCCTTGTTGTGTCGATTAACGATAGCGTTGTAACTCAAGCGTTAAATTCATGACAAAAGATCCCCGACTGGAAACAATAAAGAGTGAAATGGATAAGGTGAATTGTAACGAACGGAGCTGAGAAAAGATGGTTTCCCCGCTGACCAACCGACAAAAAATGCCGAGTCTAAGGTCATTACCTTACAATTTCAGTAATTTGTTATGGTACGGGGTGTTATTTCTAGATTCTTCCATCTTCCTTTAGTTTTTTCCTCTACTCCGAAGCTCATCACTCTCTCTCTCTCTCTCTCTCTCTCTCTCTCTCTCTCTCTCTCTCTCATTTACCGACGTATTCACACACAATACAATAGAGGCCGGGGATCAATTTAATCTCTTACCTCCGCTTCAATTTCGTCTGGGCCGAAAACCATTTATATCGTGTTTCCTCCTTTCATCCTCCCTTTGGACCCTTCATTAAAACATTTTTTCTCCCCTATTTTTATAATCAGTATCTTTCTTTTGTTGAATTTCCTCCTCAGTTTGGAATTTGGGAAGAACACACAGCTGGAAACCAACGGCTTTTCGGCATCATTTTTTTTTTAATTTTTATATAATTATTCGTATGATGGCATGCCAAGCATACGAGTGATTAGACAAAAATTATGCTATTATTATAGTTGGATTTATAGCTTTTTAGTCAATATTGCGGCATGTTGAGGCATGTCAGAACTTTTTTATACAACGGGGTGTGACAAGGATACATCTTGACTTTAATACTCTTATCTTTGTACCCGACTTACTTCAGAAAATCGTTGGGGGCTATAATAGGTGAGATGAAACTGTGCGCCGAGGACATGGTGCTACATTGCTGAGAACCCTGTTGCATTGGTGAATGATTCGTCATGCAACTTTTGCAAACTTGGGTTGAGAGATTAATTTGAAAAAATAAAAAATTATGTGTAAATAAAAGGATCCATGCTGATGCTCCTCAGGGTAGTGTTTTGGCCCCACACTTTATCTGGTGTACACCGCTCACATCCAATCTAATCCTCGTTTCACCACCATGACTTTTGGAACCAATACAGTAAGCAACTCTAATCCTGTCATTTCTACTGGAAACTTTCAAAATTGTTGATTATAACGAAGGTAATAGCACTAGTAGAAGCTTTATGTAAAAAGAAGAGATTAAAATTGAACACAACAATTCACACATATAACCTTCACTCTCATGATTGACCCATTGGGCAACTACTGCAAACTTTTAGGTTTATGATGATTTAGAAAAATCAAATGCAATTATATGTAAAAAACAGGGTTTTATCATGGTGGTGTTCCTCAGGGTAGTGTTTTGGCACCACACTTTATCAGGTGTACTCCGCTCATCCTCGTATAACCACCATGACCTTTGCAGGCAAAACAGTAAGCAACTCTAATCCTGTCATTTCTACTGGAAACTTTCAAAATTGTTGATTATAACGAAGATAATAAGCACTAGCTTTATGTAAAAAGAAAAGAGTAAAATTGTGCACATAACAATCTACACATATAACCTTCACTCTCATGATTGTCTCATTGGGCAACTACTGCGAATTTTTAGGTTTACATGATAATTTGGAAAAACCTAATACAATTATATGTAAATGTAGGTTTTTGAAACATGGTGGTGTTCCTCAGGGTAACGTTTTGGCACCAACACTTTACCACATCCCATCAAATCACCTTGCCATTTTCACTGGAGACTTTCACAATAAAGTCTTTGTGTGAAAGTAAAATACTAAAATTTAACAAAAAAAATTGCACCCAAACCATCACTCTCATGATTAATTCGTTTACCCAAACTGCGAACCTTTGTGTTTAGAGGTTAATTTGGGCGGGAAAAAGTACTTCTCGTCATACAGAAAGGAGCTTAACGTCTTAGCTTAACTACCCGTTGGGTGTCGTGGACGAGGGGGTCAAACTACTTTACAATACAACTTTTCTCAATTAAAAATCCATGAGCTGTGCCGGGATTGGAACCCAGGACTGCTAGCGTGGCAAATACGAGTCAGACGTCCTAACCATTAGTCATCACGGTCACCTCAACGATCAAAAATAATTCTAAAAATAAAGGTGGAATAAGTAAAAGTGGTTTTTTAAAGGAGAAAAATAGAAGTTCTAAAAATCTATTCGTATTTCGGTGTATACTTGACTGTCTCTGAAATTTTGTGCTTATTTTCGTTGCAGGTTAAGCAAAGCACATGATTAATTATGCTTAGAAAAATGTGTTAATAAATTTAAATATTATTCTTTACAATCTGTGGTTTTCGGGTTTTTATTACAGGAAATAAATAAAAGAATAAGTTTGTATTACAACTCTACAAATAGATCAGAATATTTTCTTTGTAATACTTTACGTGTTACACTGTAAATTTCTACATTAATAAAAATTATATTTACAAAATGGTGTACATGTGCAAAAACCAAAACAATTAAATGAGCGAGTGTGCGTGTTTTTCAAGCGAACCGTTTTAATATTTTGTGGGCGTGAATTTTCCCCGAAGGACCGTTATAATTGGTGAAAACGTTTCATAAAAAGTCATTTTATTCATTATCACGTAAAATAAAAGTGTTGGTCTCGGTTTGAACAAGCCGTTTTTATCCGTGTTGTAATCCTCGTTCCACCTCGGCCGACAATGTTGTAAAGTGGAGTTTATTAAGGCTCTCACTTATATACCAGTGAAGCTCATCTGTCATGCTTGTTAGTATACAGTTCCAGTCTCCCTATTTATAAACCTGGCTTCCAACTGAGAAAAACCCAAACAAAAATTGTTTACCTAGGAGCAAATTTCTCTGGCATTATTAGGCAATTTTCGAAATTACAGTCATATATTTGGCACCTATTTGACGGTTAAAAGGCATAAATTTATTGGAACAGGATCGAGTAAACATCGAACTTAAGAAGATGCACCAAACTTTTTTATTCCGCAGGAAAAAGTTAAAATTAGCCCAAATCTAGTGCAGAATTTTTGAAAAAAATAATATACATATCGGTGATGGGATTGGGTTTTACACATGCTATGTGAAAATACGTCTGCTTATATACACCCCTAGCTCCAGGAACTCTTTTTATAAAATTTCAAGCTGCCACTAAAAAGTAGCAATTGTCGAATTGATCAACTTAAAAACTCCCAGCTGGAGGAACAACACCCAAAGACAGTTGCAGGTCTTGGTCCAGCCAAGAAAGTCACGCCTGTACTTATTACACATTATCGGTCACAATTAAGTATTCTTGGTAGTAAGTATAGAAAGCAATGTATAAGAAGTTAATTCAATTTTTAATATAACTTTATTTATTCATAATCGAAGTATAGAGAGAATTTGTGATTGTTGGGATCCGAGTCATCTCAGACTGAATACAATATAATTAATTAATATATTAATAACTAATTTCAATTAATTATTCTTTATGTAAGGCATTGGTTGAGATAAAAAAGTCAGTGTCACGAGCGGGATTCGAACCCACGACCTTCGCTGCTCTACCGTTCGAGCTATCGTGATTTCGATCCACTAGGACACATTATCTCAACCAATGCCTTATATAAAGATTAGTTAATTGAAAGATGTTATTTGATCAATAAGACCACAAAAGCTAATAATAATAATTTAATAAGTTAAATGAAGTATATCGTCACTAAAGCCATTTCATTTGTCGCCGAGAATGAAATAGATTACACGACATTTGAAAAATGGCAAAAAGGAGGGAAAATTCGAGGGGTGAGATTGAGGTGGGAAGTTAGTGTCCGAGTGGATCTAAGTCACGATAGCTCAAGTGGTAGCGCACTCGGCTTATTGAGCCGAAGGTCGTTGGTTCCAATTCCGCTCTTGACACTAACTTTTTCATTTTCAACCAACACCTTACATAAAACGAATAATTAATTAAAAAAATTACTCATTTTGTAAACAAACCCCTTTACTCTTCTCTTTTTACTTTTAATTTTTTTAATTTTTAACTTTTAATCGTTTTAAAGAAACGGTTAGTTTGAAATAAAAAAGAGGTAATTTAAAGTTAAAAATAGCTAAATTCAAATTAAAAACGGTTAATTTCCAATAAAAAAGATTCAATTTAAGAAAAACTGTATGCAACATTGCTTTAGGACATTATTGTTAGCAGCTACTTTATTAAATACATCATTAACTGATTTTTTATGTAAATTAGTATTATTGCTGATATTAAATTGTGTAAATTTTTCGTTCAGGATTCCATAAATTAGACCTCAAGGAAAACTCTTATTTACCAGTATGTTTACGGTTTTACATCGTATTTTTCCAATATAATCATTAGATGTAAGTTTGTACATTTTGCTTCACTTTGTATTTTTCCTACATAATAATTATATGTAAGTGTGTAATTTTTATGATTTTTATCGTACGTTGTTCGTTTAGTTTTATTACTGAGTCATATTTACATGGAAGCCAGATGTTGGGGCGAGTTAAATTTTTGAGACGATAACTCTACAAAATTTTTTTAAAGGATTAGGATTAAAACAGATACTACAAAGTTCAGTAATTGTGAAAAATTGTGAAAAAAAATTTCACAGCAAAAAAATATTATTATGTTGTGAACTTGATAAAAACGAATATACCAAAATCCCGCATGAGTATGGTATAAAAGATGCTGAAACATCGCCATTGCTGTATATTTTTTTTTTTTTTTTTTTTTAATTGGCCTTATGATCTTGCATATTAGCCATGGTACGAATTCTTTGTGTGTTCAAATTTGGGGTTATCGGGAAAAAAGGGCCAGAGGCGACGGTGGGAATCGAACCCACGACCGCGGCGTGAGAGTCTCTCATGCTAACCACTCGGCTACCGCGGTCCCCCATTGCTGTATATTAAACACCTTCAAAAATAGTCATTATAGCTGACACAATAAAAAGTGAACACAAGAAATCTTGAAATGTTGCTTTTTGCTCCTGGAGTCGCTAGTTGCAGTAGATAAAAAATGAGAACATGCTCGGATAACTATATACAGGGTGTCCCAGTTCCTTCTGACGAAACTCAGGAAATCGATTCTACTCTTCATTTGGAGCAAAAAATGCCCAGGAGAAAATTTTCGGAAAGTTCTCTAATTTGAAGATATTCGTCAATTTGGGTTTTTTCAACTTTTCACTACCTTACCACATAAAAACGCCTACAACTTCCAAAATGTTGATCCAATTAACAATTTGACAGAAAGATAAATTTGCTGTAAGATACTTCTATTTGCAATAATCTGAATGATATAAAATTTTAGCCAATATCAGTCGGAACATGTCAAAATTACAAAATTTAAAATTTTGGTCTTGATTTCACGTAGGTTACAAAAAATACCTACAACTTGTCAAATTTCACAAAAACTTTTTCATCTAATATGCTTTACGTTGATATATCCAGGTTTTTAAATAACGTTCTAGTAGAGTTGAAAAATTGAATGTTCAAGAATTATTTTACAAAGCGAGTTCTAATTGATTTATTTCTAACCCCCCCCCCTTCAAAATTACCTTAGCTCAAGTTTTCGAACATTCAATTGTTATTTTTCAACTCTACTAGAACGTTATTTAAAAACCTGGATATATCAACGTAAAGCATATTAGATGAAAAAGTTTTTGTGAAATTTGACAAGTTGTAGGTATTTTTTTATAACCTCAGTACAACGTGCAAAATTTTAAATTTTGTAATTTTGACATGTTCCGACTGATATTGGCTAAAATTTTATATCATTCAGATTATTGCAAATAAAAGTATCTTACAGAAAATTTAGCGTTCTGTCAAATGGGGTAATTGGATTTGTTGTAGTCTCAACATTTTAGAAGTTGTAAGCGTTTTTATGTGGTAAGGTAGTGAAAAGTTGAAAAAACCTAAATTGACGAATATCTTCAAAATAGAGAACTTTCCGAAAATTTTCTCCTGGGCATTTTGTGCTCCAAATGAAGAGTTGTATCGATTCCCTGAGTTTCTTCAGAAGGAACTGGGACACCCTGTATGAGATGCGAAGTTAGTGTCTGAATGGTTCGAAGTCACGATAGCTCAAGTGGTAGAGTAGCGGCGTATTGAGCCGAAGTCATGGGTTCGAATCCCGCTCGTGACATTGACTTTTTTTATCTCAACCTATACCTTACATAAAGTTTAATTAATTGAAAGATGTTATTTGGTCAATCGGACCAAGAAATCTAATGGACTTGAATATATTGTGATATATTACGTATTATGTTGAAATATGATTTGCTGATTTAAGAAAAAAAGGCGGATTGGTGTGTCAACGAATTATAAGAACGATTAAAACGTCGTCATTTTATATAGCATTCGCTTATAATAAATATTTTACAAAGTGCGGCGGACCCTTTCCGACCTTGCTTTGCGGTAATAATTTCGGTAGAATTCAAAACCAGGTAAAAGAGGGCGATAAAGCTTCGTAGTTCCCCTCCCTGGCCCTGGGGCGTAAAAAAAGGTATCCTTATTAACCGAGGATACCTGTTGATGGGCGCCCGACTGAGACGTCAAACAATTCTCGTGAATCATCACAAAACCACAAGGAATAAACCGGTGGATGCTGGTAATTAGACTACCCTGGAACGGAAGATCAAAGAAAAAAAAAATCCTCGGCTTTAAAGGAAAGGATCGAAAATAAAATCGATCAATAATTTCCACGATATCTTGTGAAACAGGCGAAAAACATTCTACGGCTAACAAGCATTTTTAAACCTAAAGTAATTTCTTATAAAAAGAAATGTGAAAAATTTAAAGAATCATGGAGGCATAAAAAATTTTGAAGAGAAAAACAAGTATAAGCAAAGTTTACTATTCCAAAAAATGTAAAATATTATCTGTATTGATATTCTTTGCTGAGATTAAAAAATTACATAAACATTCCGATTTTAACCTTCGATTCAGCGCATTATCCAATTACGGAGTTACTGCTTTCAACAAAAATCAATTTGTATTTATTCACTAGTTTTCGTGGTCCGCTTGACCAATTAATGTAATGATAAAAATCTCTCAACTAAAAACCTTAAATATGTGAAAGATATTAATTGGTCAAGCGGACCACTGAAACTACTGAATTTAATAAGTTAAATGAAGTATATCTTCTCTAAAGCTCTCCGTGGCCATCCGTATTTAGAGAAATGGGGATAGGAGTTGGTGTCCGAGTGATCGAGGGCACGATCGCTCAAGTGGTTAATGCAAAGGCGTATTAAGCGGAACGTCGTGGGTTCGAATCCCGCTCTTGACACTAACCTTTTCATTTCAAACAAGACCATTTCATACCCAAATCCTTGGTACCCGCATAAGAGAACTTTTCCCTTTTTTCCCTAGACCTTGAAGAGCATTTAGGGAAATGGGGATGGGAGTTGGTGTCCGAGTGGTCGAAGCCACGATAGCTCAAGGGGTTAATGCAAAGGCGTATTAAGCGGAACGTCGTGGGTTCGAATTCCGCTCTGACGCTAACTTTTTATTACAACCAAGACCATTTCACACCCAAATCCTTGGACCCGCATAAGAGAACTTTTCCTTTTTTCCCCTAGACATTGAAGGATATTTAGTGAGATGGGGATGGGGGTTGGTGTCCGAGTGGTCGAAGCCACGATAGCTAAAGTGGTTAAAGCAAAGGCGTATTGAGCGGAAGGTCGAGGGTTCGAATCCCGCTCGTGACACCAACTTTTTCATTTCAACCAAGGCCATTTCATACCCAAATCCTTGGTACCCGCATAAGAGAACTTTTCCTTTTTTTCCCTAGACATTGAAGGATATTTAGGGAGATGGGGATGGGAGTTGGTGTCCGAGTGGTCGAAGCCTCGATAGCTCAAGTTGTTAAAGCAAAGGCGTATTAAGCCGAAGGTCGTGGGTTCGAATTCCCCTCGTGACACTAACATTTTCATTTCCATCAAGACCTTACAAAAAACGAATAATTAATTGAAAGAATTACTCATTTCGTCAACAAACACCTTTTCTCGTCTTTCCTCGGTTTTAATCCAGTTTTATTCACTTTAACCACGGACAGACATCGTCTTGAACCAGAAGTTCGCAATGTTATTGAGTCATCGAGGTCACCGGGTAGTGGACAACGCAGAAGCAGTTGGCGTTTCGGATAGCTTGGTCTACCGGGCTTTAGCCCGATTCCTAGAGCCTGGAATTGCTAATAGGAGGCATGATAGTGGATCTCACCTCATTACGACGCATAGCCCGGCGCCACACTAGAAAGTTTTTGCGACGGAATTTACCATTGAACAAGCATACATTCCAAACACACAGCCAGACAAACTGAACGGAAATTTCCGTCGAGCTCCGTTGTTGCACCAGCGTCCGTCGACATAATGTTCCATGGGTTCCGTCTAAACAGATCAAAACAATGGAAAGTAGGTGGGGTGCGCTACACTGACGAAGACAGACAAGTGGTTGGCAGTCGGACACGAAAACTGCAAGTGAACCGGAGCTAGGATATACTTGGACCAATTTATTGTGGAAGTTCTATAGTCATCCCATGGTACTGGAAGAACTTAACAAGATAGCGTCGAAGTCCTCCATGCTGACAGTGTAATTGACCAAGTGCTACCTTTTTCATATTCAATGGATGAATCCAACGTTCTCTCTTTCTCTTCTGCTTCTCCATTCCTTGTAAATACACAAAATGAAAAATTGTTTCATTGTACCGTACACGATGAACTGAATCACGATATCTACTGCATATCCAAACAATCTGTGAAGTCATTCCGTCCATTTCCGCCGTATATGTGGCTTTTTCGGGTTGAGCGGATTTGTCGTCGCAAAATTTCCTTCACGAAAACTTCCGTCGCATTCTAGTGTGGCGCCGGCCTAAAGGAGGGCAGAAATATTGTCATTGCTGCAAGACGGAACTCTTTCCATATTGCCCGCCAGATCTTAAATGGAGTACAAAATGTTTTGGCAAGGGCTTTATGAACAGAAACGATTCTTGATCCTTTGCGGGAAGTTGGCCTCACATCGTATGCTCCTTTGGGACGACTGCAGCAATAGAACACCACCAAAAACTCGGGAGAATATGGCGCAACCATCGCCTAGAAGAAAACACCAATTGTAATGATGTTTTCTGAGCAGTCGCGCTTCTTTCTGTATAGTGATAGCAGGTGCCGAAGTGTCTGTCGAGAACAGGGGATGCATACAATGCTCCAGTTCATGCTCCCTTCATAGCAATTTGGAGGAGGCGGTATAATGGTCTGGGTCGGGATTTACACTGGAAGAACTGGACTCCATATTGTTGACGACGACTTCACCGCACTGCGTTATGTCCAAGAAATTATCATCGTTACATCACTCAAAACAGGGATCTCAATGGCAGAGATTTTCGATGCCAGACCTCACAGAGGCAGTGTTGTTCATCAATGTTTAGAATACCTGGAAATTTCCCATCTGCCCCTTCCTCCATTGTCTCCAGACCTCGATCCCATTGAGCACACGTGGGGTGCGTTGCAGAGAAAGCTTTTCGATAGCAATCCGCAGTCCGCTGACCTGCAACAACTGAGTGCAGCAACAACATTATTTGCCTAAAAGGTGCACAGTTGTTTTAGCTAACAGCGGACATTACACACGGTATTATTAGCTTAAAAAATTATTGTGTCTAATTGAACAAAATTATGAAATAAAACCTTTTATTTTTCAAAATCCCTTAACTACATTTCTAATAAATTTTAATGCAATTTATTATAAAAATAAAATAAAAATGATAGTAAAAGTAAACACTACAAAATTGGCACTATCCCTATTCATTTTAGGGCATTTTAGAACGCGTTCAACCTAGGAAATTTATAATTTTCACGTACGTTTTCTCACCCTAAAAGACTTTCTGATTGTAAAATTGTGATATAAAATTGTTTACGTTTAAACAATTTTATCAATTGTCCAAAAGTTTGCATTTGAGATCATCATCAAACAATTACAAAAAAAGTTGAATCTCGGATATCACTAATAATAGAGCAATATCAATTATTTATACTACTCCTGAATTTTTTCTAATCTAAATAGCTAAAAAAATATTTTGGAGTTTTTTAGAGATCCCTCGCCCGCGACAACCAAAGTTGGACGTTAAGCCCTCCTGCATGACAGGAATTACTTTACATTTTATTTTTTATTTCTTCCTTTAAAGCATTAAAAAATCATAGCCGATGGTTTGCTACATAAACATATGAAGTAAAATTCCTGAATATGAAACAATTCGGCTCTTAGAAGTCTATGTGAAAATGATCTACAAACAGAATTTAACTCAAAAATATCCTGATAAATGATAAAAACAATAAAAAGATCGTACGAATAAATTTCCTTTGATTATCGAGGGCAAAACGGTTAAAAATAATATATTTGTTTACTAAATATAGTTTTTTTTGTAGTCATTTATACCCAAGTTTAGATTTTATGAAAATCTTTTTTCTGTGTTAACCAAGTTTTTCTGAGGTAGAAACGTTGATGGCATTTGTCAGCTTGAATGATCAAAATGTACTTCTCTAATGAGTTGCTTGTTTATTTTTTGGGCTTGTATGAAAAACACCTGAACCGGTTCTTTCATTTCTTGTGGAAAAATCAAGGGCGGTAGGTGTGTACAAAACGATAGGCATGATTATAGTGGAGTGATAGTGTCTGGTGGTTTGGAATAAGGTTTAATGATGTCAACATGGTTTTAAGTTTGTTGAAAAAATGAATAATCTGGTAGCCGTACACATTAAGATTAAGTTAATTAAGGTTTTTAGTTGAGATAAAAAACTCAATGGCACGAGCGGGATTCGAACCCACGATCTTCGGCTAGATACGCCGCTGCTCTACCACTTGAGCTATCGTGACCTCGATCCACTCGGACATCAACTTCCCATCTCAACCACACCTTTTGAATTTTCCTTCCTTTTTGCCATGTTTTATCTCAACTAAAAACCTTAATTAATTGTAATATATTAATTGGTCAAGCGGACCAAGAAATTAGGGAATTAAGATTAAGACATAAAACATTCCACAGCAGTCGTGGATTGGATACCTATCGTCGCCCGTGGAATTTCTGTCCTCCTCCCTCTCACCACAATGATTGTACATTTATTAAAATTTAACAAGAATTCTGTGGACGGTCTATCAATTAGGAGAAACCTCTTGTACGAAAAATATACCGTAATTTGATGAAATTTGAGAGATTGCTTGTGGAAACTTTTCTGATTCACTTCCTTCCTTGTAACTATTAAGGGAGAAGGAATGTAATGGATCATCGCGATGCTCTTAATCGTGTCCATTAAAAAAAATACTATCTTCAATCTTTGTAACATTAATGTTAATTTTTTCATTTATTTGATTGAAATGTCGCCGAGAATCCAATCCTGATTACAGGACAAAAGCTGATAAGACTTCAGTATCATTGACAAATACAAAAATAAAGGTATTTTTCATATATCTATAGGTTTCCCCTTTGTATTGCAATTAAGAGTATCTAAAAAATTTCATAGTTTGTGTTCTTCTATGAAATAATTAATAAAATGACTTCTTTCCAATCTGAATTTACCTTTACATTGGCTTTTCGATTTTCATTACGGATTGTCCAAAACTCTTTTGATTTATTCTCATCTCCTAAGGGTCTGAGATCCTTTGTTAGTTTTTTTCTTTCTTTGTTAGTCGCTTTGTTATAATTTTGCCTTGCTTCCGTTATTTACTTATTACAGTTTACTTTCACTAATTTCGTGGTCCGCTTGACCAATTAATATATTACAATTAATTAAGGTTTTTGAAAAATGGCAAAAAGGAGGAAAAATTTGGGAGGTTGTCGGTTGTGATGAGGAGTCGGTGTCCTAGTGATCGAAGTCACGATAGTTCAAGTGGTAGAGCAGCGGCGTATTGAGCCAAAGGTCGTGGGTTCGAAACCCGCTCGTGGCACTACCTTTTACATTTCAACCAAAACCTCGCATAAAAAGTTTAATTAATTGAAAGAAATAATTTGGTCAATAGACCACTAAATGTAATGAAAGTGTTAATAATCTTCGTTTCGTATTAATATAAAATTTATATAATTTAATTGGGTAAGAAAACAAACAATGAGCTAAGAATTTGACCATTATAGTAATTTTCTCATTCACACGTCGTTCATTCATTTATTCTTTAGGTCATACTTGGTTGAGCAATAAAAAAAACAACAATTGTATCATCCAGGCATAAAATGTTAACAGTTGCATCAACAGGGCAAACCGCAACCGCTAACACAAACCATCATAGTTTTTATTTTTGAATTTATTCGATTATTCATAAACCTGACATTTCTTACTTACGAACACCCAACTACGTACAGTTGACTCTTGATAATTCCAAGCCCAAGGGAACACAAAATCAAAAATTATCAAATGGAAAGAAAAGCAAATTATTACGAGTTGCATGCATTTTTGCAACTTATTAGTTGAATTGAGCATTGTTATATTATTATTTCGAAAATTAGTGAAGTGGTTTTTGTTTCAATGTGGCCTCCTCTTGAACATGATTTTCCAAAATAACCTGTTAACTGCTGAAACCTCATTGGCAAAACGCTGACAGCCGAATATACCAAACTAGAGGAAATATGAAGAAACTTTAGGCTGTTAGGAAGTAAACAAAGTAAACAAAGAAATATCTACGAAAGATCTACCAAGTGTACCAAAATATACAGATTGTTTTCGATTTATTACGTGACCTGATAATTCGACAAGTTAGGATTATTAAGATTATTAAGAAATTTGAATTAACAAGGGCTGTATATAAGCTGCAAACTTGAATAGGAATATAGCCACTTTTGTAGTATTTACTTATTATTATAAATAGAATTAAAAGTTATTAGACATTATTATGTTTTATACTGAAGGAAAATTTTATTAAGGCATTTTGAAAAATAACAAAATAAACGGTTTTAATTGCATAATTTTGTTTATTGGACACAATATTTTTTTTCAACAATTAATTCCGTGTATAATGTCCTCTGTTAGTCAAAACCTATTAGGCATACTGCTAATAAGGGTGTCACTAATTTCATAAGGAATTTCACTCTATAGATGTTGCAAAGCTGCACTCAGTTGTTGCCAGTTAACTGGCAGCGGATGGAGTTTGAAAAGCCTTCTCAGCAACGCACCCCACATGTGCGGTGGGGTTGAGGTCTGGAGACAATGGAGGAAAGGGCATGCTTTCCCGTGCACTCGGTCGTCCTAAAAAAGGACAATGAAGATCTTTAACGTCCGCACCTAGCCTATTCGGCCTTATCGGACGTTCTGATTCTCAAGATGAGAGCTGACGCACCTTCGCACGACAGAAGTGTGTTACCACAGCATTGATATAGAGGCAGCTCAGCCCCAAAGGGCCAAGACAACCTCGCTCCCCGCTTGCCTATTCCGAGTGGTCGGGTCCGCATTAAGCATCGAACCGTATGCCGCGCGCAAAGGGCTACCTAGGCCGAAATGCATTAGCCTGGTCTCCCGCGCGCTCCCTAGATAGAGAAGGCCACTCTACCTCCCCGAGTAGTGAGGCTTCCCAAGCGTAGAAACTACCGGATCCGCTCTGGCCGCGGTTTCGTTTAAAGAGGAATTGCTACCCACCCCTTAGATGAGTACCGCTTACGGTAAAAGCCTCCAATCGAGCTCAGCCTACACCTGCGTGCAAAGCGTACTCGAGTAGGAGCAACCGATTCACTACTCATTCCCATCCGCCACTACTCGCGCATTCGAGGGACTTTCTAGCATAATCATAGCGTCCTTAACTCTTATACGCTGCCGTCCATTCCGCCGTATCCCGTGAGGCCGGGTGTATAACGGTGGTAATACGCAAGTTTCGTGCGAAGGTCACAGGTACAAGACAGCCTCTTCTCTAAGTTCCCGCCAGGGGCGTCGCCACGTGCCACGACGAATCCATTCCCATTGTAACAGAGGCTAAATTTTGGAACATTTCTGTTACCGCGTAGTACAGATGGTTATGCACCCTCCCCCGTCTATGCAGACTGGATCTGGTACCCTAACCCTCGTGTGACTCTGCTAAGGCACTCTAGGCCGACATGAGTACAGCTTGTGCTTTATAGAGGTTGCCACGCCTTCAGGGCTGCACCATTATTTTGCGCCCGGACACCCCCCCCCCCTTGTAACCAAGGGTTGGGAGAGGTCACAGGGATCCCCAAGTTTTCTAAACATTGATGAACTTTGCCTCTATGAGGTGTGGCATTACCATACAGAAATCGAAAATCCCTGCCAGTGAGATACCTGGTTTGAGGGATGTATTCCTCGATAAAGTCTTGGACTGCGGTGACGTTGCCTTGAACAATATGAAGTCCAGTTCGTCCTCCAGTGTAAATCCCAGGCCAGACCATTAAACCGCCTCCTCCAAACTGTGAAGGGAACACGAACTGACGCATTGTAGTATCCCCTGTTTTGGTAGACACTTCGGCACATGTTATCACTATACAGACAGAAACGTGACTGCGGTGAAGTTGGCTTGAACAATATGGAGTCCAGTTCATCCTCAAGTGTAAATCCCAGACCAGACCATTACATTGCCTCATCCAACTATACGGAAGGGAACACGAACTCGGGCATTCTACGCATCCCCTGTCCTCGGTAGACTCGTCGGTCACTTGCTATCACTCTGCAGACAGAAACCCGACTCATCAGTAAACATTGGTGTCCTCTTCTGGAGTTCGCTGCACCATATTCTCTTGTTGCTGGTTGCTGGTGGCGGGCTGTTTCTGCAGGACGTCCCAAAGGGCATACGATATGAGGCCAACTTCCCCCAAACGATTTCGAAATGTATGTGTTGATAGCGGGCTTGGTAGAACATCTTGTACTTCTTTTAAGATCTGGCGGGCACTTTGGAAAGGAAAATGTCTTTCAGCAATGATATTTCTGTCCTCCCCTAGCCTCGTCTACTGAGATCCACTACCAGGCCTTTGCGATATCCACTCGCCGACAACCAAATTATGTTTTTTCATGGTTAAAGAGAATAAAACTTGATTAAAATGGAGAAAGGGCTAGAAAAGCTTCGTATTTATTATTCTTAAAAATGAGGACTAAATTTTGTTTGTTTTTGGTTTGTATTATCTATTTTTTTATCCAACTAACAAAAATATATCTGTTAATTTTATTAAAATTAATAGAATAAGAATAAATTAATAATATCCATAATCATTTTTTGGCAGTTTATTTAAATTATAGTACAATCATTAGTCTGAATTTTTACTTTTGAGATAATATTTTTGTTGTTTCATGTTTTTTACATGTGTGTTTAAAGAGGGGGAACTGAATTTAATCAAAACGCGTCTCCCGCCTTATTCTAGAATCCGTTCCATTGTTTTAGCGATTTCCACGAAATAGTTGATTTCAGTAATAGATTAAACAAAATGAAAGTGTCTAAAATTTATGATCCAAAGTATTACGAAAAGAATTATGTGAAGATTTCACAGTAGATCAAGAGAAATCGCTAGCATTCCCATAGCTTTCTTTAATGGCTGGAATGTTCTAGTACCGAAAATTTTTTTTTATTAATTATCTTTCGGCGTTTTATTAAAATTGTTTTAATTACAATAATAAATTTAGCTGAATATCACTAAGCAATGTAACTCTTGTGATTATATGTACATCTTATTGATCTCGGGCGTTTTTTCCTGTACAAAACTTTCATTTTTCATGTGTTTTTATATAGTTATAAGTAATTACCACATTAAAACCAAGAAAATTAAAAAAAAAAAAGGAAAATATATATCCATCAGAGACCATCTTATCCATTAAATGAACTAAATTGACGGGTTTTTTAGCCAAACCAGGGCGTTTAAATTTATGTTGCCTAAAAATACTTATTAATTTGTATCTGTACCAAATTAATTATAAGAGAATTTCAGTGCAATTTTATGTTACATGCTGTTCATACTTTGGCATCATTGTATTAACACATTACTCGTACGTAAGCAGACCTGCGGAAATAATTTCAAGAATTCGTTTACAAAAATGAATGTGTTATATCAATTTTGCCAATTATAAATTTTCCATGGACGATTTTTGTCCACTAGCGTTAAGAAGCTACAAGGAATTAGCAGGTTTACAAAATTGAAAATAAGTCTAATAAATCTCTCTATTTATTTTCTCTGTCTCTCTCTCTTAGTCTGTCAATCCACTCTCTCTCTCTCTCTCTCTCTCTCTCTCTCTCTCTCTTTCTATCTATCTATCTATCTATCTATCTATCTTTCTATCTATCCACCTCTATACACATCCAAACAAGTCCTTGCGCATACAAAAAATTATTAATTTTCAACAATATACTCAATGTACGTACACATTGAGAAAACAGTCTTTCCCTCCATTTTACAACAACAAAGATATACCGATTCCATTCAAGTCAAATACTTTGGACTGTACCTAGATAGCAGATTGACGTGGAATCCCCAAACAAGACTTAACAGGCAATAATTTAACAGGAGAGTAGAACAACTACGAAGACTTCTAAAGGATCAAAATATGCCTTGACCGTCAATACTAAACTGACCTTATATAAGACTTTACTGCTACCACTTTGGACATACGGAGTGGCACTGTGGGGTTCGGCCAAGCCATCCTACATTTAATGTATCCAATTCTTCCAATGAAAAGTCCTCAAACAAATCGTCAAAACTCCTTACTACGCCAGTAACCTCACTATCCACGACGACCTCAAAATTCTTTTTGTCAACGAACCGATCCGTTTCCGATTCCAACCTGTCGATCCATCCTAATCCTACTGCCCGTGCCCACTCTACATATTCCCATCCCAAGAACGGTCACGTTGCCTTAATCTACGATGACCTCGGGACCTCCTTGGCCCTTAATCCATAACACAGAGTGCCAGCAATTGCTGGTTTCTCATGCCATGTGTCTTCCGGATGCAGCGCTGGCATTATTGTTAGTATGGTGACCATATGAAAAAAAGTTTTGTAATCACATTTTTAATAAGTACGAATAATAAAATAATAATAAATAGGGTTCAAATAAAATAATTATTTTTTTCAATAATGATTACACTACAAAAAATAATGCTCTAGAAAAAGTTTATAATTAAACAATATTTGTTCATTTTAGTTTTCAACCATTTTCCTGGGCTATTCCCAATTCTACAGATGCTAGTAAATCATTAATCATAATTAAGGTATGCCTTCTGAAAATTTCCGATATCAATTTAGTTCTCGCTTTGATTTTGCTTATTATTTGTAAGCAAAAAGTAATCATAAATATTATCGTATATTATATTA